>NC_069385.1:9056250-9674166 GCF_027475565.1 Acinonyx jubatus | reverse complement strand
GTTAAGCATCCGACTTCTGCTCAGGTCATGACCTTATGGTTCGTGAGTTCGAGCCCCACATCAGACTCTGCACTGGTAGTGTGGAGCCTGCTTGGGTGTCTGTCTGTCTGTCTGTCTGTCTCTCTCTCTCTCTCTCTCTCAATAAATAAATAAATACACTTTAAAAACTAAAATCTGTGTCAGATCTGATAAGGGCAGACCTATTTATTCACATCATTTTACATTGTAAAATGTTCATAAAATCATTGTAATGGTAAGTTACTAAAAATAATTAAGAAAATCATCTTTTCAGGAAGACTTGGCTTTATTAATAGGTAATACACCATGAACCATACCCATTTAGTGACTGAAATAAATCCTTTACTTTTGTTAGCTTCGCTCACACCTGGTTTGTACTTGAAGGAACTAAAATTCAGTTTTGTTTTCAGGAAATTATACTGACTCTTTTTGAATTAAAGCATCTTTGCAATTGATGTTGTCATTCCTCAATAAACCAAAAGAGTTTGTAAAGTTACATTTTCTCTAAGATTTGAAAACTGTATGCAGCTTGACATTTTCATGTTCAATTTTTGCTAAATACATTGTACATTAGGTCTAAAGGGTGTCCCTTTTGTGTGATGCAGAGCTTTTATGACAGATACGTTTCTGTAAATCCAAGAAATTATATCCCTTTTTCCTTTGTGACTTACTCTATTCATTACAGAGTGAAAACCACAAATAAATAGAATTAAATTTGGATCTCTTTGAGCTCAGTATTCTCTAGGAGATTTTGGTAGGATTTCCCTTAAAGATTCTGAATGATAGTTCAGACTTACAAAGTTTAAAATTTTAAGGAAGAAAAATAACTTGGGCACCTGCTGCAAGCCAGAGACTATTCTTGGCATTATTCTGTAATTTTCATAACTGCCCTGTAGCCTCATTTTGAGGCTTTGGGAGATTAAATACATATTAGGGTCACACAAGTAAGTGATAAAGCTGAGACTGAATGCAGTTCTGACTTTTGCAAAGTGACTGACTGGTTTTGTAAATAAATTTTTCACTGGCAAGGTAGTGAAAATCCTTTGGCTTCTTAAAAGTCATGGTCATGGGCAAGTAAGGAAATTCATTTTTTCAATCCGTGAAGGGAGCTGTTACTCTTTGGCCCTGTTAACTACCAAGCTTTGAACATTATTTTTCACTTGTCAGTGACAAACTACTCTTTTAAAATCTTATCATTGGTCTCTTTGTCTAAAACTTGAACCAGCAGTTCTAAAATGAAGCTATGTCTACAGATCATTAGTGCTTGAGAGGGAGTGAGGGATTGAGTTAACAGTTTAGAACTTATAAATTATCCTAAAAATTCTACAAGCCCAATTCTAGTTGTTCCCGTGAAATTTGACAACAGGGCGTCTCATCTTTACGTGTTTTCTCTGCAGTGACCCAGCCATGAAGCAGTTCCTGCTGTACTTGGATGAATCAAATGCCCTAGGAAAGAAGTTCATCATTCAAGACATTGATGACACTCATGTCTTCGTTATAGCAGAGTTGGTTAATGTCCTCCAGGAGCGAGTGGGTGAATTAATGGACCAAAATGCCTTTTCTCTTACTCAGAAGTGAAAATACTCAATATTGACCACTTAGGAATCATAAGTAACAAATGTGAGAGACTGTCACCATTCAGTGTCCTATGTGACAGACTAAACTTAGTTGCTTAGATGCATGTTACAGGAAAACCTATGATGTCATTTGTTCAGAAAAAAGCCCCTGAACAGATTTTCCTCTTCTGTTTTTTTTTAGTACGTGTACCCTAGAATGTAAAAAAAGAAAGAAAGAAAAGTTTTAATGCTTATCTGTGATTTGCCTTTTATTATCCTACATTAAAATATTAATGTAAATGGTTTTCCTACCTTTTTAATACGTTAAGAATATGATGGGATATGCTTTTAAATCATTCGTCTAACCTAACTGTTTCACTTGTTCCTGTTAATAATTGTGCGGTTTTGTAGTGTGGGTGTGGTTTGTCCTGTTCTAATTAGAAACTTCACAGATTATTTAGATAAATATGCCACGGTGGGACCTTGGGTAATATTTATGTCTTGCAAGTAATGCCTGCATACCAGCCAGCTGTCTTGGTGAAGAAGATGGGGAAGAGAACCATATAATGTTAATGTGAACTACACTTTGCATTTCCCTAAAAATACAGCGTTTTAAAAGTGCAAAGGGTGAGAGATAACCAGATGAGAAAGGGACCTGTTGCTCTGCAAGCTTTAGTTTTTCCTTGTTCAAACTTTTTTGGTCACATTTTCCTTTCCCATCATGGCAAGTGTTTTGTTTAAAGAAATCAGTTTTATTTGTGCCTTATTTCCTATGAGAATCCCTGTTTAAACTGATTTTAAAAAGGACTATAGGAGAGTACAGCATAAGGAATATAGTCAATAAAATTGTAATAACATTGGTGACAGATGATAACTAGACTTACTATGGTGAGCATTTTGTAATATATGTAACTGTCAATTCAATATGTTATGTGCACCTAAAATTCAACAGAATATCATAGGTCAACTCTACTTCAATTTTAAAGAAGGAACAGGAAGTAGGAACAGATAGTCTTGTGGGAAGCGGCATGATTGGGTTAAGATATATATAGTTTTGTGATTGATTGGAGGCAGAAATGATCACACTGATAGGGGCTTTGCTTCCCTTCCTGAAGATAGTGTTAACGAGGATGGGTTCCTGTGATGAGAATTCTCCAAGAGAGAAAAGGACTTTTGTGACACTGTGTAGAACCCTATCGAACGTGGTTCTCTTCTCTCCTATAGTATATTTACTCAAAGTACCTGTGTACCATTTTCACTCACTACACAAGCTGGACGTTTCCACTGTTTAGTACAGTAGGTCCTCCCTTATCTGCAGTTTTGCTTTTCCACCTTCAACCAAGGCCCAAAAGCAGATGATTCTTCTTCTCACTATCCTCAGAAAGAAGGTCAGTAGTAGCCTAACGCTATGTCACGAAGCCTACGTCATTCACCTCACTTCATCTCATCGTGTGGGCATTTTGTCATCTCACTGGAGGACCCCACAAGAGGAAAGAGGGTAAGTACAGACAGTACAGTAAGATATTTTGGAAGAGACCATATTCACATAACCTTTATTGCAGTTTATTGTTATTGTATTTTATTATTGTTATTAATCTCTTACTGTGCCTAATTTATAAATTAAACATTATCATAGGTATGTACATATAGGAAAAAACACAGTATACATAGGGCTCGGCTGGGCATCCCCTGGGGGTCTTGGGATGTAATTCCCTAGATGAGGAGGGACTACTCTACGTCCATCACGACTCCCACCAATATAAATCAATCCACAGAACATTGATTCTCATATAAAAATGCAAACAATTTTGTGGCGTTATTGGTACATCTGGTTCTAAAACTTGTTGAGTAGAAAATACATTTCTTTAGAGTTTCCAGCTGTACTGTAATGTTATTGAATCTTGTATTTCAGGCATATTTAAGTGATGTAGATCTCAGGCATTTGTCATCTAGAACCTCTTAATAGGAACATGAAACCTTGAGAAAACTTTTCTTAGAATCCCAGTTTAAAAGGTGTGGAACAAATTACATTGGATAGTGATTGCAAAGAGTGTTACGGGAAGGAAAGTTTTTATTTCATTCAAAAGTATTGGGGCAAGTGCTAAATATCTGTCCCTGGACACTGCAGTAAGAAAAAGGGGACATTGTGAACTAGGAACCCTACATGCAGCTGTTTAGTTGACTTGTCCAACTACGAGAGAAGTGACATTTTACATAAACTCTCCGTGGCATCTGGTTAACCTTATTTGATTTGGCACACTTTAATACTTTTTTTTTCTAATGTTTATTTTTGAGAGCGAGAAAGAGAATGAGCGGGGTGGGGCAGAGAGCAAAGGAGACACAGAATATAGAATGGGCCGTCTGTCAGCTGTCAGCACAGAGCCCCATGCGGGGCTTGAACTCACAAGGTGTGAGATTATGACCTGAGCTGAAGTTGGACGTTTAACTGAGCCACCCAGGCACCCCTGATTTGCATGCCTTAGATGTCCAGAACAAGATGCAGGTTGCTTGGTGGTGAAATTGACTACTGTCTTTTAAAAATAAAGTCCTATATATTGTGAAAAGGTAGTATTCACTTACATTTTCTTAACTGCAAAAAGGAGTCATTTTAATGGATCGAAGTTAGGTGACCAGTCATAAATATCCATGTACTAAAATTGTAATATTTAGAGTGATACTTTTTTTTCTTTCTTTTCTTTTTTTTTTTTAGAGAATCTTTAAGTAGGCTCCATGCTCAGCATGGAGCCTGACATAGGGCTTGATCCCATGACCCAGGATCATGACCTGAGCCAAAATCAAGAATCCAACACTTAACCCTCTGAGCCACACAGGCGCCCCTATACTTCTTGATAAAGGGTTTTTTTTTCTTAAACACTGTATCAGGTCAAAAAAAATTTTTTTTAGAGAGAATGTGCATGTGCATGCACGTGAGTGGGGGAGGGACAATCCTAAACAGGCTCCAAACCCAGGACAGCACCTGACACAACTGTGAGATGGTGACCTGAGTCAGTCGAGTCAAATACTTACCCGGCTGAGCCACCCAGGCGTCTCAAAACTTCTTAATTCCTTGAACGCTTATTTCCTTGTAAAATTTAGTGTGATTATTTAAAATTTCAGGCATCCTAAGTATGCATCCCAATTATTGTAAAAAATGTATATCGAGGAATCAGTTTTAAGTGAACAGTTACTGAACAGTACTGATAATAGACAATAAAGACTATTCCCCTTTATTGCTGATAGACACTATAAGTGGTAATCAAAATTATTAATGATTGTACTGCTCTTAACATGAGCCGTAACAGGTGATCTGGCATAATTTTACTATTTTCTGAAAAGATGGAAAATAGTGTATTTTGTAGAGTAATAAACCTCACCTCTAAAGAAACTAAAAACTCTGACATGATTCCTTCTGATTTAACTCATTCTCTTAACTTTTTCCTGCCTTAAGAGATAGAAGGAAGATATAGAGATGAAAAACAAGCATTTGCAAATGTAGTCAATAAACATTCTCAAGTGTACGTAGCTCTCCTTTGCAGCAAAGAACACTGAAAGGTCTGTTGGTGAGATTACTGAATAAGCTTTTTCCTTTCTTTTTAACTTTATTTATTTTGAGAGAAAGAGCGAGAGGAAGAGAGACTACAAGCAGGAGAGGGGCACAGAGAGAGGGAGGGAGAATCCCAGGCAGGTTTCATGCCATCAGCACAGAGCTTGACAGAGCAGGGGCTCCATTTCAAGAACCAGGAGATCGTGACCCGAATCGAAAGTGAGTCTGACACTCAACTGACTGAGCCACCTCAGCGCCCCTGAATAAGCTTTCTAAATACATTATTCTCACTCTAGGAAAGTGATTAAGAGACTGCCCAGAGTCAGATGTCTGCTCCCTGCTTGCTAGCTCTGGGATCTCGGACAGGTCATTGAGTTTCTCTCCGAAAACCTGAACACCTGTCCTCAAAAACTGGTTTGGATGGTTGTAAGTTAACATAAGTAAAGCAGAGAATTCTGAGGTTTAGTTACTTAGAATCTAGAAGAGCACAATGAGGGGGCAGGGACACATTTCGGCGCCCACCCCCTCTACCGACATTTTTTTTTTTTTTTAAAGTGTTGCATAAGCAACAGATGGGGGAGGAGGGAAATTCTTAGAAAAGGAGCTCAGGGTAGAAGCCTAGTGGGGGCCCACTACCTTTACTGATCTTGAAGCTGTCTCTTGAACAGCTTGAACTTTGTTGGGAAATATCCAGACAGTTCGTTTCCCTGAGGCTGGACCTGGGGCCTAAGGGTGGGAGAGCACCTGGCTCCGAGGGTCCCAAACCAGATTCGACTGCTGGCAAAAATCGACAGAGAGACAAATGGTGGCTTTATTTCACTGGCGCTAACACCGGGAAGACGCCGACTAACATGTCAAGGTCTGACTCTAAAGTGCTGAAAATACTTCTGGGTTCATGTAAAGAAAATGTGGGACAAAGGTCGGTGGGCAGTAAAGGTCAGGTCCATCACTGTCTTGGAGTCAGGCACGTGTGGTCTTGGTGGCATCAGGGCCCTCCCCTCCCTATTGCTTGGGGGAGGGGTCTTTTCAGTTCCCATCCCAGGATGCTTTGCCCACCAAGCTCAGCTTCGTCTGAGCTAAGAGATAAGCTGGAGATAAGAACTTCATCAATTGAGCAAGTACAGACTGAGGTCACAGTGGAAATGGTTGAAGTCCTCTTTCCAGGCCATTCCTCTTTGCCTTTGTGTTTGATGATTAGTCTTGTGTAGAATTCCTGGGTCATAATCCATTTCCATCAAATGGACCATTTTTCTCATCGGCTTCAGATATTTACCGAGTCCAGTTTGGATTTTATTCTTTTGAATGGCTTTTCTACCTGAAACTTGTGGGTTTCTCTCAACTCCTTTCTCCTACTTTCTTTACCTTACTGTTCTTTTTCTAGCTGTCTCTCGTTTGTAATCACTCTGTCCCTTTTCTCTGTTCCTCTATATTGTTTATTTCCTTGAAATTTTAAAACTTGACCAGAGTGTGTCCCTTGTATATTTTGCCTGGCATATGTGAATCTTCCTCATCTCTCAGAATTCAGGTGCTTTGTGTATTTAGCTTTGAGGAGGGTTCTTAATGAACGAATTTTCTGTGACAACTTTCATGCCTCTGTTGGCCTATTCATTAGGTAATTCTTTGTGATTAACACTTCTATGTTTTGTCATCATTTCGTTGCTTTTTTTTCCTGTGTTCCAGGAATGCTTTTCAAATTTGTCACTAAACGTGATTTTAATGAAAAGCTGCTTCTTACTTCTTCCAACTTGGACTTTATCTTGGTTGTTGTGTTTTTGGTTACATTGCTCTCTTTAATCTTGTCACAGCCTGTTTTTGTTTAATGAAGACAAGGTCCACTGGTATCTTCTTTATTTTTAATTGAAGTTATCTTTTTTTTTTTTTTTTTTTTTTTTACCAGCAATACACAGTCATCTCAGGTAGATTGGAAAGGGAGGCAAAAAAAGAAAATATAATCCATCCATAATCCCACCACTCAGGAAGAGCCCTGATTAAAATTTGACGATGCTCTTCAGACCTTTTCTAAAAATATAAGAACAGTCCCCACTCCCCTGTCCCAGTGAGATCACACTGCTTTGACACTTGCTTTTTTACTTTCATGATATTTTATTAAAAATATGAAGTAGCATTTCTATTTCAGAGGAAAGTTTTTCTTCTGAGTTCTTGAACACATTAGAATTACATGGGACCAATCGCTTCTCGGCCTTTTGGCTAAGATCAAGTGTAGAATTACATGGGAGCGTAATGAAAACTGATGCCTGTCCTCAGCCCCCAGTATTCAGATGTAATTGTTCTAGGATGGGAACCAAAAATCAACATTTGTTAAAGGCTTTCCTGATGTTTCTAATGCACAGCCAGCGCTGAGAACCCCTGGCCTTGTGTGTGCAGTAAAGACTTTGAGTAGGTTTTGTTTGGGGGTCTTACTTGGTTTTCAGGAAGCTAATCTGTCAGCATACCTGTTCCCTTACACTGCCAAGGAGATGGCTGAGCCTATCCAGCAAGGAAGCAGCTTTCATTAAAATCCACTAACTAAATAACCGATTCCCCAAATAGTTGCAGAATCTTACTACTGACAGAAGTTAGCTACGTTTAGATCCTTCAGTTGGATGGAGGAAAGTAATGGCAGCACTCTTAATAAATTCACCATAGGATGTTTTAGTCTTTTGTTTATTTGGTATTTACCATGTGGCAGAATTTTTTTAATGTTTATTTATTTTTGAGACAGAGAGACCGAGCGGGGAAGGGGAAGAGAGAGAAGGAAACCCAGAATCCGAGGCAGGCTCCAGGCTCTGAGCTGTCAGCACAGATCCCAACACAGGGCCCAAACTCGCAAACCGCAAGATCGTGACCCAAGCAGAAGTCGGACACTCAACCGACTGAGCCACCCAGGCGCCCCAGAATTTTTTTTAATGAAGCAAATTATTAAGCCATGTCAATAGATCAGTTCTCAGGCAGGGTCTTTCTGAGGGGATGTCGAAAATTCAGTGCTAACCTGTTTACGTAATGGTAATAGTCACTGCTCTATCTCCCTAAAACTCTCAGAAACATCTGTACCTACACAAGGTCTTTAGACATTGTGATTTTGTTAAGTCAAGAGAAATTTAGTTTCTTAGAAAAACAGCAAAGGCAGGACCATGAGAGAAACGTAAACAGAATTCATTTAGTGTTATGGAGAATCCACAAGAGATTTGGATGAACTTCACCTAGGACATGGAATGGAGTCTTCTGTCAATCTTATAAAACACATTAAACCAGGGCACCTGGATGGCTAAGTTGGTTAAGTGTCCAGCTTTGGCTCAGGTCATGTCTCACTCACGGTATATGAATTCGAGCCCTGCATCAGGCTCTTTGCTGTCAGCTCGGAGCCCACTTTGGATTCTCTGTACCCCTCTGTTTTTGCCCCTCCTCCACTGGCTCTCAAATAAATAAATTTGGGGGTAAATTCCTAATATATTTAATATATAATAGATATATAATAATAGATATATAATAATAATAAGTACTGAACAACTTGAAAGTTTCCTCACCAGCATATAAACTTACCTCTTTCAGTTCTTTTTTTTTTCTTAATGTTTATTTATTTATTGGGGGGGGGGGAGCAGGGGAGGGGCAGAGAGAGGAGGGAAGGAGAGAATCCCAAGCAGGCTACCTGCTGTTAGCGCAGAGCCGGACCCAGGACCCAATCTCACAAACCATGAGATCATGACCTGAGCTGAAATCAAGGGTCAGACACTTAACTGACCGAGCCACCCAGGCACCCCATCTCTTTCAGTTCTAATTAACTGAAACACACATCAGTTAGATTAAGCAAAAAAGAGGAAGAATTTATTATTAAGTGTGTGATTTAAAAAAAACAAAAACCCAAGGACAAGGAGCTGCTGAGCTTCATGTACAAGCTAAGACCAAAGACCTCCTGGCCTCTCTCCAACACACCCTCCTTCCTTCCAGCCGAGGATCAACTTTCTCTACTTCTCACTCTTAAATTCAAGAGAGAACATGGTGGCCCACATCTGTCAGGTTCATATCTGTCCGTTCAAGATTCCTGCCAGATTGATGCTAAGATCTCTTGGTCCCTTGCCTGATTTTCCAGGAAGGGCCCATTGGCCCAACCAGCTGTGGCCAGGAAAACTGTTGCATTGTAGAAACATAACAGGGGTGCCTGGGTGGCTCAGTCGGTTGGGAGTCCCAACTTCAGCTCAGGTCATGAGCCTGTGGTTCATGGGTTCGAGCCCCGCATTGGGCTCCGTGCTGACAGCTCAGAGCCTGGAGTCTGCTTTGTGGATTCTGTCTCCCTCTCTCCCTGCCCCTGCCCAGCTCATACTCTGTCTCTGCTGCCCCTGCCCAGCTCATACTCTGTCTCTGTCTCTCTCTCAAAAATAAATAAAACATTTAAAAAAAAAAAAAGGAACATAACAGGTACCACCTAGATGGATGTGGACAGCCCAGAGAGGAGGTGGTCACCACAACCAGCTGATTGACAATCATGGGCTTTGAAAAGTATTATCTTCACCAAATTGTCTATATAAAAACATTAAGTACAATAAATCCAATTAATATCCATGCCTTTTTCATTCAAATATTTATTGCACACCTACTAACTGCCAGATACTGTATAAGAAGCTCAGGTTATGTAGACTAAGACAGATTTAGTCCTCATTTAGCAACATGGAGGGCAGCTTTCAGTTATCGCCTGTGCCTGGGACAAAAATGCAAACACTCAAAATTCAAGTTGTTTTTTTTTTTAATTTTTTAATGTTTATTTATTATTGAGAGACAGAGAGGCACAGAGCGTCAGCAGGGGAGGGGTAGAGAGAGGGGGAGACGTAGAATCTGAGGCAGGCTCCAGGCTCTGAGGTGTCAACACAGAGCCCAACGCTGGGCTTGAACTCACAAACTGAGATCATGACCTGAGCCGAAGTCGGTTGCTTAACCAACTGAGCCACCTAGATGCCCCTCAAAACTCAAGCTTTTGAGAAAAATCGATGTTCTGAGGTGGATGTGCTATGTTTATCCTGTGACATCATGTATTCTCTAGCACCTGACAGGGTACTTCCCAGGAGGGCACATACCCTAATTTCAGAGGCATGGAATCACGTTATGTAGATAAAAATAAAATGAAGGCCATCCTGTTGCTCTCCCTCCCTGCAGGTGTTCCTTGGGAACATTCACTTACTTTGTTCTCATCCTATCCTGATCAGGCAACCCTCTGAACTGTGATTCGGTCACCAAAAGACAGTGGTTATTGTCATTTTCGTGGTTGTTAGTGGTTGTCCTCTTGTTTGGCTCTATTCTAAGACCAGAGAAGACGTGCTTAGTCATTGTGGGTACATAATGTAAAAGCATAATCTTAAGTTTTGAAGATTTGTGTCTGTAAATAAATTTGTAATTAATTTCTGGAGTCAGTAGGAGGTACAGACTCAAATCCTTTTTGAATGAAAAATTATCCCAAAGTAAGAAGTATCATTCCAGGGGCACCCGGGTTGCTCAGTCGGTTAAGCGTCTGACTTCGGCTCAGGTCATGATCTCACAGTTTGGGAGCTCAGGCTCCACGTCAGGCTCTGCACTGACAGCTGGGAGCCTGGAGCCTGCTTCTGATTCTGTGTCTCCCTCTTGCTCTCTGCCACTCCTCAGCTTGTGCTCTCTCTCTCAAAAATAAATAAACATTTTTTAAAAACTATCATTCCATTATCATACCTTGTTTTATTCCACAATCATAGCTGACATTATTCACCCTTCCTTTTGTGACTGAGAAGCCCATGGATTACTCTGGCAAGGAACATTTGCTGGCACCAGCGTCTGTGGTAGTGTCCTAGTAGAGAAAGTGCTTAAATTTCTCTAAAATGTCAAATGATGGGGAGCCTGTGTGGCTCAGTCGGTTAAGCGTCTGACTCTTGACTTCAACTTGGGTCACGATCTCGCAGTTGATCGGATTAAGCCCCACATGGGGCTCTGTGCTGGCGGTGTGGAGCCTGCTTGGGATTCTGTCTCCCTCTCTCTCTGCCCATCCCCTGCTTGCTCTCTATCTTTCTCTCAAAATAAGCTTAAAAAAATGTCAAATGTTAAGTGGTATGTAATCCATTAATATAAAAAATAATGAAATCTTCACTTTTCTCCTTCAAAAGTCTCATTTCCCTTCGGTGTCAGATGGATGGGTTAAATCTAAAGAAAACTACAAGTTCCCAGTTTTTGATGACCAGAGTGCTTAACATTTCATTGAAAGAATACTTGAATTTGAATGAATGTATGTATCTATGCAAAGAAAACTGTGGAATTATAAACAACAAAACCAAAACTCCACCTGGATGAGAGTACAGATGATTGTCTATCTGTTTTTCCTACAATTAACATATGTGACTAGTAGGGAAATAAAAATGAAAGAAAAATTTTTAATGAGGCAAAGACTATGACCATGGGGATCGGTTACGAATATCATAATTTGTCTTCCAATGTTTAAATGCAACAAAATTGCAGTTTCCCTTTCAAAGAATTTATTATTAATTTCCTCTTCATCCTTATGAGTTATTTGATTCTCATGTTTCTGAAACTGATTGGTTTATGACATATATACACCCCTCCCCCGCCAAAGCTAAATCCAAACTTGTTTTGTATTACAGTCTGGGCACAAATACGCCAATTGACCTATCGGTTGGTTGCTTATTTGATTATTTGCTGTACAGTTAAGAAAATATATATATATATGGAATTCTCTTGCATGCTTGTTCCTGGCAAGGGTCTCATAAGTATTAAATCTTAAAGTCACAAATATTGTAATATCCAAGTGTAATCCCAAGTACTTGGCAAAGTTAAGTGTTCTTAAGAAAGAACAAATATTAAAAAAAAACAAATATTCATACAACATAATTTAGAACTTCATATTTAATCTAACATTTTATGAGAGGTAAAATTTTATGAGCAGTACTCTTCCTCTCTGCTAAATTGATATTTTGATTTATATATTCGTGTTGGAAATTCTAAAATGAAAATAAAAGCCTGGCAGAAGACAGAAAGGAACAAAATTCAATGATAATTAAGCAAGGCCAGCCAAAAATATTAACACAGCAAGATAAACAGACTTGGGATTCTAATTCTGATAAAATTAATAGGTCACATTTTCTAAATTGCATCCTTAGAAAGGATTAATGCAGAGGGGTAGTATGAGGAAGGAATAATGTGGGGAAATATGTAGATCTTAATGACTTCTGTTTTCTTAAAGCCTGAATGAGGTCCAACAAGGTACTTAATAAAGCTCATTAGAAAAATAGAAGCAGGGCACCTGGGTGGCTTGGTTGAGCATCCGACTTCAGCTCAGGTCCTGATCTCACAGTTCATGAGTTCGAGCCGTCAGGCTCTGTGCTGACACCTCGGAGCCTGCTTCGGATTTTGTGTCTCCCTCTCCCTCTCTCTCTCTCTGCTCCTCCCCCGCTCATGCTCTATCTCTCTCTCAAAAATAAACATTAAAAAAAATAGAAGTTTATTCTGTTTGGTGACTCCATCCCGCCATCCCATTATTCACTCACATGTCATTTATACTTGGGAAGAAAAAAGGCAATTTTTGACACATTAGCTCTTCAAGCTTTTGAATACTAGTTCTAACAGCTGATCTTGAGATCCACACATGGTCAGGTGGCGAAACCTTATAGAAGGGCTTCCAAATTCCAAATGCACAAGAAGTCAGCTAGTTGAGCTTATTTTAAACTAATGACACCTCAGGGACAGGAAGTGCTCGGTCTTTTCCTGTCTTGCAGTCTCCAGGCAAGCCACCCTTCAGAATCCTCACACTCCCGGAGCCCCCAGACTCCGTGACCTCAACCTGATTAACAAAATGCTTCCTCTCCTTCCCCTTACACCTTCTCTCCTTATGAAGCTAGAGCCTCAGATTAACCACAGCAGTGGCCTCTTCTTCCCCCAGAAAGCCAAATTTGGGTAGCTGCTAAGCTAGTGTTTTAGGATGTCCTGACAAGAGTCAACAATGCACACGGAGAAGCAGAGAACCCCACTGGAGGAAGTATGCTGAGATCCCCCAGTTTGTGTCAGCCTCCACCTTGGGGCGCTGGAAGGCCCTAGAGCCCTCATCAAACAATGGTGGCACACAGACCAGCAGTGTTGACCTCACCTTGGAGCCCACTCCAAACTTAATCAAAAGCTCATCTTCGCGAGTTTCCCAGATGATTCTTTTGCACATTCATGTTGGAGAAGAACTGCCAAGGAGCCAGTCTGGGTCAAGGGAGAGGATTTGAAGATTGACTTGGGGGGGCCACACGAACAGTAGATTAGGGGGCCAATGACGGTCTTCCCAGCACGCGTCATGTGGCTGTGAATCGACCTACTGGCTTTCATGCATGTGACTTGAAACTCCCTTCTGCCGCCACCCCAAACTGGGAAGGAACGTAGGGATTAAAGACGAGTGATGTGGGTATGGTGTTATTGTGAAGAAACTTTATAATGTCATCCGGTCCACAGAGCAGCAAAGACACCTTAGCAAAATAATGCCAGGCTCGTTACTTCACAAGAAAGAGGGTCAAAGTTATGTTAGCAAAAGAAGCACAAAAGAAGAGATGCCTCACTTTACAGATGGGAAGCAGGGAACTGCCCTGTCCAGTGCGTTTGTGTGGCCTGGCAGAAGGTGGCAGGTACCTGGCTTTGCTACTGGTCAGTGCCTTTGGATGAAAAAACAGGCGCCCCTTCTTCCCTAAGACTTCACAATTGTAAGCAGTGACCTGGAAACCCACAGTGCAGAAGAGTAATGATGACACGTAACGGGACAGCGAGGTGACTGACTTGTGCCTTCAAGTCCCCTCCAGCCATGCCAGACGAGCGAACAGCTTCCTTTGCTAATTGTATACAAATTCTATGACAGAACGTACCCTGACACTGCATCTAGAGTCATTAGATGTTCATTTCTTACTTGCACACGGTAATTTTCCCCTTTTAAAAGCAATATATCATAAACAAGAATAAGAAAATAAAAATATTTGCCACAACCTCACCACCCTAATCCAGCCAAAGTTAGCATTTTGATGTACTTCCTGCAAATCTTCTCAGGTGTGGTCTACAGCTCTGTGGACATCCGCTGGCCCAGTGAAATATCCCAGGCCACGCATTTAGGGAAGATGGACCACATTCTAGAAACTAGTGTCCAAACTGGCCTTCAAACACCCTGCACCTTGACGTGGAATCTGCCCAACTATTTCCCACGCTTTCTCTGCGTCGTGTCTTCTCATTGCTCGTGCTCTTTTAATTGATATTTAACTCAGTGACTTAGGCTCCTGTCCCAACTTGTAACACCCCTGCCCCTCACCCCACTTCCTGGTTGCCAGACTGCTTCCTCCCCCAAGTCCATCATCAGGCCGCTGACCTGAAGAGAGTTCCTTCGTAGCTTAGTCTCAAACCCATCTCACCAGATGGTATAGTCCAGAACAGTTTCCTCTCTGCCTTTAACTGGAGGGTGGCATTTGGGTCCTTTGTCCATTATGCACGTATCACGTCATTTGATTGCTGTCTGCCTTCACCCTGTGCTTTAAGTCATCTCAACTTCAAGGCCTCAGAAGACCATGTTCACAGCAAGTGCCTGAACTCTCCTTTCTGTTTGCACCCGTTCTGACTTTTTTGCAGCCACTGACTCCACCCTCCCTCCACCCCCGCTTTATTTTTAAAGATTTTATTTTTAAGTAATCTCTATACCCAACGTGAGACTCAAACTTACAACCCTGAGATCAAGAGTCACATGCTTTACCAACTGAGACAGCCAGGCGCCCCACTGATCTCTCTTTGTAAGGTTGCACTGTGACTTTTAAAAAAAATCTTTTTAACGTTTATTTATTTTTGAGGCAGAGAGAGACAGAGCATGAACGGGGGAGGGTCAGAGAGAGGGAGACACAGAATCGGAAACAGGCTCCAGGCTCTGAGCTGTCAGCACAGAGTCCGACACGGGGCTCAAACTCACGGACCGCGAGATCATGACCTGAGCCGAAGTCGGCCGCTTAACCGACTGAGCCACCCAGGTGCCCCAGCACTGTGACTTTTTAAACTAAGCAACTTTACCTTCTGGCTTCTGACCACCAGGTCCCCTTAAAGGATATTGATTTACACTCTAGTTAAGTTGCTGGCTCTGCCTGTCCCAGACAATTCCAGGAGCGGACCTGGTCTTACCTAGGGCCCAGGGCAACCCTTGGAGGACCATTGGAACTGGAGTATGCATGCAAATGTGTCTCCAGTGGTGTTATAAACTAATCTTCATGCCCACTATTTCCTTTAAAAATCATGGATTTGGGAGAACTTGGGGGGGTGGGGGGGACTCAGTCGGTTAAGCATCTGACTTTTAATTTCGGCTCAGGTCATGATCTCACGATTAGTGGGATCGAGCCCCGCATTGGACTCTGTGCTGACAGCTCGAGCCTGCTTGGGATTCTGTCTCTGCCTCTCTCTCTGCCCCTCCCCACCTCACACTGCAGGTGCGCTCTCTCTCTAAATAAATAACTAAATAAATTTTAAAAATCATAGATTTTAATGACTGCAGTGTATCTTCATATCTCATTATTTACTTAGCAATTTCTAGCCATTCCCTGCTGGAATGCAAGTGGGCTCCAGGATTTTGAGTGTCCAAATAATACAATGATGAATAGATTGTACAAAAATTTAAGACCATTTCCTTAAGGAAGATTCTTAGATGTAGAGTCACTGGGTTTAAATATTTATAGTTTATGATATGTCTCGATACATGTTTCTAAAATTGCTTTCCATTTATTAAAAGAAAAAAATGCTTTTCCCAGTGATGGTTCTGCCTGAATGTGACACCAGCAGTGTCTAAGCCCTACTAGTTTCACAACACACTGATCGGAGTGTCTTCATTTCATCGTTTAACAAACAGGCACTGTTTTAGGTACTGATTAGGGCTTTAGGAGATAGAAATAAAGTCCTTGCTGCCACAGAGCTTGGACTCCAGTGCAGGAAAGAGACAATGACAACACGATAAATACCAAAAATGTACAACATGCTGTGTGAGAGAGATGGGGACATCTAATTCTGCCTGAAACTTCACCAAGGAGTGACACTCAGAAGCTTAAAAAATGAGTAGCTTGTCAGGCAACAGGACAGGAGAGGGATTTCAAGCATAAAGAACAACACGGGGAAAGAATTAGGTGTGCAAATGTGTGTCATGCTCAAAGAGTGGTAAGCTATTTAGTAAGACTAGGGGACAGGCAGGGTGTGTTTAGGAGAGGAAATCCCGTGGGACCTTGTGTTTTTATGATAGAATGTCTGAATTTCATCCAGGAGGCAATGGAAGCCACAGAAATATTTAAGTGAGATAATTTCATGATTTGCCTTTATTTGTGCTGATATAGATGTGTTTCTGGTATCTGTTAAAGAGTCAAACGGGCCATTGTTAGGAGTCTGGAAAATGAACTGGAGGGATGTGGACTGGAGGCAGAGAATGGGGCTAAGAAGTTGTCTCAACAGGGGCTCCTAGGTGGGTCAGTCAGTTAAGGGTCCAACTCTTGATTTCAGCTTAGGTCACGATCTCACGGTTCATGGGATCAAGTCCTGCATTGGGCTCTGCACTGCCAGTGTAGAGCCTGCTTGGGGTTGATTCTTTGTCTCCCTCTATCCCTGCCCCTCCCCCTCCCCCTGCTCATGCTCTCTCTCTCTGTCTCAAAATAAATAAATAAACTAAAAAAATCCTACTGAAACTGTCTGGACTTTTACCTTGTGGTGTGTCTGTCCAAAGGCTGGGGACAAAACAATAGAGCAAAAGAAAACCCTCTAGTATATTTCTGGCCTTACCAAGTACACTATAGTAGCCTTTGGAAAATTGAGGCTAGGGCAGCAGAGTGGAAAGAGACCTTCCAAGAACAGAAAGCTAGGAATAAGACTTGAGAAAAAAAGAGAACTGTCTAGTAGCCCCCAACCAGGCTATTCTTTAACTATAAAGCACACAGATCTGTATTTCATGGACGTGGTGGCTGGGTTGCAAAACAAAGAGATTTCTGGAATGTCACTGGTGCTCAGATTCCAAACCCTATCAAAAGGAAAGTCCTGATTCCAATCTCAAAACATCAAGATTGTGGGAAATCTAAAGCTACAAAAAAGCCCAGACCTAGCTCATCTATAGGTTATTTTCAATCAGTCTCCCCTTCTTCCATCAGTGAGTGGCATGTCAGAAGTGGCATGCTCTTTTCTGGGACTAAATGTCTTTTCAGTGTCTACTGTTCTTTTGCTCATACTACGAATCATACAATAAAAATCATGATACATGCAAAAAGCAAAATGTGACTCATGGTCAAGAGAAGAAATGATTAACAGAAATTGACATAGAGATGCCTGACTTAGACTTATCAGGTACAGAACTCTAACATACTATGATAAATGTGGTAAAAGATCAAGTACAAAAGGTGGGTGATATGCATGAACAAATAGGGATATTCAATCAAACGATAGAAACTATAAAAATAACAAAATGGAAAAGCTAAAAATAATTTTTAAAAATACATCAGAAATTAAAATTCAATGGTCTTACCAGAAAACTGTATACAACAGAAGAAAGGATCAATGAACTTGAAAATAGGTTAATAGAATGTATCTAGGCTGAGTCGGTTAAGTGACCAACTCTTGGTTTTGGCTCAGGTCGTGATCTTGCAGTTTTGTGAGTTCAAGCCCTGCATCAGGCTCTATGCTAGCAGCACAGAGCCTGCTTAGGATTCTCTCTCTCCCTTGCTCTCTGCCCCTCTCCCATTCGTGCTATCTCTGTCTCTCTCAAGATAAATAAACTAAAAAAAAAAATGTTTTTAAAGAATGTATCTAGGCTGAAATATTAAGAGAAATTTTTTTAAAAGATAAAAGGCAAGAACCCCCCCAAATCTATGAAACAAAATCATATGGTTTAAATTTTTCTAACATTTATTCATTTTTTTAGAGAGAGAGAGACAGAGCACAAGCGGGGGAGGGGCAGAGACAGAGGGAGACAGAATCTGAAGCAGGCTCCAGGCTCCAAGCTGTTAGCACAGAGCCCGATGTGGGGCTTGAACTCACGAGCTGTCAGTTCATGACCTGAGCTGAAGTCCAACACTTAACCAACTGAGCCACCCAGGTGCCCCTCATATGGTTTAACATATGTGTAAAGGAGAAGAGGTAGTAGAATGGGAAGAAGAAATATTTGAAGAGAGAATGGCTGAGTTTTTCAAAAATCGATGAAGGTTATCAACTCACAGATCTAAGAAGTTCTTGGAACTCCAAGTGGAAAAGATGCAAAGAAAAGCCATACATAAGCACACTATAGTCAAAATGCTGAAACCAAAGACAGAAAAAATGTTAAAAGCAGTCAGAGGAACAACATACTCATTACATACATCATCAGAAACAATGGAGTCCAGAAGACAACAGAAATATATCTTTAAAATGTGGAAAGTGAGGGGTGCCTGGGTGGCTCAGTCAGTTAAGCATCCGACTTCAGCTCAGGTCATGATCTCACAGTCTGTGAATTCAAGCCCCACATCGGGCTCTGTGCTGACAGCTCAGAGCCTGGAGCCTGCTTCGGATTCTGTGTCTCCCTCTCTCTCTGCCCCTTCCCTGCCCATGTTCTGTCTCTCTTTGTCTCAAAAATTTAAAAAAAAAAAAAAAGAAAAGAAAAGAAAAAGAAAAGAAGAAAAACATTAAAATGTGGAAAGTGAAAGAACAAATTGGAATTCTAAAAATATTTTTTAAAACTGAAGTCAAGCCATTTTCAGATAGACAAAAGCTGGTTGAATTGTCATAAGCAGACCTGTATTTCAGGAAATCCTAAGATATGTTCTTCCAGCTGAGGGGAAATGATACCAGAAGAAAGCCCAGATCTGCTAGAAAGAATGAAGAACACCAGAGAGTAAATATATGGCCAAATATAAGACCTTAAAATTTTTTTCTTTAATTTTTCCCTTCCCATCCTTTTCTTCCCTTCCCTCCTAGCACAGAAACTTTGGCAATGGAGGAAGTGAGGCAATGAGGAAAAGAACCTACAATGCAGAATGCCCCAGAGTTCTAGAGGAAGTGGCATGGGAGAGGGAGAGGGTGCCATACAATGGTGTGATGCCCTGGTGGCTGAGGACCTGGGGGAATAAGGGAATGATGTCATGCTGAGGCTTCGGTAGAAGAGTAAACAGAGCAGGGGAGGGAGGGTGCAGAGGTAGGTAGGGGGAGGCATCAGTGAGAGTGGTAGGGAGACTGGCTACATTGAGCAAATAAGTTAATTGGATGGGCAAAGAAGTAGATATATTGAGGACATCAGGAGCCAGGTTTCTCGCTATATGAGATTTACAAACACAGAAAGGAGGAGGCTAGAAAGAACAGAAAGGAGGAGGCTAGAATGTTGAAATGGAATTGGAAATGATATAAATATATATATATATATATATACAAAAAATATATAAATATTTATATCATTTCCAATTCCATTTATATTCTAGTTCCAAATATATATATATATATATATATATATATATATATATATATATATATATATGTGATATTTGATATTTACAGAATACTTTACCCAGCAAATGCAGAATACAGGTATACCTCAGAATTATTGCAGGTTTTGTTCCAGCCACCACAATCAAGCAAATATTGCAGTAACTTGAGTCAAGTGAGTTTTCTGGTTTCTCAGTGCATACAGAAGTTACATTTATTCTACACTGTCTACTAAAAGTGTAGTCTATTAAAAGTGTAGTTAATTTAAGAATACTTTATTGCTAAAACATGTTAGCCATCATCTGAACTTTTAGTGCATCATAATTTTTTTGTTGGTGGGGGGGCTTGCCTCCATGTTGGTGGTAGCTGACTGCTCAGGGTGGTGGTTGCCGAAGGGTGGCGTGGCTGTGGCAATTTCTTAAAATAAGGCGACAATGAAGTTTGCTTCACCAATTGACTCTTCCTTTCACAAATGATTTCTCTCTAGCATGTGATGCTGTCTGATAGCATTTTACCCACAGTAGAACTTCTTTTAAAATCAGAGTCAATCCTCTTAAACCCTGCCATTCTTTAGTTAACTAGGTTTATATCATATTCTAAATCCTTTGTTGTCCTTTCAACAATCTTGACAGCATCTCCACCAGGAGTGGATTCCATCTCAAGAAACCATTTTCTTTGCTCTTCCATAAGAAGCAATTCCCCGTTGGTTCAAGTTGTATCATGAGATTGCAGCAATTCAGTCCCATCTTCAGTCTCCACTTCTGTTCTCTTGCTGTTTCTGTCACATCTGTAGTGAAGTCTTGAACCCTTCAAAGTTATCCATGAGGGTCAGAATCAATTTCTTCCAAACTCCTATTAATGTTGGTATTTTGAAACGTTTTCCATGAATCACCAATGCTGAGTAGCATGTAGAATGATGGATATTTTCTAGAAAGTTTTCATGTCCAGATCCATCAGAAGAATTACTATCTATCACAGCTATAACTTTATAAATGTATTTCTTACATAAGAAGACTTGAAAGTCAAAGTGACTCCTTGATCCATGGGCTACAGCGTGAATGTTGTGTTAGCAGGCATGAACACAACAGTAATCTCATTGTACATCTCCATCGGAGCTCTTGGGTGACCAGGTGCATTGTCAATGAGCAACCGTATTTTGACAGGAATCTTTTTTTCTGAGAAGGCCCCAATGTGGGCTTAAAATATTCAGTAAACCATGTTGTGAGCAGATGTGCTGTCATCCGGGTTTTGTTGTTCCATTTATAGAGCACAGGCAGAGTAGATTTAGCATAATTCTTAAGGGTGCTAGAATTTTTGGAAGAGTTGGTGGGCACTGGCTTCAGCTTAAAGTCAGCGGCTGCATCAGCCCCTAACAGAGAGTCAGCCTGTTCTTTGAGGCTTTGAAGGCCGGCACTGACTTCTCTTCTCTAGCTCTGAACATACTGGATGGCATCTTCCAATAGAAGGCGGTTTTGTCTACGTTGAAAATTAATTGTTTAGTGTACCCACCTTCATTCATTGTCTTAGCTAAATCTTCGCATAACTAGCTGCAGCTTCTACCTCAGCACTTGCTGCTTCACCTTGCACTTGTATGTTATAGAGAAGCCTTCCTTCCTTAAACCTCTTGAACCAACCTCTGCTAGCTTCAGACTTTTCTCCTGCAGCTTCCTCACCTCTCTCAGCCTTCATAGAACTGAAGAGGGATTAGGGCCTTGCTCTGGATTAGGCTTCAGCTCCACAGAATGTTGTGGCTGGTTTGATCTTCTATCCAGGCCACTAAAACTTTCTCCATATCAGCGAAAAGTTTGTTTCTCTTTCTTTTTACCTATGTGTTCACTGGAGTAGTGCTTTTAATTTGCTTCAAGGACTTCTCCTTTGCATTCACAACTTGGCTAAGTGTCACGAGAGGACTGGCTTTTGGCCTATCTCCACTTTCAACATGCCTGCATCACTAGCTTTTGGTTGAAAGTGAGTGCAACTCTTCCTGTCACTTGAACACTTAGAGGCTATTGTAGGGTCAATGATTGATCTAATTTCAATACTGTTGTGTCTCAGAAAATAGGGAGGCCTGAGGAGAAGGAGAGAAATGGAGTAATGGCCTGTCAGTGAAGTGGTCAGAACACATACCACACTTTTTGATTAAGTTTGCCATCTTATATGGGCCCGATTTGTAGCACCCCAAAATAATTACAACAGTAACATCAAAGATCACTGCTCACAGATCACCATTACAAATATAATAATAATGGAAAAGTTTGAGATATTGCAAGGATTACCAAAATGTGGCACAGAGATACAAAGTGAGCAGATGCTGCTGGGAAAACAGTCACAGATGCAGGGTTGCCATAAGCCTTCAGTCTGTAAAAAATGCAAGGTCTGCAAAGCACAATAAATAAATAGAGCAAAGTGCAGTAAAATGAAGTATGCGTGTACATTCTTTTCAAGTGCGTACACAACATTCGCGAAGACAAAGCATACACAGTCTTGTAAAACAAGTCTCGATAAATTTCAAAGGATAGGAAAAAAGAGAACATAAATTAGAAATATCAGAAATGAAAGCAAATATTTTTTATATATGAAAGAGCAAATTGTATTTTATATTATCAAATTTTCTATCATTTGATCTATAGATCCTACCGACATTAAAAGATTCATAAAGAAAATTACACAGACCTTTTTGCCAATCAATTTGAAAACTTAGATGTCGGCCATACTAATCTTTGACAAAGCAGGAAGGAATATTCAATGGAAAAAAGATAGTCTCTTTAACAAATGGTGCTGGGAGAACTGGACAGCAACATACAGAAGAATGAAACTAGACCACTTTCTTACACCATTCACAAAAATAAACTCAAAATGGATGAAAGACCTGAATGTAAGACAGGAAACCATCAAAACCCTAGAGGAGAAAGCAGGAAAAAAATCTCTCTGACCTCAGCAACAGCAATTTCTTACTTGACACATCTCCAAAGGCAAGGGAATTAAAAGCAAAAATAAACTATTGGGGCCTCATGAAGATAAAAAGCGTCTGCACTGCAAAGGAAACAATCAACAAAACTAAAAGGCAACTGACGGAATGGGAAAAGGTATTCGCAAATGACATATCAGACAAAGGGCTAGTATCCAAAATCTATAAAGAAGTCACCAAACTCCACACCTGAAAAACAAATAACCCAGTGAAGAAATGAGCAGAAGACATGAATAGACACTTGTCTAAAGAAGACATCCAGATGGCCAACAGGCACATGAAAAGATGCTCAACATCACTCCTCATCAGGGAAATACAAATCAAAACCACACTGAGATATCACCTCATTCCAGTCAGAGTGGCTAAAATGAACAAATCAGGAGACTATAGATGCTGGAGTGGGTGTGGAGAAAGGGGAACCTTCTTGCACTCTTGGTTTGAATGCAAACTGGTGCAGCCACTCGGGAAAACAATGTGGAGGTTCCTCAAAAAATTAAAAATAGATCTACCCTATGACCCAGCGATAGCACTGCTAGGAATTTACCCAAGGGATACAGGAATGCTGATGCATAGCAGCACTTTCAACAATAGCCGAAGTATGGAAAGAGCCCAAATGTCCATCAACTCATGAATGGATAAAGAAGATGTGGTTTATATATACAACGGAGTACTACTTGACAATGAGAAAGAATGAAATATGGCCTTTTGTAGCAACGTGGATGGAACTGGAGAGTGTTATGCTAAGTGAAATAAGTCATACAGAGAAAGACAGATACCACATATTTTCACTCTTATGTGGATCCTGAGAAACTTAACAGAAGACTAGGGGGGAGGGGAAGGGGGAAAAAAAGTTACAGAGAGGGAAGGAGGCAAACCATAAGAGACTCTTAAAAACTGAGAATAAACTGAGGGTTGATGGGGGGTGGGAGGGAGGGAGGGTGGGTGATGGGCATTGAGGAGAGCACCTGTTGGGATGAGCACTGTGTGTTGTATGGAAACCAATTTGACAATAAATTTCATATTAAAAAAAAGAAAGCAAGAAAAAAAGAATTTTTGCATCTATGTGCAAGAGCAATATTAGTTTGTAGTTTATTTTCTTGTGATGTCTTTGGTTTTGATACTAGGGTAATGTTCATCTCATACACTGAGTGGAGAAGTACTCCCTCTGCCTATATCCTCTGAAAAAGATTGTCGAGAATTGGTACAATTTATTTTTTAATGTTTTGTAGAGTTCACCAGTTAACTTGGTGCTTTTTGTTTTGGAAGGGTTAATCATTGTTTGAATTTCTTTAATAAACATAGGTCTATTCAGGAAAAAGAAAAAGAAAACTTAGATGTCATGCAAAAATTCCTTGAAAAATACAATTTATCAAAACCATCCCAAGATAAGACAGGAAAGCTGAGAACTCTTACACTATTAAAGATATTGAATGTTTAATTAAAGATCTTCCCACAGATAAAACTCCAGGCCCAACTGAAATTCCATCAAACATTTAAAGAAGAAATAATAACTTTCCTAAACTCTGAGAAAATAGTGGAGGAGAGAATTCATTTTATAAGGCCAATTCATTTTATAAGGCCAACATAACCCTGACACCAAATCTGAACTAATTTTAGAAGAAAAATTATCAACTAAAACCTCTCATGAGAATAGATGCAAATATACTTGCAAAACATTCAGTGGAATCTAGCAATATATAAGAATGAGAGATATATAGATAAAGATACAGATATGGATACATAGATATAAAATCTGGACCATATAATAAGAATAATGCATCATGACCAATTGACCAAGGTTAGTTTAATATTCAAAAATCAATCAATGTTAACTCGTAACTCACTACATTAAGAGAATAGAGGAGAAAAACCAGATGGTCATCAAATATATGCTGAAAAAGTGTTTGAAAAAATGTAACACTCATTCATGATATAAAAACTCTCCACAAATTAGGAAAATATGGGACCGCCTTCAATCTGATAATTGCATCTATTGGAATAACTACAAATAGCATATAATGGCAAAATACTTTCTAAGGCTTCCTAATTCTTGCTTTCTAAAGCAAGAATATCTGCTTTTACTATTTCTATTCAACATTATACTGGAAGTCCAAGCCAGTGCAGTAAGTCAAGAGGAAAAAAAGACAGCTATGCAGATTGTAAAGGAAGAAAGAAGTAAACTGTTCTATTCACTGTTGTGTTCACAGACAACATGATTGTGTATGTTGAAAACCTTATGAAATCTTAAAAAAAGGCAACTGGTAACTGGATTTAGGATACTAGATCAATAAACAAAACTCAATTATGTTTATATATATAATATATATATATATAAATTAGCAATGTATATTACATAGAAGCAATAAAAATTGAAAAATGAAATTTTAGAAATGCCATTTACAATTGCCATTAAAAATGTCAAATACCTAGAAAGTAGATATATACATGTATCTCTGTTTCCTCACCCATGAAATCAAGCAATCCCTCTTTCATATAGTGGTTATGAGGGTTAAATGAAAAGTGATACTTAAACACTAGAATTCTGCCAGGCAGGTCTTAAGTTCTACATAGATGGTAACCAAATCTGAATATACCTATCAGTTGTAAGGTAAATGGAAATTGTGATGTGGGTTCTTAAAAATCACAATGAGAAATCTGTTCCCCGCTACAAAGAGGGAATATGTGATTTATTGAATACGCAGCACTGTGTTTCATCTGTGAAAAATGTGAATCTTGACCAGACATCTGATAGCATGGTACTGAGTAAGTCGTTCCAGTAGGAGGAGCTCTGACCAAGCATTTGAAAAACAGGGACAAAAGCTTTTGTCTATGCTTTGGGGATCCAGACCTTCCATGCCCTAGAATTCGTCTTCCCTTTGGTCCTTGTCTCATGTTAGTGGAATAAAATGCTGCTACAAAATATATTTGTTCTCCTTAGAAGCAGTATATTGGAATAAATAAACCTGATTTGGATTTCAGACTTAATTCCTACCAGAGAAACAAGGCATTTACCTTGTATTGGCAAAAAAGTGGTTTCCTACTTTATAATCTTCACATTTGGGGGTTACAAATGGTATCTTTGCATATTTTTTCCCTCTTTGGAGACCACTGTATGGAAGGTTTTACAAAGGCTTTCTTGGCCTGAGACCTCAATTTTACCTTTTTGCTTCCATACTCCCTTTACTGTTAACAACAACAACAAAAAAGCCCACACAAGGAGACTCTGAAGAGCCATGTCTTCACCAGCAAGAGCCATTCTTTGTTGCTCTGTTTTAACTTTATTAAATTCAAAACATTTTCTCTATTTTCTTTTGACTTGTTCTTTACCTGCATAGTCTCTAGAAGTGCAGGGTTTTTGTTTTTATTGAGGTATATTTGACAATTAAGAATTATATATATTGGGGTGCCTGGGTGACTCAGTCGGTTAAGCGTCTGACTCTTGATTCTGGCCCAGGTCATGATCTCGCCGTTCATGGGATCAAGCCCTGCACTGAGCTCTGTGCTGATAGTGCAGAGTCTGCTTGGGATTCTCTTTCTCTCTCAAAAATAAATAAATATATTTTTTAAAAATTAAAGATATTTAAGGTATACAATTTGATAACTATATATATAGTATATATATATATACTATATATATAGTCAGTCATCACCACATTCAAGCTTATTAACAAATCCATCTCTTCAAATAGTTACCACTTTAGTAGGAGCCATTTTATTTATTTGTTTATTTTTTAAAGTTTATTTATTTATTTTTTTTAGTAATCTCTACACCGAGTATGAAACTTGAACCTATGTCCCTGATATCAAGAGTCCCATGCTCTTCTGACTGAGCCAGCCAAGTATCCCAGTAGGAGCCAACTTAAGCAAGTTTAATTATCACAGGGAGAAGATAGAATATTCCAAACTAAAATTAATATCTTCCAAACCAACCTCAATATCCTAATATGTGGACTACATATACAGCTTTGTCCCTAAAGCTCATTGCATGGTGTTAGCATTATGAGTTTTATATTTTCGTCATTTATCTCATAGTTGCCCTTGGGAGAGCTTGATTTAAAATCAAGTCAATGAAAGGGGATATTTCTCACTAATTTCAGGTTGCTAGGCTACTACTCTACTTCTCCATAGCATTTCTTCTATTGCTCAGGAGACTGGGAAAGGTTAGTAGAAAACATGTACCATTTAAGACCAATACATACACATATGTGTATTGTATTTGTATATATATTTTTCAATGTTTATTTTTTGAGAGAGAGAGAGAGAGAGAGAGAACACGAGCACAAGTGGGGGAGGGGCAGAGAGAGAGGGGGACCAGAGGATCTGAAGCTGGCTCTGCGCTGACAGCAGAGAGCCCGATATGGGGCTCAAACTCATGAACTGCAAAACCGTGACCTGAGGTGAAGTCAGATGCTCATCTGACTGAGCCACCCAGGGGCCCCTTGTATTTGTATATTTTGAATAGAATCATTTGTAGGAAAACTATTTAACCTGTGGACTTTGTGTCATCTTATTTTTTCCAAGCCAACTTCCTATTCCATCTTTCAGTCCTATTAAGACAAATAAAATTAATACTTAGAATTCTACTTTAGAGAAATGAATGAATGTCAACATATATTTTCTCTTTCATCCCTTGAAATTTTTCATAAAGGATCTAAGGGTTTTTTTAATTAATATCAAAAACAAATATTTTTCTTACTGTCATACCAACTGGTATTCATTATTATCTGTATGTGTTTGGGGTTGCAAGGTCAGAATTCAAGAAGCTGATAATTTCCTGTAGAGCACCTTGCCTATAGTTATGTGTATTTGATTTAGAATGATTACTTTAGCACGTAATTGAAAAACCATTTAGAGATATGGATTTCTTACATCATTTATTTTTATTTCTTAAAATAATAATTTAAAAATCTAAAAATGTACTTATTATTAAAATAGCTTAATATAGAATCCTGTTAGCATATCTAATCACTTTATTTAATAGATCAGAGAATATCAAGATAAAATTAGTCCAATTACCTTTCCAAGCTAAACCTTCTCTATCACGTCATACTCTCACCTAGTAATCGCCAGAAATAATACTAGTTAACATGCGAACCTTTCTTACAAATATTTGAGAGAAGTATTTCCCACAAAAATTTAGCATTATTTTATTCTAAACTATTATATCTTTCACACGAACACTTAATTTATTTATCTGTTATTCATCCATCCATCTATTGGTTTATTTATTCATTCATTCAATTAGTTATCACATATTAATCACTATCTGCCACTATTCTAGGAACTAGTGATGGAGGGAAATACAGTAGTAATAGTAAACATGAGATTGCTCTTTTTTCTCTGAAGGTCAAAAACTTTTCTGATGCCTACTTAGAGGTTCAATGCTTTAAAATAGCGTAGACACTATGTTAACATTAGCTATAGTTTTCAGAGGCTTAACAAAATGAAACTTGTTTTGCACTCCATTAGTAGTCTCATTGTAGGCGTGTCTTGTTGGCAGTTAGCTCTCCATTAAGACCAATTCAGAAATCCAGAGCCTTTACATCAGGTGGCTTTGTTTTCTGGGGTCTCAAGCTCTTTGCATCTAGCTGGTAGACGGGGAAGAAAGAGCTTGGAGAAGTATACTCATTTAACTGCCTTGGCGGAAAGGAACACTAATGACTTAATGACTTCTCACATTCCGCTGGCAGGCAAGCATCAGTCATCTATGGCCCCACGTGGATGGAGCAAGAAGGGGAGGGGGCTTAGGAAATGTCCTTACCTGGGCAGACACTTAGTGAAAACTGTCCTTTTGAAAGGGCTTTTGGCAGACAATGAGCCGTTTCTGCTATAATATTTCAAACTCTTGCATTATTTTGCAGCTGTAAGGTTACTACCGTAGGTAAATCGTTGCTGGGACTGATCTCTTCTGTAGTCTGATTCTTAAAGAGTATTTAAATACTGAAGTCTTTCAGAGATTCTCTTCCTCTACCTTTTAAAAAATATGTATATATAACAAGTTACTGAGTTTCTAATAAGCGATTCTCTATGGAGCAGTGCTTAATCATATAGGTATGACTAGATATTTGTAGCCATTGGGCCTAGTCTCAGAATTTGCAGTTACAAAATCTAAGCTTTTTACTGAGTTAAACTGAAAATGGCTAGCATCATCATAAAAATTAACATGCATACAAAATAGAAATTACAAAGTTTTAAGCACATAATCTTAATCAGAAGGTTTACTTTCCTAAGAGTGGGTGGGTTCTAGTACATTTTCATTATGTTTTGTCTGTTTTTTGACATCTGTGTTTTTAGAGAGCTGATGATTTCTGTTAACTTCATTTACTTGCGTCACGAATCTTGTTTATGGAAACATAAGTGGAATGGCTGTTTAAGTCACTGAGGCCCTCAGAGCTAAATGTAAATGATAATGGTCAGGAAGGTTTTTCAGCTTGTAATAGGGAACTTGGCCTAAAATTGCTTAAACAAGGAGGGGTTTTATCATCTCAGAGAACAAGAAGCTTCAAGATAGTGAAGGTGTGTAGGATACACACCAGGGTTGGGTCTTCAGAGGGTCAAATCTACTTCACAAACCAGTTCTCTACCCCACCCTACTCGCTGCATGAGTTGCTTCCTCTCTGGTCACAAGATGGCAGCAACAGCCCCAGCCACCACATCCTTGCCTGGAAAAGCTGTTAACAGATTTACTAAGGGCTTCTTCCCTTTACACTCTTAAAAATTAAGGACCTAAAAGAGGGTTCCCCCCCGCCACCGTTTTTCATTTTTTTAATATGGATTATGTCTATTGACATTTACTGGTTTTTAAAAAATTTTTGAGTTTATTTATTTATTTTGAGAGAGACAGAGACATCATGAGTCGGGAGGGACAGAGAGAGAGGGAGACAGAATCCCAAGCAGGTTCCGTGCTGCCAGCACAGAACCGGATGCGGGGTTTGAACTCATGAAACCAAGGGATCACGACCTGAGTTGAAACTAAGAGTCAGATGTTTAACTGACTGAGCCACCCAGGCACCCCAATATTTACTATTTTATAAATTAAAACTGAGAAAATATAGAAATCTTTGTTTGCTAATTTATTTATAATACTAATACACCTTTATGTGTTAACATAAATCACACATTTTTATGGGGGAAAAAAACGACCATTTCCAAAACAAATGTAGTGAGAAGAGTGGCATTGTTTTACATTTTTACAAGGCTCTATAATGTCTGGCTTAATAGAGAACAGGGGGGTTCTCATATCTGCTTCTGCACTCAGTCTGCTGTGATATCACCTACCATGTAACCTCTGGAAAAGACCAGTGTATGTTAATGAGACAATATGAGTGTAATTTCATATTATTATGAAAACAGACCCCACAGATCCCTTGAAAACGGGGTCCTTATGTTTCTTTTTAAGAGCTAAGTAGCTGTTTCCAAAAGGTTTCCCTAACAGATTACCCCTTGTGCTTAATGGACCAGATGGGATCACTTGCCTATTTCTAAAGAAAGAGAATAGAATTGGCAGGATTGACTTGTACCAATTATTCTTTCATGTTCAGGGGAGTCACCTGTAGAGGGTGTTAAAACAGATAGCTAAGGCCCCCACACCAGGGGTTCTGATTCAAGAAGTTTGGGGTGGAGCCTGAGAATGTACATTTCTAACAATTCCCAGGTGGTGGGGGTGGTGCTACTTCTCACAATCCAGGGATCCACTAAGGACCACTGACTTTGACCAGTCAGGGAGTGGGGGGTGGCCAGGCTTCTTGGAACACACTGGGATGTGGAGCGCATGGAACATTGGGGTTCAGTAATGCAAGAGGGGAAAATGACTGTTGGTACAACCAACGATGTTTGCTGTACTTATATTCTCGGAAAATTCATGGTAGATTCTTCCAAAATAGAGAAATATCTGAACATTGGTTCCCTTAGTGACTTTACTGGTCACCAAGTGTATCTTCGATTCATGGTCAAAGGAAGAAAAATGATGGCGAGGGAGAAGGGGTGACAAGGAAAGGATTGGGTAGAGATAAAAATTTAATTTTGAAATGCCCTCTCTCTCTTCCTCTACAGCTTTCCTAGATTAAGAAGTGTAAGTTGGATGAATCTGATGTGGAGAAAGTAAATGTAACAGAGCATGCCTACCTCCTTTGAAAACTCATTTTTCTACTTACATTTTTTTTTTGAAGTTTATTTATTTTGAAAGAGACAGAGACAGCACTAGGGGGGAAAGGACAGAGAGAGAAAGAGAGAGAGAGAGAGAGAGAGAGAGTCCCAAGCAGGCTCCGCACTATCAACACAGAGCCCAACGCAGGGCTCAAACCCTCAAAACCATGAGATCATGACCTGAGCTGAAATCAAGAGTCAGAGGCTTAATGGACTGAGCCACCCAGGAGCCCTCCTGTTTTTAGCCTCAAACATTATAGCTCTCTGCTACCAGCTCCATGGCTCTTATTCCCAGCAGCTTCCCAGAGGGCAGACAGCCTCCTGAGTTTTGGGTCAAAATTGGTTCTGGCCTAGCCCGGGGACGCCCATGCCAGCTTCCCCCCATCCCCCCGACTAGCCTGGGTTCAGGCTGCAGACGCCATCTGCTCTGTTGCCCCAGCCCAGAACAGCCAGTCAGGCCTTGCTGCAGAGCGTTATGGAGGAAGGTCATAGATCACTCCTCCTTCCCAGAGACCAATTCTGCATATCCAGAGTTGAGGCACCTGTAGGACGTTGCCAGAAAAACGAAACAAAACAAAACAAAAACGTTCGCCCAAGTCAATGGTGCCTACCTGCCTTAACAGTTGCTTAGGTAAGGCCACTTCCTTGCCCTTTGAAAGACTACTCTGCTTAAAGAAAAATGTGTACCCAACTACATTCGTGTACTTAGACAGGGTCTGGTCAGAACTCAGAGCTGCCTAAAAGACCATCTCAGTGATGACATGATTGGAAGGAAGGAGAATGAGTCTTCGGTTGTAGACAAAGCATGACAGCCTCCTTGCCTCCTTAGGCTCCTAGGGTAGGGAAGGAGGTGATTATGAAAGCTCTCTCTCTTTCTCTCTCTCTCTTTTTAATTTTTAATTTTAGATAGAGAGAACATGAGTAGGGGGGAGGGGCAGAGGAGAGAGAGAAAGAGAGAGAGAATCTTAAGGAGGCTCCATGCTCAGCATGGAGCCCTGCTAGGGGCTTGATCCCATGACTCTGAAATCATGACTCTGAGCCATAATCAAGAGTCAGACGCTCAACCAACTGAGCCACCCAGGTGTCCCAAAAGCTCTCTTTCTTTTTTAAAAAGTCATTTTCTTCTGTTTTCCATCTTTTCCAGGGTGAGTCAAGTGGTACTTTTGGCCCTAGACATTGTCCCAGATGTTACTTTTGCCCGGGAGGCACTCAGCACGACGGGAAAGAGAATGCAGTTAGCCAAGGAGAGGCTCTCAGCTTGAAGACTGCTGGCACAGTCATGTCCATGTGCCCAGCCCAGCCCAGCTTGCCAGAGTGAACAGAGAGGCATGGGTGCACCCAAGGCCACTTTACAAGGCTACCACTTCCCTGATGGACGAGCCTACTGCAAGGCTCTTCCTTATCTGAACCAAATCCCCTTCTGTAAGCCCATACACAACTGGCTCTTGATTTGGAATGTGCCTGGCCCAAAGTAGGAGCTTAATAAATTAGAAAGGAATTTAAAAGCGCACAAAGTTCACCAGTTCTTCTGTTTCTTCCAGGTTTCTTCAACAGCTGGTTATAAAATTGTGTAACGTTACAGTATAGCTTCTAGAGTCCTTGTCACCCTTCACAGGTTTGCTGTAACTTATCAATGTCCTTCTTAAAATATGACAGTGGTAGTATCCAGAACTGAGGGAAATGGTCTGGATGTGGCTAGTTATGTAGAGTACAGCGGACCATGGGCATTTCCTCCCTTATTCTAAATGCCTTATTTCCACAACAAAGCCTAAGCTGGCACGGGCAGTTTTAATTCTCAGGACACATTAAAAGACAAAAGGCTTGATCTTATTCTCCAAAAACTCTAGCTCCTTTGCCATGGACACTTTCTGGCTTTCTATATCCAGGATGCAGTTTCCTGATCCCAATGCTGAATGTCTTGGTGGTTAAAGGGCTTGAGCCAGTAGAAACTTTGGGCTCAGAATTAAGTTGTAACCAGGAAGGAGAGAAGATGTGACCAGGGATGCTGGGTGAGAGGGAACCAGGAAAGAGGCCTTGAGAGAAACGTTTTGGATTGCCAGTATCTAAATGTCTTACAGTAATGTGATTAGCAGGGGCCTGCAGAGAAGTGGGGGAGAGAAGGGCAGAGACCAAGCCTGGCACACGGTAGTGACTTGCAATCCCTTGTGTCTTTGGGTCCAGCCTTAGAATAGTACTATGGTGCTGAGAGGCTGCCCTAGCCCCATACTCCTTCACAGGCGCACAACCAAATGTTGAGTGGAAAATATTTATGTCACAACCAAGTTGTCATACGGTTACCAGGATGCCTATCAGATCCAGTTTGAGCTGGGAGCTCATAGTGTGACCCAAGGCAGATGTAAGGATTGCATAACTTTTGAAGAAAGGTCACATATTTCTCAGAGCTTTTGGGAGCTTGGGCAGGATAGTAAAAGGTTTTTCTCAAACTTGAACCTTAGAGCTGCAGGACAGCCAGTTAATAGAGTCAAATCATGAATGCCATAGGATAGACACTTTCTTTTAATACTTAGCATTTAACAATTATTGTGGATTGGTTTATTTCTTCAAATGTGTTGCCGAATCTTCTAATATTTATTTTTTTCTTTTTTTTTGAGAGAGAGAATCTTTAAAAAAGTTTTTTTTAATGTTCATTTATTTTTGAGAGACAGAGGACAAGCGGGGGAGGGGCAGAGAGAGGGAGACACAGAATCTGAAGCAGGCGCCAGGCTCTGAGCGGTCAGCACAGAGCCTGACCTGGGGCTCAGGCCCATGATCCACGAGGTTATAACCTGAGCTGAAGCTGGACGCTTAACCGACTGAGTCACCCAGGCGTCCCGAGAGAGAGAGAATCTTAAGCACACTCCACATTCAGCGCAGAGCCTGTCACGGGGCTCTATCCCATCACCCTGGGATCATTGACCTGAGCCAAAATCAAGAGTCAGATGCTTAATGGACTGAGCCGTCCAGGTACCCCAAATCTTCTAATATTAAAAAAATTTTTTTCAATGTTTATTTATTTTGGTGTGGGGGGGGTGAGGGGCAGAAAGAAAGGGAGACACAGAATCCGAAGCAGGCCCCAGGCTCTGCCAGCACCGAGTCCGACGCAGGGCTCAAACCCACAAATTGCGAGATCATGACTTGAGCCGAAGTCAGATGTTTAACCAGCTGAGCCATCCAGGGGCCCCGGAAATCTTCTAATATTTAAACACAACAAACACAACACAACAAAACACACCAAAGGAGACATAACAAACACAACAAAATGGGAGCTGGTGACCTAGCAGGATCACAAAGGCCAGTGGAAGGGCTCTCATCACCATATCTTCCGAATGGCTCCCAGTTGCCTCAGATTTCTGGACGAGATGCAATTATTTTCATTTCAAAATTAGAAACCTTTTTAAAAAGTTCGAAATGCAGACTCACAACAGATTAAACAGGTTGCTGTAAATGCACCTTCACATTAAAATCTCATAAGGAAACTATTTCCATCCTGACAAGGCAGAGAGAGAGACTAGCCCCTTCAGCTGCAGTGGTGGTGGTGGGGTCAAGTGGGGGATGGAAGGCACCCATGAGGAGTAACAGTAAAAATAAGACCAACAAGGCACAGTGTTAGGCCTGTGGTAAGCATTTAATAAACCTGAGCTATTTTTGATTGAGTACCTATTAAAGCACTATGCTAAGTACTTTACATAAATTATTTCCTTTAATTCTTTCAACAGCCCAGTGAGGTAGATATTGTTGTTTGAAGGTATGGTTAAAGAAACAGTGTTAGGCATATTGTTCTTGTTGTCACTTGTTCGTAAGTGGTAGAAGCAGGACTTCAATGAAGACGTTTGCTCCAAAGACCGTTCATGTAACCACAGACACTGTGGGAAACCACAGAGGCAGAAAATAAACCCGAGGGCCTTAACAGTTTTTCAGAGAGTTGGCTGTATGTGTCCCCAACAGTGCTTGGATAAAAGAGAGTTTATACATGTGGGCCTTAGGGAAAACTATGGTACTGGGAGAGTGGTTTCAAGATTAATGCTTTTTCATTTTGCAGAAGAAAGAATTGTTGTAGACTGATGTTATTTGTTAAATCATTTTTATACTGGTATGTAGATTGCAGTTAGAGTGTGTGTGTGAAAAACAGAGACTTAAAAATACGTTATGTATATATTTTATTTTAATATTTATTTTATGTTTGAGAGAGACAGAGTGTGAGTTGGGGAAGGGCAGAGAGAGAGAGGGAGACACAGAATCCAAAGCAGGTTCCAGGCTCCAAACTGTCAGCACAGAGCCGGAAACGGGGCTCAAACTCCTGAACTGTGTGAGATCATGACCTGAGCCGAAGTTGGACACTCAACCGACTGGGCCACCCAGGCACCCCTATGTATATATTTTAAAGTAATTCTATCTAGAGGTTTTAGATTTTGTGGGTAAGAACCATACTAGATAATTCTTTTTGTTTCCCAGCAATGTTAGGTGTAATATTGAGTCCTTAGTTGAAGCATAATACTCATTACTTTGAATTGAGTGAGGATTATTTTTTGGTTTAAAGTACTCTAAGACCTAAATATAGCTTTATCCTTAAATGTTTCAAAGTGAATTTTAGGGATGCTTATAAAATATTACCAAATAATGCTGATATAAATACTTCTCTTACATGCATACATGCAGGAGGCAAATATTGTCATTAAAAAAATTACCTTTCATGAAATTAAAAGAAGTCTAGGCAGCACTTTCCAACATTTGTGAAACCATAGACATGGAGTTTCAGAATTAAAGGACTCCTTAGCCAACTCTTTATTTTTTTTCTGACTATCAGAAATTCAGGGTGCCTGGTGGCTCAGTCAGTTAAGCATCAACTCTTGATCTCAGCTCAGGTCTTTATCTCAGGGGTCTGAGTTCAGACCCCACGATGGGCTCCACGCTGGGTGTGGAGCCTACTTAAAAAATTTTCACAGAAGCAGGAATTCTTAAATCTGAAGGTGATTTAAAAACTTGGCATATAGGCAAACTAGAAAAAAGGGCTGAACCCTTTCAAAGAGAGGCTGCTATACTTAACTACATAGGGCTCCGGGAAGCAAGGATGCTGATCTTGTCCATTATTTAAAAAAAAAACCCAAACTATACATATGTGAATAGTCACACAATCAGTAATGTTATTTCTTTGTGCATGATGGAAAATGGACAGATGCATAAAGTTTGCGTTCCTTGCAGGACATCCACTTAATAGGGGAGAAAACCTGTGAATTCTTTTTCTCTGAGTGAAAACGAGGCTCTCTAGTCTTTTCTCTGTAAGACCAACTGAAAAAAAATACTGAGGTCTGAGATCACCATCACAGACACCTGAATGACTATCTACATTGGTTCATAGCACAAGCAAATCTGTGCTTGCTAGTGGCTTTCAACTTAAGACGAAATGTGATGTCCACTCCCGGCTCACATTAAGTTAGGGCAGCGCACACAACCATCCCATTGCTGGGTAGGAAGGATTTCTCAAGTTAAGTGGGTCCAGACCGGACTGCTTGAATTATTTTCATCGTTGTCACAGGCTGTGAAGTAGCCCTGAAAGGCGAGGGCTGCGAGATGTGCGTGTGCACGCGCGTGAGGGCTGGTGTGTGCTCGTGTGAGTGCGAGCGCTTGTGAGCGCCGGTGTGTGCTCGTGTGCGTGTGTGCACGCGTGAGTGTGTTCGTGTGAGCGTGCAGGGGCTATGGAGTTCGGGGTTTCGTGAGTGGGAGCAGGTGGCCGGCCAGGCGGGGGCAGAAGGCCAGGTGAAGGCTGCGGAACTGAGGGCGCCCAGCACAACCGGGGGCGGGCGTCAACCGCCGGGACGCGGGTTCCCCGCGCGCGAGGGCGCGAGGCCGGCCGGGGAGGCGCCCGCCAGCCGCGCCGGGTCACGTGGCGCGGTCACGTGGCGCGGAGCCGGGCCCAACGGCGGCGGCGGCGGCGGCGGCGGCGGCGGCTGAGGGAGGCGGAGACTCGGCCGAGACGCGGGGGGGAGGCGGCGGCGGTGGCGGCGGCGGCGGCGGCGGCGGCGCGGGGCTGCTGGAGGCGGAGGCGGAGAGGCGCGGAGGAGCGCGGGGCCGCCGCCACGGGCGCTCGGAGGTGAGGCGGGAGCGGGGCCGCTGTCACGGGCGCCCGGGGTCGGGCGCTGCCGCCCTCCCTGGCGAGGAGGCGACGGGCCCCAGCGCCGCCGGGAGCGCCCTCCCGAGCCCGGCCGGGCGCTCGTCCCTCGAGGTGGGCGCCCGGCCCCCAGGCTCCGGCCAGGCCCCTGTGCGCGCGCGGGCGGGGGGCGCGTCGGGCGGCGCCGGGCGGGGAGGGCGGCAGCGCCCCGGCTCGGCGGGAGGGCCGGTGCTCGGGCGGGGGGCGGCGGGCGGGCCGCCTTGGGTGGGCTCTCCCGAGGGCGCGGTGGGAGAGGGAGGGTGGCGGACACCGGACTCCGGGCGGCGCTGGCTGCTGATTTAGCCTTTTGTTTCAGCGTACACGAAAATGGGGCGAAATAGAGCTTGGTGTGCGTGTGTGTGTGTAAATCAGGAGGCGTTTGGCTTGGAGCCATTTTTTTTTTTTTTTTCTTAATTGTGGAGACAGAAAATCCCTTAAAACGGTTTCCCCAGGGAGACGGGGCTGTGCTCCTCCTCTTCCTCCCCAACGTCTGGATGGAGTGGATTTCCCTCCCTGCCTCTGCCCACCTTCTCGTCCTCCAGTCTGTCTCCCTCCCTGCTTCCCCCTTCCTTCCCGCCCCACCTCGGTGAAACCCCCCGAGCGAGCGGGGTGTCTGCAAAGCGGCCCGGTCACCTGTCGTGGCAGCTGCATGGAAATGCTGGCGCTTCTGCTGTCTGGTCTGTGCTGTTTCCTCTGGCAAATCACGGAGATTCCGCTCAGAATACCAACCCTTCCTCTTCTCCCTGCGCTTGAAAACAAAGTGCATGATGCTGGTTCTGAAGTTTGACCCGCTAGGGCAATTAGCAGAGAGAGAGGTGTCTACTTTTTCCTGTCACACCACTTCAAGGTTGGAAAGGTGAGGGCCACCTAGCTTTGTGGAAGAAATGAGGGTGACACAGTCCTACCGGGGAGGGATGTGACTTACCTGCTAAATTGCTGTGGTGATCGGAAAGTCTTCTGACACTTGTCTTCTTGGGGACGATCAGCTTCCCTCGCAGGGATCGGTTTCCTGGATTTCTGTATTTGGGGGCTCTCTTCTTTGTATTTTCAGTCCAGCAGCGCCTTAAGGGTGCCCAGTAGGCAGGTTTTTGAAAAAGCCCAGAGAAAAATCATTTATTCCTAAGGTTTTCAAGAGTGTAAAAATCTATCTTTGTGGGGGTCCCTTTCTTTCTGCCTCTCTGTGTCTCAGGTTTCCATGTCTTCCTAGCTGGAGTTTTTTTAGTTCTTGCCCGCAGGGCCCCTGGGAATCGTGCTGTGGTTCTGGAGAGGGCTCGTCCCCAGGCCCCATAGCACCGGAGAGCTGGGGGTTGAGGTGGTGATGGATATGAAGTGACAGGGCACCTTGCACATAAGCCACCCTGCAATCCAGAGAGCAGCCGCCCAGACTCCTGGCTGGCTGCTGGGGCATTTTGGAAGCTGATCTCAACATTTTGCAATGATAGCCACATGCAGACTGGCGTCCCCCTTATTTCTTGATAGTTTACCGTCCCAGAAATGAATAAATTGTGAGTAGCTAAATCTAGCGTTTAGTCCCTCAATTTGAAGAATAGTACTTAATTTGTATGAAGGAGTTATTTGAGGATGTGAATTTTCTTTAAGAATTTCAAGTACTCTCTTTTAGTAAGGGCTGTGAAAATAGCAGGATCTTCATGTGATGGGGGAAGTGGTTGACCTCTAGAGTCACAAGTATGTAGACCTGAGTTAGAGGAAGTCATATGGGGAAAATTTTTAACACAGTGGAGCTTTCAGACAGGCGTGTAAGAGCAGAAAGCCAGGATTGCTTCTTGTGCCTGAGAAATAATAATAACGTGTTTTCTACTGTACACTTTAAAACTGACTTCATTTAGAAGAGGTGCGTGTATCTTACGAACTTTCTGTTTTTCATATGGAGCCATAAGAGTGGCCGTTTGGTTATTCACATTGTTTCCCTGCCCGAACGCTGAATTGAAAAACATTCTTTAATCCGTAAAAGGATGCATGGTGCGTGAAACGTGTTTCAGCATCGATGCTGAGATCCAGGCTAATGGAAGAAGGGTAAAGAGACAGCAGCCTTCCTTGGGGTGGAATGTCAGCCCTCTCACGTGGCTGGTGTGCCAGACAGAATGTGAAGCCCAGGTTTTCTTTTTGGTTTTACAGCAGATTCACGGAGTATCCGAAATCAGGAATGTTTATTTATTGAGTGCCTACCATGTGTGTGGCTAAGCTAGGATATTGTTCTTCGTCTGTTCCACTGTATTTACAGTATCAATTACAGTCTCCCTCCTGTTCTTTTCTGTGTGTGGAGAAAGATTGAAGATAGAGTGGCCCAGCTAATGCATGTGATTCATAAAAATTCATTAAAAAACTGAGTAAAACTTTTGTTATGAAATGCTCTGATTTAGGTATCGTATTGACTCCTTGTCAGGACTCTGTGAAAGTATTTTCAATAGTACCGTACTGAGACGGTTCATTTGCCGTTAGTGAGGCTGCTGAGACTGCAGGGAATATGTAATTAAAGTATAAAATTTCTTTTAATTTAGCTGGGATAATGTTAATTCAGTTACTGGATTTTAACATACTAAACATACTATTTCTTGTGTGGCAAAATACACATAAGAAACTTAGCATCCTAATAGTTCACTGGCATTAGTACATGCATGCAGTTGTGCAGCCGGGACCACTGTCCGTCGTCAGAACTTTCCATCTTCCTACACTGAAACATTGTGCTTACTAAACAACAGCTTCCCATCCCTTCCCCCTCAACTGCTGGCAGTCACCCTTCCACTTTCTCTCTGAGTTTGACTACATGAGGTCTCTTCTATAAGTCCATTCATACCGTATTTGTCCTTTTGTGACTGGCTTATTTCACTTAGCATGTCTTCAGGGTTCGTCCATGTTGTAGCATGTGTCAGAACTTCCTTCCTTTTTAAGGCTGAATAATACATGTTCCAGTAGTGTATGTGTGTACCATGTACATATGTGTATATCACATTTTGTTTATAAACAAATTTTATACTGAATGTTAACAGTCATAGTAACCTCATGATGATGGGGAGCTATCCCTGGAGATTATGGATACTTGTGTTACAACAAGAAAATTACTTATTTAATGCACGGTACCTTTAAAAAAATAGGATCCATAGGGGATAAAACTAATATGTATGTTACATCCTTGCTGGGTCCTGTCATTTCCTTTGCATGTGGATTGTGACATAGGGTGCCTCTTTCTGAAATTTGCAGGTGATGCAGATGATGTTATTTCCTAGTTAATGTTATAATGGTGGTATATTTTGCTGTATGGAAGAATATATAGGGCTCACCCTGAGGTATGGATTGTATAGGAAGGATGGGGAAAATGTGTATTTCCCTTTATTTACCACTTTCTAAAATCATGAATGATTTCCCTAGCATACTCCAACGGTGACAGATGAGGGCTTCCTTCTTTATCTCTTTTTTTAATAATCATTTTATTTTTTTAAATGTTTGTTTATTTTTGAGAGAGAGTGTGTGCGCATGTGTGTGGGAGGAGCAGAGAGAGAGGCAACAGAGGATCCGAAGCGGGCTCTACACTGACAGCACAGAGCCTGATATGGGGCTCAAACTCATGAACCACAGGATCATGACCTGAGCCAAAGTCAGATGCTCAACCGACTGAGCCACAACTCAGGCGTCTCTCTCTTTCTCTCTCTCTCTCTCTTTTTTTTTTTTTTTGAGTATCTTTATGAACATCTCTATTTAGCATTTATGATGTATTTCAGTTAGTTTCCTTTTGATGCTCACACTGCCCTGTCTTTTTGACTAAAGCTTAGTCAGGTTGGCTCCAAGTCCTTATGACATGCCTCTAGTAATGTCTAGTAGCTTCTTTGCTTTCTGGTATGATGAGATGTTCCAGGCTCATCCTGTACCCTTCCTATTCCAGATTTGGAATCAGAACAGACCATTTTTTAAAGGGAGGGAATAAAAGGAAAAATAAATGACCAATAAGTGTATTAAAATACTTAATTTCATCAGTAATTAAAGAAATGAAATTAAAAGTATGATAAAATGCCATTTGTTGTGGGCTGAATGTGTCTCCCCTGAATTTGTATGTTGAGTCTCTAACCTACAGTATAGTGGTATTTGGAAATGGGGCCTTTGAGAAGTAATTAGGGTTAGGTGAGGTCATGAGGGTGGAGCTCTCATAGGATTAGTGTCCTTATAAGAAGAGACACCAGAGAGCTTGGTGACCCCTGTTCCAGTCATGCCCAAGAAGAGGTCATGTGAGCACATGGCCAGATGGCAACCGCCTACAAACCAAAGGAGAGGCCTCAGAATGAAACCTACCTTGCTGGCATTTTAATCTTGGACTTCCCAGCTTCCAGAACTGTGTGGGAAAAACTTCTGTTGTTTAAGTCAACCAGTCTGTGGAATTTTGTTCGGACAGCCTAAGCCAGCTAAGTAAGATGCCATTTTTTAATTAAAAAAATTTTTTTTTTACTACTGTGCTTTTTTTTTTTTTTTTTTTTTTTTTTTTTGAAGTAGGCTTCATAGCACAGGGCTTGAACTCATGACCCTGAATCAAGACTTGAGCTGAGATCAAGAGTTGGATGCTTAACTGACTGAGCCATTTAGGTGCCCCATCACCAATTTTTAAATGTTTATTTATTTATTTTGAGAGAGAGAATCCCAAGCAGGCTCCATGTTGAGCCCGGTGCAGGGCTTAATCTCACAACTGAGGGATCATGACCTGACTGGGAATCAAGAGTCAGATGCTTAACCAACTAAGCCACCCGGGTGCCCCTGACACCATTTTAAGTTTGTTGTATTGGCAGTATTATTCAGACTCAATTTACACCTTACTGGATGTGAAACTATAGACTTACTGTATGTAAAGTATTATGTTATTATGATTACTTCTATAACTTCTACTGGTAGTCTTAATATTTGGGCATCTCTCAGTTTGAAATGGGAATAAGGTGGATAGTAATTTCCAGTGTTGGTGAAGATGAAGGGAAATGTGTACTTTCTGTTTTAGTAGAGATATAAATTGATGCATTCATTCTAAATGCTGTTATGTATCAAAATATAAAACTTGCATAGCCTTTAATCCAGAAAATCTATATTTAGGAATTTATCCTAAAGAAATGTATAGTAGGAAAAGTTAGCAAAGATATATGTTAGTAATAAGGAACTATTTACTGTATATAATTATATAGTAAATAAGTAAGGAATTGATTAAATAGGTTGTACTTTCATTCCAGGCAGCCATTGAAAATAAAGATATGGATCTATATTATTTCCAGTCTGGAAAGATGCCTGTGATATATTATTGATTCAAAGGCAGGTTACAGAACTGTAAGGCATAGCACTTATGTAAAATATAGGCATAGAAAATGCGGAACAGCAAGGCTTTAGATGCCAAGAACCACGCCTCTGAGCATCTAGACTTTGGGAACCACCAAATGGATGGTCTCTTCTGGTCGCCAAGTCTCAAAGACTGCACCAACTGGTTTCATTCTCGGGTCTTAAGATGCAGTCTTCTTGGAGAGAGGGAATATGATTGGCCTAGTTAGGGTAATTTGCCACGTGTGGGGTGTTTTTAGTGTGTGTGTGTGATTGCTCTCAGTTGTTTCACAAAGACATTATGGAATACAGGAGGAGTCACAGTGAGAGTTGGGGTACTTTTAACTAAAGAAAGGAGAAGACATTCAAGGAAGGTGGGAGATAAGTGCCAATTCGTATTTAGTTAAAATTAAGCTCTTTGCTTAGAAATATTGAATTAATTACATTTCCATAAATTGCTGCAAACTCTGATAAGCTTGGTCTTTTCCCTTTACCATCCCATTTTCACATAGTAAGACCTATACCAGCAGGTCAAGTCTATTTGATTTCTTGCTTTCATAGAAAACAGTGGGTTGTAATTAAAATTTTGGGTTATTTGTGGATTTTAAAAGTTAAGCTATTTTTCCCTTAAAAATTTTTTTTAATGTTTATTTTTGAGAGAGAGAGAGACAGTGTGACTGGGGGAAGGGCAGAGAGAGATGGAGACACAGAATCTGAAGCAGGCTCTGAGCTGTCAGCACAGCGCCCGACGCAGGGTTCAAACTTACAAGCAGTGGTGAGATCATGACCTGCGCTGAAGTCGGATGCTTAACCGACTGAGCCACCCAGGTGCCCCTTCTTTAAATGTGACTAATTCAGAATCAGATATATTTCTCTGATGTCAATGAGTAGGAATAGAAGTCTTTGTACTCGTATGTGGTGTCAACAATACCCGCCCTTGAAAGAATTTTAAGATTAGAATTGAAAAGTAGTGTTTATGGACATCCTCCAATAGTAATGGTATAGTAGGTTGTAGAGTGTAGAGAATTATTCTCTAGGTGTGGAGAGGTGCTGTGCAGATAATATAGACTTATTTGAATGACTTTTTCACTGTTAATTATTTTTAATCAAAAGCACAATTAGAGTCAATATGGATGTGAAAGAGCTCTGAGAAAGATAACACACACTACAATTTAAGATACTAATTTCTCACTTAAAAGAAATTAAAGACTCAATTTAGACCTTAATGGATGTGAAATGCTTTGGAAACGCATAATATAAGGTGTTATGTTGTTACAGTTATTTCTGCTCTCGTTGGTAGTCTTTTAAATATGTATATATATTTTTTTAATATTTATCTATTTTGGCGGGGGGGGGGGGGCGGGGAAGGGAGGGACAGAGAAAGACAGAGACGGAGAATCCCAAGCAGGCTCTGTGCTGGGAGCACAGAGCCTGACTTGCGGCTTCATCTCACAAACTGTGAGATCATGACTTGAGCTGAAACCAAGAATTGGATGCTTAATTGACAGGCGTCCCTCTTTTTAGAGTCTTGATACGTAGATATCTCCTCCCAGCTTGGAATAGGCATGGTAGAGATACTGGGTTAAAGTTTTTGTTACATCAGCTTTCTCATGTTTAGTTAACACTAAGAAGTTGGCTTTTTAAATAATTTTTTAAAGATTTTATGTTAAGTAATCTCTACACCAAACACGGGGCTCGAACTTAACAACTCTGAGATCAAGAGTCACATGCTCTACCGACTCAGCCAGCAAGGTGCCCTGAAGATGGCCTTTTTGATGAATAATCTTTTATGAGAGAAGTCTCCACTTTTAAGTCTCAGATGTTGATCCAGCTAGTTACTGGTTGGAACACTGGGTTCTAAAGTCTCTTTTGTATCTACTTTCAAAAACTTTTTCAATGTTTTCAAATTCCACTTCAATGTTATAGACAGATGTCACTGAGTTCTTTCATCCTGCTTAACGTTTCCTTCACCAATTTTTTTACAAATGACAAAATGAAGAGAAGTTTAAACTTGAGGCAGTTATTCCTCATTTGTGTGTGTATAATTTTCAGTCTCTGGCAAGGGAAATCAAGTCTTGTGTAGAAGACCCGTTCAGTGCCGTGTTCGCTGTCCCCTATGTTCTTTTTCTTCATATTGGGCTGTTGCGAGTATATGTTACCTCCCTGGGGAAAACACATGGCATTGTTATTGATCATTGTGATAAAATAGTAGTATCAGAGGTCCTCTGTGAGCAACAGGCTGAGCTGTTAATACCGGGACAGTTTTCTTATTCCTGACAAGTTGACAAGCGGTGATGTTACCATATACTGAGAATATACAGGATTATCTTGGCACATAATCAGCTTCTTAAGCTTCAGACAACCAGCACATACCTGCTTAGCCACAAAACCGGATGGATAGTTCACCAACAATGATATCAAAACATGCAGCATAGGAAGTTAGGCTTATGCTGTGTATGAAAACCCTGGTCAACCAAAGCTGGCATTTTAGGCATTCATAATTTTGTGAATTATTAAATAATCAGAAAAATTTAACTGTGTATTGACATTTGTCAAATTTGAGAGGAAGGTCTTAAAAAAATGATAACCTGTTTTTAATTTAGAGAAGTAAGTTTAAGGAGGTTGAATCATGGGCATCGCCAAGGAGAATGAATGTTGTTAGGACTCAGGTCACTGAGGTTTTCCAGCCCTTACAAATAGTTTGAACCTTTTTCATTTTTGTTCATGTCATCTTTTCCCATGAAATGAGAAACCCAATCTTGGGTTTCCTACATCAGGAGGTTAACTTTTCTGGACTAGTTTTCTGATATCTGAATAATAAATTCTGTAATATTTGAAATGCTTGGGTAAAGACACAACTCTTAGCAGAAGATAGCTCACAGTTTGCTTGTCTTATTCCTTTAGTAGTTTAAATACTGGAACAGAAGTGAGAAGGAAAGTGGCATGCATCTTGTTTTGTCCCCTTACCCAGCTTTGATTCTAAGGTACTTGGGAATAAATTCAGTGTAGGATTGGGGTGCTGCCCACAATGTATCTGTGATAGCTTACTGGAGCTTCAGTTCCCAGCCTTTTTGGATTTATGGCATCCTATTTGTATTTGATTTTGCATCTCCCTCCTCCTCACCATTGTAATGGCTGTGACATCCAGGACTGTGTATTGTCAGTGGAGAGCAAAGTACTGATATGTGCAGCCCACAAATTGTCACCATAATTCAGTTTTATCTAATTACATCACCTTTAATTTTTAATCACTGCTATTAACAAGCCTCACAATTTCATTGTTCTATGAAATAGGTTTATTTAGGTTTTTCATTAATTAAAATTAATGTTTTGAAAAAAATTGTGATACAATATAGTGAATAGTATTTGTATCTTATGTGTATTTATGTGCAAGAAATGTGATACAGAAACATTAAGTACCATTGGAGGTCCTTCCTAGGCTAAAAATGCTTTCCTTTGCAGAGGTATATAAAGAAGCAATAATGTTTATAAGGTGCTTTGAAATCAGCTCTCTATGAATTTAATGTATTACGTTTATTGTAAATAAGTAGAAACGTCTCAAAGTTGATCGTGTGGTTCAGAGATGGTGCATCGTTTTTAATTCTGAGAGCTTAGGGATGTCACATTCTGTGTGTTGCATGTAACTGTGGTCTCCTGGGCTAAACTAATGATCATAGAAATGCAACCTCTTTGGCTCTCCTTTGCCTGTGTTCATATGGTGAAGTTCTTTCTCTTTCGCCTGACATGGAGAGATGGCAAGTGTTTGGTTTTGGGGAATCATTCTGTTTCTCTGGTGAATAGAAGACAGCCAAAACTTTTTGTGGAATTGGGGTAAGCACTATCATGTGGCAGATACCAATAATCTGTGGAGGTCAATTTAAACCAATTACTTTCAACCTTTTAATTTTAGTCTGTTATTATCAAACCTTCCACTGGATTGTTAATTTCTAGCGAAATTGGTTTGAGTTGAACCTCCTTTGATGCTAACGAGTGGTAAAGTGGACCCAAGTGATATGTCTGGAGAAGGAGGCGTGCTGGGGAGTCTGGCCTTATTCACAAATTAGATCACAAATGAACTTCTAGAAGTGAGGATTTGGTTTAAATCCTTTGTTTTCATTCTGTGTCCACCTGGCCTTAAGTGCTATTACCACATACTGATTTTGAGAAGTGGGCCATCTCAGAGCATAGGAAGCTCCATATAAGTAAGGCAATAGCGATCCCCAATATTGGGGAGAAGAGAGTTAATCAATTGGGATGCAAACTTTCAGCCACTGAATTTTTTTTTAATTTTTTAAATGTTTATTTTTTATTTTTTAAAATTTATATCCAAATTAGTTAGCATATAGTGAAACAATGATTTCAGGACTAGATTCTTTAATGCCCCTTACCCATTTAGCCCATCCACCCTCCCACAAGCCCTCCAGCAACCCTCAGTTTGTTCTCCATATTTATGAGTCTCTTCTGTTTTGTCCCCCTCCCTGTTTTTATATTATTTTTGTTTCCCTTCCCTCATGTTCATCTGTTTTGTCTCTTAAAGTCCTGATATGAGTGAAGTCATATGATTTTTGTCTTTCTCTGACTAATTTCACTTAGCATAATACCCTCCAGTTCTATCCACGTAGCTGCAAATGGCAAGATTTCATTCTTTTTGATTGCCAAGTGATACTCCATTGTATATCAGCCACTGAATTTTTAGTCCAGTGGTTTTAATCATGGTCACTCTTTTCTATGTGAAAAATATTTTGTTTCTGGGCCTCTATATTGTTTTATATGTGGAACTTCAGTGTAGCATAAGATTTATAACTTTCTGCTACCTAATTTTTAATATGATAGTATGGCTAATATTCTTAATATTCTAACTGAGTATAAGTGATATATGTATGGGGACGTCTCGAAAGAAGTACAGTAGTCCTCCCTTACCAAAGTTTTGCTTTCTGCGGTTTTAGGTTTCAGTTACCCGCTGTCAACTGCAGTCTGGAAACAGGTGATCCTCCTTCTGATGTAGCATCAGAAGGTCTCTGGTAGCCTAAAGATCCTTCACAGTGCTTGCGTCATTCATCTTATCACATAGGCATTTTATCATCTTACATCATCACAAGAAGTAGGGTGAGTATAGTACAAGGTATTTTCAGAGAAAGGGAGAGACCACATTCACCTAACTTTTGTTACCGTATATTGTTGTAATTGTTCTGTTTTATTATTAGTTATTATTTATCTCTTATTGTGCCTAATTTATAAATTAAGTTTTATCATAGGTAAGTATATAGGGAAAAACATAACATAAGTAGAGTTCAGTACTGTTTGCAGTTTCAGGCATGGGGGGTGCTGGAATGTATCCCTTGAGGATAAGAGGGGGGACTACTCTATATATTCTCTCTTTGAATATATATATTCTCTATATATTTTCTCAGTCCCCTTCTAAATTTTTTTTTAAAATTTTAAAATTTGAGAGAGAGGGAGAGGGGAGAGGGGCAGGGAGAGAGAGAGAGAGAGAGAGAGAAAGAGAGAGAGAGAATCTTAAGCAGGCTCCACGTTCAGTGCTGAGCCTGACATGGGACTCCATCTCATAACCCTGGGATCATGACCTGAGCTGAAATCAAGAGTCTGACGCTCAGCTGACTGAGCCACCCAGGTGCCCCTACTTCTAAATTTAAAAACAGAAAAAACAAGAGTCGGTAAATTACTAAGATAGATTGGTTTGAATATAAACTTCTGAGTTAGATGTAACTGTATGTTGTTTAAAAAGATGCTTTTTCTTTGACTCTATCTCTAGAAATGCAAGTAAGTGGGGCTCTGAGTGGGAGATGCCTGTTTACCTGTGGCACAGGCTTTCTGCTTTCTTTTGGTTACCGCCTGATTGGCTGGTACAGAAGTTTTGAGTCTGGTTTGCCAATCAGGGCCTTTGTTTTTGCTCAGGGCTCTCACTTCTGGTTGTGGTTTGACCTATTTTCACTATTGTGGGCACCAAGTAGCTAAGCTTGACATACTCAGAACATAAAGAGGAAAAGAGTTTTGGATTCTAGAAGGAGACTTTGGTTAGGAGTGGTCAAACGAATTAAACAGAAGTTAGCTGCCTCTTGGAACGCTGAATTGAAGCTTTGCTTTCTCTAGCAGAACTCCCAGGCTAGGGGGAATTGGAGCTAATGCTTAGAACGGGAAGAAACATGTGGTTTATAGAGCCTCTGAGTTTGACTTTGGGTATGCTATAGATCTGAAATGTGTGAAAGCAGTTGTAGCAGATAGAGCATCTAGGCATGTAGTCTTTTTTTTCTTTAAATAAAAAGTTTACTATATTATGGATACTAACCCCCCTTTTTGCTGTATAAATATTTCCCCAGTTTGTTGGTTGCCTTTCAACTGTAAGTCTGTTCATGACACATTTTGATCTATAAAAGTATATGTTTTCTATATATTCAAGTCTACCAGTCTTTTTTCCGTGTTTTGACTTTGATGTTTTGCTTAGAAAGTTTTCCTTGGAGTATTTTTTTTCTTTCTCTCTTGCTTTTAAGCAGACAAGTATTATTAACTTTTTAAAATAAGTTCTTTATTTTGGAATAATTTTGGATTTACAGAAAAGGTACAAAGATAGTATAAGGAGTTCCTGTATGCCCTCCACCCAGCTTCCTCTACTGTTAATAGCCTATGTAACTACAGAACATTGGCAAAACTAAGACAGTGGTACATCATTATTTATTTTTTTTTAAGTTTATTTATTTTGGGAGGAGGGGTGCAGAGAGAGAGAGAAGAGAACCCCAAGCAGGCTCTGCGCTGACCCTGATGCGGGGCTTGATCTCACAACTGTGAAATCATGACCTGAGTAAAAACCAAGAGTTGGGACACTTAACCAACTGAGCCACCCAGGTACTGAGACACTGGTGCATGATTATTAACTAAGCTCTTGACTTCATTTAGATCTCACCAGAGTTTTCACTAATGTCCTCCCAGGGCGCTACGTTGCATTAAATGGGGTGGGTGTTAAAGAGGCTATAAACGGCAACATGCTCTGTAGAATAGCTGTGCTTACAGCACATTTGTGGAGAATGTTTATAGCCCGTTCTCACATGCAGGGGATTTAGAAGGAGCATATGCTGCTGCTGCTGCTGCTGCTGCTGCTGCTGCTGCTTCTTCTTCTTCTTCTTCTTCTTCTTCTTCTTCTTCTTTTTTTAATGTTTATTTTTTGAGAGAGAGAGAGAGCATGAGTGGGGGAAGGGTAGAGAGAGAGGGAAACACAGAATCTGAAGCAGGCTTCAGGCTCTGAGCTGTCAGCACGGAGCCTGATGTGGGGCTCAAACTCACAGACCGCGAGATGACCTGAGCTGAAGTCGGACACTTAACCAACTGAGCCACCCAGGCGCCCCTAGATGGATCATGTTCTTGGTTACTGGTCTGGTCTTATCAGACACATGTGCCCCCAGGGAGCGTAGATCCTGGCAGTGGCACTGTTGTGCTTATGTGACAGACACCCAAGGAACTTGGGCCTAGAGATGCCTCTCAAATTGTCCACACTGCCTGTGCTGCTTCCATTTTCCATTCCTAAGGTATCTTTGTTCTCATGCTGTTACTCATTTTGCTTCTGCCTGGACCAGAGTGGGAAATCATGATATGTTGTTGATTTTTAACTCTAGGAGAGAAAGGCACCCTCACTGTGAGCAAGTTTTTATGCTCTATACATCAAGGTAAACCCAGCATATCACTACTTTCACCCTTCAGAATCTTGGTGCTAGGCATGACCAGTCTTCTAACTTTATTGCCCAATGAGGTGTGGTACCCAAGGAGAAAAATGTGGATGGCACAGACAAGTGCCTGTCTTACTCTTCAATATCTATGGCTTCCTTGCCCCTCTCTACCCTAGCCCAAAATGGAGACAGATGAACAGAAGTAAGAGTTGGAGAGGGCAGGCAGGGAATTAGGTAAAACAGAAGCCATGTTGGGTGGTTTCATGCCTACATTGCCTGGTAGAAGTAACATTGGCAGGAAGGCCTTAGATGCCTTTGTACTTAACTGTCTACAAACTTCTCAACTTAAATACGTTGATGTGAATCGGGCTGAGCTTTCTCACAGGTAACAAGTAGCTTCTTCTTGTGCATTGGAATCAGCCTTCCTTCTAAGTAAAAATGCTAAAATTTTCTTAACCTTTTCTGACTTGGAAAACACACCCTTTCTGTCTAGAAAGCAGTCAGAACATGATGGCTGTGCAGGCCTGAGGAGGAGAGATCAGTGAAGGAGCAGAAGGAGGACACTGGTTTTGGTTTTCTGTAGTTTTGCTACATTCCATCCCAACTGTTAGAATCAGTCAATCATACTGGAAAGCCTCCAGCATAGCCAGAAGTAAATCAATTGGAGCATAATTAAAAAAATTTTTTTTAAATGTTGTATTTATTTTTGAGAGAGACACAGTGAGAGTGGGGGAGGGGTAGAGAAAGATGGAGACCTAGAATCTAAAGCAGGCTTCAGACTCTGAGCTGTCAGGTCAGAGCCTGATGCAGGGCTCAAACTCACAAACTGTGGGATCATGTCCTGAGATGAAGTCAGATGCTTAACCAACTGAGCTACCCAGGTGCCCCAATTGGAATATAATTTTTAAATTTTTTTTTTTAACATTTACTTATTTTTGAGACAGAGACAGAGCATGAATGGGGGAGGGGAAGAGAGAGAGGGAGACACAGAATCGGAAGCAGGCTCCAGGCTCTGAGCCATCAGCCCAGAGCCTGACGCGGGGCTCGAACTCACGGACCGCGAGATCGTGACCTGAGCTGAAGTCGGACGCTCAACCGACTGAGCCACCCAGGCGCCCCTGGAATATAATTTTTAAAGCATATGTCCTTTAGTGGATTGTACTGCTTCCATTTGGCTAGATAGGAGTCAGCCTTTTTTTTTTCCTGCAATTTTTCTCAGTGACTTGTGATTTTTTCCATTGAAGTAATAATAATTGCTTACATAAGCATAACACTTAATTTACAAAGCATTTTTCCACATATGCTTACATTTTATTTGGTCTTTGCAGCAACCTTATACATTATGGCAAGCACATATTTTCTTATTTTATGAGAAAATCAAGGCCAAAGGATTTGACTGTTGTCACATAACTGCTAATCAGAAGTCTTGGGACTTGAATCTGCACCAGCCCACCAGTCTTTCTTTTATCCCTTTGCTCACCCTGTGGCCTCCCCTCCAAGCTGGTCCTGCCAGTTTTTGTTTTTGTTTTTGTTTTTGGTTTATTTATTTACTTTGAGAGAGAGAGAGTGTGTGCACAGGGGAGGGGGCAGAGATGGAGTGAGAGAATCCTAAGCAGGCTCCGCGCTGACAGTTCGACATGGGGCTCAAACCCATGAATGGTGAGATGATGACCTGAGCCGAAATCGAGAGTCGGACGCTTAACCGACTGGGCCACCCAGGCACCCCATGAGTGGTTCTGCCAGTTTTATAGATGCACTGCAGGTGAGGCTGGTGGAGGTTTTCCGTTGGCAGTCTTGTCTAATGTTGGTGACCAGAGCACATATTCCAGATTGGTAATTAGCAGACCTGTTGAGTTCATGGTCTAACATCTTTTCTTCCCTTCTTCCTTTGTAATGAGATTGGGTTTTGTTTAGACCTCTTCTTTGTCCTCATTTGACTGCAGAGAAAGTGATCCATCCTTAGCACAGGGGTAAATCCTGATGTGTTGCACCCACTCCTGTTGGGTCTATTCTCTGTAGGTGATTGCTGCAGGGGTAAGCGAGAAAGCTGGTCCTGGCCCGTGAGATGTGACGGTGGTCTGCCAGGAGGTTCTGGAAAACTTCTCAACCTTCAAATGACCACACTAGATAGTCCTTTGCTTCTGAAAATTGTTGTGTCAGGATGTGGTGCCTACAATTGCTCTAGTCACTTTGCTACAGTCGGAACATGAAGCCAGTGCACGGGAGACGACAGAGCCAAGAAAAACAGCAGAGAAAACTACTCAGAGACTAGCACTCATCCTGCCTTTGGAGTTATGCAAAATAAGTTTCCTTGTTGATTAAGGCAATTTGAGTTGAGGTTATTGGTTACTTACACCTAAAGACATGCTAATCTATGTAGTAGCTACCAGATCAGGGGATTGATTGATTGATTCATTCATTCATACCATGAAGGAGAAGTACAAGGTATAAAGGTAGAATTTGATCTAATCAGCACATCAGAGATGGCTTCCTTGAGGAAATGCAGAGGCATTGCTGAGAGAGATTCCTTTTCCTGTTGGGCTTTGTATCCCATGTTTAAAGATTTTGGTTTCTATTGCAAAAGAAGAGCGATTGAAGGATTTAAATATGGCATGAGGGCAGTGAGCTATAGTTAAGCTGCCCCTGCTAAAGAAAATCGTGGCTTAACGTATCAAAGAGTCAGTTTTTGATTTGAGCAGGCAAGGAGTAGTCAGTGGTAAAGGCCCTGGCAATTAGCAAGTACATCCAGGAAACACAGCATCTCTGGTTGGAATCTGATGAAGTAAATAATCCAGATTCTTCCTCCTTGCCAGTATACACACACACGCACGCACACATGCACATGCACACACGCTGCTTCATGTTTTTTAATTTAGGCATAATTTGTGAATGAATGTCTGTCATTCTCTTAGGGTTTGAATCATTTAAGGTAAAAAATTGCAGCTGAGAAACCTGTGTTGGGGTTACAAAAACAGGATAGATACTTCCATTGTCAATAAAATTTTAAGGATACATTAATATATCTGAAATTGAACTTTTAGCATCTCCAAAGGTTTTTCTCCAGGTTCGATATAATAAGATCTGTTCTGATTCTCATACATATGGATATGTTTGCAAAACTGGATTACGTCCCAGTGCAGGCAGGCGGGGAAGCTGCCTGAACCGTAGAGTGGAAGTGCGATGGAGGCTGCGGTGTTCCTGTAATTATATTAGGATGTGATGTAGTCCCTCCCTATGCTTATTAATTAGTGGAGTTGTAATGAGACTTCCCCCCCATGCTTTTAAGGATGCTGATCAGTGGGCATCCGGGCAGGATTTTAGTTGTGTTTGGGAGCCTTCTGTGTACAAGTGGGAGGGATCCATGTTTCAGGTAGTGGCAGGTGAGCCTCCCGCCAAGTTGGCATAATGGGAACAGGACTCTTCTGGGTTGCCATCTGTTTGTGGCTGATAGGAAACCAGCAGTGACTTCTGAGGAGTTTATGTTGAAATACTTAGGAATTAGTAATGTTAAGAGCATGCTGATCAGGTATTAGGAGGTGGGGGAACATAAGACTGTGTAGAGTGATTTTTCATTATTACTAATTTCAGGAGATGGCTGCTTGGGTTCAACAGCCCCCACCCCCATGCCCTGAAAAACCACAGCTCTTTTTGCCTCCCTGCCCAGATTGACCATCAAGTCTGTCTCAGTTCTGTGCTGACTTGCCCATGGCAAGGAAACACATTACTTTCATACATGACTATCCCATGTAACACTGTACATGGTGTTTGCCACTGAGGGGTTCAGTCTGTCTCTGTAACTCTTTAAATGTGTCATGTTTTTTTGTTTTTGTTTTAAATTGTGGTAACAAAGTTTATCGTTTTAATCATTTATAAGTATATAGTTCAGTGGCATTAAGTATATTCATACTATTGTGTGACCACCATGATGTTTTCACTAAGTACTTAAAAAATAGTGAATGCTGCTTTTCCCTGTATCAAATACATATAAAAAATTATCAGCATGCTTGCTATTTCTAATGTGCTATCCCTCTGGATTTTAAACTGGAATATACTTGCTTTCCGTATGGGAGCTGGCAGAGTAGAATCGAGGTGCTCTGCCCCCATTTCTCTGGGTTTGGTTTGCTGCTCTTGCCCTGGGAGGCTCTACTTCCAGGCAGAGTGGTTTTCGGTGGTATTCTGAGAGCTGCTCCATGTCTCCTGATTTATACTTAAAGCAGGGGTGTAGAATAGAGAACAGCTCACTTCTGTAACGTAGCATTACTTGCTGTGTTAACTAGAGGAGCTGAACTGTGGCGGCCCTGGTGAGGATGTGTGTGTTTGGAGTTATCCTGTGTAACTCCTGCCAGAGAAGCAAGGTCTGGGGTGGCACCTGTTGCCTTCTGGCTACGGACCCTGCTGGGTTCAGTCTACCACCTGTATAGGTTCCTTCCTTCCTTCCTTCCTTCCTTCCTTCCTTCCTTCCTTCCTTCCTTCTTTCCTTCCTTCCTTCCTTCCTTCCTTCCTTCCTTCCTTCCTTCCTCTTTCTTTCTTTTCTTCCTTCCTTCCTTCCTTCCTTTCTTTCTTTCTTTCTTTCTTTCTTTCTTTCTTTCTTTCTTTCTCATGTTCATTTATTTTTGAGAGAAAAAGAGCGTGAGCACGAGCAGAGAGAGAGGGGGACAGAAACTGAAGCCGGCTTTGTGCTGTCCACGGGGCTTGAACTCATGAACCGTGAGATTGTGACCTGAACTGAAGTCGGACGCTTAACCAACTGAGCCACCCAGTCACCCCCACCTGTAGGTTTCTGTCTTGCCTTTTTCAAAACAGTCAATAGAAGGGACTGTGGAGCCCTCTATTAGTTAGAGGTTTTTGGGTTATAAGTAAAAAAGACCTAACTGAACTTGCACGAAGAAGGGAAGTTTGTGGAAGTTTTCTGAGCTGTGTACTTCAATATTGGCAGGGATACAGCTGGGTCTCGGATGCGACCCAGAGACTGGGACACTCCCTGAATGTCCTGTAGCTCTTTCCTTCTCTCTGGCCCCCTCTCTTAGCTTCCCTCAATGCTTCTAGTTCTTCTCTTCTGTCACAGACCAGCATCCTCTATTCCTCAGTCCCTGTGGCAGACATGGCCACCAGCACTCGTGTTTTCCATATTAAACCAAGTGCCTAGAGAGAGTGTTTTCTGTGTGTTCCAGAATTTTCTGGGAAGAACTGAGTGATCATAGAAAATGGTGACACTCATGGCAAACTGTGGGAGGATATGGAGTAGTTGAAGAGGTCATTGAGGTTCAGCGGAAAGGATTTCCTTGCTATAATTTGCAAAAAGTGTCAGGGATACCCTGTAATTGTTAGCAGTTATGAAAGGACCCAGACTGTGAAACCACATAAACTTTGGATTAAAATTTAAAGGAAAACTAAACAGTAAAGTCAACTAAAACAAAACAAGACACTACCATCAAAAAGATGCTACCGTTACCAACAAAAAAAAATCCTGTAAGTTGAGGAGATGAACCTGTTAAACAGATTCTGAAATTACTTTTTCTAAAATTAAATGTCTTTTTTAGTAAAACAGATTATAACCTGTTTTCATATCAGGATTGTTTGAACTCTGAGAAATTGTGGTCAAAGTTTAAGCAGGGTAGCTTGATGTGGAAGGTATTCCTGAAAACTTGAATATAAAGAAAATATTTTAAATTAAAATTTAAAGGCACAGGAAGAGCTTGCTATCAGAAAAAATCCTTGTGTAATTTTTTTTTCTAAAATCCGCTTTTAACTTTTCATCACATTCACTTAAATGAGGATGTATCAGAGTGATGTATGGAAGTGTTGAATCACTACATTGATCACCTGAAACTAATATAACACTATATGTTAATGACACTGGAATAAAATAAAATAAATTTAAAAAAGGATGTATCAGTGGATTGTCCATCCTTGCTGTTAATTATCCCATGGGGGCCGCCAGGTCATTGGCAGATCATGCATTCCACTGATTTCCGAGGTTATGAAAAATAGCTGTTCCTATTTTTAGTTGTTTGGTTACACACACAGATCCCCTGTATGAATTTGAGAGCCCTCTATGAATTTATTGGGATTGAATATTTTGTGTGGGTTGTGAACCTATATGCAGTAATCCAAGGAGATTTGACAGTGTCACTTAGTGATTACAAGGTGAAGAAAAGAGTGGTCTCATAATTCTGGGAATTAGTGCCATTTGAGAATTTAGGAATTTATAAATGTGTTAGTTTGTTATCTTCCCAAATGTACGTGATCTTCTTTATTTGTACATCAGTTGTAAAAGAGTTTTTTTTTTTTTTTGCCCATTTGACTTAGAGTATATTTAAAATTAAAACTCAGTTTTCCTTTTCAGAACATGTAGGTTGTATGAAGTATACTGTATTACTGGGGTTTGGACAAGGGGAAGGGCATGATTAGCACCTGAGTAAACATGGCTGCAATGGAAGACACCCACCGGACGGCTGCTCTAGCATGCTCCTTACTCTGCGAAATTTCCTGCCTTCAACAGGGTAGGAAACATTTGTTACTGCTTTACATGATTTAAAAGCCAGGTGGTATTGTAAAATAGTGCTGGAAGAGCCCTGCTGTTGAATGAAAATTGGGAGTGTTGCATGTAGGTCGTGCGAAGCTCTGTATCCCATCTGACCTTTTCTTCTTCTGTGGGCTTCTTTTCACAAACCATGGGGGATGCCCCTGAAATGTCAGATCTTAAATAGAAAGCCTTGAGCTGTACCTCTGTCATCAAAAATGCAGAGCTCTGAGGGCTGGGGAGACTCATTGCCTTCAAAATGACAAGTAAGAAGTAATAATGTAAAAGCAGAAAAGCATATATGAAAGGTCTAATTTCATGTGATACCATATGGCAACAGGGAAAAAGATCAAGTTAATATTGTGAGTTTGACAAGGTATCACCTTTTAGTTTACAAAGCATGTTACGTTCTCCAGAGCATTTTTATGAACATCACTTTTGATTTTTATTTGTTGGTAAAGCGTGGAGCAAATAGTCTGCACATTTACATACGGATGGGCAGCCGAGGTTGGAGAAGCTGCGTGCTGTGCTGCTCGAGGCCTCCCTGCCACTAACCGGCAGAGCCAACCAGATTCTGTCTTCTGATTCCTGGTCCCAGTCCTTCCTGTTTCACTTCCTTGCCTGTCCAGCTTATGAGAAATTTTATTTGATGAGAACTTAATTTACTTACTTAGACCCTGGACTTCTTCCACAAAAGAGTTGAGGTAGCTTGGGGCGTCTAGGTGGCTCAGTTGGTTAAGCATCTGAGTCTTGGTTTTGGCTCAGGTCATGACTTATGGTTTGTGAGTTTGAGCCCCATGTCAGGCTCTGCGCTGACAATGCAGAGCCTCCTTGGGATTCTCTTTCTCCCTCTCTCTGAGCCTCTCCCCTACTTGTTTGTATACTCTCTCTCAATATCATAAAGAAACTTTAAAGAAAAAAAAGAGTTGAGGTGGGTTAAAAGTAATGACTAAGAAGGAAATTTTGGCTCAAGTAAGGCAAATACTGGCTTTATTTAATTTTTTTTAAATGTTTATTTTTGAGAGAGACAGTGTGAACGGGGAGGGGCATAGAAAGAGGGAGACACAGAATCTGAAGCAGGCTCCAGGCTCTGAGCTGTCAGCACAGAGCCCGATGTGGGGCTCGAACTCACGAACCGTGAGATCATGACCTGAGCCGAAGTCAGATGCCCAGCTGACTGAGCCACCCAGGTGCCCCTCTCCTGGCTTTCTTCTTAAACTTTAAAATGAGAGTAAGAGGGAAACTGTTTAGTTAATGAAAATTAAATTTTCTCTGTGCACCCAGAGCTACCTACCAGTTCTTAGGTCATTACTCAGCCCCCAAATATTAAGTATTTTTATAAAACCTTTTTTTTCCCCCAAATTTAGGATTGGATGAATTGAAAAAGAAGTAACAGACAAGGGAGCTTTGTGGTTGCAGACACCATGGATTTGCTCTCTTGGTATTATATCTAGTGTGTGAGTTTTTTATGTTTTTATAAGTTTACATAAATAACAGCTAAATACCACAGTGTATTTGTAAAATGGAGGAAAATCGCCCAGTCTCCACCATTATTACGGCTCTTTACCAGAGCTTTCTTTTGAAACCTTTTGTCATATACATTTTTTCATAGTTTTAATCAAACCCATGAATACCTTTGTATGCTTTTTAAAATTTAACATAGCATAAATGTTTTTAATGTTTCTATATGCTTTTCATAATTATGCTTTTTTATTGTGGGAAAATGTATATAACATGAAATTTACCATTTTAACTTTTTTTTATTTTTTATTTTTTAAATGTTTATTTTGAGAGAGAGAGAGAGAGAGATTGAGTGGAGGAGGGGCCAAGAGAGAAAGAGCGAGAATCCCAAGCAGGCTCCACCTGGAGCCCAATGTAGGGCTTGAACTCACAAGCCATGAGATCATGACCTGAGCCAAAATCAAGAGTTGGTCTTTTAACCAGCTGAGCCACCTAGACGCCCCACCATTTTAACTATTTTTAAAGTGTACACTTCAGTGGCATTAAGGACATTCACATTGTTTTGCAGCCGCCATCACCACCACCACCATCACCACCATCACCACCACCACCACCACCATCACCACCACCACCACCACCACCACCACCACCACCACCACCACCACCATCATCACCATCATCACCATCATCACCATCATCACCATCTCCCTAAACTTTTTTGTCTTCTAGAGCTGAAGCTCTACCCACTAAACAAGAATTCCCAATCCTGGGGCACCTGAGTGGCTCAGTCGGTTAAGCATCCAACTTCGGCTTAGGTCATGATCTCACTATTCGTGAGTTCGAGGCCCACTTCGGGTTTTGTGCTGACAGCACGGAGCATGGAGCCTGCTTTGGATTCTGTGTCTCCCTCTCTCTCTGCCCCTCTACCACTCACACACATTCTCTCTCTTTCTCTTTCTCTCTTAAAAATAAATAAACATGAATAAAAATTCCCCATCCCTCCTAATCTGGCTTCTGGCAGCCACCCTTTCACTTGCTGCCTCTGTAAGTTTGACTACTCTAGATACCTCATATAAATGAAATTAACACATTATATGTCTTTTTTTGTGAGTGGCTTATTTCATTTGGTATGTCTTCAAGGTTCATCCACATAGCATGTATCAGAATTATTTTCCTTTTTAAGGCTGAATAATATTCCATTGTGTGTATATACCACTCTTTTTTTATTTGTCCATCTGTTAATGAACACTTTGGTAATTACACTTTTTTGAAGAATGTAATATTCCATCAAGTATATAAATTATACTTCAGTGCTTGACTTTTATAAGGTATTTGGATTGCTTCTAATTTGGGGCTGCTTTAAAATGAAATAAATAGGTGATAAATATCATCCTACTTTTTGATCCTTGTGAGTTGTTTCTTTTGAATGGATTATACAGACACTCGTGCTCAGTTTTGTTTGCTCTTTACTCATTTTGAGTTTAGGCTAATTTTTTAAGTGAAAAGAAGTTACGTGTATGCTACATAAAATGCATTACTCTGCATTTTACATAGATATGCCTTAGTTTAGTGAGGAAGGACCATCTAAAGAATTCTTACCTCAGTGAGAGCATAATGCAGTGGTTTACAGATGTCAGAAATGACTGATGTTTCAGTAGTTGAGCTGATTTTAAGGCAGTATTCATGAAGAGTCTGTAGGCTGATTAAAAGATCATACCAATCTTCAGGAATGGTACATGTACAATTCTGAAACTATAATAGTTACACGACCTAGTGGTCATGCTGGGGAAGAACTGGTATCTCTTCCTGTTTTCATTGTTATCAGTCACTGGCATGTCTGACCACAGAGGTACAGTGAGAGATGGGTGTCTTGCCTTCAAAAATCTTGCATGAAGCTTGGCATGCCAACATGTCATACAGTTAGAAAACCAAAGCAACTAAGTGATAAGAGAAGCCAGCCTGGCTTCATACAGAGGAAAGGGCAGGCTTCCCTGCTTTTTAGACCCTTGTCAGACAGGGGAGGGTAGGCCCTGAGAGGTCAGAAGAGGGTTCTTGAATTGGAGCTCCTGCCCTCCCCACTCCTGCTCCTGCTGCCCTTATGTTAGGCCTCTGTGCACAGTTAGTGGCCATGCACTGGTCCGTCTTTGGATCTTTGGGGAATCTCGCTCCTTTGCTGGTCAGTGAGTCACCGTGGCGGTCCAGTGCTAACCTGAGTGGTGTTCCCTGGCCGGTGCATGTGGTGCAGGCAGTCCTGCCAGGCCCGATTCCCACTCCCCTCACTGGCCCACCGTGGACAGCCGTTGTCTGAAGCCTTTTCATGGAGAGCGGTGTGCTTGCCTTTGCCTGGCTGAATTAAGACTCTGGTACGTTTGTGTCAGTCTGGTCCCATCTGTTCCTTGTCTTTTAGAAACTTCTCAGTGGCCCCTCAGTGGTACCAGTCTGTTTTCTGCAGGTTGTTTTGTGTGTAATTTATTCTTATGTATTATTTTTTCCCATTTTACTGAACTCTCTTAATAGTACTAATTTTATTCAATTCTGTTGAGTTTTTCAGATGGCAAAATATTTACAACTAAGGATGATTTTGGCCCTTCCCGTTTTTACATGACTTCTTTCTTCTGCCTGTCAAAATGCACTTCCTGGAAAATCTAGAATGATGTTGAGTAACACTATTGGTGGACATCTTTGGCTTAATCATCCCCTTAGCCAGACTGCCTTTAGCACTCTTGGCTTTACTTATTTTCTGCCTGTTGCCAAATTGCTTTCTGGAAGGATGGGCTAGAATTGGAGTGTGTGCATTATCCACATCCTCACCAGTGTTGAGTGACCGGAGTATTGGGAAGGCTTTTCCTAATCTGTGGTTCTGTCATTTTAACATGAAATTTGGGTTTGGATATTTGTCATTTCCTCTAGAAATTCTAGAGTCCATAACAGAGTTGGCCTTGCTTCATGCATTGTTTTGTTCTCATCAAATAATTATATACAACTTTCCCTCCCTGTTCCAAAGCAACATGGGTGTAGAATGATAGTTACTGTTGTTAATCCTCACAACACAGTTTGGTAGAAAAAGTGTGGGCTTGGAGTCAGATATCAAATCTTAGCTCTGTCACTAACAGCCTGGTGAATTTTGATAAACTTAAACTCTTTGAGCCTTGGTTGAATCATGTGTACAATGGGGATTTTTCTGTCTTACAGGGAGGCTGTAGATGTGGAGAAAGATGTAAAGTGGGTCCTTTGTAGTACAGAAGTCATCAATTCTTGCTCTATGCCTTCTGTCTCTCCAGGTTCATCACACTAAGGCCATTCTGCAGGAATTGTCAAAGATTTTGGTAGATTTAATTTTGATTAGAGATAAGTTTACTCTCCCCCCCCCATAATTCTCTGTTCCATTTTAATTTTTAAGTTGAATTGGGTGAATGATAATTGTTTTTACACGTTCTTTTAATAATTTACTTTATTCCAAATTAAAAAAAATGTTTAATGGGTGGAATATAAATAAAATTACAACAGCAATGTCTGACGTTTATTGAGCAATTACAACTACGTGGCAGGCGGTATTCAAGGTACTTTTCATATGTTTATTGACTCCTCCCAACGATTTTACTTCATAGGAAACTTGAGGCACAAAATGTCACCCAGCTCAGGAGTGTGACCCAGCCAGCACACCCCGGTGCCTGACGGCTGCCACCACACGGCCATCATGGTCTTGAAGGGTTTGCTTCTTTATTCTTTGTTCTGTGTTCCTAAAGCCCATTCTCTTGTTTCTATGTAGAGAGATACAGGTAGAAAAAAAAAATCTGGGTTTTTGAAAAGGCTAATAATTGTGAAGTTACATAACAAGTGTCAAACATAGAGCATTCATATCTTTTGACTACTTTAATCTGTAGCATTAAGACTTTTCCTTACCTAGGCACTTGGCAGTATAATTTCATTTAGTCTCCCTTGAAATTGCCACCCAGATCTGAGCCTTCCACTGTATCTGTAGAACCCTGGTTTAATTTTGCCTTAGATTATTATAAAGTCTCCATTATTGGGATATTAAAAAAACTTTTTTAGTATAAAATGTACATAACATGGAATTTACCATTTTAATCATTTTTAAGTGTACAATTCAGTGGTATTAAATACATTCATAAGGTTGTGCAACCATCACCACCATCCATCTTCATAACAGTTTTCATTTTGTAAACCTGAAACTGTGTATCCATTAAACAATTACCACCATCCTCTCAAGCCTCTGTCAGCCATCATTCTTTCTGTCCCTGTGATTTTGACTACACTAAGTAGCTCAGTTAAGTGGAATCATACAGTATTTATCTTTTTGTGACTGGCTTATTTCACTAACACAATGCTCTCCAAGGTTTATCTCTGTTGTAGCATTACAGAATTTTATTCCTTTTTAAGGCTGAATAATACTCCTCTGTGTATGTGTCTGTCTGTCTGTCTGTCTGTCTGTACATGTACGCATTTTGCTTATCTGTTCATCTGTTGATAGACACTGAGTTGCGTCCATGTCATTATTTGGGTATTGTTGTCAATATAATTTTTATCAATAAATTCTTGTTTTTTTTTAAGTTTATTTATTTTGCGAGAGAGGGAGAGAGCGAGCAAGGAAGGGGCAGAGAAGGAGAGAGTGAGTCCCCAGCCTCTTTGCTGTCAGTGAGAGCCTGACAGGGGACTCGATCTCATGAACTGTGAGATCATGAACTGAGCCAAATTCGAAAGTTGGATGCCCACTGACTGAGCCACCCCACTGACTGAGCCACCCAGGTGCCCCCAAATCTTCTTGTTTTTGCCCAAGTTTGGGCTTTTTTTTTTTGCTTTGCTGTCGTACAGTGTTAAAGATCCTTTACTGGCTTTATGTTGTCACGGACCAGTCATGCAATCAAGATTCTGTTAGCTCTGCCTGAGAGCCCTTTGTTGGCCATTGGTTAGAGAATTTATCTGGTAGTCTTGAAGTTTATCCTCCATCTTTTCCCACTATGCGGGGAGCTCCTCAGGGCAGGGATGGGACTTCCCTGTACTTCGAAGTGCTAACCCCAGCCCTGTGCCTGGGGCTGTGGTGGGCACTGCGTGGACATTTCTTGCATGAGTGTCCTTTGGCTGCTTTCCTCATTTCACACGTCACTTTGGACTCTTGTAGCTAAAATTAACATATAGCATCCATTGATTTGATGCTTGCCGTTTTTAAAAAAAAAAACAACTTTTTTTTTTTAATGTTTATTTATTTTTGAGAGAGAGAGAGACAGAGTGTTAGCCAGGGAGGGGCAGAGAGAGAGGGAGACACAGAATCTGAAGCAGGCTCCAGGCTCCGAGCTGTCGGCACAGATCCTGACTCAGGGCTCGAACCCACAAACTGTGAGATCATGAATTGAGCCGAAGCTGGACGCTTAACCGACTGAGCCACCCAGGCACCCCGATGCTTGCCCTTTTTTAAAGTCTTCCTAAGCTTTCAAAAATTTCTTCCTGAAATTCTGAATCCTTCACTGATGACGTGTCTCATGAATTAGAGCTAATTTATCCCAGCCTTCATTGTGCTTTCATGTGATAGCTTTTGAGGCTGCCTTTACTTTGCCTCGCAGTTTATATACCAACTTCTTTTAAACATAAATTGTAATTGGCTTATTTAATATAAGCAGTTTTTCAGTAGTTTTTGCTTTTTTTTTTTTCTTTAATCAATTGTTGCTTATTGTGTGGTAATCAAGAAAACATTTAAATCTTGGTCAGGTGGGTAGCTATTTTGGTCCAGCTTCCTCAGTGTCGTGTCATGAGTCAATTAAGAGGAGGATGGGTAGGGAAATGTCTCACATATGCTTTGTCTCTGGTAGCTCAGAGTTTGTGGGGTTTGTTTGCCCTTTAGAAATTTTGAAAGGGTAGCTTTGATTCAAGTATAACTATCCTCCCAAAGCAAAATGTTCTGAAAAGTTGGGTTTTAAAGTTAGAAAGTGCTGGGGCACCTGGGTGGCTCAGTTGGTTCAGTATCCAGCTCCTGATTTTGACTTGGGGTCATGATCTCGCGGTTTGTGGATTCGAGCCCTTCATCGGGATTCTCTCTCTCCCTCTCTCTCCTCCCCCCCCCCCCCCCCCGGCCACTCATGCTCACACACACACACACACACACACACACTCTCTCAAAATAAATAAGTTCAAAAAGTTAGAAAGCACTGAGATTGAATCTGTCCTGGAGAAACTTTTTGGAAGGCCACATGTGAAAATTTGTAGAATTTGCTTGTGATGAAACAAAGGGTATGTGGTGGGGGTGGGGGCAGGGTATAGGGCCTTAGAAGCATTTATGGGGCACCTGTGCAGTGGAGCCTTTAAAAGTATTTGCAGAAAAAATTTTAGACTCTTTAATTTTTAAATTAGAAATTCAGGAGTGGAATTTAGGAGTTAAGGGGAGTAAGTACCAAGAGAAATTTGTTTACTAGTTACTGTTTGGGTGCTGTCACTAAGTCAGATGGGTATGCTTCCATCAGGGAGATTCTCGTGTCTAGTAGGGAACAAAGCCTTATTTTAATGAAGTAGATTTTAATGAAGGTACTGCGTTTCATGCAATAGGATGGCGGGTGTGTTTCTGAAGAATTTTTGAGTTGCGAGTTACCAGGGATCACCAGCATTTTCACCATCATATTCTTCTTTTTATTATTTTCCCTCATTGCCCCCAGAAATGTGATCTTAATAAGTTAGGATCTTTAGTGTAAGATAATGGCATTCATAGCTCCTGTTTATTCAGTATGTAATTGTATGCTTCATGATGAGCCTAGCGAGGGAGAGGACAGAGATGGAGAAGAAGAGGGTCTGAGAATCCCAGGTCAGGCCATGGTAGGGAGCCAGCAGAGGAGGTTGACAAAGAGCAGTCAAGAGGGAGGAGGAAGGTCAATGGAGAGTTCTGCTGAGGTCTTTCAAGGACTGATGCGTTTAAAACCTTCCAGTACGCTGTGAGGTAGGCAATGTTATAATCCCCACTTCACAGAGTGGGAAACTAGGCCTTGAGCAGCTTAACAGCACAGCTCTTGTCAGGCAGTAAGTGATGGAGCTGGGATTTGAAGTCAGGCATTCAGATGCCAGAGTCTCCCTTCTTAACCATGGCTGCTTCCCAGCTTCACAGATGTTGCCACGCTCAGTTATAATTTCAGCCAGAAACAAATGTGACAGTTTTGTTTGTGGAACTGTACCCGAGGTAGATGCGTAGTTCTTTTTTTTTTTTTTTTTTAAACATGGGCTACTTAATGAATTTGTATGTCATCCTCGTGCAGGGTCCGTGCCACTCTTTGTATTGTACACATTTTAGTGTGTGTGCAGCTGAAGTGAGCACCGGATGCATGGTTCTTAGTACATTTTACACTTGATCTTAGCCAAATGGCTAAGGAGCGATCAGTACCTTTTAAATACTGAGAATACTATGTACTTTGGTTAGCAGGTTTTAGACACATAGAGAGCCTGTGACCTGTGTTTGGGAATCTGGTCCAATTTTGTCATTTTACCTGTGGAGGAATGGACACCCTTTTTGTTGAGGGACTTACCCAAGACCCTTAGACTTGAAGCTTAGACTTTGGTCTCTTGACTCTGAGGTCAGAGTTTTCTTCACTGTACATCACCCTTGAGACTCATGTTCTTTTATGGTGTTGTAAATGAAAGGTAGAGTTGAAATGAATATGTAAGGTGCTAAAAATGCTCTCGTCAAGATCATTGATAATCTCCATGTGGCTCCTTCCAGTGTGTTTATCCAACTTGACCTTTCAGAAGTTAGAGCTGTTAGGACCCAATGTCTGTTGGCCTTCCTCCTCCTCTGCACAGTTCTTTGTCAGTCTCTTTTTCTGCCTCCTCCACCTTGGCCTGACCTGGGATGTTGGGGTTCCATTGGGTTCACCACTAGACCATCTTCTTTCCTCCACCTTAATCTTCCTCGTCACCAAGCTCACCATTTTCTGTAGTTAACTCGTTTTTATGTGAATGGCTCTTAAGTTAATATCTCAACTCCAGACTTTTCCTCTGAGGTTCAGATTCATGTCCAGCGACACACTTGACCTAGACATTTGAATGCCTCATGGACACTGCAGAATTAACACACCAAATGGAACCTCTTCCACAGGCCCTCTGGACCTTTTCACAGCAGCCCCCTCTCCATTCTGTTCTTCACCTCAATTATTGCCACCGACTGGGAATCATTCATGATGATAGCAATAAGGGCCGACGTTTATTGAGAGAATTAATGTGCCAGGCACTTCCTTAAACTCATTTAGTCTATTTAGTCCTAACAACAGTACCATGAAGTAGGTGATGAGAATAGTAATAAGAATAGAATTGTATAGCTCCTACTGTGTGCCAGGCACTGTTTTAAGTATGTTACAAATACTAACTCATTGGATTCTCAGTAAATCCGTGAGGTAGATTCTCTTACTCTCCCTGACTGGTAATGTCAGACTCTGAAGCAGAGACGAAGTTACTTCTCACAGCACTCAGGGCCCCTCGGCTAGTAAGTGGGAATACAGTCTCGGCAGAGACGGAGTGTGGGCCGCGCCAACACCTCATTTTAGTGTGATTATCCCCTTTTCCCACACAAGGCAGCCACGCCTCCATTTCCGCTCCCTCATCTACTTCCTCAGAAGTTCTGTTGGTTCCAACTCCACAGCTCAGCCCCAGGCTGCTCTCTCCTCCCTCTCACGAGTGAGCAGCTTCCTTCAGGCACCATCGCCTCGCCCCTGGATCGCTGCAACCTCCTGCCTGTCCTTTCCGCTTTCACTCTGTCCCCATCCGGCAGTCTTGACGTGAAAGCTGGACCGTTTCAGTCTGCTGCTTGGTACCGTTCAGAGGCCCCGCCCCGTCAAGATAGAGATGAGCTCCCTTCTGTGACGACGGGGCCCCGCCTAAACCTCGTCCTAGCCCTTCGATTTCTGCTCTGTGGCCCCCCGGTCTTTTTTCACGTCCTCGTGTTTGCCAGTCTTCCCTGCCTCGTTGTCCCGCATATACCCCTGCTCTATCGCTTCTTTGGTCTGTGTTGCTGTCCCTTGTCAGAGGACCTTCCCTCCCCACCCCTCACAGGGCTGTTTTCTCCTTTGCACAGCCCTCACCCCCAAGGGCAAGAACCTTATGTGTTTGTCTCTTTCCTTTTGCTGTTGTTCCCCCATTAGAATGTAAATTCCCAGATGGCTAGAGCTCAGTAATTATTTGTTGAAAAAAATAAATATAGGTTAAATTTTAGGCTGCACTAGAAACCTAACTTTTCCCTAACTTTTTCAGGTAATGTGCTCTGAGTTCTAGAAAGGCTGATTCTTCTGCACACTGGCACACAACCCACTGCTAGGTTGTAGAATGTTTGCACGGTTCCTCCACTTCTGGGCCACACAGACTGTAAGAGTCCCAGGACATCTACATCTGCGTTTTCTGTTACTTTACTCTTAGTCCTTCCCATCTGTCTTTCTCCTCCTCCTCCTCCTCCTCTTCCTTCTCCTCCTCCTCCTCTTCCTTCTCCTCCTTCTCCTTCTTGTTTATTTATTTTGAGAGAGAGTGCATAGGGGAGGGGCAGAGAGAGAATCCCAAGCAGACTTCACACTGTCAGTGCAGAGCCAGACATGGGACTTGGTCTCATAAACCGTGAGATCATGACCTGAGCTGAAATCAAGAGCCAGATGCTTAACCAACTGAGCCACCCAGGTGCCCCTACCCATCTTTCATGCACCACAGAACTTGACCTTTGGGAGACCCCTGCTGCCAAGCATGGTGGTGCTGACGTTTTTGTGGGCAGTGGAAGGAAGTGAGGCAGGAGTGCTTTCACCCATGGTGAGGAGCTGAGCCTCTGAGTTTTTGGCCGTATTTCTACCTGTGAATGGCCGTTGGATAAGGTGACCTTTAAGGTCCCAATCCGACTGTCACCAGCTCTGTTTCTCCTGGCATTGGTGTACAAATTGAGCACTAAGTTGAGACATCTGGATGGCCACAGTCACAACTTTTCTTTCTCTCTCTTTATGCCCACTCTGTCCCTCAGCAGCTCTATGTCACTGTCCCTAGGGACAGCTCTTCTGGAGCCACCTTAGATGTACAACTACTTTAATGGCAAGTTTTACTTTCCTCAGTACTAATTTTCCCAGGATGGGGTCCAAGGAAATGTGCCTTATGCAAATTCCTGTAGTAAGCAAAATGATGGAATTTGGGCTAATTTTAGTAAACAGGCCATAACTGTTAGCAAATTAATTAAGATCTTGTTTGTAGTTCTTTTGTGGAGGACAATAAATTATCAGCTTATTTAAGACCCTGTGACTTCCAACGAACTGTCATTCTGTGTCTGTGAAAGTATTGAATGTGGATAGGCCCCTGCTAGGAGGTGTAGGAGTGTGCCATTCACACATACTTTTCAAATTGGAGCATATTATCTCTTACTGAGTAGGAATAATGACTGTAATGAACTAGGGAGACCTTTCTTCCAAAGCAACAAAAACAGTATGTTCTTAGTTGACAACGGAAGGGTAAACACGACCCTAATTAGTGACTGCTTCAGCTTTTCTCTGGTCCTAAGCTCATGGCGTAGATAGGTAGCAGCAAGCCAGCTCGATGGTCCCGACTTGCAGCGCTTGTGCCCTGGGATACCCTTCCCAAGTGTTTGTGCTTTTTAATTTGGAATAACTGGGAAGTGATAGGTGGAAAGCAGCACTTTCTCCTCTGCCAATGTACAGAGGTGTTTCTGTTGTGCAAATAGGCAGGGCCCAAGTTATTAGAATCTACATGTTTGTTTGCCTGGCTTTTCCTGGTTCTGAACATCACCTTTAACAGCCCCTCAGTCAGGGAGGTCGGGGAAATGAGATTCTTCATAGACAGTAAAGAGCATGATTGAGGAAAGTACTGTTGGTGTTATAAGTACATTGTGGGTTAAAATGACTTTTATGGGTTAACCTGTATAGCAGTGATAGTACTTAACAACATTACCTCTTTAGAATTACTTAGAGTTCTGAAAAATCCATTGACAAATAGACTTTAACCAGCTAGTATATGGATTGATTGGGGAAGTTTGTGCTGGGTCAAGAAGCAAGGACTGGCCTTGGCTACCATGGCAAGAATAATAGCTACCCCCACGTATCCTCTATGGGGAGCTCAGTGTGGGTTGTGTAGGATTTCATTTCTTGTGTCACACTAGGCTTGGTCACTCTGACCTTCTGGTGGCCTGCAGAGTACTTTTGGCTTTTATGTGGAAGCTGTCACTCTGCACCTTGAATAGCAGACCTTCTGCCAGGACGTCTTAGGATGATTCTCAGGCTGTGGAGAGTGCACTTCCACAATGCAGATATCCTGAGATGGCCTGAAATTAGTCGCTCCTTCCTGCAACTGTCTCAGGTATGTGGGCACCAGGAATACTCCTTTTTTCTTTTTTCTGGAAGCAGTAATCTCTGCGGTCTTTCTGGGCCATCTCAAGCTTGACTTCTGCTTTCTTCACTCACATACCATCTTGTCAGCCCTGTCACCTGATTCCTGTATCTCTCCCCACTTCCTTTGATATTGGGGCCCTAGTTTGTGTTGGACCTTCTTGGCAAGAGGCAGAGGCAAGCGTGGGCTCCCTTCGTTTAGTGTTAAATTTCTCATTCCTGGTGTGGAGTGACAGAGCTTTGAAGGGGTCTTAAATCTGTTGATTGTCAGTCAGGTGGACTGTACTGTATTTGCTTCAGACGCAGTGTTAGGGGAATGGCATAGGGTCTACTTACACAGCTCCTTTGAGACTCTTAAAGGTGTCCTGTCTTGGTATATAATACAGTGAGCTGTATTGACAGTACAGCTTTGTGAAGAAAGAACCAAGTTCAGCCAGCACCTCACCTTTTCCTTCAGTTGCTTTGATACAGTCTGTTTTGGAGTATTCAGAGGGGAAATCAAGAATAAAATAGATTTTTTTGGCCTCTTACTTTGAATGTAAACGACCCAGCACTTTCCACAAGATGCTTTTATTATTAGAACTAAAAGATGGTGTTTTAGCTTGTGTTGATTGACTTGATTGAAGTGTTTAATCTTGAAGACCTCTGTTTTGGTCTTTCTTAGAAAAAAATAAAATGTTACTTGGGTAAACCTTTTTGTCTGGTTTAATTGGAGAAAATTTTTATATCATGGGTTTAAAAGAACAGCTGCTCTGGAAGCAAGAGTTTTTTCTTCTTGATCATTTTACCTATTTTATTACTTTATTTTGTTTGTAATAGATGTCAGTGAGTATTTATTTGATCCTGATTCCCCCCCCCCCCCTTTAAGCATCGAATTGAACAAATACTTCTGGAAGCTCCACTGCCTGCAGGGCATTGTGTTAAGAGGTTCAGACATAAATCACAGTCTCTGTATTAGGGTGGGTGAAGTCATCTTTCCTTTACACAGACTCTGGGGTGATCTGGGGTGGGTAGTGTTCATAGGACTGGACATGGTTTTTGATAATGTAGAACAATTAATAATTGTTGAGTTTAAATTTTGGATATGTTTTCTACCACTTAGTTGAAACTTTAAAGAGATACCATTAACAATACATATAAACTACTTTAATATTTTTCCATGATAACCTCAGGTCTGATAGAAAGATATATTCTTCTCCCTTCTCTTTTATGTTATGATCTTAATGTCATGGGAAGATAATAATACAGAGTTTGTAGTAGTATGGTTAGAAAATACTTCTAGCCTAAGTGTATGATACCCTGTCTGTATGCATGAGGAGTCTTTAACACATGGCTTAAATTGTGCAAAAATTAGTTTCAAATGACTTCCTCAGTGTCTAACTTCAGATAATTGTAACAAAAAAGAAAAGAAAATAGGTAATATCCCTGTCCCAGCCTAGTCACTTGTCACTAGTATAACTGGGACAGTATCCTTGGCCTGTCTTCTTCCCCTGTCCCTAGAATGGTGTGGGCCTCCCTGTGTTCTTACTGAGGCCTACAGCAGACCTACTCATTCTCTTCCACGGGCTTCTCAGGCAAAGCAGACAGCTGTGAACACTTGATACTTGACTTTGCTTGGAATTTAGCAATGTGAACCTCTCTGCCTAGAAAGTCGTTCCCTAGATCGTATGGCTGTTACTTCAGAATGGTGTTGTTAGGTGATGCCTCCTTATGACCAGACTAATGTGTGGTGCTAACTACATGGATGGGCAGGAGGTACAATACAGTAGATGTAAGAGTTTGGCTTTTGCAGTAACTGGGGAATCAAAATTTACAATTCAGTAGGAAAATGGCCTGTTTTTCTTATATATTCTTTTTTCATTTCCTTATTTATGAACTTGAATGTTGGTTCAAAGGCCTCAGTGTGAATTTTTAAGAATGGTAGTATGACATCAGTCTTGTGGAGGCAAGCCTAATATAATGTGTGTGTGAAGAAAGGAAACCTTAGACATTATAAAATGACTAATTTAGTGAATATGCTTTTTATGCCATTGTATTTTGGAGGGGTTATTGCTTTTTTATTTTTGATATTTTAATACTGGTCATTTTTTTTTACCTTACCCTCCCTGCTTATTTAAAATAATCTTTTCTTCATTTTCTTGACTAGGAATCCATTTTCTTAGCATTTTAGAGTAAGTGACTGCCTGAAGGTAGATTTTATTTTTATTCTGAAGACCAAGTTCTTATAGAAATTCTTCAGTGAAGTTAAAAACCACTTCACACCAAAGGAGAAAACCATGGCTAGAAGAACCCCCTGCACAGTTTGATTTCCCACTTAAATGGCCCTCAGTGCCTCTGTATCTATGAAAACTGTTGGCTCAGTCCCTGCTGGCTTTGGGGACAAAGCCCAGCTGGCCTTATGAAGGTGGCCCAAGTTGGGTGATTAATTGAAAATATTTTTATTTGAGGCCCTGAGCCATCTTCAGGTTTGCAGGAGACAATCTTACATTGTAATGGTATTTGAAAGGTGTATTCTTATTGTGCAGTACACATTTGAACTGTTTAAATTGGGAGAAACACTGTCGTTTGTCATCTAAATTAGAAAGTCAAGGTATGTTTGATTCATAGTTTCTCCACTGCTTAGCATGGAGGCTAAGATGTAGGGCAGTTAGGTGTTTGTTCAGTGAATGAATAGATGGACAGATGTATGGGTAAATGGATTTAGTTGTGTTTTATTTAAATGTTTATTTATTTATTTTTGAGAGAGAGAGAGAGAGAGAGAGAGAGAGAGTGCAAGCAGAGGAGGGGCAGAGAGACAGAGGGAGACACAGGATCTGAAGCAGGCTCCAGGCTCTGAACTGTTAGTGCCGAGCCCTACGCGGAGCCCGAACCCATGAACCGTGAGATCATGACCTGAGCCGAAGTCGACGTTTAACTGACTGAGCCACCGAGGCACCTCTAGTTGGGTTTTATTTAAAAAATATTTTATTTAAAAAGAAACAGCAACAGATACGTTAAGTCTGAGAGAAAATAGCCACTTTGAATCCTTCGTGCTCCTAATTCTTTGGGTAAGTGACTAGGAGAGAAGTGGATTATCACATGGGGCCAGGTGTTGTACACTCTAAGTCTAAAGTTCTCTTTTGGGCAGCAAAAGAGCCGATGCAGGATTAAAATGAGAGATGGCTAATATCCGGGAAAAAGACAAGAGCCCCTTGCCCTGTATTTATTCAGATCAGAAGGCTTGCAAACGTGATGGGCATGTACAAAGAGACAAACTAGGAACATTAACTGGGGGATGTGAGGGGGAAAAGGGGATTTTGAAGATATACAGCGTTTGGGATTTGGGTCAATATAAAACAAAATCCGGGCGCCGAGCAGATGGGTAGATGGTTGTTAACAGCAGACAGGAGGCACCGTGCCTGTTTATCTTTGCCAGCCTGGGGGATGAGACAGATAGGGGGAATAACCTCAGGGTTAATAAGCCACCTTTTCTTTTGTTAACCATCTCTGCTCTGGGCTGCTTTGCCTGCAGCGCAGTCTTCCATAGTCCAATTCACCAATTTACCTACCCTGGCTCTATTCTCCTATGAAAGCAGCTTTCTGCTATAGTACTAAACTTGGGGTGCCTTCACCCTGAGTATCTAATCTTGTTGTTCCTATGTATTGGGCACCTTTGCGCCATTTCTATTTCAGGCCTTTGCCTCTCTCTCTGTATTTTTGGGGACTCATCTCCCCCTCACTATTTTGAGGTGCCTCCCTATTCTCAGGGTGTCTTTGCACCTCCCTATTCTTGGAGTGCCAGTCTGGTTTACCCAAACTCTGGTGTGAGCATTTTATGGCTTTGTATTTCTTTATGCCTTGTTAACCCATTGGTGTAAGCCCGGAGGATTCCTAAACTTATCCCCCACAGCCAGGTTGTGCTGCCTCAGCTTGGGAATGTTTTGGGAAGGATATTCAAAAAGGCAAAAGGAGAAAGAAACAGAATCTCCTTTGTTTCCATGCATTTTACTGGTATCTGAGAGAGGTAATTCAGACTTTGGGCTCCTAGATTGAAATCCCTGCCTTAATTTCCTTATGTATAGGACCAGCCTAAATACTGAGTTCTTTTTTCCCATCCTGGCTTTTATTCTTTCATCAGCCCAAAAGGATGACAGGGACAGGTGGCAACATTTCATAGGTAAACAGAGGAAAGCAGGGAGATGGAGTATATACCTTAGGGCCATTAGTCTTGTTGATGAACTAGTTTGAGAATCATCCTTTTTAGGAACAATGGGAAGGACATGTTCTCTGTCTATTCGATCTATAGTACATTTTGGACCATATTATCCTAGCCCTCAACTGTTGCTTTTACTGATTACCCATTAACCTTGAACCTTTATTCTTGCTTTCTATTGGAAATAATTATAAATCCTGTTCTGCATTTGTGTGAGGTTGTTAAAGACACTATCCTTTCCATCATTTGATGGCTCTACTGTGGTACTTTAATGTTGACATTTTTTCAGAACTCAGTACTAGGGAAAGGTTGTCTTTCCTGGGTAACTAGACAATGTCTTCATTTCTAAGAATAAGCCATCCTCAGTCCCCTTTTGTCTTTATTGCAAGCATACTTAAGGCCAAGTTTTTTGTGCTTACTGTTAACATTTTTACTGTCTCTGTTTTCTTAACTGTTTCTCCTTTTTGAAAGTCTGTTTTATAAGTTGATAAGTAATCTTATTTTGTATGTGCTTTTTATAAAGTGAATTAAATATTTTTCTGGAGAGAGTCATGTTTTTAATACATTCATTAAAACAAAGTACATATTCATTAGTTATTAAGTACTTTGAGTTTAAGCTTCTTTCCCTGCTAATTCTGGTCAGTTTTTCTTATTTCATCCTGGCCTTGCTGATTATTTCCAAATTTAGGTGTATAAATACTATTTTATTTAAGATCTTAAGATTGTAGTGTAAGAAGTTGAAGGAAATAGAGCTAATCTACTTCTTTCAAAAGCCAAGCTTTTGATAAAATGATTATGAATCCCTTCTGAGAACCTGGGTGATATAAATCATTGCCTGAGCCCAAGAGTCATGTTCATTATCTCTAGCTATGATTATAGCCCTTAATGAAATGTGGTTTAAGGGAAGATTTGCATCATTACCCTTTTTTCCTGCTACCCAGTGTCTATTCTTTTATTTGAGGTAACACTCTTTTCTGGGAAAAAATGTTGCTCTACTGATTGGATAGAAGCACAGTGGAGATTTAAATTCTGTGGTGTATTTTCTCATGCTGTATATTTTCTCATGTTTTATTTGTACACCTACTCAACAGTACTCCGAATTTACTAAGTTTTCCCTCATGCTTTTCATTCTTGTTAGTGTTAGTGTAACCACACTTGTGGGAAGCAGACATGTAGAACTCACAGGGACCCAGACAGACACCTTTCTTGATGAACCCCATTTCATATCCACTATTTCTCAGTTTAGAATTCTTTGAACTATTTCGTATACAGAATGTTATGTTACACGAAAATCTATGGAGATACGCATCTGTAGGTGCTAAGATGTGGTGGTGTGATGGTGGGTCCTTATTTAGCTTCCTTGAACTTTATTTTGCTAACTGGTAACTTTCCCACATACGGTTATTGTTACAGTAAAAGGAAATAATAATAAAAAATCTTGAATTCAGTAATAATTGAATCAGAATAATAAGTGTTTCCAAGCCTTTGGTGATGGTCCACTTATTCCCCAATTTGTATAACCAAATTCCTGTGTGAAACAGCTCCTTGATGTAGAACGTGACGTGATTTCGCTTGTGCTCGGGATCTTCCCAGTAGCACAGCACAACTGGTAGCTTGTTTCCAATAATGGAATCTCTACTTCATCTCATTTCCTGTACATCCTTTCCACTGCCATATCTCCTCTTCTCCTCCTTTCCACTGCCCTATTTCCTACTTTTCTCCTGTCCTCTGCCCTATCTCCTACTTGAATTTGATTTAACTTTGGATCTGTGTGCTTGTCATGATTTTTTTTTTTTGGTAAGTTCTGTATATTAGATATAGTACTATATTCCTGAAGTATCTTTTTAAATCAGTGGTACATACAAGCGTTGTGTTCTTTATCATCCAGTCATCCTTCAGAACTATTTTCCTAAATTCAGGTTGGTCTCTTATTATTAGGAAATAAACTTATGCCTCTTATCCTCTGCCCGCCCAGGTCTTTCCTTGTCACACTCAGGGTTGGCATCCTTTCTAGCCAATCCTAGCCTTGCTCTCCTGTTGGCTTCTTGTGTTTCCCCCATGCTAGGCATCTCCTACTTTGACTGCTTACCTGGTTTCAGCTCTTGCTCACCTTGGGGATGATTTCTTTAAAAAAAATTTTTTTTTTCAATGTTTATTTATTTCTGAGACAGAGAGAGACAGAGCATGAGTGGGGGAGGGGCAGAGAGAGAGGGAGACACAGAATCGGAAGCAGGCTCCGGGCTCCGAGCTGTCCACACAGAGCCCGATGTGGGTCTCGAACTCACAGACCGCAAGATCATGACCTGAGCCGAAGCCGGACACTCAACCCACTGAGCCACCCAGGCACCCCAATGATGATTTCTAAACCTACATCTGAATATGTAGGTGATAGACTATGCCCCCCCCCGGAAATAAGGCTGACTGGATATTCTGGAAAATTTTCTGGCTGTAAACACTTCCAGTAGAAATATTGGAGAAGATAAAATAATCACCCTTTTGGGGCACCTGGGTGGCTCTGTCAGTTAAGTGTCCGACTCTTGATTTTGACTTGGTCATGATCTCACAGTTCGTGGGATTGAGTCCTGCATTGAGCTGTGTGCTCACAGTGCTGAGGTTGCTTGGGATTCACTCTATTCCGCTCTCTCTGCCGCTCCCCTGCTCATGACCCCCTCTCTCAAGATAAGTAAATAAACAGGGGCGCCTGGGTGGCGCAGTCGGTTAAGCGTCCGACTTCAGCCAGGTCATGGTCTCGCGGTCCATGAGTTCGAGCCCCGCGTCAGGCTCTGGGCTGATGGCTCCGAGCCTGGAGCCTGTTTCCGATTCTCTGTCTCCCTCTCTCTCTGACCCTCCCCCGTTCATGCTCTGTCTCTCCCTGTCCCAAAAATAAATAAACGTTGAAAAAAAATTAAAAAAAAAAAAGATAAGTAAATAAACTTTAAAAAATAAACACTCTTGTGGTGCCTGGGCAGCTCAGTCAGTCAAGCGTCCAACTTCGGCTCAGGTCATGATCTTAACGGTTCGGGAGTTTGAGTCCCGCATAGGGCTGTGTGCTGACAGCTCAGAGCCTGGAGCCTGTTTCGGATTCTGTGGCTTCCCTTCTCTATCTGGTCCTCTCTGGCTTGAGCTGTCTCTCTCTCAAAAATAAATAAACATTAAAAAAAAACCCCACTCTTTTATAATCTTTATTACAAGACAGTGAGAAACTCACAAGTGGGGAAGAAGAGGAGGAGGAGTGAGCATTACTGAGAGAAAAAGGAAGAGTAGGAAGGGACACCCAGGGGAGCTCTGCTGATACCAAGCACCTAGAGTTCAGGGATATGGAGTTTCATTGGAACCTCTTTGAAGGGCTGGGCTGGGGGTGGGGAGAGAACACCCATTAGCAAAAGGAGGAGGCTTCTTGAAAAAAAAAAGTCTTTTTTGAATATATTAGGTTTAGGATTTGAATTTGTGTTACCTATGTGGTCTGGAAAACCCCAGGCTGAGAAACTCCTCTCAATGCTTCTGGGTTGGAAATACCCAAGGGCTTGGTAGAAGTAAACATGAATCGCCTCTGGAAGAATGACACCTTCAAACCACTGATTCAGAGCTCTGGAATATGAGCAAACAACAAAACATTACTAAACATATAAGGAAATGAGCCACCATGAATGAGAGTCACCTTAAAGTTGGCTGCAATGTGCCATTTGTTCCATCCATTCATTCCTCAAATTTTTACCCATCACTCATTATATACCAGGTACTATTCTCAGTGCTGATGTTATGACAGGAAAATATTTCCCATGGGGAATGGGAATCTGGCTCTTGACTGGAGGATTTGATACATTTGGCCCAGGGCCCTGCCCACTTGAAGGCTCTGGGTCAAACCATTGATTTATGTTAGTTCCTTTATTTTACAAATGGAAAAACTGAGATCACAGTGGTCAAGTAATTTGCCCAAGACATAAACCTCAGTTTCCTTGTCTGTAGAATGGGGATAATACCTATCTCACAGGGGAGCTGTGATGATAATGGTTTGACTAGCATATCATCTACCACAAATGGGCCTGTTCCTCCTTCTCCATCATCCTGACAGTCACAGGTGGTACAGAGACTCAGTCTTTCTGATTTTCAGCTCTGGTGCTTTTTTCTGCTGATGATTTGACTCCATAAGATCTTTGATTGTCCAAGCCCATACAAAGTCCCACATTTTCACTGTTAATTGTTCTGTGATCATTTCATGTATGAGCTCTGCTTCCATAGCTAGATTGTGAACTGTTGAAGAAGTTCAGGTACCAGATTTTGTGTTTTTATATTAACTTTACATTATCTAGTCTTTTGTTGGTCACTTGGTGGGTGTTTTATAGTATTCATTTATTGTGGCCTGATTAAGCACATAATGCCATTGTTATGAGGAAATAAAAATATTTCTGCCCAGAAAAGTCGTTATGGTCCTTAGGTGAGAGTTTTGGCAAAGTAAAAAAGAAATGCTTTTGCTGGCTGTTTATGAGGCAGACATCTGTATTCCGCTGCTTCTGTCCCTGATTGCTGAGATGATTCTCACCTGGTTTTCTGCTTTTTTTCTTTACAGTCCCTGGCTGCTCATTCATTCAGTGCCAAGCATGTTTACAGGTTCTACTCACCAAGCTGGCGCTCTGTCTATGTGCTGGCAATTATTAATACCCCCACAACCTCTTCTGTAGCCCCAAGCACATGTTTGCAACTGGAAATGTGTACATTTGTATGGGTACTGGGTCATCAGTTAGCTCTGGTCCCCTGCCTTCTGCCTTAGTGCAAGGCCTTGAAGAACAGTCCGGCGTGCTTGGGTGTGTCCGCCCTGTCCATCTGTGGGCCAAGGGTCAGGCACTTCTGCTTACCATTTGAACCAGGAAGGAATCACTTGGAAGTTCTCCCTCCCATAGAACCCATCTGAGGCTGGGTCAGAGCCAGGACTCTCTGTTCTCTGTGCTGCATTTCAGTTACTGGCTGCATTTCAGCTATCCATTTGAGCTCTTTCTATATGAAAAACATGAAAGTGCCAGGGGATTTTTTTTTTGAAAGCAAAAAAAGATGGCAGCAGATGTGAGAACAGATTTACTCATCATGATGTAAATTGGTGCTTTGTTTTCATTTTAGTTTAACAATAAATAGGTATTCATGAAAATATTTGGCTGTAAAAAATTAAGAAAAATAACAAATTGCTATTATCTGTTATAATCCAATTCAGTTTCTTTGGAAAGAACTTCAAGTTGTAAGTTTAAAAATTTACTGACATTTATGTTAGTATTGCAATAAGCCTATTAGTAAGTTTAAAGTAAAAATCCAAAAGACATAATAAAATTCAGATTTACTGTAATCATTGGTACCTGTTTTGTACAGATATAATAGTTTCCAGGAATATGGAATGTGGTAGTGGAACTAATGTACAATTGTTTTGCCACATCCTTTATTTTTTCTCTGGCAGTTATTTTTGTTTCTTCTTTTTTACAAAGGAAACTTTATATTTTGCGTTTCGTCTATAGCTGTGACCAAGAGGCTGATTTCTCCACTACATCTAAACTTGCTTATTCTTGATAATGTGCTGGACCATAACTGCTTTGAATGTCCTGCGTTGATATGCATCTGTGAAAAGATCCTGTATTACTGGAATTCCTAGTAAACTTCAGTGCGATGATATCACCTGAATGCTACTAAAGGGACATTGGTAGGAGGTTAGGGATATTTTTAGCTGCTTTGAAGTTTATATTATAATGGTATTAGTATTTTAAGACAAGTTTTATTTAGTATATAATTATATTTGATGCATTTACAGTCATTCAAGGCTACATACAGTGTTTTAGATGACTGGACCTTAACCTTTTAAGAGCCCCCAAATTTTCAGCTTTTTTAATGGAAAGATTTCCAAAATAAGCAGTGCTCTTTTTAATCAGAGGATAGTGAATATAATAGAACCTGTGATTTACCAGTTGGGGCCTTCACTTTATTCCTTTGTGAGGACACAGAGTGCTGCTCTTGGAAGGGTTTGCACATTGGGCTTCTTCCTACATTTAATCTCCATTCCATTAACAAATATTGAGTTCTTGTTTAGGTCTAGGTCTGGAGATTTCAGTGAGAAGGCCTATTTCCTTCTCTCAGGAAGTTCATTGTATAATAGGAAAGATAGACCAGGAAGGCAGGCTGGGGGTATACAGGTTTGGGATCCAGACAAATTTGGATTCAAACTACAGGGTGAATGAAGTGTATTAAATTCTGTGTAGTATTTGTGTGACTACAGGTTTGCGTGTTTGAGTCTGTTTATCTTTGCCTGTGGCAGTGGAAAGACTTCCTGTAGTTTACTGGCCTATAAAAAAAAAAACACGATTTATAACATCATTCGGAAAGCATTTTTATTGCTATATAGGATCATTTGTTCCTGGGGAAAACATTTTTAACACCACATACAAATAAAAACACTTTTATTCAATTAAACATACATTTGTTGAATACTTAATATATACACTGTAAAAGGCATCTTGACAAATAGGCATCTAAAAGTCCTTACCCTTAAGTAATGCCTGTGCCAGTGGGGAATATAGGGGCTCAGATACCTACTGTGTGGTGGAGAATTGAGTGAACAACTTAAGAAAGACGGAAAAGTACACTGTGAAGATTAAAGAAGAGAAGTCCTCACCCAGTAGGGAGAGGCTGGCAAGGATGTATGGAGTGGGTAGTTTTGAAGATGCATCAGGAGAGGTGGCTACAGTTGGGACTTGGGATGGGCTTTGTAATCAACAGGGATACGCTTGGGGCTTGGTGTACAAATAGAAGGTGTACTTTGAAAGGAATATAATTTTTAGAGGTCAGAGGTAGAAGACAGGCTCAACAGATACATGTGGGGTCACTCTGTGAAGAGCCCTAAATGACAGGCTCAGGAAGGTGTCCTTAGGCAGTGAATGAGGTCAAGTGACTGCGATGAATGTTACTCCTGCGATGAACCCTATTTGGTCACGATTTTCTTTATATGCTATTCGATTTATTAATACTCTGTTTAGGATTTTTGTATCTTACTCATGAGTGATACTGCCTTTAATTTTCCATTCTTGCAGTCTCCATATTTGGTTTGGTATCAATAGCACCCTCATAGAATTAGCTGTGGGTGTTTTACTTCTTCTGTTTAAGGAGTTTCTGTAATACTGCTGTGGTCTGTTCCTTGAATGTTGGTAGAACTTATCTGTAAAATACCTGGTCCTGGTGTTTTCTTTGTGGGCTGATTTTAAACTACTGAGTCATCTTCTTTAATGGTTATGGCACAGTTTAGACTTTATCTGTCTTCTTGAGTTAGTTTTGTTAAATTATGTTGCCTAGGAATTTGTTTCATATGTTATCAATTTTTTTTAGTGTTAAATTATTCATGGTATCCTTTGATCTCCTTAATCTTCACTATATCTATAGTTATACCCCTTTTCCAATTCCAGTATTCTTCTCTTCATTTATCTTGTCAAAGGTTTGTGTCTTTGATTATTTTTCTTTGAAGAGTCAACATTTGACTTGGTTTAGCCTCTCTAATGTTACTTTTTCTATTTTATGAGTTTCTGTTTTTATCTTTATCATCTCTTTACCGTCTTTTGGTTTATGCTGTAGTTTTTAATCGAACATTTAGCTCCTTAATTTACGACATTTCTTTTTTTTTCTATTATAAGCATTTAAAGAAATAAATTACCCACAAAATATGCTTTTCTTTTTGTTTGTTTGTTTATTTAGAGGAAGAGTGTGCGTGTGAGCGGGGGAGGGGCAGGGACAGAGGAGAGGGAGAGAATCCCAAGCAGGCTCCACGCTTGTCTCAGCACAGAGCCCAATGTGAGGCTCGATCTCCTGAACCATGAGATCCTGACCTGGGTTGAAATCAAGAGTCAGATGCTTAACTGACTGAGCTACCCAAGCTACCCTGACAAAGTATGCTTTTTCTACAGCAGGCATGTTTTGGTGTATAGTATTTTAATTAATATTCAGTATTTTAAACTTTTCATTACAATTTTTTCTCTGTTTCATAAATTATTTAATTTTTTAAATGTTTATTTATTTTTGAGAGAGAGAGACAGAGACAGAGCGCAAGCAGGGGAGAGGCAGAGAGAGAGGGAGACAGAGGGAGCCTGAAGCAGGCTCCAGGCTCTGAGCTGTCAGCACAGAGCCCAGCGCAGGGCTTGAACCCACAAACTGTGAGATCATGACCTGAGCCAAAGTTGGACGCTTAACCGACTGACCTACCCAGGCACCCCAGGTTTCATAAGTTACTTAGAAATGTGTTTAAGTTTGTTTAAAAATTTCCAAAATATAGTTTTATAATTTAGATTTTTGTAATTGCTTTTAACTTAATTTTAAGTCATATAAGTCTCTATGACATTTATTCTTTGAAATATGTTGAGGGTGACTTTACATGGTAAATTTTTGTTAACATTTTTGTATGCTTGAAAAGAATGTGCATCCTTTGAATTGGATACAAGATTCTATATTTGCTCGTTTTGACCAAGTTTGTTCATTGTGATGTTCACATCTTCTAAATGTTTACTTTTTTTTTCATCCAGAAAGTGGATGAAATCCCCTACTTTGATGGTGGATTACTCATTTCTCCCCATCAGTTTTTGCTTTGTGTATTTCAAAGTTATTTCATTAGGTATTTATTAGGTTAGAGTTGTGGTATGTTTCAGGTGAGTAGGACTGTTAATCACTATGTCACTGGCTCACTTCTTTATTCTCTATTAACTACTTTTGCCTTAAAATGTATGTATATTTTTCAATATTAATATAGCTACCTCAGTTTTCTTTTGGCTTTTGTATAACATGGTGTATATTCTTTTTAAAATCCTTTTATTTTTCTTTTTTAAAAAATCCTTTTGTTTTCATTCTTAACATGATCTTAGGTTTTAGGTGTCTTTGTGAGAGCATGTACGTACAGTTGACCCTTGAACAACACTGTTTTGAAGTGCATGGATCCACTTATATGTAGATTTTTTTTTCAATAAATACAGTGCAGCACTGTAAATGTATTTTCTCTTACAATTTTCTTAATAGCATTTTCTTGTCTCTAGTTTACTTAAAAAAAATGTTTATTTATTTTGAAAGAGAGAGCATGAGCAGGGGAGGGGCAGAAAGAGAGGGAGAGAGAGAATCCCAAGCAGGTCTGGGCTGTCAATGAAGAGCCCATTGCAGGGCTTGAACCCACAAACCATGAAATCATGACCTGAGCCAAACTCAAGAATCAGACACTTAACCTCCTGAGCTACCCCAGTGCCTGCTCTAGCTTACTTTATTGTAAGAATACAGTATATGATATATATATAACATACAAACTGTGTGTTAATTGTTTATGTTACTGGTAAGGCTTCTGCTTAACAGGCTATTAATAGTTAAGTTTTTGGGGGAGTCAAAAGTTACATGTGGATTTTTAACTGCATTGGGGGTTTACTAAAATTTTTTTCTTTGTGTAATCTGATACACTTTACCTGTCAGATTTTTAAATCATTGATAATATTGTGATTACTGATATATTTGCATTTCTACCATCTCTGTTTTATTTTATTCTCCCTTTTGTTTCTTTTTCCTCTTTTCAGGGTACTGATTTGAGGTGTAGTGTCTTTGCCCCACCACCTTCATTTCTGGTCTTTTAGTGATTGCCCTTTAAATTTCACCATGCTTACCTAAATTAATCAAGTTTGAAGTTAATCAGCATTTTAACCACTCTCCTGGACAGTAATAAGGGCCTTAGAATACTTTAGTTCTGATCATCCTCCTTCTCATAAAAATATCCTTTTTTTAAAAAAATTTTCTATTTTCTCCTCTAAATAGACACAGGTTAGTGGTTAAACACATGGGGTGGATGCTGGTAGCCTGGTTTGATTCCTAGCTCTGGGCCTACCAGGTAAGTAATGCTGGGCAAAACACTTCCCTTTCCTGTGTCTCGGTTTCCTCACGTGTAAGTGTAGACAATAAAAGGACTTTGTCATAAGGTTAGGATTTAATAAGAAAATGTTTTTTAATGTTTTTATTTTTGAGAGAGACAGAGCATAAGCGGGAGAGGGGCAGAGAGAAGGAGACACAGAATCTGAAGCAGGCTCCAGGCTCTGAGCTGTCAGCACAAAGCCTGACAAAGGGCTCAAAGCCATGAACTGGGAGATAATGAACTGAGCTGAAATGGGACGCTTAACTGGGCTACCTAGGCACCACTATATAAGGCTGGGGCTTTTAAATGAGAAATATAGTGCCTGTAAAGCATTTAGAACTATACCTAGCAAGGTCACCTGGTTGGCTCAGTTGGTTGAACGTCTGACTTGATTTTGGCTCAGGTCATGAACCTAGTGTTGTGGGATCGAGCCCTGCATCAGGCTTGGCACTGGGTGTGGAGCCTGCTTAAGATTTTCTCTCTCTGTCTCCCTCCCTTCCTCTGCCCCTCTCCCCTGCTTGAGTGTATGCTGTCTGTCTGTCTGTCTGTCTCTCTCTCTCTCTCTCCCTCTATCTCAAAAAAGAAAAAAAGAATTATACTTAGCAGTTAACAAGTACTGTATAAGTGTTTGCTATTATTGTTGTTCTTTTTTGAAAAGACAGTTTAATTTTACCTGTATGTTTAACTTTTTGTTTTCATTGTTTCTTCTTCTGAGACCTTCCTTCTGGGTCATTTTCCTTTTACCTGAACAATATCCTTTGGAAGTTATTTTCTGAGGTCAGTTGTTTTAAAAATTTAGCTTTTGTTCTTTTTAAAATGTCCTATTATTCAACAGTAATTTTTTTTTTTTTGCAGTTTTATACATTTATTTGACAATCAGCAATTAGTTCTCTCAATATTAATTATTAAAGGACAGTTCTTCCAGGTATGTAATTCTTTGTTATATGTCTGGCATCTAATTCTGTATTTTTCTCCCAGTACTTTGAAGATTTAGTTCATTGATTTCTGATGCCGTTGTTGCTATGAGATGTCTGCTGTCAGTCTGATTGTCATTCTTTTGGAAGTACTGGTCTTATTTTTGGCTGCTTTTCAACTCCTCTCTCTGTATTTTACTAAAATGTGTGCAGATGTGGATTTCTTTTTTATTTATCCTGATTGGTGTATATTGTGCTTCTTGTATCTGTGGACCTTTTATCAGTTCTGGCAGATTCTGTCATTATGTCTTTAGATCTTTTCCATTTTCTCTTTTCTGTCTTTTTGGAATTCCAGTTAGATTGGTCCTCTTCCATCTATCCTCTGTTTCTCTTAATTTCTCCTTTATATTTCCTGCTACAAAAGATTTCACAGAATTCTTGAGCTATTAGATCTAGTTCATTAATTCTTTCTTTTAGCTGATATTGCACTCATAAATTGTATTCAGTTTTAGTGATTAGTTTTCCCTTGCTGAAAGTTTTATTTGGTTCTCTCTGGTCATTTTAGATCTTATTGCTTGCTTTTTCATTCCTTTAAGCATTTCAGGTATTTTATTTCTTCCTTCCCAATCGTATACTGTTTATTTCCTTTTCTTGTCTTATTGCATTAGCTGGGACTTCCCGTACAATGTTGAAAAGCAGTGGTGAGAGAGGAAATCCTTGCTTTGTTCTTCACCTTATCGGGAAAGCTTTGAGCTTCTCACCATTAAGTAGCTGAATGTCTTTTGTAGATATTCTTTATCAAGTTGAGGAAGTTCCCCTCTATTCCTAGTTTACTGACAGTTTTTATCATGAATGGGTGTTGGATTTTGTCAAATGATTTTTTTTTACATTTATTGATATGACCATGTAATTTTTATTTAGCCTGTTGATGTGGTTGATTACAATAGTTGGTTTTTGAATGCTGAACCAGCTTTGTGTACTTAGGATAAATTTCACAGTTGTATTTAATTCTCTTTACATATTATTTGATTCAGTTTACTAATATTTCTTGAGGATTTTTATATCTATTCCATGAGAGATACTGGTCTCTAGTTTTATTTTTTTGTAATGTCTTTGTCTGGTTTTGGTATTAGGATAATTCTGGCCTCATGGAATGAGTTAGGAAGTATTCTCTTTGCTTCTATCTTTTGATGAAAGAGATTATAGAGAATTGGTCTAATTTCTTTAAGATATTTTTAAAGAAATATTTATTTTTGAGAAAGAGAGAGACAGAGTGCAAGCAGGGGGAGTGGCAGAGAGTGAGGGAGACACAGCGTCCGAAGCAGGTTCCAGGCTCTTAGTTGTCAGCACAGAGCCCGACACGGGGCTCAAACTCATGAACTGCGAGATCATGGCCTGAGACAAAGTTGAACACTTAACTGACTGAGCCACCCAGGTGCCCCTAGATTATAGAGAATTGGTATAATTTATTATTCAAATGTTTGGTAGAACTCACCAGTGAATCCACCTGGGCTAGTGCTTTCTGTTTTGCAGTGTTCTTAATTATTGGTTCCATTTCTTTAATAGGTATAGGACTAGTCAGATTGTTCGTTCTTCCTGTGTACATTTTCACAGGTTATGTCATTCTAGGAATTGGTTTATTTCATCTAGATTATCAAATAGTATTCCTTGATTACCCTTTTTAATGTCTGTCCATGGGATCTGTAGTGATGTCCCCTCTTATATTTCTAATTTTAGTAATTTGTGTCCTTTTCCTTTTTTTTATTAGCCTGGTTAGAGGCATTCAATTTTATTGATCTTTTCAAAAACCAGTTTGTGGTTTTGTTGATTTCTCTCTATTGTTAACTATTTTTGGTTTCGTTGATTTGTGCTCTAATTCTTATTATTTCTTTTCTTCTGCTTACTGTAGATTTAATTTCTTTGTCTTTTTCTAGTTTCCTAAAGTAGAAGCTTAGATGGTTGATTTTAGATCTTTCATCTTTTACTAATATATGCATTTAAAATTGTAAATTTCCCTCTAAGCATTGTTTTCACTGCATTTCACAAATTTTAAGTTGTATTTTCATTTTCATTTAGTTCAAAATGTTTTCAGTTTCTCTTGAGATTTCCTCTATGACCCATGTGTCGCTAGAAATGTATTGTTCAATCTCCAAGTATTTGGGAATTTTCCAGCTCTCTTTCTGTTACTGATATTTAGTTTAATTTAATTGTAAAGCAGAAATTGTATGATTTCTCTTCTTTTAAATTTGTTGTGGTGTGTTCCATGGCTCTGAATGTGGTGTATTTCAGTGAGTGTTCCATGTGAACTTGAGAAAAATGTGTATTCTGGTGTTGTTGGATGAAATAATCTATAGATGTTCATTGTATCTAGTTGATTGATGATGGTGTTGAATACCAACTATGTCCTAACTGATTTTCTGCCTGCTGGATCTGTCCATTTCTTTTTTATTAAAAAAATTTTTTTTAAACTTTTATTTATTTTTGAGAGACAGAAACAGAGTGCAAGTGGGTGAGGGGCAGAGACAGAGGGAGACACAGAATTGGAAACAGGCTCCAGGCTCTGAGCTGTCAGCACAGAGCCTGACGCGGGGCTCGAACTCACGGACTGTGAGATCATGGCCTGAGCCAATGTCAGATGCTTAACTGACTGAGCCACCCAGGTGCCCCAGATCTGTCCATTCCTGATAGAGGGTTGTTGAAGTCTCTGATATAATAGTGGATTAATCTGTTTCTCCTTGCAGTGTTTCATTTTTGCTTTATGTAATTTGATGCTGTGTGGTTAGATACATACATATTAAGGATTATTATGTCTTTTTGGGGGAATTGACTCTATAATTACATAATGCCCTTATTTAACGTCCTGATACCTTTGATTGTTTTGAAGTTTGCTCTGTTTGATATTAATATAGGTACTCCCCACTTTTTATTAGTATTGGCATGGTATATCTTTCTCTAATCATTTACTTTTTTTCTTTTTTTAAGTTTATTTGGTTTCAGAGAGAGAGAAAGAATGCATGCCTGAGGAGGAGGGGGGGCAGAGAGAGAGGAGAAAGAATCCCAAGTAGGCTCCGCACTGACAGAGGGGCTCAGTCTCACAAACTGTGAAATCATGACCTGAGCCAAAATCAAGAGTCAGACACTTGCGCCACTCAGGTGTCCCTGTATCCATTTACATTCATTCATTCATTCATTCATTCATTCATTCATTCATTCATTGTTTAGAGAAAGAGAGGGCACAGGTGAGGGGCAGAGAGAGAGAGAGAAGGAGAGAAGAAGGGCTCACCTGAAGCGGGGCTCGAGCTCACCCAATGTGGGACTCGAACTCATGAACTGTGAGATCATGACCTGAGCCAAAGTCAGATGGTTAACAACTGAGCCACCCAGGCGCCCTATCCATTTACTTTTAATGTGTAAGTGTCTAATATATTTAAAATGGGTTTCTTGTAGACAACATATAGTTGGGTCTTGTTTGATCCACTCTGACAGTCTGTGTCTTTTAATTGGTGCATGTAGAACACTGACTCACAGTGATTTTTGATACAGTTGGATTAACATCTACCATATTTCTTACTGTTTTCTGTTTGTTGCTCTTGTCCTTTGATCCTGTTTTTTTTGGTCTTCTCTTTTTCTGCCTTTTGTGGTTTAATTGAACATTTTATATGATTTCTTTTTTTCTTTCGTTTTAGCATATCTTTTATACTTTTTTTTTATTTTAGTAGGTTGCCCTAGAGTTTGCTATGTATATTTATAACTAATCCCAAGTTCACTTTCAGATAACATTAATACTACTTCATGGGTAGTTTTAATACTTTGTAATAACAGAATATCCTAATTCCTCCCTTCTGTTCCTTGTGGCACTGCTGTCATTCATTTCACTTATAAATAAGCATACATAAGCACGTATATATGTATATATATTCACACACTCATAATTGAATATATTTTTGGTATTATTATGAACACATTTATCTGTTAGATGATTAAAAATGAGACCTTTACTTCTTTGGTTCTCTTTCTTTATATCGGTCTGAAGTTTTGACTTATATCATTTTCCTTTTCTCTGAAGAACTTCTTTTAACATTTCTTCTAAGGTATGCCTACTGGTGACTGATTTCCTCAATTTCGTTTGTCTGAGAAAGTCTTTGTCTTTCACTTTTGGAGGGTAAGTTTACAGGGTGCAGAATTCTAGGTTGGTGGGTTTTTCTTAGCACTCTAACATTTCATTTCATTCTCTTCTTGCTTGCATGGTTTCTGAGGAGGAAGTTGGGCATAATTTTTATCTCTGTTTCTCTATAGGTGAGGAGTTTTTTCCCTCTGGCTTCTGTTAGGATTTTTTCCTTTATGTTTGATTTGATGTAGTTTGAAAGTGATACCTAGGTATGGCTTAGGGCATTTTCCCTGCTTGGTGTTCTCTGAGCTTCCTGAATCTGTGCTTTGGTATCTGACATTAATTTAGCATATAATGCAGGCTTTATAGTTTCAGGTGTTCCTTCTGTTCCTGTTACCTGTATGTTATACCTTTTGTAGCTGTGCCACTGTTATTGGATATGTTGCTGTTTTTTCAGTCTTTTTTCTCTTTGCTTTTCAGTTTTGGTGATTTCTGTTGAGATATCCTCAAGCAGGGGTGCCTGGTTGGCTCATTTGGTTGAGTGTACAACTCTTTTTTTTTTTTTTTAATATTTAATCTTCTATTTATTTTTGAGAGAGAGAGAGTGTGAGCAGGGGAGTAACAGAGAGAGAGGGAGACATAGAATCTGAAGCAGGCTCCCGGCTCTGAGCTGTCAGCACAGAGCCTGACACGGGGCTCAAACCCAAGAACCATGAGATCATGACTTGAGCCAAAGTTGGACGCTTAACCAGCTGAACCACCCTGGTGCCCCAAGTGTAAAACTGTGGATATTGGTTCAGGTCATGATCCCAGGGTTGTGGGATTGAGCTCCACATTGAGCTCTGTGCTGAGCATGGAGCCTACTTAAGATTCTCTCTCTCTTCCTCTGCTCCTCTCCCCTGCTCACACTCTCTCTCTATTTAAAAAAAAAAAAAAAAAAAAGGAGAGATAGAGACTCAAGCAATGAGATTCTTTCTTCTGCTGTGTCCAGTCTGCTAATAAGCCTATCAAAGACATTCTTCATTTCTGTTACACTATTTTTGGTCTGTAACATTTCTTTTTTGTTCTTTTTTAGAATTTCTGTGTCTCTGCTTATATTGCTCATCTGTTCTTATATGCTGTCTACTTTATCCATTAGAGCACTTAGCATATTAATCATTGTTGTTTTAACTTTCTGGTCTGATAATTCCAGCATACCTGCCATTTCTGAATGTGGTTATGATGCTTGCTCTGCCTCTTCAAATTTGTTTTTTGTCATTTAGGGGCTCCTGGGTGGCTCTAGTTGGTTAAGCTTGGTTAAGCTCAGGTCTTGATCCCACAGTCGTGAGTTCAAGCTCTGTGTTGGGCTCTGTGCTGGGTGTGAAGCCTATTTAAAAATTGTTTTCTGTCATTTAATATGTCCTGTAATTTTTTCTTGGTAGTGGGACATGATTTACTGGTTAAGAAACTGTTGTAAATAGATGGTAAGGTGTGGGGGGAGGAGAAGCATCCTACTATCATATGATTACATCTCAGTAAGTGGGTGTGTGTGAACATGTTTTTTTTTGTGTGTGATGAAAAATGGATAACATAAAATTTACCATCTTACCCATTTCTAAGGTGTACAGTTCAGTAGTGTTAAGTATATGCATATTGTTGTGCAACCGATCTCCAGAATTTTTTATCTTGTAAAACTGAAACTCTGTACCCATTAGACAATGACTTCCCTTTCCTCCCTCCTCCGAGCTCCTGGGAATCGCCATGCTACTTTGTGCTTATGTGACTTTGACTTCTCTAGCTACCTCCTATAAAATTTTTTTTTTTAACGTTTATTTATTTTTGAGACAGAGAGAGACAGAGCATGAACAGGGGAGGGGCAGAGAGAGAGGGAGGCATAGAATCTGAAGCAGGCTCCAGGCTCCGAGCCATCAGCCCAGAGCCCGACGCGGGGCTCGAACTCACGGACCGCGAGATCGTGACCTGAGTTGAAGTTGGACGCTTAACCGACTGAGCCACCCAGGCGCCCCTTGCTACCTCCTATAAACAGAATAATTTACTTGTCTTTTTGTGACTAGCTTGTTTAACTTAGCATAATGCCTCAAGGTTTATCTACATTATGGCATGTGTCAGAATTTCCTTCTTTTTTAAGGTCAGATAATATGTCTTTATATGTATATACCACATTTTATTTATTCATTCATCTGATGGACCACTGGTTGTGTCCACCTCTTGGCTGTTGTAAGTAATGCTTCGGTGAACGTGGGTGTGCAAATGTCTCTTCAAGGTTCTGCTTTCCATTTTTTTGGGGATATACCCACAAGGGGAATGGCTGGGTCATATGGTACCTTTTTGAGGAACCTCCATACTGTTTTCCATAGCAGTTATACCACTTTGCAATCCTACCAACAGCATCCTAATGGGTGTGAAGTGATACCTCATTGTAGATATATATGTGTATGAACAGATGTCATGCTAACATTCTTTTGAGTTTCTTCAAAATGCTGTTTTCTCTTCTGCTATGGTCTTTATATAAGCTATCCCATTTGCTTGGAATGTCTGCCCTTGCCTCCTCCACCCCCTCTTCCATGTATTTAACATGTGTTCTTCCTTCAGATTGCAGCTCTCAGACCACTATGTGTCTCTCCCTTGTGGCATTTGTCATAGCCTTGATTATATGACTGATGTCTAGTTTTCATCACTGGACTGTAGGCTCCTTGAAGGTAGGACCATATCTGTATTTACTTACAATTGCCTTCTAGCACCTAAATTTGTGCCTAATATATGACAACAACAGCGCTAATGATAATCACTAGTACTGTGTAGCATTTACTAGGTGCCAGACACTATTTTTAAAAATATGTAAAGTACTCTTTTTAGTGTACAGTTGTATGCATTTTTTATAAAAGTAGGCTCCATGCCCAATGTGGGGCTTGAACTCATGACCCTGAGATCAAGCGTTGCATGCTGTGCCCACTGAGCCAACCAGGCACCCACCCCTCCACAGTTCTGTGCATTTTGACAAATGTAAACAGTTGTGTAACCACACCGTATCAAAATATGGAACAATTCCATCACTCCCCGAAATTTCTCTGTGCTTCCCTCTCCTCTTTTTTTTTCCTCCCAGTGTTACGGAGATATAAGCGACATATAACATGTAAGTGTAAGTTTAAGGTGTATGACACAATGGTATGATACACTTATATATTGCAAAATGATTACCACAGTGGGGTTAGTTAACACCTACATCACCTCACATAATACCATTTCTTTTTCATGGTGAGAACTTTTAAGATTTATTCTCATCACCTGTCAGGTGTAAACACAGTGTTGTTAACTAAACTCATTGTGCTGTGTCTTACACCCCCAGAACTTTGGGTCTCAGTCTTTTATTGTGGGCCTTTGCCCCTGGACTGGTTTCACATATTTTTCTCAGTCCCCCGTCCCCTTTTAGATGGGACAGGATGTCTAGAATGGGCTGGAATTGGGTATTCTCTTCCCCCAGGTCAGTTAGATTCGGATAAAATCCTGGTTGGTTATACCTTTGTTAAATAGTTTTTCCTGAAGGCAGACCTTGTTAAGAAGAAAAGAAGGCTCTCATATATTTCAAAAGAATGCTGTTGTATATTTCTTATATATTCCTTTTCCCTTCTCCCTGCTGGAAGCCTGAGGGGATTTTCCTCTGATATTTACTATGAGGACCTAGTGAACTCCTGGAGGTAAAACTCACAAAGTTTAGGGGCTCTGATAGCTGGGTCCCCCTGGAGTTTTTCTGTCTCCTGCTTGGCCACACTGTACCTCCAGCAGTCCATCAGTTCCAGTTCAGGTTTCCCATGGGACAGGTTCCCTTGGAGGTTTCGGCTCACCAGTTTCTGTTCTGGCAAGTATAATTCTTCGTTATTAGTCTTTTGGTCTTTCCAGTTTTAGGGGCAGTGGTTTGCCCCATCACTCACTTTTCTTACAGATCTAAGAAGAGTTGATTTTTTCTGTTTGTTGAGCTTTTTATTTAATTAGGACAGAGTGACAATTTCTAGGCTTCTTATATGCCAGACTGGAACCCTAAAATCCAAACCTAAATTCTAAATTTAAATTATTTTAAGTTTTGTTTATGTTCATTTCACTGTCTGAAGTCCAAAGGATCTAAATTTGTTGTTGCTACTGACAGCTTGTGATGACTTATTTTCTTTGTATGTTTGGTAATTTTTGATTGGTAATTGAATTTTGGTTAAATCTCATCTGTGGGAATCCTTAGGTCCTAAATTGGGAATGTTTTCATGCTGAAAAGATTTGCATTTGCTCCAACCCAGAACCGTGGAGTGATAGAAGTCTGAGATAGCTTTAGTTTCCTTGGTGGGTCCTGCAGAATGTGTACGATTCAGTCTTTCCACCTGGAGGTTGGACCAAAGTTTGGGTATCTGATGGGGGGACCACTTGTTTGTTTTGTCCAAGACAGAGGGATTTCCTGTGATAGGGGACTTTCAGTGTAAAACTGGGACAGTTCTGGGCAAACTGGGATGCTGAGGCACCCTCATTCTGATTCCAGTGTTTATATCTGCATTTGTCCAGACAATTCTGGACAAATATGTGTTTTATATCTGCATTTGCCAGATAACCCTGGCTTTCTCATATGTATGTATGTGCCTTCCTTAGAGATTTCTCATACTTTCCTGCAAATCCAGCAAAAGATTAAGTCTGTTGTAATTTACCCAAGATCTGGCTATGTAGTTAATGGGCAGGCCTTTCAGAGCATCCTGGAAGTCTAATCTGTAATTTCACTTTTTGCTTAAGTTACTGTGAATGTTACTGTGTCTCTCCGTAGTCTTCTACAATATAATTATTAGTGGTTACTTAATATTCTGTTTTATGTCTGTGCCAACATGTACTGAATCAATATATATATGAAAATGCTGTGGTAGAAATACTTATAGCTAAATCTTTGCAGGATTGAACATTATTTCCTTGTGATAAATTTCCAGAAGTAGAATTGCTGAATCAAAAGGTTTGCATCATTTTAAGTCCTTTGAATTATATCACCAAATTGGTTTCCCATTTCTGTACACCTTATATGACACTGGGAATTATCATTTTGTTTCGGTCTTTGTCACTTTGATAAATGAAATACTCTCCCTTTTTAAGTAAGGCACATGGCTTCGTACTGGTGAGCCCCATATATGATACCATAGTATTTCAACAGCAGTTTCAGATCTAGATTCACTCTTAGAAGTTTCTTGCCCACACTCACTGTCTTTGAAACTGATAATCAAGCTGTTTGTCTTACAGCCTTCATGTCCTTCACTCTATATACAGATAGATGCTCATGTTCTTAGAACTGGCTGTTGAAATCAGGCACAGAAAGTAAATAGGGAGTAGCTTTCCCTGAAAATGTGCCTCTTTACTGTTCTCTGAACACAGCAGTGGACCCACAGCTTCCTCACTTGAATTCTTTACTTACATGTGCTTCAGTGCCTGTCAGCCTTAAGCTTCAGTAGGCCCAGATTCTGAGTGGTTGGTGTAGACCCAGGCTTTGTATGGAGAACCTCATCTGTCAGTATTTGTTTCCCTTTTTTTTAGAAGACGCTGGGGCCCTATAGCATACCTAGTACCTTAGTGAACACTTACTTAAATGCAGTACTGGTGGGTGCTGTGGGTGAGATGAAAATCGAGTGTAGGACTTTGTTTTTTAGTAGGTATGATGAATTAAACAGGAAGATAGCTCTACCATGGGCAGAGGAGGTCCTTGCCACTTGAGTCTGTGTAGTGCTTTGGTGGACTGTGTCTGAAGGAACTGGTGCTATTCTGAATAAGACACAAGTTTTCTGAGGAAGGCATCTCTAAAATTGATGGTGCACGTCGATGGGAAAGTGATTTGATATGAATACACTTGTAGTAAGTGTGCATCTTTTGAGCAAGGCTTGGCAGAAGCCATGCACACGTCTTTATTTTCTCAGTAGCATGCTTTGAGAACTGAGAGCCAGAGGATGATAGCACAGTAAATATATTAGATCATGATTGAACTCCATTGTCTTTGCTGGGGTGTTGTGACATTTTCATGTATGTAGTTGTTCATATGTAGGTGGCCATATGACAAGTCATTTCTGAGAGTATCCCTGCCTTAAAAGGCAGTCTTGGAAGGCATATTTGAACTAGCCTCTAAGCAGCTATTGAAATGAATTAGGAACCAGTTAGAACCACCTTGGACTAGGTGGATATTCAAGGGTTGTGGAAAATTCCCCAGGGGAAGGAGTGTCTGTAATTAGAGGCAAGTCATTATAGTTACTTTAGTGAAAAAGAAATGTAGAGTTCAGGGTCTGCTGAACTCTGCCTTTCCAGCTGTGAAAAGGGGGCAGCCAGGGGAGGCTGGAGCATGGAGTGAGTCACCCTGGCCATAGAGCTGAGTCTAAGACAATAGATAAGCAGGACAGCACAGTTGCTGTCCCTCAAGTAGAAATTGGGGTGTGTTTAATTTTTATCACCAAGCAGGAATACTCATTGTCCTTTCCTTTCTTCTCTCCATCCCTAAACAAGTCTGTAATCAAAAACTTAAACTTCAAGGTGTTTGGAATATTTTACTCCAAAGTTGCTGCTGTGTTTTTCTTTCTGCTTTGTATTCATCTAACATTTATATATTTTTTCCTGAAATAGACTTTTTGCTTCTCATCTCAATCTTCTGCTTAACCATTCTCTTAAATTTTTATCCTTTAGAAAGAAATGTAACTTTATTCTGAAATTTTATCTCCATTTGTTACTCCTAAAGCTTTTTTTTTTTTTTAAATATTTATTTTGAGAGAGAGAAAGAGAGAACAAGCAGTGGGGGGACACAGGGAGAGAGAATCCCAAGCAGGCTCTGTGCTGTCAGCATGGGACCTGAGGGGCTTGATCTCCTGAACCGTGAGATCATGATTTAAGCCCATATCAAGAGTCAGACACTTAACTGAGCCATCCAGGTGCCCCCATTCTTTATTCTTAATATGCATTTTCTTTGTGGATGTCTTTTTTTTTTTTTTAACGTTTATTTATTTTTGAGACAGAGAGAGACAGAGCATGAACAGGGGAGGGGCAGAGAGAGAGGGAGACACAGAATCTGAAACAGGCTCCAGGCTCCGAGCTGTCAGCACAGAGCCCGACGCGGGGCTCGAACTCACGGACCGTGAGATCATGACCTGAGCCGAAGTCGGACGCTTAACCGACCAAGCCACCCAGGCGCCCCTGTGGACGTCTTCTTAACTTGAGAACTAAAACAGTGTCTTTGGTACTTTACTGGGGTTTTCTACATTGTGAGTGTACTCGTTAAGATTGGGTATAATAATTTTTAAAATTCTTTCCTAATTGATTTAAATTTAAGTTTTCTAAAAATCCCAAAGGATTGGTGCCTAATCTAGTTCACAGCTTATTAAACCTGTTTATTGTGAGCTATATCATACAAGTAGAATATGTCAGATCTATAGATAGTAAATAATAATTACAGAGTGAGCACCCTGTAACCACCACCCCAATCAGGACATAGAATATTGCCAACACCCCAGCAACACCCATTCACAGTCTTGTACCCCAAGGTAACCACGGTATTGCTTTATGTTATAAAAGTTTTTAAAATGTTATATTATCTACGTATGCAGTCTTAACTAATAAAATTAGTTTGGCCTGTTGTGAACTTTATATAAATGGATTCATATTGTAGGTATTTTTTTCATTTGATCCCTTTGTTCAACATTATGTTTGTGAAATTCACCCATGTTCTGTATTGTGTTCATTTACAGTGCTGTGTACAATTCTGTTGTTTGAATGTGACACACTCTATCCATTCAGGTTGGTTTCATTTTTTGGCTAATGTTAGTGATGCTGCTACTACAGCTGTGTGTCTTTCTCAGGAGCGCTGGTGAAGGATGTGTCTAGTGCACGTGTTCAGGAGTGAGATTGCTTTTTGCAGAGTACTCTGATCTTCAGTAGTATTAGCTAATACCAAGGTTTCCAGAGTGGTTGCGTTCTTGTAACTTTTAATGAATATATTTCTATCAAAATTGTGGAAATGGAAAATATCTTCCCTAATTTATTTTATCTCTGATCTTTAACATTAATTCAGATGATTAAAAAATAAACCAAAAATGTATTTTTCTCCCACCACCCCCCACTTAGTGAATTTTACCCATGTTTGTGGAAAGTAGGATTCAGATAGACCAAAATAAACTGTAGTGAAAACAACTCTAGTTAGAAAAAAGAGTATCTAATTACAGATGAGGGAGGCAGAGAATTCAGCACAGGGCATTTTGCATAGTAAGTATTCAGTTTAGATTTGCTGATTGATTAATCCAGAAGTATCTAATTCCGACAGGGTTTCCTTCCCTGAACAACATACCATTCTGTCCCTAAATTGTATTTTTCAAAGTTCGGGACTCCTAATTTGCCATTAAGAACTGGATAGTATGCAGGGTGCCTGGGTGCTCAGTCGGTTAAGTGTCCGACTTTGGCTCAGGTCATGATCTCATGGTTCGTGGGTTCAAGCCTTGCGTCGGGCTCTGTGCTGACATCTCAGAGCCTGGAGCCTACTTCAGATTCTGTGTGTCCCCCTCTCTCTGTTCTCCCCCCCTTGTTCTCCCCCACTTGCGCTCTCTCTCTTTCTTTCAAAAATAAATAAACGTAAAAAAAAAACAACTAGATATTATGGAAAGTTAGATTGGAAAGCATTTTATAAGCTTACTGACTCTTACACCACTGTCAGGTTATTAATTCAGTCAGACACATGTATTATTTAAGATTGTATCTCCATGAAGCAGGGATGGATTTTTCAGTGATATATAGAAATAGTCTGAAAATAAGCTGTAATTACCAGAAGCAGGTCTGGGCCTGTATTACAGTGTTTAGGGTGAAAAACATCATAATGGCTGGGGTGCCAGGGTGGCTCATTGGGTTAAGCGTCTGACCTGGTCATGATTTCACAGTTTGTGAGTTTGAGCCCTGTGTCGGGCTCTGTGCTGACGGCTCAGAACCTGGAGCCTGCTTCGGATTCCGTGTCTCCCTCTCTCTCTGCCCTGTACCCACTTGTGTTCTGTCTCTCTCTGTCCCTCAAAATATAAATAAATGTAAAAAAAACAAAAAAACATCATAATGCCAAACTTTGGAGTATTTACTTTCAACCAGTTATCAAAAGACTTTGTATAAATAGTTGCTTTTCTTAATTTACTTGATTTTAAAATTAAGGTGAAATATATGTAAAAAAAACTTACATGTTAATCATTTTAAAGTGTACAGTTCAGTGGCTGTAAGTACATTTCCATTATTTTGCAGCTGTCATCACTGTCTATCTCTAAAAATTTTTTCATATCTCAAACTGGAATGCTGTACCCATGAAATAATGGCTTCTCAGTCCCTTCACCCCCAACCCCTAGCGGCTACCATTCCACTTTCAGTCTCTATGAATTTGCCTCTTCTAGATACTTCATAGAAGTGTGCTTATAATATTTGTGCGTAGTTATGTGACTGCCTTATTATTTTACTTAGCACAGTGTCTTCAGGGTTCATCCATGTTGTAGCATGTGTCCAACAGAAAGTTCTTTCTTCCTGAGGCTGAATCATATTTCACTGCACGTATATGCCACATTTGGCTTATCTGTTCATCTACCTATAGACACTTGGGTGGCTTCCACCGTTTGGCTATTGTGAATAATGCTGCCATGAACATGGGTGTAAAATACTATTGGAGTCCCTGCTTTCAGTTGAGTAGTCACTTTATATTTATTTATTTATTTATTTATTTATTTATTTATTTATTTAATATTTCTGTTTATTTTTGAGAGAGAGAGAGAGAGAGAGCGAGCGAACGCCAGCCAGGGAGGGGCAGAGAGAGAGAGGGAGACAGAGAATCTGAAGCAGGCTCCAGGCTCTGAGCTGTCAGCACAGAGCCCGACACGGGGCTTGAACTTGGGAACCTCAAGATCATGACCTGAGCTGAAGTTGGACGCTTAACTGACTGAGCCACCCATGCGCCCCTGAATAATCACTTTTTAATCTTTCTATACCAGACCCCTTTCACTTAGGAGTGTTGATTTGATAGTGAACTTCCCTCAGAAGCTATCCAGTATATCTTCATTTTCTCATCCTGATGAGAATAGAAGACTTTCTATTTATATCAATGGTAGCATTATAATGGGTGTCAGCCTTTCAGTAATTAGGATATTATGGTTGTGATTTTTTATTAGATTTTTGTATCCATTATTCATTTGAATCATCATAAAGTAGTATGTCATTTTTTCTTAAAATACCTGCTGTATTTGTTTAGCATATATAGTGCTCTGTAATTTTAAAAATTGGGTGAAAAAGCATAGCAATCTCTATAAAAACACTTTTGTCTGCTTTTACTATGGAGTTTTATCCTACATACTTGGGTGTAATAGTTATTTAAGGCTTATATTTCAGGGAGTTAGCATATTATCAGTGATTTTCAAACTTTTTTGGTGTCAGGGCCACTTTTTAGTCTCCCAGATTGTTGAAGACCCACAAGAACTTTTGTTTATGTGCATATTAGCTATTGATATTTACCATACTAGAAATTAAAACTGAGAAATTAAAAAAGATTACTAATTCATTAAAAAAATAAACCTATTAAATGTTTTAAAAAATATGTGTCTTATGAAAAATTACCATGTTTTTTAACTGAAAACATTTACCCAGAAGAATAGCATTATTTTACTTTTTGGCAAAATATCTTTCATGTCTGACTTAGTGAAAGATAGCTGGCTTCTTATATCTGCTTCTGTATTCAATCTGTTGCAGTATGCTGTTTTTGTTAAAATATATGAAGAAAATCTGACACACAGATATGTAGTTGGAAAAGGAAAAAGTATTAAAAAAAATTTTTTTTTAATGTTTATTCTTGAGAGAGAGAGACAGGGTGCGAGCAGGGGAGGGACAGAGAGAGAAGGAGACACAGAATCCGAAGCAGGCTTCATGCCCTGAGCCGTCAGCACAGAGCCCAACGTGGGACTCAAACTCATGAACCGTGAGATCATGACCTGAGCCTAAGTTGGGCGCTCAACCGACTGAGCCACCAGGCACCCTAAAAGGAAAAAGTATTTTAATAGCCTTTTCAGATAATCACGGATCTTTTTTCGATACCATACCAAAACTTAACAAGGTTAGTTTCTGAAAGGTCAGTAGCAATATGGAATTTTAAACATATCAGTGAATTTTTTTGTACTTGGTTAGATTAAAATCCTTTTGTCTTTCTTGCACCTTGGTAGCTCTTTTACTCAAGCATAATTTGTATCATCATCCGTCGGTCATTTGGAAAATACCAGTTCACCAAATTATATGAATTTCCTAAATACTGATATTCTATGAAATATGAAATACAGTATAAACAGTCCACATCTGTTAATGTTCCCTCCAGTCACATGCAGCATGTCGCTAAATCATGGGGAGCTATTAAGCTCACAGTGATAGATCCTAGTTTCCCCACAGTTCTGATTTTAACTTGAAAGCTCAACTTTTATTACAGGAGGCAAAGGCTGTCCATTGTTTTTCTTAAAGTGATGTGCTGCTTTTGTTCATATTCGAGAAGATGTCTGCCAAACACCCAAGCCTGAATTACCATAATTTGCCAGCCATTCTTCCCAGTAAACATGGTATTCCACACAAAAGACCTTGGTTCAGCTTGCAACTTAAACTACAGCACAAGGGCTTTTCCCAGGGTCACTTTTGTACTTCAGTGGTCGGCGGGGGTGCCTTCTGAGTGCTCACTGTTTTGAAACACAGAATATTAACCAACCATGCATTAGTGGTTGGGACTTAATGAAATTAATGATTTGTACTGCATCAAGAATATTCTTAAGTGAAGCTGGCGTACTTATTTATTTATAAAGTGGGCTCCACATCCATCACGGAGCCCAGTGCAGGTCTTGAACTCACAACCCCGAGATCAAGACCTGAGCTGAGATCAAGAGTTGGATGCTTAACTGACTGACCCACCCAGGTGCCCTGAAGCTGGCATTTAAAAAATTCCGACGAGTTCTGGTACATTTTGGTACCAGTGCCTTCACTGGTGTGAAAGAGCTGAGGTTGACCCACTATTGCTTTTGTATCATTGATACAATTGTCAATATAGTAAGGAAGGCAAATAATGTCTTAGTATTATTATGAAAATAATTTTGACTCCATGGACCCCGTAGGAGGATTTCAGGGAAACTGACAGCTTACACTGTCATATTTAATGTGGATGCTTTAACAATCATGGATCATGATGTTAAATAGTTCAAAACCCGTGTATATACAGCTGGGTCTTGAGAAGTTGTGTCTGCTTTTTCATCTGTGGCTGCCCCAAGTCAGAAGAAGGACCAAGGCTATTATACAGTGGTATTAGCATTTGAGGAGGAGGAACATGGCATTAATTTGAACTCTATAGCGTTTGTTTTTACTTTTTTTCCTCAGGAACAAGTGCTTCCTTGAGAGGATTCCTGAGAGAATTTGGTTGTTTTGATTTATAGGCTCATACAAAATACATATACTGTGACTCATCTGAATTAGAGTATCTTAAGGAAATTACGTGTAGCTGCTTGCCTTGCTCCTGCCTGGCTCCTATAAACTTTTACTGAATATCTAGTTTACACTGAGCTTATGCCAGGAATGAGAAAGAGTGGTTCCCAGCCTCCAGGAGCATAGAGAAGAGTGCTTGAATGCAGCGTGATGAGCGCTGTAGCAGAAGTTAGTGCGAGGTGCTCTGGGAAGCCTCGCAGGACAGGAGCTGTCGCAGGTGGTTTTAAAGGAAGTGTGCTGGTGCCTGGCAAGGAGTGGAGACACGAAGGAGAGGAGAACATAGTGCTTTGGGGGATAGGGAGTGGCCAGACGCCACGGTGGTAACACAGGCAGGGCTGGAGCTGGAGGCTGTGGCCGGAGAAGAGAAGGGTCTTGCTGGGATTTGATATCTTAGACCAGAGGTTCTCAAAGCCTAGTCCTCAGACCAGCAGCATTAACATCTCTGTGGAACTGGTTAGAAATTCAGATACCTGGGCCTGGCCTTTAGACTTTCGGTGGCAAGTATTCTGGGTGGAGGTAGTCTGTTTAACTAGCCCTCTAGGGGACTGCCTGGGCCAGGGGAGAACAGACCAGGCTCTTTAGGTGGCCTTGAAATTTAGAAAGGTCACCCTGAGGGCCCTCTAGAAGGTGGGACGGTGTGGGGAAGTTAGGGACCGTGTGTTTTTGTGGATGTGATGCAGGCCTGGACTGATGGCAGTAGGAAGGAAGAGAGGGTGGATTTGCTGGAGATGGATTCTTTAGGACTTTATTGCTCGTCCTGTTGCTAGTCAAAACCTGAGAACACGGCTGCTCTTGGCTCTGTGACCTGCGAGCAGTCAGGGATGGGGCTTTTCAAGGCCGTTGCTTCTTGTGTCTTCAGGCAACATCTTTTACCCATAGTGAAAAGATCAATTCAGATAACTTGCCTGCACCTCTTCAGTCTCCTTTTTGAGGTGCCTATGCAACTATAACTAGGATGATGGCCCCCGGAGGGATAAAGTTGCACACGCGGGACCCAGAGTCTTAGAAAGGACGGCATGGTGTGGGAGAATAGAGGGGAGGATTTCATTCAGACACGCCCAGCTCCTAGCAAGTTGCACAAGTGTTACATGGCGTTCAGCCTCTTGTGTTGTGTGCTGTCCATAAGCTGGCTAGGCGTGCCCTTTTGCTATGAGAGTTTTAGCAAGCAGTAGCTCCACTTGACATCTATATATGTGTGTGTAAAGATGGGGCCTCCCAGTTTCTGTTCAGCTAGAACTTTTCTTCTTCAGAAGTTCAAGTTCTTTTGTTCATATCCTGTTTTGTTTTTACAGATTTGTAAGACTCCAGGGCCTTCAAGCTGTGATCAGTCAGACGGTTCCTGAAACAGCTGGGAAAGAGGTGCTTTGGTGCCCATCGAAGAGCGCATGTCTTTGCATATCTAAGCCCTTCTTTGTACACATACACGTTTACACAGGAAGACAGGCTCACTCTGGCGCACACTTGAAGAGTTTTACAACTGATGAAAATTAATGCAAGACTCAGATGGAGCAACCTGACGCTGTGGGGCTCAGGAGCCTGGGGGGAGGAGGACGCTACTAGTGGTCAGTTTTCCACGCGCTCTTCGCGGTTGAAGAAAGTTTGCAGAAAGAAGAAAAGGAAACTTGCTCAGCTCAAGCCTCAGAAGCACCTCCCCAGGGTAAAAAGAGGGCTTGGTGAGAAGGTGGCCGGCAGTGAATTGTGGCTTCAAGCAGCACAGGAGGGGTCATGCAGTGAGTTTTGCACTTTATTTTCTAGTGGTTTTGGTGATCTGGACAGACTTCAAAACTCTGGACTGAGAAGTAACTCTGGCTGTGTGCTCGTGACTTCAGGAAAGCAAGGTCAGGTATGATGGGACAAGTCTGAACAATGGACTGGTTCCTTTGCCTTTTTCAGTTAACTATATTCTCGACATTTTAATTTATTATTTCCCTTTTCCTTTTCTGTATCTATAGGGTAACATTTCAAGGTAGCAGTTGAAACCAGTATTTATAAAATAAATATCAAGGAACATCCAAGCAAATCTGCTTTTCTTTGGACTGTACATGTGGCATTTGGAAGCAGTCTCTGAATGTGAGCAGGAGAGCGCCCATCAGAAAACATGCTGACTCTTTAGGGAACAGTCTGGAAGAACCCGACTCTTGCCTGTATTTTCATTTTAAGGGATTCCCTTCCCTGTTGAGTCCAAGAAGACTTGCATATAGGAGGAAGATTACTTGATGGACTTAATTCTGAGATTAGTCTTTTCCTTCAAGATGGAAAAATATGTGATCTTTAGGAGCAGAAAGGGGAGAGGCAAATAGGGAGGGAGGAAGGAGACGGGACAAAAGAGACAGAATCCTGTAGTGAGGCCCGCTTTTGGCGGCAAGAGGATTTAGGATTCACTCAAGGCAAACACTTGTGCCACTTAAAGAGCTTTAGAACCTTCTGGCCCTGCGAGTGAAGGGATTTTCTCTCTCCGCCTCCATGACACCAAGGAGTGCACTGGTTTATCGGGGGAAGGTCAGATGGAGCCCAGCTCCTCACCAGGACATAGCCACCTGCCTGCTGGGAAGTCAGGCCGGGCCCTGAGGTGGGAAGTTTCTGGTTCTGAACAGTGGCAAGAGTCTTTTTCTTCCTGAACTTGGACTGCTGTCTGCACAAACGCTGGTCTGTTTTTGCACGGTTTGTGTGCCTTTTTTCCCCTTTATGCAATCTTTTTCAGCTTCAGCAGCAGAAATTTGTCTAGCTGAGAAAACATGCCAGAGGGTGGCTTCAGAAGGAAGATGATCCCATGTGTTCTGTCTCTGCATCTGAAATTTTAAAGAGAAAATTCCAGCTCGAGGGATTCTTTAAAGCCTTAAGTTACTTGAAATCTATGTATTTGCAACCCTTTGTCTCTGGAATCATATTACACTAAACTGGAATCTCAGGCTGAACGAGAATAACCAAGTTGAGTTAAGAGAAGAAAACTTAGTTTCTTGATCGGCACATGTTAATGATGCTCTTCTTCCTCTAAGGACTTGAAAAGAAAAACAGACGCATGTTGTTTTTAAGCATTACCTTTTCTTAGCAGACTGCCATCATCTTTTCTAGAGGAATTTTTTCACTATGCATTTGGTGGATCTTTATAAAATACTGGCCTTCTGATTAGATCCAGGTCAGTCTTGATTAAAAGGGGTCAGGGAAAACAACGCAAGCCAACCACAAAAATCCAGTCAATCAACTAATGAAAAGAATTGGTTTAAGTTTCCTGGCATTCAGCATTACTATTTAAATAAAAGAGTTCACTGGAAAAAAGTATGTATGCAGCGGTGGAGCATGGGCCTGTCCTTTGCAGCGACTCCAACATCCTCTGCCTGTCGTGGAAGGGGCGCGTTCCCAAGAGTGAAAAGGAGAAGCCAGTGTGTCGGCGGCGCTACTATGAGGAGGGCTGGCTGGCCACGGGCAACGGCCGCGGCGTTGTTGGGGTGACCTTCACTTCGAGCCACTGCCGCCGGGACAGAAACACTCCCCAGAGAATAAACTTCAACCTGCGGGGCCACAATAGTGAGGTGAGCTGGGGCTTTGTTGCACTTTTGTCTGGTCACTTGTCGTGGTCTTTCTGAGCCCCCTCCCTGTGGATTCAGAATTTGCTTCATTTTCTCAACTTGCTGCCAAGGCAGACTTTTCAAACTCTGAATTCTGGTTTCTGTGTCCCAGTGGGAACATGTTAAGGTGGACACAGTTCCTGCTGGCCTGTGTCCCTCTCCGAGTATGTCTATTCTCTTGGATGCCCCTCACTCTCCTTTCCCACCGGCAGGGATACCAGTGCAGCTTTCTGCCCAGGCTGAGCGGTTAGATTAGATGATTCTGACCAGTGTATCATGCGTGTCAGCCTTTTTGGTCACCCTGTATGCATAGCCAAGAGTTATTGGCCTGTGTCAGACTGGCAGTGTAAACAATGAAGTAATGCCATCTTCACCTTGCACAGTTAAGATCTGCCTTGCTCCGTATGATGGTTTAACACCTAGCATGTATTTCTTGTACTTGGAGGTGCAAAAGAAAGGAATTCATTGGACAGAGGTGACAGAAGTAATTAATTGGACAAGAGCCATAGTTTTTCACATCTATTGGGTATATTATATTGAGGATATTATGCTGTGTATACATACATACATACAGGTACCTCTGGACTTCTAAAACATAAACTGTCACTACATGTGAAATTCATTCAACCAGTGTTTATTGAGCAATGTTTAAGTGTTAGGTACTGTCTTGAAAAGAAGAGATGTACTTACATAGCGTGTTAACAGGATTCATGCTTCATTGTTCAATAGCTTATTTGTTTTCTAAGGTGGAATCCATCATAAAGCGTCCATATATGGCTACTGAATAGTTGTTGTAAAAGTGGGAGAATATTTTTGAAGTACATCATCATACAGTAAAGTGTATTCGTCTTAAGCTTACATCTCAGTGATCATTGACCTGTGCAGTCATCCATGTAACCTCCAACCAGATCAAGATGTAGAACATTTCCAGCATCCTTCACAGGTACCTGCTGGCCCTTCCCAGGTTGTGCACCCTGCTGAGAGGTGACCCAGATAAGTTGGGCCTGTGCTTGAACTTTGTGTTAATGTAAACTTCATGCTCATTGATCATATACCCTTTGTGTCTGGCTTTTCTCACTCACTGTGATATTTGTGAGATTCATCCCTGTTGTGTGTGCTATTAGTTTGTTCTTTTTGATTGATGTTGGTTTTCCATTCAAGGAAGAAATAATTACTCCATTTCTATATTGAAGAGCATGTGGGTTGCTTCCAGTTTTTGGCTGTTATGGCTAAACCTGCTCTGAACATTCGTGTCTTTTTATGGATCTGTGCATGCACAGTGTAATTTTCAGGTCATGGTACAGGTATACATTTAAATCACCAATTTTCCAAAGTGGTAGTGCCATTTTATGCCCCCACCTATCAGTATATGAAAGTTTCAGTTGTATAAAAAGCTTCTCTTGAATTTGAATTTGGTTGTATTTAAGGAATATTTTATGAATGCCTCTATACTTAACTGCACATACACACATGCACACATATACACATACATATGCATACATACACTTTTTATGCTTATGCCAAGCCTGGTCCTATTTTTGCACCACTGTGCATAGTGATGATCAACTTTATTTTTTTTAATGTTAATTTATTTTTTAGAGAGAGAGAGCGAGAGAGAGAGAGCAAGCACGCATGAGTGAGGGGAAGAAAGAGAGGGAGACAGAGGATCATAAGCGGGTTCTGTGGTGACAGCAGAGAGTGGGATGTGGGGCTCGAACTCACAAAACCGTGAGATACTGACCTGAGCTGAAGTTGGACGCTTGACCGACTGAGCCACCCAGGTCCCCCAACGATCAACTTTCTTAAACTTAGAGATTTGACAGCCACTTTTGATTTAAAATCATTTTAGCACTGGGTGTTGTATGGAAACCAATTTGACAATAAACTTCATATATTGAAAAAAAATCATTTATAACAATACTGAACATATTTAAGGATCTATACACTAATTCTAGTGAGAAAATGGCTAATTTTGCATTAGAGCCAATGAAAAGTCACTGCAGATCTTTTTTTTCCTTCCTTATGGATTCTTCACAAAAGGTGAGTTGGTAGATTTGTGATCACTCCCTATGATATCATAATGATGGGTGTAAAAGAGAACTGTGTTTTACTTCCCGGGGCGCTGGCATCTTCTCCCATTTCTGTTCCTTTGTTTCCATATGTCTGTTTCAAAAAGTTGTAGCCCTGTCACTTAACTAGTTGGTGTGGTCCTCTCCAAGTCACTCAAGTCATTAGTTTACACATAGTTAAATTGAAATAATAATTCTTTCAGAGTTGTTATAAGAATCTATCAGAATATTTTTGAAAGGGCTTTGAAAATGGTGAATGCCATGTATGTAAATGGTGATATTGAGTATCTCCTATACTCTCTTTACTTAATTATATTCTTTCCAGCCCTTGTAATGTTACTTAATACCCTTAAATTCTGTTACTAGTCATGAGGCTAGAGACAGCATTTTTAAAACTTTTGTTTCACAGTTAAGATTTGAAAACACATATGATTTGAGTCAGTAGATGCTTATTGTATCTCTGTCATGTTCTGGGTGCTGTGTGTACTTCCCAACATGGAGCAGGATAAGTCATGGATTATGCCTGATGGAGCCCACGGTCTAGCAGTAAAGGTGAGGTGTGTACCTGGATGTCTCTTTCTTCATGTGTTTCAGTTAAGCGTGGAAAGAAAGATTTGGGCCGTTCAAAGAATTAAGGCTGAGGTTTACCACAGATTTTGTTGTGAAGATAACCTTTGAATAGGGCTTTGAGAAATAGAATTTAGATAGTTTTTTTTTTTTTTTTCCTGAGTGATGCAAGAAGATTAAGCCACGTTCTGGCCTCAGAGAAGTATTTTCTCTCTTCGTGACATGAAGGTGCTGTGTTTCCCTTGGCTCCAGTCTGAGCATGTCTGTATTTACCTTATCACATCACGTGTATCCCCAGGAAGATGCTTTTGGAGTCTGGCTGGATGACAAGGACAAGGACCTATATATATGTATTATAATCCCTGGAACAAATCCTCCATAGTTGACAGGCAGTTGGCATTCTTTGTTCTTTCCCCACTTACAGTGTGGAATGTTTATTGTTTATATATACACTCTGGTTTGCGATGGGGGTTTTATTCCTTGGGGCATTCTGTCCCCTGATTAATCCAATGGCAGAAGGTTTAAGCAAGGTGCTGCCTTCGTAGTCTGGCTGAACACAGTGCTCATGTGTAGCTGTTTCTGTGGTTAGTGTGTCGCCATGCCGGCTGTACTCAAGTTTGAAAAGTTACATACTCGTATTCATGACCTGAGTTAAAGATAATCTGTTAGGGATTCACTTCATGTGGCTCTTCTGGTAAAGCAAGCATCTCTGTGTATTTGTGTGGGTGTGTTTTAGCATGCTAGGTGACTGTGTCTGTCTTCCTTCCCTTTCTGGACTTTTAAGTGTCCACCGTGTAGGCACATCGAACTCAGGGAGCATGGACCGCGTGCTGTTCTTTGGCTATAGTCAGTGGTATAAGGCCCTCTTCAGTTGGGGCGGAAGTGGCTTGGGGCTGCCTTTAGAACTTTGGGTCTCTGGTGCTGTGCACAGGAGATTTGAAAGTTGTATAATTAAAGATACGAATTGCAAAGCCACAGTCCCTCAGCCCTTCTTCTACTTTTTCAGTGAAACTTGTACTATAATAAAAATGAAACAAACGATAGGAACTTAGCTAATTTTATATACCGGAAAGGAATTTAAAACGGTAAAATGTGCTTACTAGAGTTTGGTGGTTGGTCCTTTTTTTTTTTTTTTAATTTTATTTATTTATTTTGAGAGAGACAGAGACTGTACGAGTAGGGGAGGGGCAGACAGGGAGGGAGGGAGAGAGAGAATCCCAAGTAGACTCCTCAGTCAGCGCAGAGCCCGAAGCGGGGCTCACACTCACAAAACTGTGAGATTGTGACTTGAGCCGAAACCATGAGTTGGACCCTTAACTGACTGAGCCACCCAGGCGCTCCAGTGGTGGTTGATCCGTTTTTGTCTGCCAGTGTTAGTAGTCAAGATTTTCTGAGGGGGGAAAATGGGATAAGAGGATCTTCTTAGTGAGACTGGGGGGGGGGGGGTAGAACAATATATAAATGAAGTAAATGTGGTATTTAAGAAATATATTTTTGGATTTCTGAAATGCAGTCATAGTTAACTTAATTTTCGTGGTGAGGGATGTGTCTTCTTTTTTAGACTAGACTTGAAAACGTAGGTGGTGGATGTGCTGGGGTGCAGAGCATCTCAGTGGGGCAGAGGATGATGCCTTGGGGGCCACAGTGGCTGGTAATGCCTTTGCGGGGGATGGGGTTGGGGCATGAGCTGCATCTCAGAGCCCCTTTGGGTTCTGGACACATTTGAGAGCCCATGCTCAGCAGGCCACTGCTGGGCTTTGGCCCCACAGTGACAAGGAGCAGTTCCTGCCCAGGTGACCTACATGTCAGAGGACTTGATAATGGTTTGTATGGAGATAATGTTGGTGACAGTTTATGTCTGTCATTTTATTGAACTCTTGCAACGACTCTCTACAGCCCTGTTTTATCTTCTACATAGCTGAGGAATCTGAGGTTCAGAGATGTTCTGAAAGTTGTCCCAGGGCTAGAGCTAGATAATGATGGCAGACCAGGGATAGAGTTCATGCCTGACTGTTTTTCCTTCTGTAAGACACTGCTTCACAAAAGGTGAGCCACAGTGATCAGAGAAAGAGTTATGAGTAGCTGGCATATGTTCTCGATGGCGAAGAGTTTGGTGAAGTATTGGGGCATAGTGCAAGGCAAGGGCTGGACCCTGAGTAGTCATGATGAGGAAGCAATAGTGATGAATGTTCATGGAATGAAAGAAGGCAATACTTTTGGCTTTGGTTGCACTCTAGGACCATTAGAAGACTGTTGTAGTCAAAAAGAAGTGTTGAAAAAAATCAAATGTGGGTATAAAGGTGATGATTTTGTTCAGTGCATTTTTCCACCAAGGTAGAAATCTGAGTTGACAGTATTGACTTAACTTATTTTGGAATTTATTTAGTTAATTTAATTTTTATTATATATTTATAACATTATGTGTATTTGTAATTATTTTTTAAAAGTTTATTTTGAGAGAGAGAGTGAGAGTGAGCCAGGGGAGGGGCAGAGAGAGAGAATCCCAAGCAGGCTCTGCACTGACAGCTCAGAGCCTGAGGCAGGGCTCAATCTCAGGACTGTGAGATCATGATGGGAGCTGAAATAATAGTCATGTGCTCAACCGACTGAGCCACCCAGGTACCCCTATTTATGTATTTATAGTTTTAATTTATTATGGAAATAATAGTCTTCAAGAAGTAGCATCTAAACATGTCACTGTGATACTGTGATAGTGTATGAATGGCCCTAGTTAGATTTTCTTTCTTTCTTTCTTCCTTTAAAAAAAAATTTTTTTTTAATGTTTGTTTGTTTTTGAGAGACAGAGTGCAAGTTGGGGAGGGGCAGAGAGAGAGGGAGACACAGAATCTGAAGTAGGCTCCAGGCTCTGAGCTGTCAGCACAGAGCCTGATGCGGGGCTTGAACTCACAAACCGTGAACTCGTGACCTGAGCCAAAGTCAGATGTTTAACTGACTGAGCCACCCAGGTGCCTCTCTCTTTTTTTTTTTTTAAAGAGAGAGTGTAAGCAGGGGAGAGAGGGGCAGAAGGGAGAGGTATGTATATATATATATATAGAGAGAGAGAGAGAGAGTCTCTCTCTCTCTCTCTCTCTCTCTCTCTCTCTCTCTCTCTCTCTCTCAAGCAGGCTCTATGCCGAGTGTGGATCCCATGACCCTAGGATCATGACCTGAGCTGAAATCAAGAATTCAACGCTCAACCTACTGACCCACCCAGGCATGCCCCTAGTTAGACTCTTGAGATAAGAGAATAACCAATTATAGATGGAAGGTGTATTTGAAAAACAGCCCTTGTAAATTGGTCTTATGAGTTGTTTCTTTGAACAGGGAACTGTTCTAGCAAAGAGGCAGAAATAGGACTATTTCTGTATGTTAAGGTTAGAATTTTGTTTCACCTAACTGGCTTATTAGCTATTTTTACATCAGAGCTCAGTAGTGTGAGTTCATCTTTATCACAGTAATACTTACACATGGGTAAATGCTAATTATGAAAAATAGCAGTGTTATAACTTCTTTCTCTTTTCCCCACCTCCTGTCCTGGCTATTCACTGAAGGCTGTATTATTACCTTTTTGATTAATCTGTCTTGGGATTTGTCTGCTAGCTTCTTTCCTGTCTTGGCAGGTGAAGATTTAGCTCTCCCTTCCATGATCACTCAGCCCAACTTTGCCTTGCAAGCTAATCATCCCAGTATTTCACTATTATAATGGGTTAACTCATTATTAAGTGTGTACATTATTTAAACTGTGTCAGTATTGTGCCAGGCGAGTCACATTGGATACTGTAATTATATTTCCTTAACTGTTGAGCATTTTTTCTCTTTGTGATAAAAGTAGTCTTATTTAGTGTAGTTTCTTTACCTGTTGTGAATCTTACAGCATCTTCAATACATTTCTACACATTCAAACCAATAAGACAATTTATTGGCTCTTTTTGTGTTCCGTTTCTTTCCTGGAGAGCTCCATCTGGGAGCTCTTTGTCCTCTTTGTCCTCCTGCTGTCCCACAGACTTCCTGCACTCCCCTTTTATCATCAAATTCCCTTTGCCCCTTCTGCTGGATCTCATTTCTTTGATCTTGTATCTTTGTCTTTTTTGGTTTAACTTGTTATTTTGTTCGAGTGCAATTTCCAGTATCTTCCTAAGAAAGACCCTTGTAAGTTAAAAATTTCAAGACTTGTGTGTCTAAAAATGCCTTAATTCTGCCATCACTCTTGACTGATAGTTTGTGTAGGTATAGATTTTTAGTTGCTTCTGAATTTCAAAGGCATTTTTCCATAGTCTTCAAACTTGGAGAGTTATTATTGAGAAGCATAGTAGTTAAGGCCCTGAAGCTAGACTCTGAATCCTGTTTAAATATATTATTTAATTTTCCCATACTGTTAATCTTCTCATTTGTGAAATGGTTTACAGATAGTACTTTACTCATGTAAGTTTGTTGTAAGGAATAAATGAGTAACTGTATGTAAAGGATTTAGAACAGTGCCTGGTACCTCATGAGGGCTTTGTAAATTAGTTACTATTATTATTATTATTACTCTAAATCCTCTATATGTGGTCTGTTTAAAATATCTGGAAGTTTTGGCATCTGCTCTTTTTGGTAGATATGCTGAAATTTCACGATGATGTTTAAAAGTAATGTACTGTGAAGCTGTTTGGCACCTCTGTGTAGGTGTATATATGACCAGGTGTTTCATCCAGTGGAGTTTACTGTGGAATAATCTGGGGGATAACTGTTTTGTTTCTAACCGTCAAATGTCGGCATCCAAGCATATTTCTTTTTTTTGTTATTTTTTTATTTTTATTTTTAAAATTTATTTTTTAATTTACATCTAAGTTAGTTAGCATATAGTGCAACAATGATTTCAGGAGTATATGCTTAATGCCCCTTATCCATTTAGCCCATCCCCACTCCCACAACCCCTCCATCAACCCTCTGTTAGTTCTCCATATTTAAGAGTCTCTCATTATGTTTTGTCCCCCTCCCTGTTTTTATATTATTTTTGCTTCCCTTCCCTTGTGTTCATTTGTTCTGTGTCTTAAAGCCCTCATATGAGTGAAGTCATATGACATTTGTCTTTCTCTGACTAATTTTGCTTAGCATAATACCCTCTAGTTCCATCCACTTAGTTGTGAATGGCAAGATTTCATTCTTTTTGATTGCCGAGTAATACTCCATTGGAAATAGATAGATAGATAGATAGATAGATAGATAGATAGATAGATAGATAGATAGATAGATACCACATCTTCTTTATCCATTCATCCATTGATGGACATTTGGACTCTTTCCATACTTTGCCTATTGTTGATAGTGCTGCTATAAACATTGGGGTGCATGTGCCCCTTCGAAACATCATACCTGTATCCCTTGGATAAATACCTAGTACTGCAATTGCTGGGTCGTAGGGTAGTTCTATTTTTGATTTTTGAGGAACCTCCATACTGGTTTCCAGAGTGGCTGCAACAGTTTGCATTCCCACCAGCAGTGCAAAAGAGATCCTCTTTCTCTGCATCCTCGCCAACATCTGTTGTTGCCTGTTGTTCCCTGATGAGTGATGTTGAGCATTTTTTCATGTGTCGGTTGGCCATCTGGATGTCTTCTTTGGAGAAGTGTCTATTTATGTCTTTTGCCCATTTCTTCACTGGATTCTTTGTTTTTTGGGTGTTGAGTTTGAGAAGTTCTTTGTAGATTTTGGATACTAACCCTTTATCTGATATGTCATTTGCAAATATCTTCTCCCATTCTGTCAGTTGCCTTTTAGTTTTGCTGATTGTTTCCTTCACTGTGCAGAAGCTTTTTATTTTGATGAGGTCCCAGTAGTTCATTTTGCTTTTGTTTCCCTTGCCTCCGGAGATGTGTTGAATAAGAAGTTGCCATGGCCAAGGTCAAAGAGATTTTTGCCTGCTTTCTCCTCAAGGATTTTGATGACTTCCTGTCTTACATTTAGGTCTTTCATCCATTTTGAGTATATTTATGTGTCTGATGTAAGAAAGTGGTCCAGGTTAGTTTTTCTGCATGTTGCTGCCCAGTTTTCTCAGCACCACTTGCTGAAGAGACTGTCTTTATTCCATTGGATATTCTTTCCTGCTTTGTCAAAGATTAGTTGGCCATACATTTGTGGGTCCATTTCTGGGTCCTCTATTCTGTTCTATTGATCTGAATGTCTGTTTTTGTGTCAACTAAGCATATTTCTTTGGGGTTGTTCAGTTTCTCTAGATAAGGCCCTTCTAGTCACATGCCTGTGAATTTACTTCTGCTGCCAGCATTCCAAGAGCTAAGGGTGTGTGTGTGTGTGTGTGTGTGTGTGCTGGGGGAGAGGTAGTGATGGGAGGAAGAGAAGGAGCTAATATTCATTTAGTGCTTGCTGTATGTTAGACACCTTTCTAAGAGCTTTAACTCATATAATCTTGACATCAACTCCATGATTTTGAACGTAGTATCATCGTATTTTATAGCTGAGGAAACTGAGGTACAGAGACGTTAAACAGCTTGACAGCTTGCCCGGTAACACATCTCTCCTAATTGACAGAGCTGAGACTGAACCAGGGGCCCCTCAGATTCCATACTCACTCTTAACCTCTTGGAAGGTCACCCAAGTTTCAGTCCTTATCACCATCTTCACTGTGTCAGGTACCGAAAGCTGCTCTCTGTGGCTCTGCCAGGTGAATGAGCCATCAGCATCTGATGCTGTGAGGGAGCAAGCAGCCTTGCCTGATTTCCTCAGGAGTGCTCCGAGGGCAGGAGCATCCTCCCCCAGTGTGGGCACCTGCGTTGACCTGACTTGTGTGTGGCTTTTCTCCCAGCACCTAGTTCCTGAACCTTTCCAGGCTTTCTGCTCCTGGGCACCTCTCTGCAGGCACTCAGTTTGGCCTCACTCTGTTCTGTGTATCCACTTGCCACTCCTTATCCATTTTCTATCTTCATATGTATGGTTTGGACACCACTGAATATGGCCTTTGTGTTTGTTTTTCATGGTTCTTGTTGTGAGGTGATTTCTAAGAGAAGGATTTTAGGATTGTCTTTAGTTTGACATCTTAAATCAGAAATCCCTTGTTAAAATCTTTTTAAAGGTTCTTAGAAGCATTAAATACAGATTTATTTTCCCCAAACTAAAACCAGAATATAATAGAATTATATTTTACTAAGAAAATAGATTTGTCAAAATAATGGCATTGTTTATTTTTTTTCCTTTAGAGATTAAAACTTTTTTTTTCTCCTAATAGAAATAAATAATAATGGCTGCAAGTAACTTAGACATGGAAATCACGGTCTTTTTGGTGTATTTTTGCTAGAGAGAATGAGAGAGGGATGTGGATACAAGGCAATCATTTTTTTGGTAATAGCCTTGTAGGGAAGCAGATTCAAACTACATCATGTCAAAATGAGAGTACATGAGATTATTGCTGGAGTTCTGGGCAGATAAATATTTCCCCACCTATAGAATCTGTTCATGATATATTAATAGGTGAGCTTGTGGATTCTTAAGCCAGACTGTCTCTGTGCTGTGGCTGTATTCTCCACAAGGGAACAATAACACCTGCCTCCAAAGGTGGCCACGGTGACCGAATTTGGAGTCCACAGACAGTGTACATGAAAGAGTTCACTAAGTCTTTGTTCTTGTTTAATTATTATTAGGCTCACTGCCCTCCTTGAGTATTTTACCCACCTGCATTTCCTTCCAAGGCTAAAACAGTGGAGCCGCAGCCTCACTGTTGAGAAGTGGCCTCATGATTGCAAAATTCAGGAATGGAATGTGAGGTGGGAGGCAGGTAAGAGGTTAGGAACAAGGTGGGGAAGTGTCCTTGGTGGGAGGGAGGGTAGGCTCATGCCGGTAGTTTTGCTGTAGTTTGGGATTCTGGAACGCTGGACACCTCATCTGTATTGCTTCCTTATCTGTAAGGCATTCTTGACTTTGTTTTAAGCAGAGCTCACTCATCCTGCCTACTTCCATCCGAGTTCACAGAACCTGACTTGTGGCTTCAGGTGTAGTGGGGCCATCTGTTGATCCTTCAGCAGGGATGGCACAGGCATAATGCAGAAATTGATCCATGGTGCACTGGGCAATGGGTGTCATTCTAATAGGAGGTTTGTGTCTAGAGTTGATTAAAGTTGTCTCTCTGGGATGTGGTGGGGACGGGCTGGGGAAGGTGCGGGAAGGGAGAGAGAGAACACTAGGATCTGTGCTGTGCCGCAGTTTGGTATTTCTCATTGGGTCCACCCACATGCTTGACTCCAAACTTCCAAAACGAACATGCCTGTGCATTTTGCCCAAGATTATACTGCTGGGTATTTTTGTTGTACCTTCTGGCAACCTACCTTTGGTTTCTCTTCCTCATTGTTGCTGTTTTATGGAATCTTTACTGGCGTTTGTTGTTTTTTCCACTTGGCCTACTTAGATTTGGTCTACTAAATGCAGAGGAAATTGTCTCTGTCCCAGGGGCCTTTCTCTGTCCTGGAGTAACCCTCCTGTTCAAGCTCACCTCCAACCCCTTCTCACTGGATGTGACCCCACAACAGTGCTCAAGACAAAAACCAATTCTATCTGTCTTACCTCTGTTCTCTTTGTTTCTTAGATTTTAGAATTTAAGGACATGTTCGTTAATCAGAGCCTTAAAATAGAAGAATAAATAACCTTGGAAATAATATAGTTGTCAGTAAGATCTACTTTGTAAACTTCTTGGTAGCAGAAATGTTCAATGGCTTTGTTTATAAGATGCTATAAGTTAATGTTTAGGACCTGGAAGATTTTATTCATTTGACTCAAAACAAAAATGTAAACAAACAGGTCTTATCTCTCCATTTACTTGATATTTTCATGATTTTAGATTTTATTTTTCTGTCTTCAGGAAATTTACTACAGATGGCATTTGTGACTAATTAGGGAATTACCTAAACAACATGGCCAAAGAGCTCTTTCCTGTCTGCTAGGCCTTAAAATTTTTTCTTTCCCCTTACTTGTGCCATACAAAAAGCCTAATTGTCTACCTTATTTTCAAGATTGAAATCATTTTAGGGTAGTCAGGATCTGTAATGTAAATTAACATTTTCACCTAGTAATGAAATACTTGTTTAAGAGATCAGTACCTCTTTTTTTTTTAAGCATTATTGTATTTTAGATCAGCAGTGTGCAATAGAAATATGATATGAGCCACATATGTAATTTAAAATTTTTAAGTGGCTACATTAAAAAGTAAAAAAAGAATAGATGAAATTAATTTTAGTAATGTTTTATATAACTCAATATATCTAAATATTATTTCAGCATATAATCAGTATAAAAACTATTAATGAGATAACATTCTTTTTTTCATATTGAATCTTTGAAATCTGGTACATCTCAATTCCAATTAACCACATCTCAAGTGCTCAATTGCCACAAGTGGCTAGTGGTTACCATTTAGACTGTAGTTTCGGACAACATTGTTTCTTTTTGAGGATTGTGGTAGAGCTGCATGCTTATTCCAGAGAAGTTTTTTATGTATGTTTTAGAACCTTGGAGAAAAGGCATTTAAAAACCTTTTTATTTGGAAATAATTTCAGACTTACATCAAACTTGCAAGAAAGTTCACTCAGTCTTTACTCATATTCACCTATTGTTAACCTGAACTCATTTCTCATTTGGACTGTTTCCCTCCTTCCTATGCTGTGTGTGTGTGTGTGTGTGTGTGTGTGTGTCCCTCCCAAACCATTTGAGAATATATTATAATCATGATCTTTAATCCCGAAATATTTAAGTGTATATTTACTAAGAATAAGGACATTCTTTCACATAACCACATTAATACAGTTACCAACTTCAGGAAATTCAACATTAATTCAGTACTTTAATGTACTGTCTGTATTCCTCTTTTGTTAAATTTTTTCCTCTAGTACAGGATCCGGTTTAGGATCACATATTTCATTTAGTTTTCATGTATCCTTTATTTAAGCCCCTTTAATCTGGAAAAGTTCTTCAGGTTTTTTGTTTTTGTTTTATGACATTGAAAGTTTGGAAGAACACTCCCTCTTTCATAGAATGTTCTGCATTTGGAGTTTGTCTGATTTTTGTTATTAAATTCAGGTTAATCATCCCCAGCTGAATCCTCCATAAGTGATATTGGATGTTGCATCCTTCTTAGGGTATCACGTGGAGGCACACAGTATCCATCTGCCCCTCGTTGCTGATGTTAATTTTGATCTGATTTTCCTGTTGTGTAGTTACTGTGGTTTTCCCCTTGCATTTATAAGCAGTTGGTGGGAGGACACTTTAAAACCATGCACATATCAGGGCACTTGGGTGGCTCAGTTGGTTAAGTGTCTGACTCTGGATTTTGGCTCAGGTCATGATCTCATGGTTCATGAGTTTGAGCCCCTTTTGGGCTCTGAGCTGACAGTGTGGAGGCTGCTTGGGATTCTCTCCCTCTTTCTCTCTCTGCCCTTCTATCTCTCTCTCTCACTCTCAAAAATAAATAAACATTAAAAAAACAAAAACAAAAACTATGCACATATCCTGTTCCTTGTTAGAATTTCCTACATGGATGTATCATCCATTGATTCTTGCTTTAACCAGCCTTTACTGTGACAGTTGCAAAATGGTGATTTTCAACTCCAGTTTTTCCTGCACATATGGATATTCTCTGTAAGCAAGAGCTCCCTCTTCTCCCCTGTTCATCCATTCATTCCTCCATCCACCTACCTGTCTGTTACCAGTATGAACTCATGGATTTCATTTTTTTTCTTCAGTTCTTATTGAGCTTAATTATACCCAGTTTTGTTCTTATTGTTCTAGATTTGGTCATGGAAGTTCCTTTAGGCTGTTGTGTTCCTTTGATACACTCCAGTCATTGGGGGCACCTCTTTACCTTGGGACATAACAGGATGTTCCATCTTCATCTTGAACATACCTTGCTCCAGTCATTTCCAGAGAAACAGTCATTTCTCTAAGGACGAGATCTGCTTTTCTGTGGGTGTGGTGGTGGGGGGTATGGTATTAGAAACCAAGATCTAGCCTGTAGGTATACTCATCGCTACTGGGGTGTCACTGCCACTGGGCTCTTTCAGTGGATACATACTTATAAATATACATACTGTAGAGGCCTGGTCCAGTCAGGAGATAGCAACCACACAGTGGAAACAAGGAAAGTTTAACCTAAAAATTAAAACTCGTCAAAGAGTAAGTATAAGATACAAAGAAACTATATGGGACCCTAGGACTGAGAGTGATGACCCAGGGAAGGACAAGCTTGGAAGGGGGTTCAAATCTCATTGGAAAAAGTGTGGTTCATCCCAACAGATAGCAAAGAAGTTGGTTGGCTTAGCCAGGCTGGAACTGGTCTGGAGGAAAGTGCTAAACAACCCTCTGGAGGGCAGTTAGAGGAGCAGGTGATCACCAGCTGATGATGTGTTATGCAGGGGTAGTCTGGAGGCAGAAGGCTCTCAAAGTGAATGGGTCACATGGGGGCTTGGAGGAAGGGGGCTTACAGAAAGAATGACCGCTCAATGTGTGACCTTCCAGGCCATGAACAGCTGGGAGAACAGGTGATAGGGGCTCTGGTTTCTGTGTTGAGAGGACCGCAGAAGTGTCACTAGCCAAAGGCCAAGAGGTCACAAGAGGGACTGTGTTCTGAGCCAGTGGCTGTGGCAGTTTCCACTGGATTCTATCACGACCACCCAGTATCCCCCAACCCCAAGACCTTTGGGAATTCTTTTCCCCTACTGTGTCCCTCCAGTGCCATCTACTGAGAGAGCTTAACATCATGCTCACATTAAAGGAGAGATGTTTAATGGAATTACACTGTTATTATTACAGAGCAGACACTGAAGGGTGCATTTGGAGCTGAGAGGTGATAAACTGACACACACATACATACAAATCCATATATATACACATATGCACACGGATATGCATATATGTATATGTAGAAATGATCAGTTTACACCAGTATTTCCAATTCCAACCACCCTCATGGCTTCCTCCATTTAATATTTGTATTTTTTCTTCCCTAGTTTGTGGAATTGCGTAATACATCTGAAATAGTGTCAGAATTTCTTCACCCATACTAATACAAAAATAAACTTACTTAAAGAGATGTTACGGACTGAATGTGTTTTGCCAAAATTCATATATTGAAGCCCCGACCCCCAATGTGATAGTATTTGGAGGTGGAACCTTAGGGAGGTGGTATAGTTAGATGAGGCCATGCAAGTGAGGTTCTCATGATGAGATTAGTCCCCTTGTAAAAAGAGACACTAGAGAGCTTGCTCTGTCTTTAGCATACAAAGAAAGAGGTCAGGTGAGCACACAGTGAGATATTGGCTATGTAGAAGCCAACAGAAGATGCCTCATTATGAAACCTACTTTGCTAATACTTTGAACTTGGACTTTGAACTTGGTTGTGGTTCAGTCCATTGTATTTTGTTACCACTGCTGAGCTGAGAGGGAAGAGCTCAGAATCTGCCTGTGGGGCTTCCCCTGAATGCCGTCTACCCCCAGACCGGGGCCAGATAGGTAACTACTGATGTTCTTAAAGTGCTTGCATCAATTCCCCTCTGTATTGTCTTCAGTTTAGTTAAGTAATTAATCTGAAATACAGTTGTGTTTGTTTCAGTTTTATTTTCGTTTTTCCTCTTTCCATTCTTGTTGATTTTATTTTAAGTATGTAGAATATTAACATGCATTGAGAAGTAGAAACCACATTAAGAGATGTACTCAGAGAACTTAACACTCCTTCCCTTATCTCTTCCACTGCCTCCACCTACCCACCTTATAAATACTTTGTGGGGCATCTGGGTGGCTCAGTCGGTTAAGCGTTCGACTCTTGATTTCAGCTCAAGTCTTGATCTCAGGGTCGTGAGTTCAAGCTCTGTGCTGGGCCTGAAGCCTACTTGAAAAAAAATACTTTGTTTTCTGATTTTTGTTTGCCTTCTGTAAAAATAAGTGTGTGTCTCTGTCTCCTCTGCCCCCGTGTGTGTGTGTGTGTGTGTGTGTGTGTGTGTGTGTGTGTGTGTGTATTTCTTTAAAAAAATTTTTTTTCTTAATGTTTTATTTATTTTTGAGACAGAGAGAGACAGAGCATGAGCAGGGAAGGGGCAGAGAGAGAGGGAGACACAGAATCGGAAGCAGGCTCCAGGCTCTGAGCCATCAGCACAGAGCCCGATGTGGGGCTCAAACTCACAGACTGTGAGATCATGACCTGAGCCGAAGTCAGATGCCCAACTGACTGAGCCACCCAGGCGCCCCATGTATTTCTTTTTTAAATGTTTATTTATTTATTTTGAGAAAGAGAGAGATAGTGAGGGGGGAGGGGCAGAGAGAGAAGGAAAGAGAGAATCCCAAGCAGGCTCCCCTCTTTCAGTGCAGACCCCGATGCAGGGCTTGAACCCATGACTGTGAGATCATGACCTGAGCCGAAATCAAGATTTAGATGCTTAACCAAATGGGCCCCATCTCTCTCTATATTTGTAATGTTTTCTTATTCCCTCTTCTTTGACAAAAGAGCATAATACATATGCGTTTTTGCCTGTTATATTTAGCTATAAGTGACCTATAACATTGTATTAGTGTTAGGTGTGTGTATGTGTGTATGTTTGCTTTTTTGTACTTTGCTTTTCTACTTAACATCTGGAAGTGACTCCATGTCAGCTCATGCAGATCGTCCACAGCTTGTTTTACAGCCCACAGCACTCTGCTGTATGTATGTGCCAGGGCTCATCAGTCTCCAAGTTTGAATATTTAGGGAGTTTCCTGTAGTTCATAATTACACATAATACTGCAGTGAATAACTGGTGCATATGTATTTTCATATTACTGGAGAAGTATCTTCAGGGTAAGTTCTTAGATGTAGGATTGCTGAGTTGAAATGTGAAAACATATGTAGTTTTGTTACATATTGCCAAACTCCCTTCCGTAATGGTAGAGCTATTTTGCATTCCTACCAGCAATGTATGAAAATACCTTTGCTCCCACAGCTTCACCAACAGAGTGTATTATCAAGCTTTTAAACTTTTACCAATCTGCTAGATAAGAAATGGCACCTCAGAATAGTTTTAATTTGAGTATCTTGTGTTATAAGTGAAGCTGAACATGTTTTCAAATATTTAAGGGCCATTTTTGTATCTTACGAGTTGTCTAGTCACATCTTTTGTCTTATTTTTCTGTAGGATTTTTAATCACTTTGCCTTCTTCAAATTTTAAAAGTTCTTTGTTGGGCATTGGGGACATCAGTCTTTTATCTGTGATATGCATTGCAAATGTTTTCTATTATTTATCTTTTGACTTTGCTTTTTTTTTTTGCCATGCAAAATTTCTAAAAATTTCTAATCTTGTTAAATTTATCAGTCTTTTATTGCATCTGGATTTTGAGTCATAATTAGAAAACCTTTTTCTACATCTCCTTTATAGGAAAATTTACTCATATTTTCTTTAGATTCAGGAAAAGACTCATAGCAGATTATTTCTAGTAAGAAAACCAGCAGACACTTTGTGCTTATTCTGGAGTCTCTTGTGCATGGTTTTCTGACAACAGGATAGATAGTAATTAAGTACTCAGACCTGCCAGGCAGTTTAGCTTTTAACTCCTGCAAATGGATAAACTAAATTCATAGAGATTACCATTCGGGTGAAGTTAGACTTTCTGTTAGTCACAGTATTGAGAATATAATTCATTTTTTAAAAACTGATTAGTGTATTTTGAATTATCCCTAAGACCAATGTACCCTTTCTGAGATTCTTGTCTGTTAATTGTTCCCTTTGTGGAACATGGTTTCTCCCTGACTCCCTTGAGCCTTTTGTCCCGTCTCGTCACCATCTTAGAACTCTGTCTGACCTCAGGGCTAAGGTATCTGGAGGGAGGTTTTAGGCCATGACATTTCTTAGCTTGTTCTCTCTGACCCTGACTGAGAGACTTGGAGTGCCAATTACTTTTGAGTGGGGGACAGGCAAGGGACTAAGAAATAGGTCCCCACATCCTTTCTCTGTAGAGACTTATGCTGTTGAGCTCACAGCAGTCCAGAGGCTGGGAGGGAGCAGGTTCCCTTCTCTTACTGAGTAATTGAAAATAATGTTATGGTGAATCATTTTCATACAGTGAAAAATGAAGACGGAGGCCAGGGATCAGTGAATTGATGCTGAGCCATCATCATCTCTTTAAAACTCCCCATGTGATGATGGACCAGAACAAGCAGGAAGGGGCCTGAGGTCCTGTTCCAGCTCTAATAGTCTCTGCATGTATGACCATAGGCCAGCTACTTTCTGACCTTTAATTTTCTTTGCCTTAAAAATCAGGTGGTGTCTGAGAACTTTTCCAGCCCCAGTGTTTTAAATTCTTCTTGTTTATTTTATTTCCTACTTTTAATATATTTAATTGTTATATTCTCCAAACTGCTAAGTACGTGAGTCTTTGCCTTTTTTTTTTTTTTTAACCAGATATTTACCTTCTAAATATTCTTGGTCTTTTTTTTTTTTTAATTTTTTACATTTATTTATTTTTGAGAGAGTGAGAGTGGAGGAGGGGCAGAGAGAGAAGGAGACACAGAATCTGAAACAGGCTCCAGGCTCTGAGCAAGCGTTCAGCACAGAGTCCGATGCGGGGCTCGAACCCACGAACCGTGAGATCATGACCTGAGCCGAAGTCAGACACTTAACCGACTGAGCCACCCAGGCACCTCTAAATATTCTTGGTCTTAAGAGCGTGAATATTTAGATAAGTCAGATAAGTTGATTGCTACTTGACATTTTATCATTTCTGTTTGAGTGTAAACTCCATGGGAGCTGGAACTTGGCCTTCAGCACTTTAAAATAAAGGGTAAATAGTGTATTTCTTCTTGGTGTGGCTTAGTTCTAGAAGGGGAAATCAATTCTAGGAGCTAAGTGACATTGAGGTAGGCCTTATGTTTCAGGTTTATTACCATAGAGACCAGTAACTTGACTTTGTTTCGTGGCCTTAAATTATACCCCTCCATAACTGTGGCCAGAGGTCATAAAAATGCATTCATTATTGGATGCAGAAAGGATTAGGTGGAAGTGTAGGTTGATCCTTATAGACCTATCCTAGCAGCTTGAAAAACAACTCAAAATATGGTAATGAATTCATATTGAAACTCCCAGTATCCACCCCCTTCCCAGTTTATGTTATGCTGTTTAATTTGTATAATGGGATATCCTTCATGTCTAAAGAATGGAGAATTTAGTTATTAAAAGAGAATCCATTCTCAGCTGGTATGATATTTATTAGGAACATTTGGCCCTATTGTTGAGCAGCTATCTTATTTTTCTTATGTGGAAAAAAGCCAATTAAATTTTCAAAGATGTGACCCAGAGCCAGATGTTCTCTTGCAGTAGCCCACATCCCTTTTCAATGACAAAAAGTACAAAACAGTTCGTGTTGCCACATAACAGCCAATGATAATCATAGATTTAGCTTAATATAGAAGGAAAGGCTAAGACTTTCATGTAGTATAAAATTTATTTAAGTTCTATGGATTTATAATCATTACTATAAATGGAAAGCTTCTTTTCTAGAATAATTTATACCTAGAAAGTCAATTTTTCATATTTTTTTCCTAGTGACAGTGAATAGTGGTTATTGTTTTACTGTTGATTTAAAAAAAAATTAAAATACATACATAAAAAATTTTGACTAAGTTTTCATTCAACCCATTTAAAAAACATGAAGCCTCCTCTATGTGCTAGCTACCATGATAAGTGCTATGGTATAGGAGTAAATAAGATGAACATGGATGTTATTAATTTGTTTTTAAGTACAGAAAACCTATTAATATTGGCTTCAGCAATTATTAAAAGGAATGGGTTGGCTCATGGAACTAAAAACCTCCAAGGGATATCAGGTTTGAGTCATGGCTTGGCCCCTTGGTACCTGGTGTCTCTCCATCTCTCTGCTTCTGTCAATGTTGGCTTCATAGGCAGGCTCATTGAGTGTGGTTGCCCTTGGCAACCTGAGACCAATAGTCTCCCAATTCTTACTCTGGTGAAAAAGAGAGACTGCTCTTCCTCAGTAAAAGTGCTGGGCTTGACTCTTACTATGTGGAGCCGGTCAGAGGCCTAAACCTGAACCAGACACTGTGGGCAAAGGGAGACGGTGCCCTGATTGGCAAGACCTGAGCCAGGGGTAGACGGAGTCATCCCTTTTCTAGCAAGTAGACTGAGAGTAGGGAATGGTGAGAGTAGGAGAATGGAGAGAGAGTAAGGGAAAATCAAGGCCCTAGCCTAGAAGCAGGGACTGAATGGAGTCAACAGTAACCACTATCTACCTTCCAGCCTCTATAGTGGTGGCGGTGGTGGCAGTGTTACGATAGAGAAAATCCGGCTGCAGTAGGAGCATCCAGCAGGAGCATTTCAGTACAAAGCTTACTGTAAAGCGTGATGAATAACAACAATAAACAATGGACACTTAAGATTACATGCTTAAAGGAAACATAATTTGGTGAAGGACCATGGCAATTAACCTTACTTTGGACATTTTGGGGCAGCCTGTTGAGTCCGTGCTTGTGAGCTGCCTCTGGGCCAGGTCAGTGCCGCAAGATTGCTGGCTGAACTGTAACTACCCCAAGGCAGTGATGACTAGCTCCAGATCCCCTAGGTGTGTCGAACATTCTACATCTCCATATAATAGGTTTAATATTGTGACACTGAATCAGCCACCCTCTGTTGCACTTTCTGTCGGGGAGGGAGGTCAGTGGGCTGCAGGGTAAGGTGTGCCTGGGGACTCAAATCACTGCCCGAGGCAGAGCCAGGACCGTGGAGGGACCAGAGATGGAAGAGGGGACTTTGGAGGTGGAAGGGTGATCATAGAACATTTCCAAAGTGGCTTTTGAGATGGGCCCTGAGAGTTTTTGCCTGACTTTGGGAGTGTTGCCTCACTTTGTCTGCGATCTTCCCTCCTGGGAGTCCCTGAGGGCTGCTCTTCCCATGGAGGTGTCAGCACTCCTGGGTTGGTGACCATTCTCCATACTCACCTGTGAGGACTGTTCTCGGAGGGATCACCGAGCTCAGGGAACATTCATCCAGCGGCCAAGTGAGCTTGCTTGAGGTCGATCGGCTCCTGGGTGATCAAGGATACTTGCTGAAGACAGAAGCAGGAGTGTAGTCTGGCCTGGACCCTGAGGACAGTTGCTTGACCTCTGGTGGTGGCTGAAAGTACAGTAGCCACTACCAGGCATATTCAGAGATGTGTCAGTTTATTCGGTGGAGTGTCCTGTAACCTTTGTAACTTGGTGACTAGTGAAAATGCTTTTTTATGAGAAAGTTTATCAGCATCTTTTTTTTTTTTTTCCCCCAACGTTTTTTATTTATTTTTGGGACAGAGAGAGACAGAGCATGAATGGGGGAGGGGCAGAGAGAGAGGGAGACACAGAATCAGAAACAGGCTCCAGGCTCCGAGCCATCAGCCCAGAGCCTGACGCGGGGCTCAAACTCACAGACCATGAGATCGTGACCTGGCTGAAGTCGGACGCTTAACCAACTGCGCCACCCAGGCGCCCCCCCCCCCTTTTTTTTTTTTTTTTTATATCAGCATCTTTTTATATTAGTCACTAGATTCAGCAAAACCCAAATGGTAGTGCAGACATTCAGTTTATGGTCACTGGTAATGGTTGAATACAAATCATGTTTACTGATTAGCTCCCCATTAGTTTAGTTTTAGTTTTTTAAGGGTGCCCCTGAGTCACTGAGTATCCTGCCCCACTGCCTTCTACCTGTGTGTGTGCACGTCTTGGTGGGTAGGGTGGGTAGTGGGGGCAGGGTAGGGTGAACATAAGTGCACGCACACACAAATCAGGTGGGAATTGTTTTGCTGGTATTATCCCTCTTAGAGGAAGGAGGTGGTTAACACAGTAGTAGCCTGGTTTCGTCCCTGAACCCATTCACCACAACCACATTGGTCTTGTACTTTCTGTGACTGTGCCATTGTATTCCCACCTCTGAATCTCCCATGGTGAGTTCCCTCCTCTCTTAATCCCCAGGAAAAGTGGTTCCATTTTCAGGACTCCACTTAGGCCTACCTTCCCCTAAAGCTCCTCACCATTTGGACCTCTTATCCCAGAGACCACCCCCCACCCCACTTCAGCACTCAGTGATTCTGCAGCCACTCACGGATTGTTGTTTTACCACTTGCTGCACGTAGAACTCATTGCCTTCTGTGATTGTTTTAGGGCTGTGCACATCATCTGGTTTATGTTATTTGAGTTAGATCCTTTGAGGGACTGCTGAGCTACAAGAAATGGCCCAGATGAGGTAAAACTGAAGAACTAAAGAATTTTAAGCCTATCTCTATATTGAAAGTTGACTTAAGAAAAACTGCTGCACTTAAAAAGATTAATTTACATAAGGGTGTATTATTTGTCAACATGGGTCACATCTTAACTTTGTTGTTCCTTTGCCCACACTTTAGACCTGAATCCTGAAAAGTAGTATTTTGTTTATATAGCCTGGGTTGTTTGTGGAAGGAAGATATCTCCATATGGCTGATTCATTCAGGGAAGTTGTTGCATAGCTAACTAGGTATCTTGAGTTGGGTTCTGAGAACTAATTATATAATACGGGTTTTAGATTTTATGTTTAATACTTTCAAGTGAAAGTATAAGACCATGTGCTCATTGCCCATATTACTGATCTTCCGAAAGGGTAGTTAAAGACATCATGGTACAAAGAATGTATGATTTGGAGTTAGATGGATCTTGCGGCAACTCTGGGTTTTATCACTTAGGAGTTGAAAAATCTTCAACATGGTGTCTTAGCTATGAATAAGGATTCTAAAATCATATAGGACTATTGTAAGAATAAAACGGGATAATGTTTATTTCCTACAGAAAATATCTAGTACAGTGTTTTACCCTGAAAAGATGCTCAGTAAATAACTACTAGGCTTTCTATAACAGTGAAATGAAAAATACACAGTATGCTTTGTGACCCAAACCTTTAAATTTGGGGATACTGCTTCACAGTTATCATCTGATAAAATCATCAGAATAGTGGTTTGCTGTGCACGCCTGTGGAAGCGGAGAACTCCTGCCAGGCCTGCTTCCTCTAGGGCTGCCCCACCAGGACCCGCCCCAGCTGGCAGGGGAAGTGGACCCACTGCAGCAGCAGAGGTGGAGGGAAACGGGTTTCCTAGGTGGTGGCGTGTTCAGGTGGTCCAGGGCTCACGGTTGACTCTGGGAGAGGTAGGAGTTTGGCACAAATTGTGCTCCATAGGTGTGCTTAACTTGGAGCCGCTTGTGAATGAGTTTGGGCTTTGTCTGTGCTTCATCTGCGAAGTGTTGCTCGGGTTCCTGACAAAGGGCTAAGTGAGAACACTCAGTGCTGCTAGAAACAGGGTCCAGAACAATGCTGTGATTTCGCTTCGCCACACTTTGGCTGGTTGAATCATTGTTGGTATACTTTTACTCTTTTCATGTTTCCAGCCAAACAAAACACAAGTAATTCTGGGAGGGGGCCATGATGAGAAGACTTAAGGCTCTTTGTTTTCATCTGTCAGGATAAATAGTTTCACTTAAAATGAAAATACTAATAAAATGAGGGGCGCCTGGGTGGCTCAGTCGGTTGGGTGTCCGACTTTGGCTCAGGTCATGATCTCACAGTTTGTAGTTTTGAGCCCGGTGTTGGGCTCTGTGCTGACAGCTCGGAGCATGGAGCTGCTTTGGATTCTGTGTCTCCCTCTCTCTGCCCCTATTCTGCTCGCACTCTGTCGCTGTCTCTCAAAAATAAACAAACATGAACAAAAATTTTAAAAATACTAATAAAAGGAAATACGTGGAGAAAATACTACTAAAATGAAGTATATGAATTATCCCTATCACTGTGTCTAGCTTATCAGCTTTTAGTGCTAGAAGTTCCAATATTTTGGGTTCTGAAGGTTCATTTAGGCAAAGTAATGATTTAAGACTGGTCTAGACTTTCAGCTTTGGCTAGAGGAAAACCCTTTCATCCGCTCCTTTACTTTTTTCCCTCCTAAAAAATAAATAAGCTTACATTTCTACCCTCTCTTTATGCCTGGAATAATTATGATTCCATAATTCTTTGATTTTTGCTACAAGCATCTTTGGCATAAGTTTAATGTATGTGCAGGGGTGCCTGGGTGTCTCAGTCAGTTAGGCATCCGAGTCTTGATTTTGGCTCAGGTCGTGATCTTGTGGGGTTCATGAGATTGAGCCCTGCATTGGGCTCCTCATTCACAGTGCAGAGCCTTCTTGGGATTCATTCATTCATATTCTCTCTCTCTCTCTCTCTCTCTCTCTCTCTCTCTGTCTCTCAAAATAAAGAAAGAAACAAACAAACAAACTTAAAGTAAAATGTATGTGCATTTTTTTTTTCAAAATTTGGATGTAAAATACAATCACATCTTTATCTGTATATATGAGATAAAGTTCAGTTATGAAATTCCAGATATAGAAATGTCATGTAGGTTTTTTCCCTAGTAAATAATTTATTGTTTTACTTTTTTCCTAAAATAAGCTGTCACAGTAAAAAAATAGTTATAAAGCTGTCAACAAATTGGAATTCCTTATTGTTCTGCACTGCAAGGGTAATTGACATGAATAATATGGTCCTAAGGCATTACAATATTCCAGAGTGCCATCTGAATCATTAAAGAAGCATTATTTAAAGTGTACTTTTTTAGTTTATTAAGTTTTATTGCATGGTAATTAATTGAAAAGTAGAGATCTGCATATTTCATATTTCATATGAGAACTTTCTTATTTAAAAAGTAGTATGACTCATAAACATATATAACATATAAATATAGAAATATAAAATACCGTATAGGCACACATCCCTAGTCCAATCACTTCTTCCCATTCTATGGCTAACCCTGGTCTTTGGTTTGGGTTACTGCACTGACCTAGCTGGTCATCTGCTTCTCCTCTGGACTTTCCATTAATCCACACAATGGCGAGAATATTATTTCCAAACATTAGGAAATCCCCTCACCCCTCTGATTTGAATAGCTCCTGACCTGCCCTTTCCTCTGACTTCCTCCTGTCCCCCCTGAGGTGCAGTGTGCACACTCACCTCCTATGGCCCAAGGGCCAGGGCCCAAGTTCCACAGTCCCTCTGCCCGGTTGGTGCCTTCTCTCACGTAGATGTCTGTTATTTAAGGTTGCTTCCTCAGAAGGGCTTACCCTGACCAAGCCACAAGTTGTCCCTTCTCCAGCTTTCTTGCCTATCACAATTAGATTCTTTTACCCCTGAAATAACATTTGGATTCCGTTACCTCTATGATTAAGAATCTAGAAGAGTTTTCTAAATTGTTTATCTCATCAAATGTGAACTCTGCTACCTGGATTTCTTTTTTGATTTACTCTCAGGTGAACATTAATGCTTTATACAGTATACCTAGAGTCCCATCCCTTGCTGAGATGCTTATAACAGTGGGTCACTTAAACAGCATCACTGTAAATAATGTCATAAATCCCAAATGCTGACTATATGCATGCTATGAAAGATCTTATGGTCTTTCTCTGTGTTTATATATGCTATTACAGAGCTTGGGTAGGTGTGCACCTGTCCTTTGGTACTTGGCACTTGTATTTCCATGTACCTCAGATGGTCCTGAGTTATGTGGTATTGAACCACACATGCTCACATTTAGGCTCCTGGATGAAAAACCAGAATAAGATGAAGGCTGGACGCTTGGTTAAGCTGGTTCTCTTAGTCATGGCCTGCTGTTCTCCCTTAGTGTGGACCAAGGTGAGTGGTTCTCATGATGGGGTTTGCATTTTGCTTCTCCAGCTCTGTGTGGGGTCTGTTCTTGAGGCAGAGGCTGAGCAAGACTTAATTTCAATTCCTGAGTGGAGGGGGCTCAGCAACCTGCTTCTGCACATCAGCAACAGTGAGAGGAGGCCGAGCTATTAACTTAAAATGGTATTGTTTCATTTATAGTTGATGGTTACATGTGTTGTGTTCTTAAGAGGTGAAGAAACACTGGTGGCGTTTCCTGGGAAGCACAGTCTTGGCGGTAGTGCTCTCTTTTATAACTGTGAGCTGATGTGGTATTTTTTGACTCACAGACTGGCTCCCTTGTGCACGTCAGGATTGTCTGCATCAACAAAGCTGAATTTGTCATTTGTAATTATTCAGTAGCATCTTTTCATAGAGCTAGACCATTCTTTGTTAAAGCATTCACTCACTGGGGGCATTTGAAAAGTATTTTGGAGTTTTCCTTAGAGTAAACAATTTTACTATCTTTGTATAAATTCCTTTGGGATTATTTTTTGACTTTCAGTCTCGAAAGCGGAATTAATAGGATCACCAATTTGAGTAATTTAAATGTTTGTTCTGTATTTCCAGAAGGATTGGCAAAATGGTGAACACCAGATATTTTGAAGACTCCTAGAGTCTAGAAGGTCTAGGTCATAAGGCGTCTTAATTTTTTTTGCAGCCAATTAGAGGATTTAAAGTAGTGTATTATGGTTTTAGTTTTTATTTCTTCATTAATCTGGTTGAAAATTTTCATTTTTGTTTAGTTTGAGAGACAGTGAGCGGGGGAGGGGCAGAGAGAGAGAGGGAGACAGAATCTCAAAGCAGCATCCCTGCTGTCAGTGTAGAGCCCAACACAGGGCCCAAACTCATGCACCCTGAGATCATGACCTGAGCCGAAACCAAGAGTTGGATGCTTAACTGACTGAGACAACCAGGTGCCCCATAGGTTGAAATTTTAAAATAATGTTTTGGGGCTCCCGCATGGCTCAGTCAATGATGCTGGCTCAGATCATGATCTCACGGTTTGTGAGTTTGAGACCTGAGGCGAGCTTTGTGCTGACAGCTCAGAGCCTGGAGCTTGCTTTGGTGTCTCCCTCTCTCTCTGCTCCTCGCCTGCTTGTGCTCTCTCTCTCTCTCTCTCTCTCTCTCTCTCAAAAATAAATAAACAGGGGCGCCGGGGTGGCTCAGTCAGTTAAGCGGCTGACTTCGGCTCAGGTCATGATCTCATGGCCCGTGAGTTCGAGCCCCGCGTCGGGCTCTGTGCTGACAGCTCAGAGCCTGGAGCCTGTTTCAGATTCTGTGTCTCCCTCTCTCTGACCCTTTCCCGTTCATGCTCTGTCTCTCTCTGTCTCAAAAATAAATAAACGTTTAAAAAAAAATTAAAAAAAAATAAACATTAAAAAAATAAGGCAATATGTCATTTTGCCATCTGTGTAGATAGACTGATATTGATTGTTAAATTTGGGGGATATAGGAAATTTTTTATATGTTATATTTAAAATCTTGTTTTCTCCACCCATTAAAATATTAGGTTCTTTAAAAAAAAATCAGCAACTTATTTTATGTTTCATCACATTCTCTATATGTCTAACAATCCCATTTAGCTTTATTTTACAGCTAAAATAAATACATAAACCTCTCTGTTCTAAATTTTTATTAGGATTTAAACAACAAAGGAAAGAAAAATAAGATTTTTTTCCTTTCAGAAGATTTTTTGGTATTTATGGCTATTCATTTTTTCTGATAAATTTTACTATCATTTTTTTTTTTTTTTTTTATTCCTAGTAGCCTGGAGAGCAGGTTTTAGCTATGAAAAACGTTTGGGACCCAAAAAAGGGTGAGCCAGCTAGAAATCCTCACACAGGATTGATGTTGGTCTGTGGCGTGTGGTCCATCTGCCTCCCAGACTGCCTGGCTCCAGTAATGTGTCTGCTTCTCTCATCCCCACCTCCTGTGGCTTTGCCAATAGTTTTCCACTGAGAGTTTGATAATGCTTCAAACCTACATATTAACCAGGCACATGTCTCCATTGCTATATTTAGTGTTCCAGATAGAATCGTCATGTATCTCTCCATTTGTCTTTGTGTATCTCTCAGTAGGGTTTTATATTTTCTTTAAATAGATTGCTAATATCCTACTTTAATTTAATTCCCCCAAATTGTTCTTTTTTTTTAACATTTTTCAGTATTTATTTTTGAGAGAGACAGAGTGTGAGTGGGGGAGGGGCAGAGAGAGAGGGAGACACAGAATCTGAAGCAGGCTCCAGGCTCTGAGCTGTCAGCACAGAGCCTAACGAGGGACTCGAACTCACCAACTGTGAGATCTTGACTTGAGCCGAAGTTGGTTGCTCAAACCACTGAACTACCCAGGGGCCCCAGCCTGAAATTACTTTTATCGCATATGTGATTGCTTTACAATTCCATTTCCAGGTCATAGATTTGTATAATTTTTTAAAATTTTGAAGCCATAGAAAATAAACATATTCAGTATGTATATATATATATATATTTCAGTACTCTTTTAACTTGAAAGCAGTGTGCTTACTAAAATGTGCAGTGTGTCTTCTCTTCTGCTCTACCTGAAAATACCTTTTCACCTTCCAGCTGTAAGTTTACGGCTTCTCTAATTAGTTCAGGTATCTCTTTGTGGAGTGCTATTTGTGGAGATACAGATAAAGAGTGTTAAGACATGTTCAAATGCAGTGGTACTTGTATTTTCGGTTTTAATTCAGATCCTTAAGAATAGATCATTTTTTTAAATGTTTATTTTTTGCAGGGGAGGGGCAGAGAGAGGGAGAGAGAGAATCGCAATCTGTGCTGACAGCACAGAGACCAACGTGGGGCTCAATCTCATGAACGGTGAGATCATGACCTGAGCCAAAATCAAAAGTCAGACGCTTAACTGACTGAGCCACCCAGGTGCCCTTAGATCATTCTTAAAGTCTCTGTAAGCACTAAAAAAAAATTTTTTCTGGATATTGAAGCAATGTGAATTCTGAATAAAGCCTTTGACTTTGAGATTCTCTGAAGTGGTTTTATGTTAAGAATGTCAGAGAACAACATCCTCTCTGAATTAGCCACAGTGGTTGTGGCTGATACTGGTTCCCAAGTCTTCAGGGGATCTTCCTGTTGGCCCAGGAGATGTTGTGTCCTTAACCTGAAGATCCTTTGGGGTTCCTCACTACTGTTTGCTAAGGAACCCCTCTTGCATTTTGGAGTAATTTTATAACCACTGTACCTTAGGGATTTTACTAGAGGATTATCGTCTTTATTCCCCAGTATTTGGCTTCTTTTTGGAGAAAAGTATTTAATAATTGTTAGTTGACAGAAAGAACGAGTGAACTAGTGAGGATAGAAGCAAAAGTGTGAAGCAAAAGCGTGAGTAACTTTTGTGTGTTATAACTTCTTTTAGTTCATCTCTAAGGCATTTGGACAGTGTCCAACTGCATGATGTCATTACTAAGCAAGTGAAGTGCACATTCTAGTGTGCTAATAGGCCAGCATTTTCCATCTGTGTTAGTGCATTTGCAGATTGGTATCACCCTGAACAAATACAAAACTCTGTCTTCTTGGACAGACTTGGAATGTGTGTAATAGGCAGACTTAGCAGAGTCTCAGTTTTCTCTTGTTTCATTGCTTAAAAAATCAAACCAAAACACTTGTTGGGGCATTTGGTGACCAATGTGAATAAAGGATGCTTGTTGTCAGGTGTAAGTAAAATCACCATATAGTGAGATCGTAGTTGGATAAAGGTATGTGGAAGCAGTGAGGAGAATGTGATAGAATTCTTTAGGGGATGGTTCAGAGCAGCTGGATTGTAAGTGGTTTTGAAGGGTAAATAGAAGTTTGTGAAGAGACTCATTTGTCCAAAGGTGAGCATATTGTACAGTAAGTGGGGCCATGAGTACCATGGAAGGGATAATGTCGTCCCACTGATGGGATAATGTCATCCCGTGGAAGCAGCTGAAGGCATTTTTGTCAAAGGCATATACAGTAGCTCTGTGCGCGTCATGTAGGTTACAAATTAAAGAAGAAGGACTGGGAGCCGGGACTTTAGGCTTTTGCAGGAATCCAGGCACAGGTTTGCTCAGGCCATAGAGATGGGAATAAAGAGGGCAAATTTAAAAGATACAGAAGAGGTCAAATTATGGTATCACTGACAGGTTTGATATGGAGGGCAAGTAAGGAGGACCTCACAGTTCTGACTCCCAAATTTATGAACGGATGTGACTAAGGTAAATAACATAGACTTCATTGTGGGACTTGTTGCATTTGAGGATCAGGTAGGATGTCTAGGAAAAGTTCTGTAAAATTTGTACACACAACAGCATGGATGAATCTCAAGAACATTATGCTCAGTGAGGAAGATAGATACACATGACAGTGTACATGGTGCATGATTCCATTTATATGAAACTCCAGAAGAGACACATCTAATCTCTAGTGTCCAAAAGCAGATCAGTGTTTGTCTGGGGGGATTCAGTGGGTTGGGGTGCATTAGGATATTTGGGTTGATGGAATCTTGGTTGTGGTCAAAATTCATTAAAAGGTACACTTTAATGCGTGCATTTTATTATACATGAATTATACCTCAGTAAAATTGATTTTTAAAAATTCAGGTTCAAGAGGGAGGTCTGGGCCAAAGACAAGTAAACATCTGGGGGTTAGTAAATAAGTTGTAGGTTGTGGTTGGAATTCCATGGGTGAATGAACTTGTCTCCACCAAGTAGGAGGAGAAGAGGGCCAGAGAAAGAGATCTGGGGACACCAGCCATGAAGGACAGGGGAAAGGAGAGGAGCCTTTGGAGAGAAGATTAGTGCTTAGGGGTGATGGACTAGAGGACAATGGCATGAATCCCAGGAAGAGAATTCCCGTGGAGAGAGGGACCTGATGTTTCTCTTGCTGTAAAGGTGTCAAGGTGGGACTGTAGGAGTTAGCAGTTTGGAGGTTATTGTTTTTCAGTGACATCACGGTTGTTTTCGGGTGTTGAGGTGAGAAGGGTGACAGGGTACAGAAGGCAAACACAGGACATTCTTGCTAGGAACTTTGGTGGTGAATAGGTGCAGAGAAATGGCAAGAGATTGGGGGAGTCAGGGTCTAATTCTTAACAACTTCAAGGTCTTTTTGTCATTTTTATTTTATTTTATTTTTTTTTTTTTTTATTTTTTATTTTTTATTTTTATTTTTATTTTTATTTTTATTTTTATTTTTATTTTTATTTTTATTTTTATTTTTATTTTTATTTTTATTTTTATTTTTGTAGGTTGAGGCACTGCGGTGGCAAAGGCTGGGTTTTAGGTGGAGGCAATCAGTAGGTGAGTCCTCTAAGGAGACTGGTGCGTCAGACTTTGACATGAAGAGATAACCTGTTTTCCATTTCTCTAGAAGCAGGGGGATGAAGGCGCCCGGTTGGATGCACAGGCAGAATGTTCATGTAGGGATGGAAAGCAGGGGACAAGGCGGAGGAGCCATGTACAGAGCACAGTGCAGCTTCGAGTAGCTCCTGGGAAGCAGGACAGGGACCCAGCCAAGGCGCAGTGAAGGACAGCTGGGTGGAGTTAAGCCTTGAGACCAGGAACCATGGGGCAGTGCCGACTGCAGGCTGTCGCCCTCCAGTGTGCCCAGCGTTTCAGAGAGGCAGGTGTCTGTCACTGATGGACAAAATAGGTAGATAACCACATTTTTTCTTTAATCTGGTTACTAAGGTGTGTCACTTTATGTGCTGTGGGATGTGGTATCCACCATAGCCCTGCTACCCAGGGAGCACAGAGCATCATGTAGGAGGGTGGGCATCTGGGCCCTTTTCCCTGCCCATCTGTGACCCACTCACACTGGAGGTAAGATTGGTAGGAGTTGTATTTGTGATGAACTTTGTGACTCCTTCAATAAAGATTTTGTTTGGCTACAATTAGACCCCTTTGCTTAAAGAGAATATGCTCTTTTTTTTTTTTTTTTTTTTTAATTCCCAGCTTTTTGAGATGCAGTTGACAAATAAGTTGTGTAGAATGTAATGATTTCATATATGTATATGTTGCCAAATGATGGGTACCCACAGCAAGGTTAGTTAGTGAACATATCTATCACAGAGTTACGGTGTGGTTTGGTTTGCTTTAGTGGGAAGAACTTTTAAGATCTACTCTCTTAGCAGCTTTCAACTATACAATACAGTATTAACTATGCTACTGTGCTACATGTTACATCCCCAGAATTTATTCATCTGTTAACTGGAAGTTTGACCACCTTCACTCATCTCCCCCTAAGACTATGCTTTCAATGTTTGTTTGCTTTTAATTGTATTTTTGAGAGAGAGAGACAGAGCACAAGCAGGAGAGGGGCAGAGAGAGTGGGAGACACAGAATCCGAAACAGACTTGATGCTCTGAGCTGTCAGCACAGAGCCTGATGGCGGGGCTCAAACTCATGAACCGCAATATCATGACCTGAGCCGAAGTTGGACGCTTAACCGACTGAGCCACCCAGGCAGGCACCCCTAGAATACTCTTTCTGTAATGAAAATACATGAAAAGATTAGCAGTTGTTGTTACCCAGCAGAGTTGGGCACAGGGCTTATGTCAGGCTTAGCTCTCAGCCATCAGGCCAGAGTCATTTGTTTGTGGTCTGTCTTTTAACAGGCATTTGAAATGTAAATCTTCACTTCTGTTCTGGGGACCACCCTGAGAACATTGTCTTTCCCAGAGAAGTATTGGCACAGAAAGCACATCTGAGATCCTATGTTAACTGTGACCACAGTAAGCTCACAGGACCCCAGATGCCAGTAATTTTATCAGATTAGAGGAGAAAGATGTGGTTTTGCTGTTGTTTATACTGGCCAGGAGATCACACCTTTTGCTGTGATCCTGTGCCCAGAAAAGGAAGTGTCTCCTGGAACTTAAAATGTTTCTCTGGTTTGAGGCCTGGACCTGCCTTGCAGTGAGCGCTGCATAACCCCCTTTTACCAGGAATTCCTGCAGGCCTGGCCTTTTCCAGGTGCTGCATTTGTTGGGCTTAAGCAAGGCAGAAAGCTTTCACATCCATCTTTGCTCCTTATTGGACTCTGACCTCTTGATTTGTTTCTTTGTAAAACTTAGGACCTCAGTTACATGCTGTATTCAAACAGCCTGGGTTTCTGAAGATCCTTTGGGGTTGAAGTTCCAGTTACACCACTTGGTTAAGTACAGAGGTGAACTGGGTTGTATGTATCACTTACCCTTCTGCACCTAGTGTTCACTGCTGGGAGCTAGATTATGATTATATCTGTCATGCCTACCACGTTGGAATGCCCTGGGCATTAAATAAGAGTGCCTAACAAAAACACTTCAAAAATTTTAAAGCACCATGCAAATGTTGTTTTTATTATTGTTGTAAGTCCAAAGAAGACTGATTTTCAGCCTTTCGACCCTTCCCATGCCACCTAAAGATGTATATCTCAGCATCTTCTCTGTAAAACCGTATGGTGTGTGAGTAGGCGAGGGGAGTGATTGGACCCAAGAAACTTTGGTAAGTTTTTTTAAACTAGACTTTGTTAAATTAAGATAATGATACAGCTGTATGAACTCTGCTTAGAGGCAAAAGTGATTCTGTGTGTGTATTTTAAGTGTGCTTTTTATTTATTGTGCTCACAATGCTCTACTCTTGCTCTGCTAAGGTACTCTTTTTATTTAAACAAACTGCCAGTCCTCACAGTAGTGTGTGGTGTTTGTGAGAGAGTGAGAGGGAGGGGGCAAAGGAAAACTTTATTTAATTGAATTGGTCCATTTCGGAAAAATTGGCTCGTGGATTTATGACTTGCTTAGGCAGTTAGCACCTGTTTTGCAAAGAACTTCAGGGTGAAGCATTTCTCAGTATCATGGGTAACAAGAGAGAACAAGTGAATTTATTGGTTCTTGTAGTAAAAGAAGTGTCTTGTATAGGCTAGACATATCTCCTTAGCATGGGGTATAAAGAGACCTATGAGAAATGGTTCTGTACTAACAGGGCTCTTACTTGGGGGTAAGGTGACACATTTGTAGGCCAGTAATGTACAAATCATGAAAAATTGTAGACTGAAAGCACTGTCATAGCTTAGAGATATCATCTCTTATGATGTCAGAAAACAGTTCAAAAGTCGCACGTTTGAATTGGGTCTTGATAGGTGATAGGTGATAGTTCCCTAACTGAAGAATGGAAAACAAGCAATGCCAATGCAGACACTGGTAGGGGATGTGAGAAGACAAGCAGCTGGGGAGGGCCGGGGCTTGGGGCAGGCTGGGCCAGGTCCAGAAGCAAGTGCTAATCCACACCATGGCATCTTTATGTGGTAGGCAAGGGTCATTTCTTTTTTTTTTTTTTTTAATTTTTTTTTTTAATGTTTATTTATTTTTGAGACAGAGAGAGAGCATGAACAGGGGAGGGGCAGAGAGGGAGGGAGACACAGAATCTGAAACGGGCTCCAGGCTCTGAGCTGTCAGCACAGAGCCCGACACGGGGCTCGAACTCAAGGACCGCGAGATGATGACCTGAGCCGAAGTCGGACGCTTAACCGACTGAGCCACCCAGGCGCCCCAAGGGTCATTTCTTATATGCATGTTTCTCTTCAGCACAAATTCTCTGATACTACACAAGGAGTAAAATGTGATGTGTTTTGTTGTAAGATAGCTTTTCATAGGAAGATAGGTAATTATTGCTTTATTCCTTCCTAGGTATAGCAAAGGCAGATAATATCTCTAATTTGTAAATTATATTGCTTTTTTGTTCTTTAAACTAAATTTCTTAAATGCTCAGAATTTACCCTCTCTTCTCAGTTCAATAGATCCTGGCACAGAAGATTTACATTTTTGTCTTAATATGTGATGAGCTGCTCTGTGAGCTTGTGCCCTACAGATTATCTTTTGGTTTGTCCTTTGCTTGTTCATTTCATCTGGCCTTGGGGACTTGGTGATTGTTAGGCACCATTGGATAAAAACTAAGTTTTTTATTTTGTTAAAGGAATTGAAATCCTTGTGCATTCCCCCCACCCTCCTCCTTTCCCTCTGAAAATGTGAGGCTAGTGTCACCATGTGTGACAGGGACTTCAGATTTCATGTTGACACAAGGTGCCTGTGGACTAAGGAGCAGTAGCACTTGTTGCTTCTGCTCAGCTTTGCTCCTGTTGTCCCACTCTGCATTCTTGGTGTCCATCTGTCCATCTGGGAGTGTTTGGTAGGGTCCACTGGAAGTAGAGACCCCTCCTCTCCGTGCCCCCCCCCTCCCTACCAAGAAATGGCAGACCCTTAGCTCACCTTCTTCTGGGCTTGCAGTCTCTAATGAGCATATCCGTGTCTGCGCAAGAGGATGTATTATTATATATTGTGTGCCTTAAGAATTGTTTCCAGGTTGATAGTTATCCTTCTGAGTGAGGTAGAAAATTAAATTAAAAAGAATATTGTTGACATTCAATGGCCACAGCTGGAAGGTTGCATTTATGAAGAATTGGGTTGTGTTACAAAATGAGTGAGTAGCAATAACTAGAAAATTGCGTGGAAGGGGAAGAAAGAAATGTATTTGGCATATTTTGTTGCTCATACATTTGCTGAATGCTGGAGGAGTCGGATGATTATGAGAACAATATCTCACAGGCTCTGAGCAGGTAAAATAGGCTTTAGCAAGTGAAACACTACTTGATAAAGAAGGTTAGGAAGACATTCAGTCTGTGTTGTCATTTCCCCCACCAGAAATTAGCCTGTTACTGCATTTATGTTGCTGTTGGCAGAATTACATGTAATTAATGATGTGGTTGGACTCTGGTCTGCCATTTTGCTGTTTTTTATTTGTCTTACCCCCTTTTTTGGTTCCTTTGATCCTCTCTTCTTGCCACCTTTTGTGTTAACTGGATTTTTTTTCATGTATCTTTCTAACCTTTCTATTGGTTTTCAATTTGTTTCTTTGCTGTGTTTTCTTAGTGATTGTTTTCAGGATTTATAGCATTCATCTTGGACTTACCACAGTATACTTAGAGTGAACATTGAATCACTTCTGGTCAAATACAGGAGCCCTCCAACAGTGGGGTTCCGCTTACCTCGTCTCCCCCGCCTTGTTGCTGTGGCCATGGGATTGTGCCTCTTACTCTGAGATTAGGACGGTTGGAGGTTTTTAGGCAGAGTATCAAGAGTAGCTTGCCATTGCTATTAACAGTACATCGACTGATTATTTGAATGGAGTTGTATCTAATTACAGTTTTCATAAAATTAAAAAAATACGAGTAGAATGTTTGTCACTGTTTATAAGTAGCAACATGCTGCCCCTTAGCATTGAAAGAGATGAGCCATAGATCCTTAAAAGAGAACCTCAGAAGCCCATTTACACAGTGTTCCAGATTGTCTGGCTTTTCATAGTTTTTCCTTAATTGGTGGATTAGTATTATATTTCCTTTAATCAGAAGCAAATCTTTAGCTTATAGCTTGTTCCTCACATCAGTTAGCATTTTGTTTTCCTCTTTTAGAGACGCAGCTGCTTAGTTGTTTGTTTGTTGTTGTTTAGCATTAATACATACACATTCTCCTCATAAAGACCTAAACTCTGTAGAAATGGATGGGATAAAATGTGAGTTTTCCTCCCAGAAGGGAGCATGTTAGGAAAGTCTCTTGGCACATGAGGAGTTTGCTGTCCGTTATCACTTTCATGTGTATTGCATCTTTTCTTTTTAATAGAGTATTATATGCTCCTCCAAATTATACCAACTTCCTCCTGATATTTGAAGTTTAACTTACAGATGAGTCTGTCTGTTCCGTCTACTTTCCTTATGGCTTAGAACATTTTGCAGTCATCAGCATAAATTTTTTTAAGTTTATTTATTTATTTTTGAGAGAGAAAGAGAGGCAGAGAGAGAGGGAGAGAGAGAATCCCAAGCATAGGATACTAAAGTGAAGTCTGTGCTAATGGCACAGAGCCTGATGCAGGGCTCAAACTCATGAACTGTGAGATCATGACTGGAACCCCAGTCAGGAGTTGGGAGCTTAATTGACCAAGCCACCCAGGCACCCCAACATAAAAATTTAGGGGGGTTATTCATTTTGTCTCAAGAATATTCAAGCTCTGCAGCTTTGACAATTTATCTGGTAGTTGAAAAACTGGTTTAGATTACTTTTATTGGATTCTACACAGAAGGTCCCATAGCATCATTGAAATAGCTCTGTTGCATAACTGTCCTGTGTCTAAAAATAACAGTTGAGTAGCATCAGCTCTTGCCCAGGGATATGAACCCACACTGTTGGTTATTTGGACTGACTCTGACCACAGACTAGCTTTCAGTATGTCCTGCCAAGTGATCCTTTATAGAAAACACCAAGTTTGTTCCAGTGAAGTCTGATATTGTTGTAGTTCCTGACAGTACAACAGACAGACTGCGTTTTGGTGTCTGTCCAAATCTGAACTACCAGCATTGAGGGATTTTCATAATTGCATTTATACTTCTCTGAAGTCTTTGGTGCCTGGGGTTGTAGATTATCTGTCTCTGCATTTAACCCATACACAAAAAGTGTTGTGTAGTAAATCTGACTTGAAAGTCAGATGCAGAGTCATAGTCTCTGCGTTAGGGTCACGGGGTGTTTTTCAGATATATGCTGTTTGAAGTTAATACTCCTTTTATTGCCTGTTTTATCACATGAAAAGCTGTAGACCCTCCTCTCGGTGTCCAAATGTACAAGGTTACAGATAATTTACAGAGCTTAAAAATAGGCAGATAATTGTTCTGGGATCCAGATGTGGAGACTCTGAGATGACTCTTTTAGGGAACATGTTGATGTGTTACAGATTGTGCAAAGGGACCAATATTTGTATATGAATCACTGTTACATCTTTGAAGGCTTTTATTTTTTTTATTCATTAGAGTGCTAGTTAGATTTTTATCTGTTACTATTTCAGTCTCTATTTCCATTTGAGTTAAAGATACGATAGTTACATGTGTTTTTGTTAAGTCAGTACTCAGTGGGTATTTGCAAAATCTTTAATGAGTGCATATTAAAATAATGAAATAATGTCATAGTAAAAGAAAATTGCAGCTTTGTTAGAGATGCAGTTTCTCTTCATTCAGGTGTAAATCAAAGACAATTAGGAATTACTTACAACTTCACCTTTTAAAATAGGTGGAAAAAATCATGATTTTGTGTTAAATATGGAAGAAATGGAACACATTGCTGAGGGCCAGGTAATTTGGCCAAGGAAATGCACAGTAAGTAAAATGACTGATAAATAACTTCTCCTGGAATGCTTCCTCATTATAATCACACTGCAGGGAAGCTTTTAAATTTAGAAAAGAGAGATAAGAATCTGAATGTTGTGAAAAATATTAGAAGCTGTCAACTTGTGGTTTTGTATCTAACTGGAAGTTAGGATATGACAGCGTAAAATTGAAAAATCAAGAGGCAGAGAGTTAGTTTAGAGGAAAGATTACTAAAGTGAAGTCAACATATCAGGATTCTAATTTGTCTCAGCCATTAATTACTTATGAAACTTTATTCTGTCTTAGCGTCTTGTATCACCTTCCTTCCCTTTGTTTTTTAAAATTATTTTTGTTGAAATCTACACCCTTTAGTAGTAGTGACCGTCTGTGGAAGGTAAACACAGTCTTGATATTTCAGAAACTGTCTTTGTTCGTCCTCACTCATTTTGGGTATGCAATGTTTGGTTAGCAGTGTTTTTCCCCCAGAACTTTGACTATATGATTTTATTGCCTTCTGGTATTGCTTGTTGCTGTTGAGAAGTCTGCTGCCAGCTTCGTTATCATCCCCCTTTACCCTTTTTAACTCATTTTTTCCCTCTTTTTTTCAATATTTTCTTCAACATTTTCTCTTTATCCTTGCTGTTTTTCAGCCTCCCTACAGCCTATCTGGGAGGAGATTTATTTTTGTCTGGTCTGCTTGGCGCTCACTGTGAGCTTTTCGGCATCAGGATTCATGTCTTCGGTTCTGGAAGCGCTTAGCGTTAGTTCTAATATTGTTTCCCACTGTTCCTTCCAGCTTTGTTTCCAGAAATGCTATTAGATGGATGTTTACCCTCAGTCTACCTGTTATGTTACTTAACTCCTCTGTGAGTGTTTTAGCTCTTTTTTTAGACTCTGAATAAGCCTCAGTTTTCTAGTTTTCTCTTTGTGCCTGATGTTGAGTTTCTCCCATCTATTGAGCTTTTCATTTCCAGGGTTTCAAGTGGACTTATGTTTTCAAACCTACCTCTTGATTCACTGACTGATTTTGTTTCAAAAATTGGGGCGGGGGGGGGGGGGGCGGGCTGGGTATCTTTCTTTCGTATCTCTTTGAAAGCGTTAACACATTTATATTACAGCCCTCTTCAGTTTGCCACATTTTCATTTTGTCAGGAATCACTCCATCTGATTGTTGAGTATTTGTCAGTCTTTCTTGAAGTTAGTTTCCCTCCCCTGCATTGGGCTTTTAAGTTCAGAAGCCTGTCTTAAGTGGGAATCTTTGTCCCTTTCCCTGCCCTCACATCTCCCCGGGTTGTGGTTTTGCTGTTGTCTCAATCTTACCCCAGACGCCTAGCTTAGCACCAGACCTTAATTGGAGGTTCAGGTTCCTGTCTTTCTTGATATTGAGGGTCAGGCACATCTAGTCCCATGACCAGATTTTGGTTGCAAGTTCTCTGCTTCTGCCGGCTGTTCCAGATGTTGGCTTTATCTGAGCTATAGCCCCCAGCAGTGGTTTCTTTCCACAGGCTTCATCCAGCCCATGTGGTTTAATGCAGTGAGTCTTGTTCTGAGCCTTTTCCATCTCCCCCTACCCAGCCTGCCCCCTACCCAGCCTCCCCCTAACTCAGCCACGAGGATGTGTGTACCTTTGGCTGCTGGTTCCACCCAGGTCACTACCTGTTTCTCAACATATAGCTGTGACTTTAGTCCCTGTTGCCAGTTGTTTCTGTTCCATGTGTCTTGTTTCTCTTGTTTGTAAACATGACTTAACTTCCTCTGTTCCTCTGTTCCCCCCACTTCCTTTCCTCCTAAAGATATTTTATTTATTACTGCTGTCATTTGGAAAAGTGAGTGGTATTTAAAACCTGAATTCACCAGGCTTCCTGCCTGGAAATTCTGCATTTTAGTTTTTTCATCTTTACTAAGTAATCTTGAAGGTTTCTCCCAGCTCCAAAAATTCAAACTTCCCCTTAGGTAGCAGGTAACAAGAGAAGTTACCTGTGGAGTCACATATTTGGCACAGCATGGTCAACCCAATCACTTTCCAGTCCCTATGGATCTGGGCCACACAGGCTCGTGAATTACTGATTGCAGAAGATATTTAAACTGTTGTGGCCTCTGCAGAAGCTTTTCCAGATACTGTTTGCCTCCCCAGTTGTTATTTTTTCATACTGGATTTTGTTTTTGTAGGAAAAAAATAAAATAAAACCTCTCTAAACCGTAAGAGTGATGTCTTGGTTCTCATTGATCTAAAGATCATACAGCTAAGGGAATGGAGCTGCCCCCATCTCCTGTCTCCCCCCACATACATCTCCTTGCGTCTGGCATGACTTCAGAGACCTCTGTGCTTCCAGAAACAGCTTAAGAATGGGGACTTGTTTTCATTTTCTACTAGGAAGTAATAATAGGTTTTCTAGCAATCTGACTACTCCAGCATGGCCGATAGGGGACTCTAGAAGGAATGGAGAGGGGTCATTGTTAGAAGGAGATGGAATTTACTTTTCTACAAGCTTCTGAGGTCTCTTCATGGATGATCACTAGATCATTATGTTTTACAAATAATGTTTAATGAAGAACTGCCAAACTTGCAGTTAACATTTTTTTGAAAAATAAATAACTTAGCAAGGAAGTAGCCGTATGGTATCTGCTTAAAACTGGAGGCACAGAGTCTGTTTTAAAAAACAGATCTACAAAAGGCTAAACGTAAACTGAAGCACTCCCTCTAATTTAATAACAATGATATTTTAACCATTCATAGTTAAATTTTAAAATTAGACTTAAGAATTTAAAACTTTTGTAAATAGCATGTTAAATTTGGTGAGCAGAAATTCTGAGGAAATACAAATTGGATTCCAGTCTGATGATTTTCAGTGATTCTCTTGTCGTTAACCTGATTCTCAGGGGAAGAAGGAGTTGCAGATGACTACATTTTTAGGGAATCAGCTGCTACTAGAGACGAGGGAATGAGGGCCTGGCTTTAGGAAGGAAGGCAAGGAGGTAGGTGATAATGGCGGAGGAGGATGGGCTCCTTAGTGAACCCACGGGGAGAATTTGGTGCTGCTGCTGGGACCAAAGGCCTGTGCCTGCACTGTCACCCCTGAACTCTCTGGTAGACACAAGTGCCACCAGATCTTTAGAACATCGGGCCCTCAAAACCAGCATCAAAAATGACATACCAAATCTCAAGGAGTTTTAGCTGCCCCTGAATTTGCTTTTGATGAACCTCTATGTTGGTTTGTCTTTAAAATAAAAGACTATTTATAAAATGACTAGAACTTTCACATGAGGAATTATGATTGTTAGTGCTGTAATGATTTATAACAGAATTGAGTTGTTACTCTTCAATTTAACTGGTTGATTCAGTGTAATGTTGTTAGCCGTTTTGAACAGCATCTGATATGCCTTTTGTCTTACGTTTAAAGTATGTCATGAACCCATTCCTAATAGTCTTTGATGGCATTTGTGAACTGGGCTAATTGGCTCAGTTGGTTAAAACACTATTAGAGAGAGGAGAGTACTACTACAGCCTCCGGGTCAGCCCGTTTAACTGCTTTCAGTTTTCTGAACAAAGAGCCTTGGTTCCAGAGGAGGAAGGGATACTCATTGCTGCTGCAAAAACAGCTTCAGGTGCATGACATGGGCATGGTGTGTGTGTCAGCACCATTGTCATTAAAACACTTTTTTTAAAGCCCATAAGAATTATATAGTTGCCCCTGGTGTGGGACAGGTAAAGAGTTCAATTTTAAATAAGTTTTTATCTTTGCAGGATTTGTACAGTGTTTAGCAGAATTTTTCTTTGTTCACTGTAGTTCAAAGAATCCTTAACATGTGGTTCTAGGTCTCTTTGTGACTGTAACCTTGCAGGAAAAAGTGCTGTGATATAGTTTTATCTGTTTTGAAAGCACTTGTTAGAATTATGGTAGGAAAGATGGTGCCACATTTCAAGAAGCATCTCCCTTTATATCTTATTTGAATCAATTTTAAAAATACAAATAGATTTTCATTGAAAGGCCATGATTTAAAAAAAATTTTTTTTAACATTTATTTATTTTTGAGAGAGAAGGAGTGGAAGAGGGGCAAAGAGAGAGGGAAGACACAGAATCTGAAGTAGGCTCCAGGCTCTGAGCTGTCAGCACAGAACCTGACACGGGGCTTGAACTCTGGAACTGCAAGACCATGACCCGAGCCGAAGTCAGATGCTTAACCGGCTGAGCCACTCAGGTGCCCCTGAAAGGTCATGATTTTAACCTCAAGATAACCCCTATTTTTGTGCAGCTTCTATTTTTTTTTTTTTTTGAGGGAGTCGGGGGGAGAAGGGTGGGGGTGGGGCAGAGGGAGAGAGGAGAGAGAAAGAGACTCTTAAGCAGGGTCCATGTCCAGCACAGACCTGACACAGGGCTCAATCTCACGACCGTGAGATCATGACCAGAGCCAAAATCAAGAGTCAGGTGCTTAACCAACGGAGCCACCCAGGTGTCCCATCTTAATATTTTGTTATAATGGCTTTGTGATCACTGTCATTTCGCAAGGGAGCAAATTGAGTATTACGAGGCTATGAGTAACTTTGCCGTAGGAGGCAGCCAGGGCAAGAATGGGATCCTGAGACTTAGGGCGTCCATCTAGGTGGATAACTTTGTTAGATCTTTTATCAGGTTATCTTCACTTGAGACTTTTAAAGCACAGAGCTTGATGCGGGGCTCGAACTCATGAACTGTGAGATCATGACCTGAGCCAAGATCAGGAGTTGGACACTTAACTCACTAGCCACCCAGGTGCCTCTGTTTCCAGTATGTTTTTAAAAGCAAGATACAGAACAGATGATGCTGTCATCTGGTGTTGGTATATCATAATGTATGCTTCTATATGCATAGTCTGCCTCCAGAAGGATACACAAGCATTTGATAACTATGGTTGCCTCTGGTTGTGGTAAATTATGCAGTGGTAACAAATGTTGGTAGATTCAGATAGTAGCTCTGACCTTAGGCGATTATTTAAAGTCTCTTAGTCTTGGTTTTTTCTCTTAGAAAATGAGGAACGTGGGTAGACAGACATGAGATGTGCCTGACACTCCGTATTCATCTACCCTTCGTGCCAGGCATACCTTTCTCTGCCTGAGCTCCTGCTCAGGTTCTAGGGCAGCCACTGGTGGTCTCATGACCTGGGCCAAGCCATGGAGTTCCCTAGCCAACAGCAATTGGCTGCGAAATGGGCTCTTCTGACTTCTGTTAGCGTATCTAAGAACAGAATTCTTTTTCTTTCCTACTGGACTTGAATGAGAAGAGCAGGTGAGGTTTGGAGTAGCTGTTATCCACATTCTAATCCTGGGAACTGGGGAAAAAGCCAGCATGGAGGAAAGTATGCATCCTGGGATACCTGAAGCTACCCCTGCTCCTGCCCATGGCTGGCCCTTCCCTTACATAAGCCAAGAGCTCACTTTTGGGCGTTAATTAGTCTCCTGTCATGTATGTCAGAAGACAATCCCAGCTGGTACAGGGTAATGGCATTTAAATGTCAGGATTACTGGATGATTACATAGCATGTATCTAAAAAGTGTGGTAGCTGGCACAGAAATCACTCAGTGGTCTATTCCAGAATATGCATTTAGAAGTCCATGTCACATTTTACTAATGTGCTCTAAGGTGAAGTAGAGGTTACAAGAAGGATTATAACAAAGTGTTTATTTAGTTACTTAGCCTGGCACAAATATACTCTACTTCTATTCAAGGTCAAATACTTTGTTAAGATAAAATAAAAGTCCCTTTGATATATTACAGCCAGGAAGCACTAGCTCTGCTCAGTTTCCAGGATTGATCTGAATCCTCTATTGTTTTCTAATTTCAAAAAAACCCCACCAAACCACAATTCTATTCTATCTGCCAATTAAAAAAAAAAAAAAGAAAAGAAAAAAGAAAGCTATGTTGGGTGACTAAAAAACAAAAAAACAGGAACTCAGCAGTCATAGGACAGGCAACGACTGATCAGGCGTTCAGCAGACACCCCTGTGTGAGGATTTGGACTCCCTTCTCCGGGTCCTCCAAGGCTATAGAAATGGAACTTCTTTTTTAAGCTATTAACATTGAACCCCAGAAACCACTGGATTACATAGTAGCAGAAATAGCACTGTTGGTTTTCTGACATCACAACACTCCTAAAAGTGAAGTGTGGCATACTTTTTAAAGATTCTATTGAATTAAGCATCAATTTGTATTTTGAAAATTTGAGTAGTGTGAGATAATTGAGAAGGCCCCGGAGTCTTCAGTAATGGTTGAGCATCATTGTCTTTAATAATAGAAATGGACTCTGAAACACAAACATCTTATACAGTCTTGCTAACCTGATTTTTAAGATAAAAATGTTTCTAATGCAAATGGAACTCATGGCCCCCATCTGCAATAATCTTGACATTTTTTTCCCTTGAGACTTTATATGGTTATATCATCCCAGACACCATATTTCTAGAGTGTCTTTTTTATTACCAACAAGTACAATATGCAATGTATGGTTTCGTTTTTGTTTTTGCTGCTTTGTTACTTTCACATTCTGAAAAAGGAGCACACACTGTAGCAAATTAGAAAGCATTGGGCACAAGTACTAGGAAATCAAGCTAATATTTAGATTATTTTCACCCAGTAATAATGGAAACTGGATAGCTTTCTGCATCAGCATACATTACTAATAACGAACGCAGTCTGAGCAGCTCGACACTGCTTAGATGGAAGGGACCTAAAGATTAAAACAGGTACTGAATAGAGTACGGAGCTCACCTATAAATAAATGCTAAGTCAGTTCTTACAGAGAAAGTTCTTTCATGGAAAATGCGGAGTCTAATAGTGGTGGCAAGAGGAAGGACAACAATAATACGTTAAGTTTATACTAACGTTGCTCTCACTGTGCAGCAGCTTCTGTGCTAAGCACACCACACGTACCAGTCTCCTGAATCCTCTTTGCAGCTGTGGGAGGCGGGTGCTGTGAGCAGCCACGTCGTGCAGGGAGCCGAGGCGTGGGTGGTGAGGTGACTTGCTCCAGCACCTAGTTTGAAGGTGTGGAGTGAGGGGTTGGTGCTCTTCATCCCCACCCACCCCGCCTGCCAAGTAGAGGGAGCTTTCCTCGGGGGAGCCCCTGGGAGAGCCGGGTGAGCTGCTGCCCCGGGACCGATACCGCTCTCGAGAGTGTGGCACGTACCTTTATCCTCGTCATCCCTGATGGCCTTGCACTTGGACCACACTGGAATGCCACTCCAGGCTTGGCAGTTGGGGAAGTTTTGAAAAACAATTTGTTCACTTCCACTTGCGGTTTTGGAGTCGGTCTCTACGTTTTAATACTGTCTGAATGAAATTAATGCTTTTCAAGGGAACCACATTGGGATCAAGCAGGTGACAAAAATCCCAAGTATCTGAGCGGCTGACTTCTCTAAGGAGCTACCTCTACCGTCCTCGGTCTACGTGGACTTTTCCTTAGGATTTCTTCATAGGACCACTTCACCAACTGCCTCGTGACGTGGTGTGTTTTGAGTTGTTTTTTACTGTGATAACATTCAACAGACGTTTATTGAGCCCCTACTGTGTTCTAGGCCTTGGAGATAGGGATTTAGGGCCAAACTGGTCCTTGAAGACTAGGTAGGTTCCATAAAGCAGAGACAGCAGGCGGTATTTCTAAAGGAGAACAGCGTACATAGTTGTTCAGAGATGAGCATGAGAAAGGCTTATTTTCCCTTATTTTGTAAGGTACGTCAGATGAGGAAACTGAGTCTGTGTTGACACGTCCTGCCCTTTGGGAACCTTGACTGCACAGACCGTTTGTGGAGTTGTTTTGGTGGTGCCGTCAGGATGCTGTCAGCGACAGAACAGCACAGAGGCCTGCTTCGATGCAAGCACTCAAAGAAATAGCGGACGTTTGCCAGGAGTGAATTGGTCGGGTGGACATGTTGCAAGGGTGAATGGTATCTTGTGGGTTACGTTAATTTTCCAAAAATGGAAAGAAATTGGGGAAGAGTTTTGAAATTCAAAGACTGTAACTTTGTTACTTTTCTAGGATTGTTTTCCCAGTTTGGACCCCATCGTGGGAGCTCCACCAGGTGGGGGAGCCGTCAGGAAGTTTGTCTTCAGCAGAGTTGATCATTTATGATCCTCGTGTAATCCCACGCACTCCCTGTTTTACTTCTGGTATCTTAGAAGTGACCGGCCAGGGTTGTCTATAAGCGCCTTGTTCTTTCCGGCAGTGTGTGAACGTGGAAAATGCCATGCTGCATCAGCTGTCATAACGTAAGAGTTTCTGGTTCACCTTTTTAGCAGTGAATTTGTTCGTAAGCGTTACCTCCTAGGATTCGCTACCAAACAGGTCTGAAACGTAAAATTTTCCTAATGTAGCTTATTAAGAACATTTCTTGGTGTGTTTATGTAGTTATCAGGGTATTATTTCTGTCTTTAAAATTGTGGCCTTGCTACGGTTACCTAAACTAAGAAGTAAATGTTAGAGAAGTCGGGTTCTCAGTCATAAGTGAAGCAAGTAGATGGGAGTTTTTTGGTTTTGTTTTTTAACTTAGGATTTTCTTTTTCGTTACTTGTCGGCAGTTCGGTATGTGTTCTCTCTTCCTCCACTCATCAGACATTCATTGACTATCTACTGGGTGTCAGCATTTAGTGCTGGGAATAGAAAGCTGAATAAAACATGGTCCTTCCCTCAGTAACAAGGTGGTTTGGTGGCGAGATGGGCCCGTGCAAGTGCAGCAGAACGGGACAGCCAAAAGAGAAGGACGTGAAGGGGTGAGGAGCACAGAGACCTGAGCGAGCTGTTCACACCGACGATGGGAGGGGTTAATCAGAGAAGAATTTACAGAGAAGTTAGACTTGGTCTGAGTTTTGAAGAAGACAGACCATCACTAAGTGGCAAAGAGAAGGCTAACTCTATGGTGAGAAAGGAGTTTTTAGGAGACACTGACCTTAGCAAGCAGCCCAGAGGCTCAGTTTTATTAAGCAAGTACTTACTACCTTGTGTTCCTTACCTGGCAAAGACTAAACTAATATATAAAATGCAAGTATACGTTGAGATCTCCATGAACAAGAACTCATACTAGACCTAAGAATCCAGAATAATGGGGTAAAAGAATAATGCGACTGAATACAAATTTTAAACTGTTCTGGGTAGAGATGAGAGAGATCGTTGTGATTTAGTGGAAATGAGGTGGCTGGGCTATGCCCTGGAGGCTCCCTTTGTCTGTGCTGGCTGGGGCTGCAGTCCCAGGTCAGGGAAGAGCAAAGGCATGAAGGCCACAGAGAGCATGCGATGTCCGGGGGAAAGTGAGTATAGCATATGACGGGCAGTCCCCTCTCCTTATCCCTCTCGGTTGTCAGCCTTCTCTTTTAGTTATCTGTTGCTGCCTTAGAAATCACCTCAGAGCTCAGTGGCTTAAAAACAACAGTAATATTTGTGATCTCTCCCGGTTTCTATGAGTTAGGGACTCAAGAGCAGCTTCATTGGGCAGTTCTGGCTCAGGGTCTAACCTGAGGACACAGTCAGATGGTGAGGGATTGAGATTGGAGCCATCTGAAGGCTCTTCATTCACATGTCTGGTGCCTGGGCTGGGAGAGCCCTCCTTGGCTTCTCTCTGTCTTGCTGTGGTCTGTCTGTCTACATGGTCTCCTGAGCGTAGCCAGACTCTTCACTTGCACGGAGCCTCGGGGCTCCAGAGGCATACGTCTGAGAGGAATACAGGTGGAAGCTAGATTACCTGCTTTGATCTAGTCTTGAAAGTCACACAGCATCACCCGCATCAAGATTCAAGAGGAAGGAACTTAGATCACACCTCTCAGTAGGGATGTTTCAGTGTCATTGTATAAGAGTGTATGAAACAAGATACATTAGTTGGCCATCATTGGGAAATACAACCTGCCACAACCAGAGAGTCTGGAAGACCTAACAGCTTGCTTTCTCGGCTCTCTTATAGGGTGTCAGTGAGACATAAGGAGGAGTTGGTAAGTAGCCCTGGGAAAACTTTTGTTTTCCACATAGCAAGAGCAGTCATGGTTGTCACAGCCTCATGCTTACCCTACGGAAAATGGCTGTGATACCAGGAGCTGTGGCAGCCATCTGTGTCCATGAGGAAAAGACCAAGGGAGTCAGAGTGGCTGGCTCTGGCACTCTCTTAGTTCAGGCTGCTGTAACAAAGAACCATGGACTAGATGGCTTTTAAAGTTTATGTATTTTGAGGAGCACCAGGGTGGCTCAGTTGGTTTAACATCTGACTTTGGCTCAGGTCACGATCCCACAGTTTGTGAGTTTGAGCCCTGCATCGAGCTCTGTGCTGACAGCTCAGAACCTGGAGCCTGCTTCAGATTCTGTGTCTCCCTCTCTCTCTACCCCTCCCCTGCTCGTGCTCTGTTTCTCTCTCTTAAAAATAAAATAAAAACATTAAAAAAAAGTTTCTGTATTTTGAGAGAGAGAGAGAGAGAGAGAGAGAGAGAGAGAGAGAGAATGCAAGCAGGGGAGGGGCAGAGAGGGAGACAGAGAATCCCAAGCCGGCTCTGTGCTGTTAGCACAGAGCCCAACGTGGGGCTCCATCCCACAAACTGTGAGATCATGACCTAAACCAGGAATCGGATGCTTAACCCATGTGGCTGTAAAATAACAAAAATTTATTTTGCATCATTCTAAAGGCTGGATGTCTGAGCTCAGGGTGTCAGCATGATGGTTCTGGTCATGGCCCTCCCTCTTCCAGGTTGCAGACTGCTGACTTCTTACTGTCACTTCACATGGCGGAAAGGAAAAATTCCTATTTGTCTGAGATACTGTTTCTCCGGTTTCTGTGACTTATACCTAAATGCTTTATAACTGAGATAGCATGTGGTATTGTAACAGGATTCTCGCACGGATAATCATGACACCCAGGCTTTTCTTTCCTGGAAGCAACTTTATTCGTGCTGGCACACCTCAGTTGGGTTCGTACCTAAAGAACTGAGCCCTGAACGTCACGTGGCATAGTCTACACACAAACATGTAGTCTGGTTAAGTAGTCTCGGTTTACAAGGTCATGGGGGATGTTGTCATGTAGGCGCATAGCCCAGTTACTTTGAAATTTTCTATCCTCTTTTTCCTCTCCTTAGGGAGGGCTTTCTACCACAGTATTGCATAATATGAGGTAGGTGAGGTGGTAAGATTTTTTTTTATCATTACTACATGACAGTAGTTGAGATTTTAATGGGCTGTAGGAAGCCATCTGAGCTTCTCGTGGAGAGGGTGAAATCAGTCTGTTAGTCAAGTGTTTATCACATGTCTGCCGTGTGCCCAGCACTATCTTATTATGCATAGTGGGGACAAAAAAAGCGCCAAATAACATGACTGTTGCTAAGTAACTTGTAATTTACTTGAAAATTATTACCTACAGTTAGTAGGCAATAATAATAGACAAATGTATGATGTAGCTTTTTATGTGCTGGGTATTATGCTAAGGATGTGACATGAATTATCAAATTTAAACTCAAGAAATATCATGTAAGGAAGATACTCTTAGCCCCCATTTTTTAAAATAGATTAGATGCTTAGAAAAGTTGCATAACAGGCCAAAGTTTAATTACAGGGTAGCCTGTGGTTTTCAACTGTGTAAAGAGAATATGTGCAAGAAGCACAGGGTTTTCTTATCCTTACTTACAGCCGTGTAGCTCGTATCTTGAGCCTCTGTGTTTGTGTAAGGCACCATACCAGGTGTTGAAAACATGGGCCAAACACGATGGGACCTCGGCCTCTAAGGAGCCAATCGATCAGGGGGCCGAGTTCTACATCATCACATCAGGAATGGCACAGAACATTAATTCAGGGCCCTTTGTGAACTAGGACACTTTAATATGTTCTTTTTTAATACAGAGAGGTAAATAGTGTAATGGTAGTTAATTGCAGTATAACAAACCATTCCTAATCTTAGTACTTAAAACACCATCTGTTCATTTAACTCAAGATTCTGTGGGTGAGCCGTTGGGCTGGGCTGGGCTGAGCAAGGTGGTTCTTCTGGTCTTGTCTAGACTCAGCCATGGATCTGTGGTCAGCTGAAGTCGGCTAGGCAGCTTTACTCGGTGGCCTGGCAGGCTGTCAGTTGCTGTGACTGGGGCAGCCAGGCCACATGTCCTTCATCCAGAAGTCTGGTCTGGGCTTGTTTTCGTGGCCACATGCAGGATTCTAAGAGAAAAAGGCACACGTGTTCAGGATGTCTTGAGGCCAAGGCTTAGGACTGTTACATTGTCTTTTGTGCGGTGTTCTGTTGGCCAAAGTCACAGATCAAGCCCAGGTTCAGGGGATAGATACATAGTCTTTCCCTCTTGATGGGAATAACTGCAAAGTCATAGGGCCAAGGGGAAGAGGGTGAATTGTGGTCATTTTGCACTCTGCCTCCAGTAGAGTCATAGAAATGTGTACCAGGTACATTGGGACTTGAAGGAGTAACTCCAGGGTTTCTGTTTGGGGAGTATGGTGATACCATGGACAAAATTTGAGTGATGGGGATGATGGCACAGCTTTCAGGGCAAGGGAAGTTCAGGTTGGAAAGGTTGAGTTAGAGGTGACTAGGTTATCCAAGTAGAAGTGAACTTGTATTTAATTGGAGATTTGGACCTGGAGAAGTCCGGGCTCAAGAAAGAGCTTTGGGGAATCATCTTCCCAGAGTGGTAAGTGGAACCATGAGAATAATTTTGCTCTTAGAGGGAGGAGGGCAGAAACACTCCCTGCTCTTGGCAAGTAGACTGGCCTCAGGATCAGTGTGGAACAGGGAGACCAGGTAGGGGCCCTGGAGTTATCTGGGAGAGAGACCAGGCTGGTGGCATATGTGATAATGGTGGCAGTGGCTGGATTTGGGACATATTTCGAAGGTAGAGATGACAGGATTTGCCAGCAGATCACATCTGAGATGTGAGAGAAAAAGCGAGAACTCAGAGCCTTCTGGCCTTATCAGCTAAAGGATAGAGCTGCCATTTACTGAGGCAGGAAAGATCGAGCACCATGTTTGCAGCATTTACAAAGGAGTCTGGAGTTCAGGGAGGAAATTGAGACTGGAGATAAAAATTTGGAGTCATCTGTATGTAACTGATATTTAAAACCACTTAAAAAGCCACCAGATTGGATGAGATCACCTAGGAGTGCTGTAAGGATCATCGAGGACTGGGATAGGGTGGTGGCAGTAGGAATAGAGAGTGGGAAGTGCAAGAATTATTTAAAAGAAAAATGAGCAGTGCCTGGGTGGCTCAGTGGGTTGAGTGTCCGACTCTTGATTTCGGCTCAGGTCATGATCCTGGGGTTGTGGGATCGAGCCTCGCATTGGGCTCTGTGCTGAGCATGGAGCCTGTTTAGGATTCTCTCTTTCCCTCTCTCTGCCCTCCTCCCTCTCCCTGTCCCGCTCATGAGCACTGTGCCCCCCCCCTCTCTCTCTCTCTCTCTTCCTCCCCCCCCCATCCTTCTGCCCCTCTTCTCCACTTGTGCATGCTCTCTCTCAAGAAGAAAAGAAAAGAAAAAAGAAAGGAAAAGAAAATGAATAGGACCTGGTGATAGATACGATTTAACACCTTAAGGAAAAGGAGAATTTACAGGTATCTCCTAGATCTTAAGAGGAGTTTGAAGATAAAAACAGAGAAGCTTCTTAGTTTCATTTACTTTAAGGTCTTGTCAGCAGGTAGTTTATTACTTTAATCTTTGTTGTACGTTGAAACTGTGATCAGTTGAGACTTGAGGATCCCTTGAGGCCCTTCATGGGGGTTCATCAAGCTCTCTGCTTGCCCGCGCAGGTCATCGGCCCCTTGCCCACGCCTGAGGCACACAAGCCCCTTTGCTTCGCTAATACCGTGGAGTTAGGAAACAATTAGGCTGAACAAATATGTCTCAGCCCTGAAATGGCCTTTCTGGGTTTAGCAGCCAGGCCTTAAATAGCATACTCAGTTCTGTCTCACAACTTTTAAGCAAAGCAAAATTCTAGAAGAAATGCTCCTGACCTATGTTTTGTTTGGTTTGCTCTGAAGGGCAGGGTGACTCGGTAAGGTTGTTGGGGTCAGAAGTTAGAATGACAAAGTAGAACTTGGGGGCTACACAGGTGATCTTTTATTTGATAAGAACCCAGGCTCCAGACAGAGGTGACAGTCAGGCTGGCTCTGAGGCTGTCGTCTGGTGAGGAAGTCAGATGCAGCATGGGCAGAGGCCTGTTGGGTAGCACGTGGAGGGCCGCTCAGAGCCCGTGATGGCACAGGGGCTCAGAGTCCAGAGGACTTAATGCAGGTGCACACTGGAACTCATGCTTGGTGATGTGGGGGAATAACTGCAGGCAGGGGAGCGGGCACTTGATGTTTTTACTTGACAGTGACTTTCCTCTTTCGAAGTAGTGTTTCTCTGGTTTCTGACCTCCTCTGTGCCTCCAGAAAGCAGATGCAATGCCATAATTATATCTGAGACTCTGTTCTTGAATTCTGAATGTTTTGGATTTTAGAAGGCATATGATACAGATACCATAGAGTAGGAAAGACTCCTTATAGGTTTGGAGCATCACCTTGTAATCAGGCATAGCATTTCAGCAAAGCTCATTATGTGAGATGAATAAAGGCTTAACAGAGCCTTGTGCCATTTCAGTTCCAATTTTGTACCCAGATAAGTCAGCTCAGGGTTTGTCATCAAATGAGTTAGTGAAAAAACAATAGATTTCTAGAGGTTTTTAGAGTTGAGAATTGTGGATAATTGATGGTGGAGTCCTATTTCAATTGGTAGGACTCTGCTTTTTATTTTCTTCTCCTTTTATGGGCTTGATGTTTGTGAGTGTTGTGGGGCACATTTTAGAATGTAGGCGTGAAGTGACTAAATCTGTGGCTTCCTGTGCAGAATGAACTCGGCATCCTGAGCCATAAGAGCTGATTGCTACCTAGAAGACTCAGGTATATTTGTTCTTAAATAAGGATAATAGTGTAATTTCCTCTGTCTTTCTAAAAGCTCAAATTATGAATATTTAAATTCTCTTTATGAAACCTCGGGTAGAATGAATTATCTCTAAGTAATTTATTTTTATTTGGATTTGGCATCACCCTATTTAAGTATGTGTAGTGCAATTATTTGTTTGCACATAGGTCTCCCTTGCTAGACAGAAAACTTTTCAGGCAGGTAACGTGCTATTTTCTTTGTTATCTCTGGCATCTGGTATAGGAGACACGCATGTCTGCACACGTCTGTAGCACAGGCAGGAATAGGAGGAGGAGGAGGAGGTGGGGACATGGCTGCAGCTTGGTGCTTAGATACCAGTCTCCCATGTTCTTCAGAAACCTCCAGAGGCAGCGTCGTTCTCTCTTGTATTTGACTAACTGTCATGGGCAGACTTTAAGGCACAGATTTCTAGGAATTCATCTGACTGGGTGACTGCTCGGGGGGTTGGGGAAAATGTATCTGTATGTGTATCTGTTTCGTTTTGGGCTCTGCCCCAGGTCTCTTGTACCCGCTGATCCTTAAGTGGAGGGCAGGGAAGTGGTTTCAGTTCCTTGTAGTGGAATGGGAAGACAAACCTTCCAACACTGTAGATCTCTCCCTCTAAGAGGATAATGGAATCCCTTGTCTTTTCTTCTCCATTTGCCAAATTCCTCCAGGCAGCAGAGTGGAGCTTCAGAGCCCTGAAGACTTAGGATTTGGATCCTTGGTCTGCCATTACTTACTGGTTTCTTTTTGGCCAAATTACCGTGTATCTCTGAGCTAGGTTCTCATCTCTGAAATGCTGATGAATAGATTTACTTCAGGTCTGCAGTAGAGATGAAATGAGATACTTTCCATAATGTGGTGTGGGACATGCCACTCAGTAAGTCCGGAATAATGACAGTTCCCTTTCATCACCGACAGTCCCTTTGTACGCCTGGAGACTTGTGGATAGTTCAGTCTGGCATTTATTTAGGCAGTTAAGGTGTCATTACAGCAGGGGTTGACATATTAATTAGAGCAATGTCCTTCTCACATATGTGAGTCAAAATCCATAATAAATGCCATTAATCTTGGGAAGTTGAAAAGGAGACCCTAAGAGGCTAAGAGAGCAGTGCTGAAAATGGAGTGGGAGCTTGGGGACAAGGATCAAGGTCACAGCCAGTTTAGCCACCAGTGGGTCATAAGAAGCATTTGCTGGAGCAGTCTGGCAGGTTTTGTTGAATCTGGGACTAAATGCAACCCAGCCCACCCTGAACCCGTGTGCTCAGCACTTAATGATGAGTGCCGTCGTCATTAAGGTGTAGAAGCTAGATTTAAACCCAGTCTTGTAACCTCAGATCTGGGGTGCTACCCGCCACCCTCCTCTTGCTTAGAATACTGCCCCCTACCCAGTGTATATTTGATAGATACCAGTAGTGATGAAACAACTCTGTGAAGCCCTGTGTCGTGTTTCCCTGCCTATAACATGGAAATGTTTCTATCTACTTTTATAGTACTTCTGTGAGGATTATAATGGAACGATTAAAGTAAAAGTGGCACACACAACAATTTCATGCTTATATTAGGTCTTATTATGAAGATGTGGGTTTCTGTTGTTTGGGTTGAAGTGGTGCTGTTTTTAAGGCCCTGGAGAACTAACCCAGAGGTGAAGCTTTTATAAGGGTGAATAGAAATGTATCATAAGGATTATAGGAGGGACAGAATACGTCTGAGGTGTCAGACCTGAACATGCCCTTGTTGGTTGTGGCTGATGGATTCTGGCAGCAAGACGTTCTAGGACTTGTTCGCTGGGGGGCTTGTTGTTTCAGAGCACAGTCAAGGGGTCACCTCATAAATATTTGCAGTGTTTAATGCAAAGAGGCTGCAAAAAACTATCTGCTTGGTAAACTTCCCAGAGATAGCTATAGAAATTCTGAAATTGATTCCAGATGGTATCTCCCAGTACCCAGGCCCATAGTCAGGCTTTTATTTGAATGGGTTAAGAGTTGGTTGACTAAAACAGATGCTTTGGTCTGGAAAGGGGTGCCTTCACCTGCCTCAGTGGTTTGCTGTTGTGAATGTAGGTTCTGAGTTTTACCTCTCGGTAATTACCAAGAAAAAAATAGAAAAAGTGCATTATCACCTGCTGGCCTCTAACGCCACCCCGGCCCCCCAGTTATTATCTTGGTAAAGGTACCAGGGGCTTATGATGACAGTTTATTATAGGCAGAACATCCCAAGACTGTTCTTACTGACTTTCTCTTGCATCTGGCTACCATTATGTATCACCTCTGTGCACTCAGGGCTTCCAGCTCACTGCCCCCTTTAATCGGGTTGTAGGACGGATGAGCACATGACTGCTGACAGGAGATGGTTTTGGTCAAAACAAGGAACACATTGTGGCAGAAAGTACGCTGGTTCTGGAGTCAGGAGACTCTGGCTTCAAGTCCTGCCTTTCAGTTTAGTAATAATGTGTCACCTTGAGCAAGCTACTCTTGGAACCTCAGATTTTTCTGTGAAATGATGATACCACCTGCCTCAAAAAGCTGTGAGGATTAAATTAATATGTGTATATATGTGTGTATATATACATAATAAGATGTGTAAACACACATATATAAATGTAATATATCAACATACAATATGTAGTTATGCATTGTATATGTCGTTCAGTATAGTGCTTGGTTACACGAAGTTACTTACTTAATGTTAATTTTTATTCTCCCTTCTCCACATAGTCTTGCCGTCAGGTGTGGTGCCATGCAGCCGGGCTTTTGTCAGTCAGAAGTTCACAAATATGTTGTAGAATACCTTGATTATAAAGTTTGCAATTGGTTAGCTGAAATAGTCACCCTAAGTCTGACTTTACTTAAGCGTAGCCACAACTGTCGAGATCACTATCCCTGTTAACAGTTTTATTATAAATTACAAATTAGGTAAGCTTGGTTTCTGAATTAAAATAATAAAGTTGGAATTTCAGTGCTCAAACCTTCATAAAGCAGTGACTTCTCCAAATTTAACCAAGTAAAACCCTATTAATTAGAAATAATTTGGAGGACCTCCAGTCTTTCATGGTGACATAATGGCATTTACAGAGTACTAGTAGATATGTACTCTAGTCCTGTTTCAAAAGAGTAACATTTGCATAAAATATTTATAGGTACTAATAGAGACAGTGTAGTAAGTTTTCTTTTTACTACTTTAATACATGTTTAAAATTTATTTTTCAAACAACATAATATATCATAAATGTAACTTACTACATGTCTAAGAAGGAACTCTTAATTCCTTGACGATAGTTTAATATAGCTACAAAGTTCAGACAGGACATTCCTTACTCAGAAAGGCAGTCTATATCGTGGTGGTTAAGTAGCACCAGACGTAAGCCAGACTACCTGGGTTAGAAATCTGGCTTAGCCATTTATTAGCTGAATGACCGCAGGCAATTTCCTAAATCTCTCTGTTTTCTATATTCTTGCGCAAAAGCAGGACAATAATAGTTTCTGTCCCATAGGGCTGTTGAGTGGACTAAATGAGTTAATACTTGGAAAGTGCTTAGAAGTCTATCTAGCACAGTGTTAGCTGTTTCTCACACTTTGAAAATTGAGAAGGAATTAGCTTATTTTCTGTTCATTTCTTTCATCTCAAAGTGATTACAGAAATATACAGATTTTTGGGAAAAAGTAGTCAAATAGAAAAGTGTTATAAAAGCAGAGGATAAAATCAGGCAGAAACTGCATGCAGTGCAGTTGGAAGAGTAGGGGGAGTGTGTAGGGGCTAAAGCAGAGAGGCAGTCATGTTACCATATATTAAATGTGGAGCTGTTTTTCTCGTTTTGTCAATGAAAGCTTTCATGCAAGTTCATTGTATTACACCAAAGTACAAATCAAAATTTGAAGACCATATCTCGAGTAGAGTATCAGAATTGCTGTATGCTTTATATATATATATGTATGACCACCTATCTGTGGCACATATGTCACGAAGTACTCCAACTCAGCATACCAAATAGATGTCCTTAGTTGAAGGGGTTGAGATTGGCAGGTGCTTGATTAATCCCCCTCCCCAAACAGTTGCTTAACATAGGGAATCATTAAAAAATGATGCATAAATAAATGCCTTAAATATTTTACGTTAATTTAAAAGCATGGTTTCTGAATAGCATATTAACCAGTAAAGAGTTTTCCCATACGCTCTCTACGTAGACACTTTTCCCAGCACCCAGAGTGTGTGCTGCTTGCAGTAAAACACTGCACTGCCAGTATTTTACTCAGGAAAGGTTCTGATGGGTTGCAGCCTGTCTTTCTTACATGCACAGGCACACGCATGCACACTCACATGGGGTTTTTTTTTAAAGTTTTACTGAGATATAATTCACATACCATAAAATTCATCTGTTTGAAGTTTTCATGTACAATTTAATGGTTACAACCATTTATTACGAGCAGGACTCTGAAGCCACCGGGAAAGGAAAGCTAACAGTGTGTACGCTCTCTGGATTATTTTCTCTGGTTGACAGTTGTATCACCCTCACTTAATTCAATGGAAATCTTTTTTAGTGACCTGCGTTTTAGTCTTTGGAAATTTAACTTGGATTTCACAGTTAAATTTATATTCATGAATGTGCATGTGAGCACCTCAAACCCACTCCCCCCAACAAAGGAATTCTATAGTTAATCAGTTTAGCTGTCTTATCTAGTACATATTAACATAGCTACTTGGAGAATTACTGCTTTAGGAGATTCAGGTATCTAAAATGATTTAGCTAAGGGGCGCCTGAGTGGCTCAGTCCTTTGAGTGTCAGACTTCAGCTTAGGTCATGGTCTCCCGGTTCACAAGTTTGAGCCCTACATCAGGCTCTTTGCTGTCAGTGCAGAGCCTACTTTGGGTCCTCTGCCCCCCCCCCCCCCCCCGCCTCTTCCCTGCAGCCTCACACACGCTCTCTCTTTCTCTGAACAATAAATACAAATAAATAAAAAATAAAATAAAATAAAATAAAATGGTTTAGCTAGAATAAATATAAATAGTGACATCTTTTCTGTTTTCTGTCTCATAGCAAATTGCCAAATTTCATCTAACTCACACAGTACAGGACTTAGTAATTTCTGTGCTTAATTAGGAAATAATTAGCCTTGAAATTGTGTTTATATAGAAGAGTGGTAATAAAATTAGTTTTATCCATTGTGTAAGATGCTTAGAGGAAAATAATATACTCATTTTCTAATGAATCAAACAAAGCCCTCATCACAGGTATAGTTTTTCTGCACAAGTATAGATAGAGATATTATTGTTTAACAAAAGAGTCACCTGAAAAATAAAGTTGTTTTTTTTTTAAATAGGTTTCTGACATCATCAAAGTAAATGAACTCTAAATTATGGTCAGCCAAGTATTATAATTAAAATCTTACTATGAACTATATAGCACAGACTGGACTGAGTTCTGTGATGACAGCAAAGGTGACACTTCCCGCCCCAGGCGGTCGCTATGATGGATGCCAGGACTTCCTATGGAAAGCGCAGGCCTGTGCCACTCTGTCCAGTGTTCAGTATCTCTGATCCCTTATCTAGCTTTCAAAAAGGAATGACCCAGCTTAAGATGATGAGGCTTGCTGATTCGTAGTTTCAAGGAGATCTATGAAGCCAAAGTAAACAATTTCCTAGTTTTGCCATCCATGGTACATTTTTGCTGGCAGTATCTTACTTAATAGGGAAAGGATTAAATTTTCTCGCTACATCCTGGAACTAAAATCAATGGAAAAAACCCAACTTCTCCCTGAGATAAAAGCAAGACAGCGTAGTTTTTCTTTTATTTCTTAATATATACATAAAAATATATGCTTTGATGTGAAGATCAATAAAAGTGGATTTGGGGATTTTATCTTACAAATTATTTCTTAGGCTTTAATTAATTAATTGCAAAATGCTGTAAAGGGGCTATGATTCATGTGGTGTGCTTCTTTCCTTGGAGCTAGCAAACATTGTTTTTGACAGAATTTCTGTTAATTGGTATGGATTTGTCCAGAAGATTGCCAGAGCCCAGTGGTATCCCTCATACCTCATGTGTGGAAAGACCCTTTGGTTTAAGGGTAGAGTATGTACTGGAGAATATAGCCTGGTTCAGGTCTGTTGAACAAAAATTGTTGTGCACTCGACTAGCAGTTAGGCTAGGTAGTTGTGCTTAGTCTTAATAGTGTTAAAACATGTTTAATTACATACGTCACTCCTGTGCATAATGAGAAATAAAGACGTATGTGAAGTGAAATACCCTCTCCAGTATCTGGAGAAGCAGCCATTGCTAGCAGTTTGGGTATTCTTCCTAAACTTTTCTTTGTATACAAGAACAGGCAAAAAGACGTGTACCATGCATATAAATGAACACAGCTTTTTGTAACACAAAATTGAATCATGGTATACCTGATCAGCAGCTTGCTTTTTTCCTGTACGTCAATTATATGTGAACTTCTTTTCATGTCAGTACACTAAAAAAAGAAGAAAAAAGAGAGGAAAGGCTAGTTATGCAAATGAATGTATGTATCATTATTTAATTATTTATCCGTGTGTTGGTGAATGTTTAAGCTGTTTTGTCTGTATTGATTTGTTAGCATCTTCAAGAAAAGGTAACAGCCTGAATTCCAATTTGTTTTCTTAGAATTTTGTCAATTCCACAGTATGGCAATGTGCTCCTAGCTAGGGAGCAGTATCTACAAATAGCTATCTTATTTGCACTATTGACTTCTTCCAAAAGCTGACTTTATGCAGCAAAGTGTTTATACTACATTTGAACAGTGTTGACCTCCAAGATAAATTGGGCCTAACTATCAGTCTTTATATTTCATTTCATCAGATACATTTGTAACTGGAAGTGTCTTTGGAGGCTATCTATAGGATGGGGTCCATATGATGGTTTTCTAGATCAGGAAAAGTCATTACCATGCCCAGCAGATGGAAAATCACATCACAGCAGGAGAAGGCACTAACAGCATGCTAAGATCACAGCCTGTGTACCAAGTAGTTGGGAAGTCAGATGATAGGGGAAGAGCACACTATGGTTTTGTGGAAACTGAAAACTCGAGTGAAGAATTTCATTCAACTAAGTACATTTATTTCTCATGGGTACTGTGTTTGTTTTAATATAGGAATAAAATAGAAATATTGGTAATAATAAACAGCAGCATGGGCACAACTTTAATGCTGAAAGGATTTCTTAGTGTAGTATTTGTGTGTGTATTTATGTTTGGGGGGCAGGTACAGGATGAGCATATTGCTATTTCTTTCTATTTTTTAACAATTTTTTAAAAGTTTTATTTATTTTGGGGGGAAGATAGAGTGAGTGTGAGTGGGGGAGGGGCCGAGAGAGAGGGAGAGAGAGAGAATGCCAAGCAGGCTCTGTCTGCACTGTCAGTGCAGAACCTGATGTAGGGCTTGAACTCAGGGACTGAGATCGTGATCTGAGCCCAAACCAAGAGCCAGAAGTTTAACTGATTGAACCACCCAGGCACCCCGCTATTTATTTCTTTTTGTAAAATTTATAATAAAAGCCATAAGGAAGTATTTTATTATGAAATGGAGTACTATGGATATATCTTGAAAAACTGAGTAACAGGTGTTTACAGCAAGGTTTACAGCAAGGTCATTAGCTGTTTCCTCTTAACAGTAGCATGTATAAATTGCATCATGCCCCAGACCAGGATTAAGGGGCTGTGACTTAAGCCAAATAATCAGGAGCAATTGTTTAGAATCAGCTATAATTTATGAGGGCTCTCTTAGGAAATTTAAACATACAAAGGCAAACTGGGTGAATACTCTTCAAAGTATTTTTCTCTTAGCAACACCATGTTTTTCCTTAAGATAATTTTTAAATAGACCAGAAATACTGGATGGCAGGGGCTTTCAAGTGTATTTCCGTACGTGGTGTAAAAGACCTGGAACTCCTGGATTAAGGAGACTGACTTAGGAGTGGGAACGGGCTGCTCGCTTTCCAGTACGTATCGCTGTTTGAGGATAGCCATCTGATAGCATCTTTGCCCGCGCCGGATGTGGTACCTTCCGGTGACCCTTTGCTGTTACTGTTGCTTACGAATAGATGCATTGTGTTACCTGTGTCTGCTTGTCCTCTGTGGCGTAAGAAGCTCTGGAAAAGCAGGCTCTTTCGGTTCTGCTCACTCTGTATTCCTAGAGCCTAGAATAGCGCCTGGCACGTGGCAGGCACTCAGTAGTGCTGTTGAATGAAATAACAGCCTCTGCCTAGCCAGGAGTTACACGAGTAGGAGTTTGAATCACAGTGTAGGAAGCCCAGAAGGCAAGTGGCTGCTCCATTTTTCAGAAGCCTGAGGCAGCGTTTCTGCAGTTCTGTTCTTTTCCTCGCGTCCACAGGCTGGCTGCTGCAGCTCACTCCGCCACATTAAGGCGCTAAAGGCAGGAGAAAGCTGGATGGGTGGTTCTGCCCACTTTCTGCTCACCTTTCATTGGCCAGTCCCCACCGCAAGGTGGGGAAGGGGAGGGGAGGGAGGGAGCTTGGAAACCAGCAGAGGTAGACGGGGAGGGAGCGAGTTGGGATTGGATCATGGGCAAGACCATTCACTGTCCTACACTGCCTCTGGGACTGATGTGTTTGAAGTTAGTATTTCTTTTTTCACTAAGAAATCGAGCCATTTCCCCTGATTTATTTAGCCCTTTCTCTTCGTCATTCTTTGTTGTATTTGGTAGACACATTTTTTCCTAGTTTTTAAAATTTTTTTCAGTTTACTAATTTAGCAGTTTCAGTTAGCATTAGTTATATCTCTTTCGGTTACAAGTTGCATAAACCTTGCTTTAACTTAACCAAAACTAGAGAAGTATTGCCTCTTATAACTCAAATGCCCTGGGTTGGTCTGGCTTTGGGCACATTTTGGTCTCCACACTTAGGTGTTGTCTTCAGCTCTGCTTTCTCCATGTGTTGACTGTATTCTCTGTCACAGTTTCTTCCATAGTTGGCTTTTTTTTTTCATTGCAATCTCTTTTTTTGTTTATTTATTGCTACTTGTTTGTTTGCTCTTTTTTAAGTTTTTATTTTAATTCCAGTTAATGCCAGTGTTATATTAGTTTCAGGTGTGCAGTATAGTGATTGAACACTTCATACAACACCTGGTGCTCATCACAGCCAGTGCACTCCTTCATTTCCATCATCTATTTAGCCCACCCCCCCTCTGGTAAACATCACTTTGTTCTCTCTAGTTAAGAGTCTGTTTCTTACGTTCTCTCTCATTTTTTGCCCTTTTCTTGTTTTTAAAATCCCACATATGAGTGAGATCATATGGTATTTGTCTTTCTCTGACTGACTTTATTTCACTTAGTAGCGTTATACTCTCTAGCTCCACCCATGTCATTGCAAATGGCAAGATTTCATTCTTTTTTATGGCTGAATAATATGGCATCCTATATCTATACCACATTCATTTATCCATTTATCAGTTGATGGACACTTGGACTGCTTCCATATCTTGGCTGTTGTAAATAATGCTGCAATAAACATAGGGGTGCATTTATCCCTTCGAATTAGTGTTCTTGTATTCTTTGGGTAAATAGCCAGTAGTGCAATTGCTAGATCATAGGGTAGTTCTATTAACTTTTTGAGGAACCTCCATACTGTTTTCCACAGTGGCACCAGTTTGCGTTCCCACCAACAGTGTAAGAGGGTTCCTTTTCTTCCACATCCTCGCCAAGTCCTGTTGTTTCTTGTGTTCATTTTAGCCACTCTGACAGGTGTGAGGTGATACCTCATTGTAGTTTTGATTTGTATTTCCCTGATGATGAGTGACATTGAGCATCTTTTCATGTGTGTATTGGCCATCTGGATGTCTTCTTTGGAAAAATGTCTTTTCATGTATTCTGCCCATTTGTAATTGGTTTATTTGTTTTTTGGGTGTTAAGTTTTATAAATTCTACATATATTTTGGATACTAGCCCTTTATTGGATATGTTTTAAATACGTCATTTGCAAATATTTGTAAATGGGGAATCTTCTCCCATTCCTTAAGTTGCCTTTTAGTTTTGTTTCTTTTCTCTGTGCAGAAGCTTGCTCTATCTATCTATCTATCTATCTATCTATTTATTTATTATTTATTTATTTAGAGACAGACAGACAGATACACAGAATCCCAAGCAGGTTCTGTGCTGTCAGTGCAGAGTCTGACATGAAGCACAACCCCACAAACTATGAGATCATGACCTGAGCCCAAACCAAGAGTTGGATGCTTAACCTAACCAATTGAGCCACCCAGGCACCCCAGAAACCTTTTATTTTGATGTAGTTCCAATAGTTTATTTTTGCTTTTGTTTCCCTTGCCTCAGGAGACATATCTTTTTTTTTTTAAATATAATTTATTGTCCAGTTGGCTAACATACAGTGTATACAGTGTGCTCTTGGTTTTGGGGGTAGATTCCCGTGATTCATCGCTTACATACAACAGCCAGTGCTCATCCCAATAAGTGCCTTCCTCACTGCCCATCACCCATTTTCCCCTCTCCCCCACCCCCACCAGGAGACATATCTTGAAGAAAGTTGCTATGGTCACTGTCAAAGAAGTTATTATTGCCTGTATTCTCTGCTAGGATTTTAATGGTTTCAGGTCTCACATTTAGGTCTTTCATCCATTTTGTGTTTATTTTTGTGTATGGTATAAGAAAGTGGTCCAGTTTTATTCTTTTGCATGTAGCTGTTCAGTTTTCCCAGCACCATTTGTTGAAGAGACACAGTAGATGTTTTTTGATAGCCCCAGGCCAGGCTTCTGTGACCCCCACAGCTCATAGAGCCAGGTAGAGAGTAGACCCTCTGTCACCCAGGGCTGCCGTGTCACATTCCATTAGGAGCAGTCACTGTGAGCATCCATGTGGAAGGCCTGGTTAGCCAGCCTGCGTGAGGCCCCTCCCTGTAGCCAGCTGGCCAGGAGGTGCATGATGGGAATGGCTGGCACCAGCATGTGGGTGGACGAGGAGTTGCTCTCTCTCTTGCAGAAACCAGGAGAGCTGGACACAGAGAAACAGGGGTGTCTACTGCAGACCTGAACAGGAGCATGCATATGTCGCTATGGTAGGTCTGCTATTTTATTTATCTGCTGTTAGCTCAAAGCTTAGAAAATTATCAGTTTTTAAAGATGTCATACCTGTACAGTTGTGTTTTACACTGGTTATGCTGTAGTTAGGTATTTCTTTACTTTGTTCAGTCTTCCTGGAGTTGATCTGAAGTGTGATGTGGGTCAGGTGTACAGATTGCTGACTTTGCATCATGGTTCTGGCCCATGGCAGCTATGAGACTTTGGGCAAATTGTGAGATCTTCCTGTGCCTTCGTATTCTTGTTGCCAAAAGTAAGAATAATAGTGGTTCTTACTAGTAGAGTAATCCTCCAACTTAAATGAGAAAATGCGTGTAATAACCAAGCAGAGTGCTGCCCCAGTGTACTCAGCTGCTAGTATTATTATTACTAGTACTGGCCTTCCCTCTCCCTCTAGCCCTAACTGTCACATCTGTCATGGAAAGAGCGGAGCCCTGGTTCTCTCTGCCCTTTTGTCTTGTTCTCACACTGACTTCATCACGTGTTTGTTCCTGGCAAGAATCATCCTTGCTTTTAGGCAGTTCAGTCAGATGGTTACGAAACATTTACAGAAAGCTTAATTCTGCCTGCCTTTTTTGAGACAGAGGTCCATTTTTACAAATCAAGTAAATACTGTGATGATCAGTTATTTGCTTTCTTTACCTTAGGTGCAATACTTTGCCCAGGGAGAGTCAAACAGGTAACACAGCTGACCCTTGAACAGCATGGGTTTGAAGTGTGGGTCATTTATATGTGAACTTTGTTTTTCGATAAATACATTACTGTAAATGTATTTTCTCTTTCTTACAATTTTCTTAACATTTTCTTTGTTGTAAGAATACAGTATATAATACATATACAAAATATGTATTAATCAAATATGTTATCATAGGTAAGTGGTCTGGTCAGCAGTAGGCCATTAGTAAAGTTTTGAGGAACTCAAAAGTTACACATGGATTTTTGACTGTGCAGGAGGTCGGTATCCCTACATCCCTTGTGGTTCAATGGTCAGTTGACTATAGAAAAGGAATTCATTATTATGAAATAGATCCTTTGAAAATACACTAAAGGGACCAAATTTAATACAGCTTTTCTGATTTGTATGTAATCGTATGTTTGAAATTATATAAGTAATATATTGTAAAAAATGCACAACTGGAAGAATATGAAAACCTTTGTAATCCCATCTCATAGAGATAACTGTTGTTTACATTGGCGTCTCTCCTTGCAGACTGCTTTTCTGTACAAACATACACATACATAGCGATATAATTTAAGATATTTCACTTAAATAGTCACAAGTAGGAGAGGTTTTTTTTGTTGTTTTTTTTTCAACTTAATTTGTTTTAACTTCCCTACAAGAAATGTACACACATTTTTCTTAAGCACAGGCATTAAGAATCCTGGAGAAGTGGGTGGAGCCTGCTGTCTGTAATCTGATGGGAGTGCAGCTGGAGGTGGATGGCTTCAGGCCGCGTTACTTTCACATCACTTCGACTAGGGGTTGAAGAAAGTGGCTCATGAGGGGATGGAATAGCTCATTAATTATGAAACGTGAGAATGTGTTTGCTCAGTAAGGGAAACATTTTCAACGAAAGGTGAACTTTAGGGGGAAACTGACAACCACATGGTGGGCAACCAGAGGGAATCCGTGGGAAACGGTGCTGCATGAAGCCCTGGACAAAGGTGCTGTTCATTTGGCAGAACTTATGGAAACTCCCTTGAGCATGGACACTTCTGTTTCAGAGTAACCCTCAGGGGCATGGGTCAGCCAAGGCCAGTGTCACAGGTGCCTTCTGGAACCTGGGCAGCAGCGCTCCCCACTGCGCTGGTGTGTAATGTCTCAGTTCAGGGACACAGTAGGATCACCCGTCTCCTTTGCCTTCAAGTTAGATGTTCTCAGTTAGCTCGCCTTGTCCAGTGAAATATGAGCAAAACCTTTGAGAAGCTCTGCCTGATTCTCCGTGCCCCCTTCTCCCTGCCCTGCAGTTGGTGGTGGGACAGGTACTAGAAGCTCTGTCAGCCCGGGTCTCTGGGTGAAGATTGTGCAACAGAGCCCCCAACTCACCCACATGGGTGTGAAGCACGATCAAGAAATACACCTGTGAGATTATTTGTTATTGCAATAAATTTGTTACTGCAATAAATAGTGATGGCCTCTATTTTTTCATTTATCATGAAAATTTGAAAGTCTGTATTTTGAAAGTCCACAAGATACAGATACTATGCAGGGCAGCAGGGGCACATCCAGTCCCAGGGTACTATCCCATATTTGTTCCGGGCCTTATTCCCACAGGCTCTGGCAGTCCAGTGCATTGTAGGGCAGGAAAATACCTTTCCTCTGTCGTCTTAAGTTCCCAACTGGATCTCTGCACAAAGGACAGATTAACAAGAGAAAAGCACACAGATTTCACTTAATGTAAATTTTACATGAAACGAGAGCCTTCGTGAGAAAATGAGCCCTGGAGAAGTAGTTAAACCTGTGTGGTTTTATACTGGGTTTGACGAAGGCTGGGAAGCAGCGGGAAGGTGATAGGACAGAGGGCTCAGTGTGGTTCACTGGGGGAAGCTTAGCAAGGCCTGTCTGTTCAGAGTCCACTCACATCCTCCTGTCTTCAGAGATAAGAATGCTCCTTTCCTCTGGGCACAGGGAAGGCATCTCTCCCATGAGGGTCATATGACCTACTTCAGGGGAGAAGGTCAAAGGGTCTTTTCTGCACCTGCCATTTCTCACATGCCTTCAATTTAACACGTGCCCTATTTGGGAGCAGCCCAACCTGAACCCCATCAGGGTGATGATTTCATGGGTACCTAGTGCCCCCAGCACAACAGCCAAAGTCGTCCTGCCTTCTTCAGCAGATAGTAGGGCTGATACTTTTGGAGACTGCAATCTTTAGTCTGTGTGCAGAGTCAGCAGATTACCCCTGCTGAATATCACATGTGCGAAGGGTTTCACCATTTCTCCAGACTAAGCTTACAGCAGGTGGGCTCCTGGTTAGCAAGCTCCCCCTTCTGCCCCGCAACCACCCATCCTGACCATTGGAGCCGAGTGCTAGGCTTCACGTAGCTCCCACAGGGTCATTGGCTTAGTACCTGTCCACTGAGGATTTTGGGAGTTGCCCCTTATGATGAGGGCTCCTTGCTTGTAAATGCTGCTTCTAACCCTTCTCTTGAGAAAAGTGCCTGTCCCTGAGGGGTAATCCCAACAGGCTGCAAGTTACATGGTTAGTCAACTGAGGCTACTCTGCCCCTCCCCAGAGCAGAGCAAAACAGCTTTCATGTATGAAACCACCTGAATAGACTCAACAAAACAATGTTCCTTGAGGACACTCCTAATACTGAGTTTTCTTATTTTTAAATGCCCTAACAAAATGACAAAGCCACAGTGACCTCTCCGTGAACTGACATTTGTTTTGTTTTGGTAACAATACGTTGTTGATGTGGCTCCTCCCTCCTTGGCAAGCCAGTGTATTCGTGTATTAGTGTGAGGCTCAGGCAATTTCTGCTTTCCGGTTGTCAGGCAAACTTAGGAAACACCCTAGATGTGTGTGTGCAGGTGCACGTGTAGGCGTGTGTAGGAAGGTGTGTGTGCATAGGTATGCGACCTTGCTACCACCTTCCTCACAGGCATTGGTGTTCGCTTTTGAACGAGGTATTTCCCTCTGCCTCAGTTTTGTAGCTGTCCAAAGTAATCCCCAATTTGTTGGGAATCTGAAGGGTTGGCAGTTTGTCTCGGGACTTTTTTTTTTTTTTTTATAATGTTTGTTTATTTTTTAAGAGACGGTGAGACAGAGTATGAGTGGGGAAGGGGCGGAGAGAGAGAGGGAGATACAGAATCCGAAGCTGACCTGTCAGCACAGAGCCTGATGCGGGGCTTGAACCCACCTGCCGTGAGATCATGACCTGAGCTAAAGTGAGACGCTTAACCGACTGAGCCACCCACGCACCCCTGTCAAGGGACTTTTGAAGTAATAAGAGAAAGGGCAAAAGACAAGGAGGGCTAATATTTGACAAGTAATCACCTATTGGGCTTAAATGTGCCCCCTTAGCAGCTTTCATCTGGATCCTTTTTAGTGATGCTGAGTAGGCAATACAGCGACCCAAAGGAAGCACTGCTTTCCCTCCTCAGCTGAACTGTTGTAGCATTTTATGTGACATTTACAGCCCTCGATGTGTTCTGCTGTCGTACCCTGTCTCCAGGCTTGAATGCACACGTATGAAATACCTGTTGACATGCAGATTCTGATTCACTGTGTCTGGGGTCAGCTGATATTCTGCATTTTCCAAGCTCTCAGGCAATGCCCACGGTGCTAGAAAAGGCCCACACTTAGCCACCTAGGGTCAGCAAGCTGAGCTGCGGGTATTCACACGGTGATGAATTCTGGCCTCAAAGCAGACTGCCTGAGAGCGCCTTTCACATTGTGCTCTGGGGAGGTCAGGCGCTTTGTGGGTATTCGCTTAAGTAAGAGATAATCAAATGTGACATTTATTCAGATCTTCCTGTGTGCCAGGTACTTTTTAAAAAACATGTTCCTCATAACCTCTCTATCTGTGGACAGGACTTAGAGCCACAAGTAGCATATTCTGCAGCCAGCATTTCTACAAGTTTGTCTGACTTCAGAGCCTGAAACTGGAACCCTTACACTATACTCAGAGCTCTTTAATGTTTATGTGAATTTTGATAAAAGGATAATCCAAAAGAGGTTGAGAGTTTTTATCTAATCTCTGTCTCTGTCTTGCCAGTCAGCCTTGTCACTTGGGGTAATTCTTACCAGGCTTCTCAGATTCCAGGACCAGAGCAAGGGGTGATGCTAGCATTTTATAGCTGTTGCTTAACAGTCTGGCAGCCTCAGAATTGTGTAATACGAATCATGTTTAAAAGATATTTATTAATAAACATTCAACTACGTTAATTTATTGAGAATTACCATTTTGATAAAGTTTATCAGATTAAAGAATTTTATTTATAAACCTTTCTAAAAGTTACTGAGGTAAATTAAAGAGTGTTTTATTGAAGTATAATTGACATTAATTTCATATGCACAACATAATGATTTGGTATTTGTATATGTTGTGAAATGATCACCACGGTAAGTCTAGTTAACATCCATTACCATGCATAGTTAAAAAAAAACTTTTGGGGCGCCTGGGTGGCTCCATCGGTAGGGCATCCGACTTCAGCTCAGGTCATGATCTCGCGGTTCGTGAGTTTGAGCCCCACTTCGGGCTCTGTGCTGACAGCTCAGAGTCTGGAGCCTGCTTCGGATTCTGTGTCTCTCTGTCTCTGCCCCTCCCCTGCTTGCACTCTCTGTCTCTCTCAAAAATAAATAAAGGTTTTTTAAAAAAAAAAAACTTTCTGTATGACAAGGACTTTTAATATCTACTCTCTTATCAACTTTCAAATATGCGATACAGTATTATTAACTATAGTTACCAAGCTGTTCGTTATATCCCCATGATTTATTTTATAACTGGAAGTTTGTACCTTTTGACCCCTTTCACCCATTTTGCCCACTCCTCATCCCCTGGCTTTGGCCGCCACTGATCTCTGTATTTATAGAGCTTATGTGTTATTGTTATTGTTGTTTTAATTCAATACGTAAGTGAGGCCATATAATATTTGTCTTTGTCTGGCTTGTTTCACTTAGCATAATACCCTCAAGGTCCCTCTCTGTTGTCACAAATGGCAGGGTTTCATTCTTGGGACTGGAGGGGGCTGAATAGTAATCCATTGTATGTGTATATCAAATCTTCTTTATCAATTCATCCATCGATGGACACTTAGGTTATTTCCATATCTTAGCTATTATAAATAATGCTGCAATAAACATAGAAGTGCATTTTTCTTTTTGAATTAGTGTTTTCTTTTCCTCCATATAACTAACCAAAGTGGATTTGATGGATCATATGGTAGTTCTATTTTTAATTTTTTCAGGAACCTCCATACCGTTTTTTTACAGTGTCTGCACCAATTTACATTCCCACCGACAGTATACTGGGGTTCCCTTTTTTCCACATGCTCATCAACACTTGTTATTTCTTGTCTTTTTGAGTCTAGCCATTTTAACAGGTGTGAGGTGATTTGCAGTGTGGTTTTGATTTGCATTTTTCTGATGATTGGTGATGTGGAACACCTTTTCATGTGCCTGTTGGCCATCCATATCTCTTTGGAAGAAAGTCTATTCAGATCCTCTACCTACTTTTTAATCAGATGTTTATGTCTTTGCTATTGAGTTGTAGGAGTTTATATATTTTGGATGTTAACCCCTTATCAGGTATATGGTTTGCAAATATTTCTTCCATTCAGTAGGTGGCCTTTTCATTTCATTATCTAGTTACTTACCTGCTGGTCCCCCCCAACCAGAGCACTTCTGGCTGTGTGAGCCCTGTGCTGTACTTAGCTGTCTCTCTGGCTCCAGCGTGGGGTCTGGCATAGGGTGAATGCTCCGTAAATGTAGCAAGTACCTCGGGCTCCTCCATACTTCTTGGACATTTTAATTGGGGTGTAGCCGGGATCATTTGCATATTAATTCTGTGGTCTAACCAACCCAGTACTTGTAAAGAATTGTGTTGGAAATGATTTACATCATGCTGCTAACAGTTTTGGTTATGTAGAATTTCATTCCTCGCCTTTTGAAGTACGAAAGTCTCGTACTTGAATTTGGTAAGAAACACAGCTGGGTTTTTTTGCCCTCATGGTTCATATTTATCTTGTGTATTTCTGTGTATTGTATAACTTAAAAAGAACGATGACATTTCATTCAGTTCCTCACACAGGACCATTGATGGAATAGTATGGTGTTCAAGGATGTATATTGAAATAAGCAGAAACTAAAGCCTCAGTAAGGCCTCTTGATTGAGAAAAGCTACAGGTAGTTTCACGTTGACCAGTTTTTCCTTGGAAGTGAACAAGCACTGCATAGAACATAGTGAATGTGTGTGCCTGCACTGTTTACTTTTATCTGTTGCACATGTTCTGGGTTCTAAGTATAAAGTGTCCCACAACCCAAGAAATAAAAAGCAAATGTCAGACAGTGGTGAGTGACAGAGACAGAGCTGTGTGGGACCTCTCTCATTTGGAAGCGTCCCTTGGAGTGAAGCCTTGGCCTAGGGTGTGGGCGAGGCCATCCCGGATGGGTAGCCCTCACTGACTTAAGGACTCATCTGCTAGGCTGTCGCTTGCCTGAGCCCGGTCTTCTCATTTCTTTCATGTCAAGTACTTGTCTTCTTTTACTGTACATCAGGTACACCCTAGTAGGTGGGAACCGCACCTCCACGGAGGCTCTGTTCTCTCATTTGTTTCATTTTTTTGGATGTACACAATTTCTTTATAATTCTGAGTGACCATCTGGTTTTTGTAAAAGTGCCTCAGTCTCAATCTGTAGCTCAGTGTGGTTGAAATTGATCACTCAAAAGCAGTCTGATAGTCTGGGCTGATATTTAGGAGCCTGAATCGTAGTGCTAGCTCTACAGAAATCATGGAAAGGTCTTAGATAAAACTTTTGTGTATGTTGTCTTATGTGCAAAATATGAGAAAGTTATGAAGGTTCCATGGATATTATGGGGACAAGTTAAATAAAATTCTTTTGAGCTACTTTGAGCTTCAGAAGCACAAACCATCTAAAACCTAGTTCTGAGTTGACCTCCCGTAGATGATTCATATCCTCCAGATGGCATTATCTTCCTAATAACCATTCCTTTAAAAAACTAAAATGCAGCCAAATGTGTAGTATTTTTAAGGTACCAAGGAGAATCCAACAGTAATATTTAAAATGCCAACATCTTCCTTCACCCCTACCCCTTTGGGAAGTGAAAGAAATTTCAGTTAATTTTGATGACCGTGATGTCCTGTACAGAACTACCCGGTCTTCGTTCCTGTTTTCTCAGACATCCATTCTTTACTTTCCTCAATTTTTGTGTTACAAATAATTTTGTAACAGTAACCATGGTCAACACTGTCTGCCCAGTGAATAAAAGAAAAAAGCAACTTGTGACTCTGTCATGCGCTCTCTTCAGTTCCATTTAAACTACAGAGCATTGGGGGCGCCTGGGTGGCTCAGTCAGTTGGGCGGCCGACTTCGGCTCAGGTCATGAGCTCGCGGTCCTTGAGTTCGAGCCCCGCGTTGGGCTCTGTGCTGACAGCTCAGAGCCTGGAGCCTGTTTCAGATTCTGTGTCTCCCTCTCTCTGACCCTCCCCTGTTCATGCTCTGTCTCTCCCTGTCTCAAAAATAAATAAAACGTTAAATAAATAAATAAATAAATAAACAAACAAACAAACAAACAAACAAACTACAGAGCATTGCCCATGGGATAAGGACCATGCCAGCCCCTGGCAGTACTCAAGTCTGCAACACAGTGTGGGGCCCCACAGGAACTCGGCTGCTGGGTTGGAGGGTAACTGAGAAGTGGAGCGTGGGGCACCCGGGCAAGAAAAGCTTCCTGTGGGAGATCAGCTCAGCTCTAGCTTGCGCGTGGACGTTGGTCCTCTGTGCTGTCACCTCTGTGCCACCAGACGGCAGTCAGTAACAGCTGGCTCATGCCTTCATGCTGTTTCCGGGTGAGAAAGGTGGAAAGCTCTCCCTTCTGGTTCCTCATCCCTAGTTCTAGGAGCCCTGGCGAGCTCTCGGGTGAGACCGCTCTTTAGGAAAACTATCTAAAGACTCCGTTGAAAATCGCTCAGTGGTATCATTGAGGGAGGGCTCCTGTCAGTTTCCTTCAGGATGCCCTAGTTGGTTAATAAGAACTTTATTAAGGAGCTACTTCTCCCCAGCAGCAGGATCCTGTGTTGTGGGACAGGTTGGGGGGTTTGTGGGTGAGCTTAAAAAACACAGAAATGTGAAGTCACTTGAAAACATATTAACGTGTGCAAAGATGTTGACAGGGAATGCAGTCATTGGGAGGGATGTGAGGAACTTAGCAGTTAGAGGAGGATGAATATACATAAGGTGTCATGTGTGTCCATTCAACAGGGAAGAGAAAACATACATCTGCAGAAATGTGACCAAATAGTTCAGGTAGTTGTTTGGGAAGTACCAAATTTCAAGGAATTTTCTATTTTCTTTCTTTCTTTTTTTTTTAAATTTTTAATGTTTATTTATTTTTGACAGAAAGAGAGAGAGAGACAGAGCATGAATCAGGGAAGGGCAGAGAGAGAGGGAGACACAGAATCTGAAGCAGACTTCAGGCTCCAGGCTCCAAGCTGTCAGCCCAGAGCCCGAGGCGGGGCTCAAACCCACCAACTGTGAGATCATGACCTGAGCCAAAGTCGGACTCTCAACCGACTGAGCCACCCAGGCACCCTGAATTTTCTATTTTCTATTTATTTCTGTAACTTGAGTTTTGTTTAGTGTGTATTTATTACTTTCATAATTAGAAAAAAAAAGATTAAAAGGGGAAAATAATACATAAATACTTGACAGGAATTTTAAGATATTTTAACTTAAAGTGTAAATATTGAGCCAGATGGGGAGCGTCAGAAATTTAGAACAAAGTGTGTTTATCATTCTGACGGTAGGCGGTGCAGTAGTCCTGGTTCTCCAGGGTCAGAGCCACCAGGACGCACCCTCCCCACCCGCTCTGTAGGGCAGCAGCCGGCTTTCCCCGCGGTGGTCTGCATCAGTCACCCAGCTGGCTCCGGAAGTCCCTTCTGTCCCTGTTGATTCCTAGGCATGAGGAGCCCAAACTGGCTGGATGGCCGTCTTAGCTTCCAGTTTAATGGGATCGTTGTTGTGCTTCCTGGGGGAAGCATTCCTGCCTTTGGAACCAGCAGAAGGGGAGGTCATGGAGACAGGAAGCCATGTTTTGGTAGTGGGTCACTAGGGGTAAAAGTGTGTGGTGCCACTATCATTTGTATTCCTCGATTCCTGTCTCTGTGAATCCTGACTAGGGGAAGGAACAGCACCATATGTTGGACAACTGATTCAGAGCAGACCCCACCTCTTAGAGGACCTTGTCCCAGCCCTGGAAGGTACTGCCACCTAGCTGGCACGGTAACTGAGTCTTCAAAAGGCCATTTTACTATTTTATCAAACTACCTGCTTCAGGAAAATGGGGAACATGGTATGACCAGTGAACTCCATAATTACGGGCCCACTGCCATACTTTTTTTTTTTTTTTTTTTACCGTGAAGTGAATTTCTTGATCAGAAGTAGTACAATGTAGAATACCATGATGGTGGATAAGGCATTCTGTAATTCCATGGTTGGTAGTTTTTGTGCAAGCATTGTGTGCAGGGAAGGCAAATCCACATCCAGAATGTCTGTTTCAGTAAGACCAAACTGCTTCCCCTTCCATGATGGCAGCAGTCCAGTGCAATCAACCTGCCACCAGGTAGCTGGCAGATCTCCCTGGGGTAATGGCACAATATTGGGGCTCAGTTAGTCTTTGCTGCTGGCAGATAGGGCACTCAGCAGTAGCCGTAGCCTGGTCAGCCTCGGTGAGTGAAGTCTGTTGCTGAGCCCATGCATGACCTCCATCCCTGCCACCATGGCCACTGGGTTCATGAGCCCACTGGGACAGGACGGAGCGGCTGGAGAGGGAGGCTGACTGGTATCCACAGAATGGATCGTCCTGTCCGCTTGATTATTAAAATCCTCTCCTGCTGACGTCACCCTACGGTGGGCATTTATAGGACACAAATATCTTCACTTTTTGGAAGAGAGGACCATCCACATTCCTCTTCCCCAAATTTCTTGTCACCAGTTTTTCCGAATCTGACCATCCAGCCAAACCGTTGGCCCCAGCCCAAGAATTGATACATAATTGCACATCGGGCCATTTCTCCTTCCAAGCAAAGTGAACGGCCAGGTGTCCTGCTCAGAGTTCCGCCACTGGGAAGATCGCCCTTCACCGTGTCCTTTAGGGATGTCCCCGGGAGGGTCCATAGTGCTGCCGCTGTCTGCGTTCGGGCGGTGTCTGTACGTCGGGCAGAACCTTCTGTCCCCCAGGCCTGAGCCTTCTCGTCCCCGGCAGCTGATCTTGGAGAACTCCCCAGGAGGCCATCGATCAGCCTGGGAGAGAGAAGATGATGTGGCAGGAGTGGGGACGTGGGCATTTGTGCCGCTTTCTCCTGTAGCTTCCTTGTGCCTCCGGGGCCTGCTCGGGCCCGATCGTATATGCCCCCCTTCCGTCGGATGATGGAGTGCTGCTGTGCGTGTCCAGCTCCGTGTCCTGCTGGGTCAGCCGACACGCAGCTCGTGGCGGGCAGCTCGGGTCTCCTGGTAACTTGGTGGCCCGCGGGGTAAGCGTTCAGTCTCTCCTGAGGCCGGATAGCGAGGCAAGAACCGTGTGGCACAAGGGGAGTGGTTATCTGTGGAGGAGGGCGAGGCTTTGCCCCCAGATCCCAAGGGCTTGCTTTGCTACTCACCTACAGGGCGCTGCCAGAGGCTCCAAGCAGCATCCCTGTCTGCTCTGACATTCCAGGTGCAACGTGCTCGATCATACGGCCCCAGCCGCAGAGCGGATCGCACGGCAGCCTGGCCCTGCTGGGGAGCTTTCTCCCCTTCTGGACCCCACTCAAAGCTAGCAGCTTTTTGGGTCACTCGGTAAATAGTCCAGAGTATCACACCCATATGAATATGTTGCTTCCAAAATCTAAAGGTACCCAATTTGACACAAAATTAACCATCACAGGCAATGTGTATGATGCACAGAAACTCAATATATATGTAACTCTTAAACTAATTATTTAACAAGTAACATACCAACTTTGAATTGAAATATTACTCAAGTATTCACTGAGCACTGCCTCCTACATCATCCCCCCACTCACCTCCTACGAGGTATATGCCATGATCAATGCTAGATTTTTTTTCTTGGATGGCTAATATTTAAGAGTTGTGGGATATTGCACTTAGGAACCATGGGTATGTTATGTTTGCTTAGTACTTTACCAAATAGAATGTAATGTATTTAAAATATTAGAGCTAGAAGATTCCTTAGAGATTATCCAGGCCATCTTGATATTTTCAAACAAAATGAAGAAGCAGAGTGCTAAAGCACCGACAGGCACTCAGATTTTCTGTTGTCAGCTGAAAATAGATTCCCTGTTCTGGTTTTTCTCTGCCCACTCAGAGCTGAGAGGTGTGCTTGGGGCTGTGTGGATAGTTGGGTTGTAAGAGGATGAGCTAAGGTTCTGTCTTCAGCTGCTAGCCAAACACATTTGGCTAAGGATCAAAGGTGGCAGCAGTGTGTTTGGAGCACTGCCATTTCCTGACCAAATGCTCGATGTGCTGGGCTAAGAGGGAGGGATTTTAAAGAGCAGGAGGTTGAAAATCCTGCTGTCTTAGCTGCTCTGAGAGTTGAACGTCTTGAGAATTAATATAGTAGATTAAATGTAAATGATGACTGAAGTACACACCTGGTTGACAAGATTATTATTTAAAATTTTAATCAAAGTAGCCAAGTTAACTACTTTAATAATTGAATTTCCCTTTAGCAAATATAGTGGAGGTTGAGCAGAGGTAGATGTTTGGGAGCTTAAGATCAGCTTTTTTGGGGCCCTACCATCCCTGGTGTCAAGGGCACAGTTAATGTCAATTTGTAGCCTTGGAGTTGGGTAGTGATAAACAGGTGTTCCGGTTCTAATCCAGCAAACCCCCCAGGTAGGTGAGTTGCCTCCAGGCACCCATGGAGGGGCTGTCAGGCCTCTACTTCACCCTTTCCAGTGTTCCAGGTTCCTATTGGAGACAGCCCCTTTCACTAATAGACCCCTCTCCTTGCTAGGAAGTTCTCTTTCATAGTAAACATCAGGTTGCTTTAATTTGTGCTTGAGTCTCCTAGTTCTGCCCCAAGGTTTTTTTTTCTGGTTTTCTCAGAATATTTTTTATAGCTCATTTTGGATGATCAAAAGTTGTAGACCAGAAGTTTCAGCTTTCTAATATGAAAAATTTGAGCATCCCTCACAAGTACGGTAATTTTCCCAGGATGAATAGGTGTTCCCAGACAGCAGGATTGTCAAATGATTCTGCCCTACTTTGTTTTTAGAGAAGGGAAACAACATCGGGCTAAGAGTGGAAGTCCCTGGTTCCTGGCCCCTGCTCTGCCTCTTGCAGAGCAAGAGGGCCAGTTAATCTCTGAACCTCAGTTTCCTTTTCTGGTAAAATGGAGATGATAATGCCTGCTCCAGGCACCATTCCATGGGATCCTTTTGTGGATCACATCCTTTTCTGGTCTATCCATTTCCTTCCAAGTATAGGATGTTCATTCCCTTGGTTTAGAATGGAATATTTCGAATCATAAATATGATTTAGCTGGAGCTTAGATGACACAAGGTATGATGATAAGAACAGAAGATGCTTTCTGGCATGTCTTGAAACTCCATGAATATGGTGGGTTGACAATTTAGTGTATGCATTTCTGTATTTATTGTAGAGACAGGGAAGAGTTTTTAAGAAATTTAAGAATAAATAAAATGTATGAATTATCGTGGAAATACACAGATTTGTCGGTTTAAGTTAACACTGCATATGTCTAGTACAGGTCCGAGTGAAGATCTTGATTTGAGTTGAGATCCTTGTTACAAATTAGAATCACATCTAAATGCAAGGAGTGGGGAATATCATTTACTAACAGACAATGATGACTTTAAGAATTTAATGACTTGCTAAAAAAAAAAAAGAATTTAATGACTTTTAATTTTTATGGGATTAGTGCTTTTTATTCAGAATACTAATTTAAAATCAAAGTGAGACAACCCTACACCTGTTAGAATTTATTTTAACACATTCTTCCATTTTCAGTTTTTTTCACTTTATCTGTCTCACCACTTGAAAAGTGTGTTACTTATTGAGAAATTCATTCCAAGGTATGCAGTGGGATTGTTTCACAGTTGTTATTCGGGAAGTAATAAATACGAGTAAAAGGAAATACTAATATGGTGTTTTAATTGACATTGGTACATGTGAAACTGGTTTTAAGCTTTCTGTGTAAGTGTGTGAGTCCTGTTTTATAAGTCACATTTAGTTCTGTATGGTAGCCAGCGTTTCTTAAAACTCATGTCTTTTTTTTTTTTTTGATAAAACTCTCACATCCTCCTTTAATATTATTTGAAATTTCAAAGGAAATGACTAAAAATCTATTAGAGCATATGTATTATACTTCAGTAGCAAATTTTTAAAAAAGCAAATCAAAGCAATTATACTTAATATGCTTTTTCAGATCCCACAATCCCTCCCTCCCCCCCAGCCTTGCCCCTAAATCTTAGGATTCTGGTATATTCTCCATTCCTTTTTTGAAATGCACTGCCTGGCACATAATTGTACGATTGAATGAATACTAACTAAAATACAACCTTAAGCCTCAAGAAGAATGTTCTTAGTACTTTGTGTATAATATATATCACAGATATCTGATATCTATATAAAGTATACATATTAAGAAAAGAATAACAGTTTTAAGTGGCTTTCCATTACCAGTAGGAGCAAGTTCAAGACCATTAGCCTTTCTATTGGAAGACACTATTGGACCTGACTTAATACTTATGAAATTTATACCAGGGGAGCAGGTATTATATTTCCTTTGTTTATATCAGAGGGGTACAAGGATCAATTAAGAAAAGCTGGGATTTGAACACACAAGTGCTAAGTATTCCCAAATGTTAATGTTAGTCATTTCAGTAGGTGTAGCATTGTCTCACTGTGCTTTTAGTTAGCATTTCTTAGCGACTAATGATATTGAGCATCTTTTCATATGCTCATTTTCCATTTGTGTATTTTCTTTGGTGAAAGGTCTTTTCAACTCTTATACCTTCTAGAAAAGATTGGGTTGCTCTTATTTTTGAATTTTAAGAGTCAAACCCAAACAAGGTCTGTTACATGCACTGCATTAGGTTATATGTTTTTTTTTTTTAATCTTTTAATCTGTACGTTTCTCATTCCTTTATTGTTTTCCTTGCATTAGGAAAACCCAGAACAAGAGAAATTCTGTACGATAAGTGGATTTTTACTAATGATACCCCCAGGAGATTATTTCATGTTTTTCTGTGTTCCATATTTTTTAAATGTTTATTTTTAAAAATTTTTTGATGTTTATTTTTGAGAGAGAGAGAGATCACAAGTGGGGGAGGGTCAGAGAGAGAGGGAGACACAGAATCCAAAGCAGGCTCCAGGCTCTGAGCTGTCAACAGAGCCTGATGCAAGGCTCTAGCTCACTAGGTGTGAGATCATGACCTGAGCTGAAGTTGGACTCGCAACCACTGAGCCACCCAGGTGCCCCAGTGCTTATTTATTTTGAAAGAAAGAGCGTGCATGCGGGCACAAGCAGGAAAGAGAGAGAGAGAGAGAGAGAGAGAGCGAGAATGAGAATCCCAAGCAGGCTCCATGCTTAGCATGGAGCCCAATGCGGGGCTGAATCCCACGACCTCGAGATGAAAACCTGAGCCAATATCAAGAGTCAGATGCTTAACTGTGAGAGCCCCCCAGGCACCCCTCTCATGCCATTTTCTAGTAAAAGGAACCAGGACTCCATGGAGAAATGTGTAATTCAAGGACTAGAACAGGAAATATACGTGATGGATCTGGGGCATCTTGCAGTGTCAGAAAGTAAGGTGGTGCTCAACAAATAAACACACACAATGGTGCGGATATGACAGGGGGATATAGGAACCACCCAAAAGAGCTCCTAGTGGCCAAAGCTGGAAAATTTGGGCAATAAAACAGATGAAGTAGTATCAGATTATAACCCAAACTATAAAGTAAATATCCATGTGTCTATACTGGTAAAATAACTAAATAAATGGAGAAGAATAGGCAAATCTCCCAGGCAGAGGAGTTATAAATAATTTATGTAGATACCCCTTTCTCAGAGGTGGAGCATAATTCACTACTCCTTAAATGTAGGCTGCCCATGGTCAGTCACTTCCTTCCAAAGAGTACAGTGTGGAAAGGGGGAAGAAAGAGTAACTTGACAGTGAACCAAGTGCTCAACCAGGTGAGCAAAGTTCATGTCAGCATTGATACATCCTATTGAGAGTGTGCACCAATGATGTGATGTGATGTGATGGGAAGGACAACCCTTAACTTCAGCCTAGCATGGGAAGACATCAGACAAATCTCACCTGAGGGATATTCAACAAAATACTTCATGAGCCCTCCTTAAAACTGTCAAGGTCACCAAAAACAAAGGAAGTCGGAAAAACTGTCATAGTCAAAAGGAGCCTAAAGAGACATGGCAATGAAATGCAATATTCTAGATGGGATCCTGGAATAGATAAAGGACACTAGATTAAAACTAAGAAAAGTTGAATAGAATATGGACTTTAATCAGTAGTGATAGGTCCATATTGGTCAGTTAATTGTGACAAATATACTACTGTAAGAGATTAATAATCAGGGACTGGGTGGGGGAGCATGTGGGACCTCTGTACTATCTTTGTGATTATTCTGTAAATCTAAAACTCTCCTAAAATTTAAAGTTTATTTAGAAATCTAAAAAGTTGTTTACACTTTGGCCATAACTCCAAGAGCTAATATTTATATAGTGCATCAGTGTCTTCAGACGCATTTACAATTCCTTTCTTTGAGTTTCTTCCCTCGTTTCTAGTTTAGACAAGGGAATTTTTTTTATGAGCATTAAACTCACATCTAAAAACCACGTAGGACCTAGTACCACTGTTAAAACAGAACTGGGGTGGTAATAAAGATCAGGCAAAGAGTGATGTCTTTGGCACTGAGTTTTTCATCAGTTTATTACTTCCCCACCACATAGGGGATGTGAGCAGTATGTGAGACTTGCCTTATCCTGGGGATCAGCACCATGTCTCTGCCCAGACAGCCCCCTCCCCCGCAATAGCTGAGGAGCCTGAGGGGCAGGGAAGGGAGTCTGCTTTGCTCTCTAGGACTCATGCAGCAGATGGGGGTCGTTCACATGAGTGGAGAGCACTGAGGAGGAGCAGCCTTACAGGAAAACCAGTCCAGAGAACCATTAGGGATGTGCTAAGTTTGTGTTGTCTTTTAGGCATGCAAGTAGGGATCTCAGATAGGATGTGGAGTAACGTATTGAAGGTAAGAATTTGGAGGTCTTCAGTGTTTGGATCTAAAGATGAGACTAGATCAGTAGGAAGTCAGGGTAGAGAGAAGGGTCGCAGCTGAGCCCTGGCACTTGCCGGCAGAGGTCAGAGGAGCAAGAGCTAGCAGAGGGAAGACTGGAAAGACTAGTGGAAACTACATGTAGTGGATACTGTGAGTACTTTCTCAGTACTGGCAGTGCTTTCTGGTGAGTACTGGTGAGTACTTTCTCAGCTGTGGCTGCCACAGCTCACAGCTGACACTTGCCCCCCTTCCCCCCCCCCCCCCACCCGCATTACCAGCCAACAGCCAAGGACTGACACCCAGGGGAGCACAGAGTCTGCCTCTTGCCTCAAAGTGGGACCACCTGTGGTGCAGTTCACACCCTAGAGCTCTCCTGGGACCAGGCGCAGTTGGCCGGTCCCCAGCCAACACCCCTTTCTGCAAGCGTTCAGGAGAAACCACAGTAAGCCATTAAGTAAGTGCACAAGAATCCCTTTCTCAGGCTCTAACTACAGACACCAAATAAGGAGGGTTTTAGAGGAGTGAGGGAAGCACCCTAATAAGTGTTAGCTGGCTGTTGTTCCTCCTTTTCCCACCACAACACCTCCCCTTTCCGGACAGCGTGGGGCTCCCTCAGTGTGTATGCTCTCCCCACAGCGAGACTGCTCTTCCAGTCCCCTGCCTGCTGTAAAGGATGCTGAGTCTGGGCTGTGTCTGAAAGGAGGAGGCCGCCTCCTCTGCAGAGGCTCAGGAAGTGTTGAGGGCACAGGGGCTGGAGGAAGAGGCCAGTAGAAGGGTCTGCCTACCAGATGTAGGCTGTGACATTGTCGCAGAGGAGGGGACACTGAAGCGTGCATTGATGGAGGTCCTGCAACTTCAAGGCTTAACATGGGAGAGGCCCGCTCTTTGTATGGGGTTCAGCTGTCCAGTTTTACAGCCTCTTTTCAGATCCATCGTAAGCTGTGGCTGCCTCTCTGTAGCCTCAGGGTTGCCTCGCACTGGGAGAGCTCTGCAGGCAGGCAGGCCCTGCAGAATTCACTTTTCAAACCACAGCAAGTGGCCAAAACGATAAGAAGAGGAAGGCAACAGAATTATGTGAATTTTACCCTGAGTTGGTCAGATCTTTTGGCCAGCCAGGATCAACCGCCTTCCCCATCTGCCCCGTTCTTCTGGGACTGCAGGGTGTGCTTGTCCAGGGCACTCCTGTGCTGTCCCTCTCTCTGCCCTCACAGGCCTTGCGTTGGTGGTGTTGCAGATGCCTAGTAATGGCTCCTGGATCCATAAGATTTTCATTTCTTCTTGGAGGAAATCATGGAGGCAGGTATAGTTGGTGGAGGCAGGCCATGGGGCCAAGTCCTCATTTGCTCTAAGCACAGTGGAGGAGAGCAGAGAGATTGAAAAGAACTTGGTATATCTTATTGGAGCATAAAACTAAGAAGTCCCAAGCTGGAGAGAGCTATAAAAGTCTGTGGAGATAAATAAAAATCAGAAACAAGATAAATAATTTTACACCTGTTAGACTGGAAAAAATTTAGGAGTTTGACGCTATCGAGTATAGTTAGGATATAAGGCAAAGGTAAAGTGCTGACAGGATGTAAACTGTTCTGCTGTTGTTGGAAACTAACCTGGTGAGGTCTGTAAAGGCAGAGCCCGCACATGCCTGTAATCCAGTTACCCCGAGCTGCCCTTGTGCACAGGAGGCTTGCAGCAGAATGCCCGTAAGCAGCATTCTAAGTAAAGGCAGGAAGGAAACAGGAAGGCACCCTGTTTATCAGCAAGGGAACCAGTAAATAAATTGTGGTGTATGAATACAGGGGCTACCTACCATGCAGCAGGTAAAATGAATGAGTTAGAGCTGTCCACAGGGGTGAACTTCACTATGTGACACAGAGTTGAAGAACACGGTTTTTTAAAGCTCAAAAACATGCAGAAATGTTTGTTTATAAGCTGGAATATGGGTACATGGAAGGTTATTATCCCAGTTGCCCTTCTTTGGTGTATGTTAACATTTTTCTGTAATATTTAAAATGTAAAAAGGAACAAAATAATAAAGTGAGGATACATACATATAATATATAGGTATAAAAATGCATGTTAATTGAAAACATGAATTACCCAAGAAAGTGTTTTTTTTTCTTAGAAGAGGGAGGGCTGAGATGTGGGAGGAATACACAGGGGCTCTCAAGTAGTCCTACTGGTATCTTCCTAAGCTGAATGGGGAGAATACTTTGAGGGGAATTTTTTAAAAACTTGTACATAGGTCATAAATATTGCCCAGACCTTTTTTATTTTTTAAGTTTAAAAAAAAGTCTAGGGAGATTTGTACCTTCTTTTAGCTTTCCTTTTTTCTTTTTTCTTTTCTTTTGCCCCCCAGCTCTACCTTTTTAATCTGTAAAATGAGTAGTTTATAGTAATGGTAATATCTCCTTCTGAGATACTTAAAAGAGAAAGTAAGATAATGTATGTGAAAAGGATGCAAACTATTGATTATTATTATTATTGTTATTATTATTATTATTGCTAAAAGAAGTTGTTAAAATTTCCTATCAAGGGAATATGAGAAGCTGGAATATGTTCATTGTGGGAAAATCAGAAGATGTAGAAAAATTCTAACAAAAATTGTAATCCATCAACACTAATGCTTTAGTTTATTTTTTAGTATGATTCTTTTTTGTATCAGAACTAGAACTTGTTGATAAAAGTTATTTCTCATACATAACATTTCTGCATCACAGAGGAATGATGGCAAGAATGCATGCTTATTTTTTTTTAATTAATTTATTTATTTTGAGTGACAGAGAGCACGTGTGTGCACGGGGTAGGGGCAGAGACGGGGAGGGAGAGAGAGAATCCCAGGCAGGCTCCACGCTGTCAGCCCAGCGCCCAATGTGGGGCTCAATCTCATGAACCACGAAATCATGGCTTGAGCTGAGATCAAGAGTGGTGTGTTTAACCAACTGAACCACACAAGTGCCCCAAGAATGCATGCTTATTAAGAAAGAAAAAGTGAGGTGCCTTGTCCAAGCATTGCATCAGGTGCTCCTTGAGGACAGGGCGTCTCTTCTGTCTGGGTGTGGCCCTGTTATCAGTTCCCAGGTGGTGTTGAGTGATCAATGTTCACGGGCCAGTCTGGTTGACCTTGGTAATGGAGACAAGTGCCTGGAATAGGCAGGGAGACTGGGGCTCTGGCCTGAATGCTGACCCACCTTGCACCTGCTGTGTGACCACAGGCAACCCACTTCGCTGCATTAACCTCCCTTTCCTCATCTATGAAACTGAATGGTTGTGTTAGCTCTAAATTGGCTAAAGCCAATAACTACTGTCTACACCAAGAATACTTATGTGAGAGTAAGTGGGAAATGATGCTGGAAAAAACATGCTAGTTCACCATGGTAAGGGCTTTGAAACCTCAGTCAGTAGTGTTTCCAGTAAAATTTCTACTCAGAAAGTGGCAACTGAGATGGGATGGAACAGGATGGAAGTTAGAGTCATTGAGAGTATTATTTGCACTGGATTTTGAGGTGTGTATCGATCAGTGTCTGGAAGTGGTCAGGTGATGAAGGTGCTAAGTGTCGGGTTTCCTACAAACTGTATTTTTAGCGTGGCTGTTCAGAGCATTTTATACATCGCTTTTGTGGAAGACTTGCTGCTACTTAGCGGATGAGAAGGCTGGGCATGGTTATTTTGCATTTACATCAGGAGACTTGGTAGAGTCCTTTTTTCAAACATTAGCCCTGCTTGATTATATAAACTCTATCCAATTAGAAGATGTATTATTTTCCAACAAGAAGATTTGGAAAACATCAAGAAGAAATGTGTAGTTCTGAGTTCCCTGCAAAGTGTCCTGGAGAAGCTGGGACTAAGAAGGTCATCCCCCAACACATTCTGGTTCAGAACCATTTAGAGGCACTGTGGTCCCTGAATTCCAGGGTTCTAACCTCAGACCTGTGTTCTCTGAATTCCTTTATTGTCTCTAGTTCATTTCCATCTTGGAATTCTTAATCAACAACTTGAGCTGAATGAATGAATGAGGACTGGATTTGTGAACATTTAAGTGAGATAAATACGATTATGTGGGGGAAAAGCTGAAGTTTTTTCCAAATATGGTCAGTGGACTTAACAAGAGAAACTTCTCAAACTCAATAAGGAAAAAAGACAACCCAATTAAAAAGGGGCAAAGGATTCGAATAGAAATTTACATAAATGTCCAATAAGCACTCGAAAAGATGTTCAACATCTTTAGCCATTAGAAAAATGCAAATCACAATCACTTCACACCCATTAGAATGGCATACTAAAAAAGATGTAATAGCAGGTATTGGAAAGAATGTGGAGAAACTGGAAACTTCTCTACCCAATGGTGCTGGGAATGTAAGTTGGTGTGGCCATTTTGGAAAATAGTTCCTCAAGAAGGTAAACATAGAATTATCATTTGACCCAGCAACTCCACTCCCAGACATATACCCAAGAAAAGGAAAACATGCTCATACAAAGATTTGTACAGAAATGTTCATAGAAATATTATTCATAATAGCCAAACAGTGGAAACAACCCAGATGTTTATCAGCTGGATGGATGGACACAGTGTGATGTATCCACACAGTGGAATATTATTTGGACGTGTAGAGGAAATAAGTATTGATATACACTTACAACATGGAAAAATCTTGAAAACATTATGCTGAGTGAAAGAAGTCAGACTCAGAAGGCCACGTATTATATGATTCCATTTATATGAAATGTCCAGAATAGGCAAATCAGTAAAGGCAAAAGGAAATTAGTGATTGCCTAGGGCTGGAGGGGAGTTTTGGGGGTTGATGAAGACGTTCTAAAATTTATTGTGATGGTTGCACAGCTCTGTAGCTACACTAAAACCACTGAATTGTACATTTTAAATGGGTGAATTGTATGGTATGTGAATTTTGTCACAATAAAACTGTTACCTGAAAAAAAAAATCTCATTTGAAACTGATCTTAACCTCTTATTGTTGAGAGAGAATATTCTAAAATTCTACAGAAATACAGCTAATCGTCATTCAGGAATGGTTCAGTTTAGAAAGATTTGTGGAATGCCCACTGTGTGCGTGGCACAGGCCTGATGAGGAGCTCAGCCGGTGAGGAACTGAGATGTTTGAGGGAGCGAGTGTAGGCAGGCGTGAACAGTGTAGAAGGTCCTGCATTAGTGGCAAGAGGGAGTGGTTGGAATGTCAGGGAAGGAATTACCACCGGTGTCAAGGGGCTGAAGTGTATTTTAGGCCAAAGGTGCCAGGAAGCGTGTGATGCTGTTGATTTTTTAGGTACAGAATTGGGTGGGGAGTGCAAGTGGCAGGAGGTGGGCCTGGAAAGAGGGACTGACTTTCCGACTGTTTATTTTCTTTTTTTTTTTTTTTTTTTTTTTATTTATTTTGGGGACAGAGAGAGACAGAGCATGAACGGGGGAGGGGCAGAGAGAGAGGGAGACACAGAATCGGAAGCAGGCTCCAGGCTCTGAGCCATCAGCCCAGAGCCTGACGCGGGGCTCGAACTCACGGACCGCGAGATCATGACCTGAGCCGAAGTCGGACGCTCAACCGACTGAGCCACCCAGGCGCCCCCTCCCAACACCATTTAAAGGGTTCCTGTCTGAAAAGATGAACATCCTTGAGATGGGTTAACTGACATTTGTTTGTTCTCCCTAAAAATAGACAGGGTGTAGGAAATGAAGTGACTTATTTAGAGCACTAGATTATATCCCAAATAGACTTTCAGCAGACCCGCCCTATATTTTAAATGTACATGTGTCTACTTTTAATAGTCCTCAATAAATGTCTATTAGCAATAACTATAAAATGATAAAGTGTTCATCTAACATTGGAGAGAGTGACAGGCTGGCATTTTTTTGAGTAATTAAAGACCTGCATCACTACTTAGCTTATCTTCGGACTTTTTAGTAGAACACAGCACCCTGACAGCCCAAGTTCTTTTGTGCGCAGACTAAACAGGAGCCCTGTTTCCTTTGAAAAGGAAGGGGAGCTCTGCCTTAGAGTGCCTGGTAGGAGGTGGAGCACCCTGCCACATGATGTGGGCATATGGGCGATGGGCTCCCCATTGGTAGTTTCTCGGCGCTCTGGGATGTCCTGACATTGCCAGCTGGATTGGAGGGATTTGGAGAACAGGAAATAAGCTGCTGGGAGATAAGGCGGGCAGCTATGAATTGTAGATGAGAGAGGAAATGAGAATTCTAATCCACGGAAACAACATTAACAGTTTGACTTTATTTTTAAATGAAGAATCATTGGAAAGATTTCTTTCTCTAAATTAGGGCAGCTACCTGCCTATTCCGTTACACTGGTTAGAACTCACAGCAAAGGTGTGGGAATGGGACTACATTTCTGTTTACTGCTGCATCTGCGCTGATCAAGAATTACAAAAACATGAAGCCTGTGAGCCTTTTGTTTATTCAGCAACTACTGCATTGTCAGAAGACCAAGAAATCTTTAGAGTGAAAAATAACTTTTTTGCCTTTGCTCTTTTGTGTCTGTTTCATGCTATGAGTCTGCGGGCTCTTTTCGTGAAGAAGAGGGTTTTTATTATTGAGGTTAACTTAATATGCAACCATGCCTGGCAATGGATGTTAAAGGAAGAAAGGCAGAAGTACAGAAAATGTTATTAAGCTTTATTTTCTAAAATACGACACCTTGTCAAATGTTATTTACAGGGAAGATCATAGCAGATGAATGGTCTCTGTGTTAACTTAAGGAAATCATTTAAAAACTGGTCAGTTGTGAATATCATGTATTTAGTTGTCATATTCCATCCCGTGGTGGCCATTCTGAAGTACATCAGTGATTGTGGACTTGAATGATGAACGTGTGTCTTATAAAGGGACCAAAATGTAGCTGCATGCACGTTAGTGGATTGCAGTGCTTGGGCCAAATCACTGGATCTGAAAGAGGTTTATAAGTTGGCCTTTATTGACTAGAAATTCTAAATTTTATGACACATTAAAAGACTTCGGTTGTTGATGGTACTGGTTTTTTTTAATTAGATCAGTATTTTTTTTAATCTTTGATATTTATTTTTTATTTTTTATTTTTTTATTCTCAAGTTAGTTAACATACAGTACAGTCTTGGCTTCAGGAGTAGAACCCAGTGATTCATCTCTTATATATGAGCACCCAGTGCTCATCCTAAAGAGTGCCCTCCTTAATGCCCGTGACCCATTTAACACCCCCTCCACTCCCATGAACCCTCTGTTTGTTCTCTGTATTGAAGACTTCACTCATACGTGGAATTTGAGAAACTTAACAGATGAACATAGGGGAAGGGAAGGAAACATAAGGTAAAAACAGAGAGGGAGGCAAACCGTAAGAGACTCTTACATAGGGAGTTTTTAAAACTGGACTTAAAAAAATGAATCTGGGTTTGTTTCCCCCTCCGCCTGTGTTGAGTTCCCCTCCTGTGTATGTTCACGACTCTCTAAGTGCACATAGAGCAGCGCTGTGCTCTGTTTAGTGAACTGAACTCCACGAGCACAAAGATGTCTTAATCTCCATCCTCAGCACCTGCAGTTCATAGTAAGCAGGCAGGCAGAGTTGGCTGTTGTTAAAATGCCTTTGGGCATTGAAAAGAACCTTCTGGACATAGTTTTCAATAACCTTTTTATAGTTCAAAGATATGGATCATAACTTCTAATTACATAGTACTCTTTGGCACAATACACTCAGAATTACTGTAGTGTGTCAGTATTCAGAGGAGAGCCTGCCCCTGTCCCCCTTCCGAGGGTGCACAGCTCAGTGGGGAGGCGTGCACGTGGACCGGTAGTTATGGTGGATGGTGCACGTGCTGCACTTGCAGAGTGAGCAGAGTGGGGCAGCCGGTCCAGCAAAGAGAAAGCAGGACGGTGTGCCGTGGGCGTGGGTGGCGTCAGCATCCGTGAAAGCAGACTCTGGCGTGGGAACCATCAACGAGGTAAGATCTGCCGGGTGATTGCCAGGCTTCCAAGGAGTGCAGCCTCACAGCTGTCTTTAATTTTTTGCAGTTTTAAAAGAGAGCTGCAGTGTCTTTACATTTTAGGTGGGCAGTAATTTCTTCTTGGATTTTATTATGCGTCTCACAACAAGTGCTGATGCCACCAACTGTGGCAGACCAGGGCTGGGGGGCCCTCCCACTCTCTGATACCTGAAAACCAAATTAAAGACTTAAAATCAGGCGTGCCCTTGGCACAGGTTTGAGAAGGGACAGGACTTTTGTGTTTGGACACAGGTGGGTGTGAGAAGGGGTCTGGACATTGCAGAGGTCCTTGACAGTCTGTCCTTGGCCTTGCTTGCTATTTTTTTTTATTTTATTACTGTTTTCTAAATATTTATTTATTTTGAGAGAGAGCACGAGTGGGGAAGGGGCAGAGAGAGAATCCCAAGCAGGCTGTGTGCTGATAGCGCAGCTCGATCCCACAAACCATGAGATCGTGACCTGAGCTGAAATCAAGAGCCAGACACTTAACTGACTGAGCCACCCAGGCGCACCCCCCCCCCCCCACACCTTGCTTGCTATTTTAGAATTTGGAGAATTCGTTTACTGGGTGTGAAGTCCTGAGGGGAGACAGGGGATTCAGATCTTTCTTATGAACAGCAGCTGCGCGTTGGGTGGTTAATGACAGTGCTCATTTGACTGTCACAGATCCGTGTCTGTCTGTGCATCCGTGGATGTCCTGACCCCCAGATGGATTTTTAGCTTCCTGAGCATGGGGTCCGGTCTTCTCCATCTTGGCATTGATCGTATAGTGTCACACAGCCTGAACCTAATAAGTACCAACCACATGTCTGACCGATGGAATGAATTCCTCACGATCACCAGCATGGACCAGTCAGGCGACACTCAGAGTTTACCACAGTGAAGGCAGGGTATTGGTTTTGTGGCTCATGGGCACCCAGGACCACTTCATAGGCCTGTGTCCTTACAGGTTTTATTGGGCTCTTTGGGTCCTGTCCTCAGTCTCCTTGGGCATTTACCTAATCCCACAGACCACCTCCCAGAGGGTCCACCTTTTGGGTGAGGGAGTGATAGTCCAGAAAGATGGGTGATTTGTCCAGGTTCAGAATTTTTAAACTAAAAAATTAATTTGTCATACTCACAAATGTTGAGGCTTGTAATTTCATATTTCCTCTCTGATAAAGTACTAAGTAGCTTAGACGTTTCAATGATTTTTTCTAAATTATTTAGATACTGAACTATTCTTGTACTTGTGAGAGGCAGGACTGAGTCCAGATGGGCTCTGGATCCTCTGCTTTTCTAGCAGCGGGCATTTTTATGTCACGATTTATGGTTTGCTCAGGGCCATTTTTCAGGAAGCCTCGTCATGGAAGTCCCATTCCCTGAGTCTCTTTCACCTGTGGGCCATGCCCTGTCCCCTCTCCTAATCCCCACACCTGCCCTCAGCCATTCATTCCCCTTGACCGTGCCTCCTCTTTAGTTCTGAAATCTCATCTCTTTGGAGACATACTCCTGGCCCTCTGCTTTAATCCCTGTGGTAAATATCTTCTTGGCTGTTTTCTAGGTTGTGCTGGTGAGGTGGAATGAGCCGTACCAGAAGCTGGCCACGTGTGACGCAGATGGAGGGATATTTGTGTGGATTCAGTACGAAGGGAGGTGGTCCGTGGAACTGGTCAACGACCGAGGGGCTCAGGTGAGTGGGCAGAGCCGCTCCCAGTGAGACATTGCTGGAAACAGAACACAGAGATGGAAACTCTTTCCAGAAACCGGTAGAGTAAAAATAAATGAAATAGAATCCTGCTTTTCGTTCCCTCCCCCCGAGTATATCACTTGATGAAAAGAGAAAGCTCTTACTTCTTTATTCAACTATTCTGCTGTTGTGAAAACTCGCCAAGTTTTAAGCTTTAATTAAATCTGTGAAATCATTTTTTTACCATTCGTTGTTGTGATTACATGTTAAATTTGGATCCTCTGAAGTGCTTACGGCATATCACTTTTGTGCTCCCTTTGAAAGGCACTTGCTGTGTGTTGTAATCTTCATAGTTCTCTCCAAGGGAGCTCTTGTGAGCCATTCTCACAACCTGCTTGTCAAGCTGAGTTTTTAACACTCTCTCCTGTCAGGTTTCAATTAGCGTGGCCACCTGTTGTCACCCCTCAGCTCTTCCTTTCTCATACAAATTTGTCTCTGCTCTGAGGAAAACAGGTGCTCCAGGGACTCCCTGCTGAGCTGTGCTATTTTTAAACCTGCTCCATAGATTCTTCTGGCTTATGGTACAGATCTGGCTCTCCCACCTCCCCCCTGTGATGATGGGCCACATGGAGCTCCTCTTCTCGGTTGCTTAAGGACACAAGTCCCATCCCTGGGATTTGACCGGAAATTGTGGCTTTGGAACCAAGTCCTCAGGGGACCTTTCTCCATGAGGGCTTTCTCAGACTGTTTTACCACTCCAGGGATGGTTTCCCTGTGACTGCCTTTCTATACATTGCTCAGGAAGTGGATTCTCACCCTCTTTTCCCCCATCTATTGCTTAAATAAGCTGCGAGACCCCCAAGTTTGAAAGATACACCAGTGAAGTGAAATGACAGAAAATTGCAAGGAACAAAGATACTATTAGTGGTTACTGTTACAGCTAAGGGTCTTTGTAAGTTATCATCACAGAAGACAAATCTACCACTAGGTAAAATAGAACATTCTTTTTTGTGTGAGTTTATTTGGTAGAGTAAATGTAATAATTTTGACTGACTCTGAAAAGGCCTTATGAATTCCCTGTACACCTCCATGGAGTGAAGAAAGGAAGAGGTATATCCTGCCCTCTGGTGACTGACCAGCCATTCTGAAATAGAGCCACAGCTGGGGAAATCTCCATGACCATGAGAAGTTCATGTTACCTAGAGGGGAGACATTGTGGTCAAGAGCATGAGCTCTGGAGTCAGACCACACGGGTCTCACTCCGTTATTTCTTAGTAGGAGATCCTTCATTCTCTGTGCCTCAGTCTTCTCATCTGTAACATAGGGACTCACATGGTACCTGCTTAGAGAATCACTAGGGGGATTAAATAAGATTAACCGTAGAAAGCACTTATAACACTGTTGATGATCGTTTTCCCCACATACTGTTCTGGTGCCTGTCGTATTATGAGGTACTACTACTTCGTAACCCCTGACCACAGAACATACCTGCCCGTAAATAGTAGCCATAATGTCATCACCAAAGACTAGCTTCGGGCCTTGAGGCAGCAAGTCTTGATGGCTTTCTGTAAGGTGGAGACTTCTCTGAATTCACCCATATAAGGGTCTCTGGAATGCTATAATTCTCCCATCCACCAAAGCGTGAACTCTTTTCCTTAGGCCCAGTGACTGAATTGGATGTGTCTTCAGACTTTGGATGACTACAGTTCTCTAAAGCATTACTCCGAGAAAGACCTGAAGAGGAGCTAGGACAAAGTCCAACTAAGTGCTTGTCTTTTCCATGTGTTCTCTGTCAGTCTTCCCAGGAACCCCATTGAACAGATGCTGTTCTCAGTTAATAGAAGAAAAAACTCAGGTCAGGGAGGTTGAGCAAGTTGCCCAGGAAGTACATGGGTGGTAAAGCAGAAATTTGAACCCAGTTTTGAATCCAGAACACTCTGTCACACTATCTTCTTCTCAGACAAGAAACTTTTTTCTCTTTTAGCAGAAATGCATGTATTCATAGTATATCCAGAAGAGCTCAGACTCCATTACCATCAGAGAGTCTAGCCCCACCAGCCAAGCCTTGCTGTCACCACACTGTTTTCTCCTGAAAGCAGCCTCTCCCGGGACGAAACCTTCTGTCATCTCCATATAGCAGCTGTGTGGTTTCCACCGTCACCATATCCCTCAGCTTTTCTCGTTATTGAGAATTTCGCATAAAAAAGCATTTTAGACACAGGAAAGGGAGAATGAATTCAGACCTGGAGGTGAATGAACTTCTGTGGACTATAGAACACCGGAACCTCCTGGAATCTCACAAATGCCTGCCCCTGCCATGTTCAAAAGTAATCACTATATCTATGATATGATCTAGATTTATATATAATTTTGCTGTCTGGAACTCTGATCCCTCAAACCTCGGAACCCACTAAGCAGTTGTCAGCAGTAAGCACTTACATCTGGAAAGGTTTCGCTTCTTTGAATTGTGTTGGCATCAGAATTTATCTGAGCAGAGAAACACCGTGCACTGGTGATGATGAATCACTGATTGAGGAAGTAGTGGCTGGCTGCACCTGAAACAGAACCTGGCGGGAGGGAGGACAGTTTTGTGGCTGGGAAGAGGAGGATCCTTGAAATCTCAGAAAAAAAGAATGCTTTTTAGAGGAAATGACAGGTGATCCACGTCGCCCAGCGTGACTTGTACTGTCACAAAGGCATCAGACATTCGGCAAAAGCTAAGTGATGCTTTAACAACTTCTTTTTCAGGAAATGATTATGAGTCCTTTATTTCAAAAGTGAGTCTGGAACAGTGTGTGCATTATTGTGTAAGATCAGTCACCAGGCGTGGCCGTGTCCCGCACAGGTACTGGCCACTGTGATGAAAGCTGCCTCGGGCTGAGGTCTGACCAGGCTGGTGCCGAGACATAGTTAATCCACGTCTGACAACACGTTCCGTGAGGCAAGAGCCCGCAGGCCTGTGCCACTGAAAGGCAACTAGGAGGGCGGCTTCCTGCTTATTTTCTTTACAGCATTGGGTATCAGTTCCCTTGTTTTTGTCTTTCCAGTTGTGGTATATTTTTACCACCCTGTGCTGACCTAATTCAGTAAACCCAATTCATTCATGGAAACATCTCTTGTTACCATTTTCTGTGACTGCAAGACTGGTGGTGTCTTGGCGAAGCTTCTTTTCACTGGCTAAACTCTTCCCCCTCTACTAGGATGTTTTTCTTTTTAGTACGGATTTCTTCCAGGATAAATGAGTCAGAATGCTTGTAAATAAGTAGCACTACACTTGAAAATTGAAAAAACCTGAAATGTTATTGCAGAATTCATGGGTTGTCTCTAGAAAATGTTTTCAGTTCTTAAGAAAAACTACATAGTGTAGTTAGTTGAAATGTAGGGTCAGTGAAACCAGGGTCCCGAGTTCTCCCTAGCAACCCGCTCTTTTCAGTAACCTCAGGCCAGCTGTTCAAGAGCTATCTTACAAATCCATGCCGTTGTCTCGGTGGGGACATGCTAACCACTGAACACCAACCTATAACCTCTGCTGGGAAAACAGCAAATGTTCGTGTCCTTTTGGTGTTTGTTCATTTATTTTATTTTTATCTGAAATGTGATATATCCAGTAATGTCACCGATTTTAAAGAAAGTTAAACATTTCCAAGTAAAAGCAACCTATAACACTTTTATGAATGAAAAGGTAGACATAACTCTAGAGATTACCAGGTAATCAAAGGTAATTAAAAGATGCCTAGATAATTCACTGGGAGGAAACAATAGTCTTTTTTTCTATTGAGTTGTAATCGGCATATAATGTTATATTAGTTTAAGTACACAATATAGTGATTTGATATTTGTACAAACGGTTGACCTTTGAACAACTGCAGTTTGAACTGCACAGGTCCCCTTACACATACATGGGTGTTTTTTTTTCCCCCCAACAAATACAGAACAGATAGAAGGGGCGGGGGCAAGCTAAGATGCTGGAGTGGTAGCAGGACCCTGGGCTTGTCTCATCCCTCAAACACAGCTAGATAACTATCAGATCATTCTGAACACCCAAGAAATCGACCTGAGGGCTGATAGAACAAAGTGCATAACTAAAGGGACAGAAGAGGCCACATCCAGGAAGGTAGGAAGTACAGAGACATGGTTTGGGGGAGAAATGGGGAGAAATGGATTGCGGCGGCTGCAGAGGGGAGGGAGCCTTGGTCGTGGAGAGAGGTGAGAAAGAGAGAGAGGGGAAGAGAAGTACACAGGGGATCACACAAGGAAAACACTTCCCCAGAGCCATTGGTTGGGAAAATGAGAGGCTGATTTTCATGAGTTTTTGCAAACAACTCGAAGCCTGGAGTTTCAGAGGTCGGTGATGTGGCTAGGATAGGGCCCAGAGAGCACTGCCCTGCTCCTGGAGAGAAGGCAGGCAGGTAACTTGGGGGCAGATGGCATGGTGTGCGGATTGCCTAAGATTCACAGGAGAGACTGTTCCCCCTTCTTGGAGCACATCTGTGAGTGGTGGCATTGCCCCTCTGGGAACAGAAGAGCCCGGCGGGTGCCATTTCCCTCTCCCACCCCTCAGCGTAGGCTCAGAGACACCTGCTGAGGGTAGCTAACCTGGACACTGGCTGTTTAACCTGCTTTGCTCCAAATCCTATGCCCTTGCACTCTGATGTCAAACTGCCCTTCTGGGTCAAACCTGCATCGGTCCCAGGGCAGCAAGACCCTTCCCCAGAAGAGCAGTGCAGGTCCCTGTCATGCCAGGTCCTTAAAGTTTGGAATTTAAAATTTTTATTTTTGGGAGAGAGACAGAGACAGAGTGCAAGTGGGGGAGGGACAGAGAGAGGGAGACAGGATCCAAAGCAGACTCAGAGCTCTGTCAGCACAGAGCGCAATGTGGGGCTCAAACTCACGAACCATGAGATCATGACCTCGGCCAAAGTCAGACGCTCAACTGACTGAGCCACCCAAGTGCCCCTAAAGTTTGGAATTTTAAAAGTCAGCAGATTTGGCTGGAATAGAGAGCCCAAAGTGCACTGCGCTGCCCTAGGCAGGCAAGCAACTTGGACACAGACAGTGTGAAAACAGTGATCTGGAAAATGCCTAGGACACACGATAGGAAATTATTCACTCTTCTGAGAGGGCTTTCCTGAGAACAGCAACTATGGACCACCCCCCTCTTGGAACAAAGGACCTAGCTGGTGCCATTTCCCTCCCCTGTCCCTCAGCATAAATCAACTTCACTGAAAAGCACAGCACCAACACTGGCTGACTAACCTGCTTAGTCAGCCAGCCCTGTCCCTGTGCTCTGCAAGTGTGCCTAAGGATCAGTGCAGCGGGGCCCTTCCCCAGAAGACCACCAGAAACCCCCACTTGTATCATGTCTTCTGACCATAGAGTTCTACAAGGCTTCAGTTCTAGTGGAAGTAGCATCAGGTCTCATTTAACAAACAGACCAGGCACACCTAGTTCAGACTGGCCACACTATGGCCAAAGTCCAAACACTGCCCATCTACAGAGGAGAGCCTCTGTAGATGACTGACCTGAGGGATAGAGAAGCCAGACGCAGCAGCAGACTACATTCAACACACACCAGAGACACTTCCTGAAGCGTTAGGCCCTGGACATTACGTGACCTCTTCATAAAGCCATTACTCTCAGGAATAGGGAACATAACGAGCTTTTCTAACACAAAAAAGAAGACAGAGACCTAGACAAAATACGAAGACAGAGGAATTCATCCCAAAAGAAGAACAAGAAAAGGTCACAGCTAGAGCTGTAAACAAAACAGATCTAAGTAATATGCCTCATGCAGAATTTAAAGTAACAGTCGTAAGGATACTCTACCAGGCTTGAGAAGAGTATGGAAGATACCAGGGAGACCCTTACTGCAGAGATAAAAGAGCTAAAATACAATCAGGCAGAAATGAAAGACGCAACATCTAAGATTTGAAACTGACCAGATATAATGACCACAAGGATGGAAGAGTCAGAAGAACAAATAAGTGATATAGAAGATAGAATTATGGAAAATAATGAAGCTGAACAAAAGAGGGAAAGAAAAACTGTGGATCACAAGAGTTGACTTAGGGAACTCCATGACTCCATCAAACATAATAACATTTGTGTCATAGGAGTCCCAGAAGAAGAAGAGAGAAAAAGGGGCAGAAGTTTTTTTTTTTGAAGAAATCATAGCTGAAAACCTCTCTAACCTGGGGAAGGAAACAGACATCCAAATCCAGGAGGCACAGAGAATTCCCAACAAGATCAACAAAAGTAGGCTAATGCCGAGATATATTGTAGTTAAGTTTGCAAAATACAGTGATAAAGAAAATGTCCTAAAAGCAGCAAGACAAAAGAAGTCCCTTACTCACAAGGCAAGTGCTATAACATTGGCAGCAGATCTTTCCACAGAAACTTGGCAAACCAGAAGTTCAACCCACTGAATGGGAAAAATCTGCAGCCAAGAATACCCTATCCAGCAAGACTATCATTCAAGATGGAAGGAGAGATGAAGAGTTTCCCAGACAAACGAAAGCTAAAGGAGTTTGTGACTACTAAACCATCCCTGGAGGAAATATTAAAGGAGACGCTTTGAGTGGGAGGGAAAAGACCAAAAGTGACAAAAGACAAGAAAGGACCAGAGGAAATCTCCAGAAACAGCAACAAAAAAAGTAATAAAATGGCTCTAAGTACATATCAATAATTATGCTGAATGTAAATGGACTAAATGCTCCAATCAAAAGATAAAGAGTGTCAGAATGAATTTAAAAAAGACCCAACTATATGCTGCCTACAAGAGATTTGAGACCTAAAGACATCTGTGCATTTAAAGTGAGGGGAGGGAGAAATATTTATCGTGCACATGGATGTCAAAAGAAAGCCAGAGTAACAATACTTACATCAAACAAACTAGATTTAAACCAAAGACTGGGGTGCCTGGGTGGTGCAGTTAGTTAAGCGTCCGACTCTTGATCTCGGCTCAGGTCATGATCTCACGTTTCTTGAGTTCAAGCCCTACATCAGGCTTTGTGCTGATGGTATGGAGCCTGCTTGGGATTCTGTCTCTCCTTCTCTCTTCCCCCTCCCTGCTTATGCTTTCTCTCTCCCTCTCCTTCCCTCCCTCCCTCCCTCTCTCACTCTCTCTCTCAAAAGTAAATAAATAAACTTAAAAACCAACAGACTGTAACGAGTTGGAAAAGGGCACTAGATCATAATAAAGGGGACTATCCAACAAGAAGATCTAACAATTGTAAATATTTATGACCTCAACTTGGAAGCACCCAAATATATAAAACACTTAATAACAAACATAAAGGAATTCATTGATAATAATACAATAATAGTAGGGACTTAAACACCCCACTGATAGCAATGGACAGATCATCTAAACAGAAAATCAACAAAGAAACAATGACTTCAAATAACACACTGGACCAGATGGACTTAACAGATACATTAAGAACATTTCATCCTAAAGCAGCAGAATACACATTGTTTTTGAGTGCACATGGGACATTCTCCCGAATAGATCACATACTGTATCACAAATCAGCCCTCAACAAGTACAGAAAGATTGAGATCATACCATGCATATTTTCAGACCACAACACTATGAAACTTGAAGTCAACTACAAGAAAAAAATTGGAAAGATTACAAATACATGGAGGTTAAAGAACATCCTACTAAAGAGTGATTGGGTTAAGCAATCGTTCTTTAAATAATGAAAACACCACAGTCCAAAACTTTTAGGATGCAGCAAAGGCAATCCTAAGAGGGAAGTATATTGCAATATGGTCCTACCTCAAGAAGCAAGAAAACTCTCAATACACATTCTAATCTTATACCTAACGGAGCTAGAAAAAGAACAACAAATGAAGCCTAAAGCCAGCAGAAGGTAAATAATAAAGATTAGAGCAGAAATAAATGATACAGAAACTTAAAAAAAAAAAAAAATGGAGGAACAAATCAATGAAACCAAGACCTGGTTCTTTGAAAAAATTAATGTAACTGATAAACCCCTAAGCCAGTCTTATGAAAAAGAAAAGAGAAAGGACCCAAATAAATGAAATCACAAATGAGAAAAGAGAAATAACAACCAACCACACAGAAATACAATAAGAAAATATTATGAAAAATTATATGCCAACAAATTGGACAATCTGGAAAAAATGGATAAATTCTAGAAATATAAGCAACCAAAAGTGAAACTGGAAGAAATAAAAAAAACTTGTACAGACTGATAACCAGTAAAGAAATTGAATCCGTAATCAGAAATCCCCCAACAAACAAAAGTCCAGGGCCAGATGGCTTCAAGGGAATTCTACCAAACTTTTAAAGAAGAGTTAATACCTGCTCTTCTCAAACTATTCCAAAAAATATAAATGGAAGGAAAATTTCCAAACTCATTCTGTAAGGCCAGCATTATCCTGATTCCACAACCAGACAAAGACATCACTAAAAAAGAAAACTACAGGCCAATATCCCTGATGAACATGGATGCAAAAATTCTCAACAAAATACTAGCAAATGGAATCCAACAGTACATTAAAAGAATCATTCATCATGATCAAGTGGGATTTATTCCTGGCTGCCAGGATGGTTCAAGATTTGCATTAATAAAAGTAAGGGTAAGAACCATATGATCCTCTCAAAAGATGCAGAAAAGCATTTGACAAAGTACAATATCCATTCATGATAAAGACTCAACAAAGTAGGTTTAGAGGGAACATAATAAAAGCCCACATCCTCATCCTCAATGAGGAAAACCTGGAAGGTTTTTCCCTAAGGTCAGGAACAAGACAGATGTCCACTCTCACCATTGTTATTTAATGTAGTACTGGAAGTCCTAGCCTCAGCAGTCAGACAACAAAAGAAGTAAAAGGCATCCAGATCGACAAGGAAGATGTCAAACTCTTACTATTTGCAGATGACATGATATTCTATATGGAAAACCCAAAAGACACTACCACAAAATTGCTGGAACTGATACATGAGTTCAGTAATGTCACAGGATACAAAATCTGTACAGAAACCTGTTGCATTTCTATGCACCAATAATGAAACAGCAGAAAGGGAAATCAAGGAATTGATCCTATTTACAATTGCAGCAAAAACCTAATACAACTAGGAATAAATCTAACTAAAGAGGCAAAAAGATCTATACTCCGAAAAATTATAAAACACTGATGAAAGAAAGTGAAGATGATAGAAAGAAATGGAAAAACTTTCCATGCTCATGAATTGGAAGAACAAATATTGTTAAAATGTCTGTACTACCCAATGCATTCTACGCATTTAATGCAATCCCTAGCAAAATACCACAACCATTTTTCACAGAGCTAGAACAAACCATCCTAAAACTGGTGTGGAACCACATAGCAAAGCAATCTTGAAAGAGAAAAGAAAAGCCAGAGGCATCACTTCAAAACTATAGTCATCAAGGCAGTATGGTTCTGGCATAAAAACATACATTGATCAATGGAACAGAGTAGAAAACCCAGAAATGAACCTGTAACTATATGGTCAACTAATCTTTGATGAAGAAGAAAGACTATCCAGTGGAGAAAAGACAGTCTCTTCAACAAATGGTGCTGGGAAAACTGGGCAGCTACATGCAGAAGAATGAAACCGGACCACTTTCTTACACCATACACAAAAATAAACCCAAAATAGATGAAAGACCTAACTGTGAGACAGGAAGACATCAAAATCCTAGAGGAGAACCCCTTTGACCTTGGCTGGGGCAACTCCTTACTAGACATATCACCAGAGGCAAGGGAAGCAGAAGCAAAAGTGAACTATTGGGACTTCATCAAGATAAAAAGCTTCTGCACAGTGAAGGAAATGATCAACAAAACTAAAAGGCTTCAGAATGGGTGAATATATTTGCAAATGACATCTGATTAAGGGTTAGTATCCAAAATATAAATATAAATAAAGAACTTATCAAACTCAACACCCAAAAGACAAATAATCCAGTGAAGAAATGGGCAAAAGACATGAATAGACACTTCTCCAAAGAAGACATCCAGATGGCTAACAGACACATGAAAAGATGCTCAACATCACTTATTATCAGGGAAAAGCAAACCAAAACTACAATGAGCTATCACTTCACACCTGTCAGAATGGCTAAAATTAACAATACAGAAAACAACAGGTGTTGGTGAGGATGTGGATAAAGGGGAACCTTCCTACACTCTTGGATGGAATGTAAACTGGTGAGGCCAGTCTGGAAAACAGTGTGAAGATTCCTCAGAAAGTTAAAAATAGGGGTGCCTGGGTGGCTCAGTTGGTTAAATGTCTGACTTCAGGTCAGGTCACAATCTCATGGTTCATGGGTTTGAACCCTACGTCAGGCTCTGTGCTGACAGCTCAGAGCCTGGAGCCTGCTTCAGATTCTGTGTCTCGCTCTATCTGCGCCTCCTCCACTCATGCTCTGTCTCTCTCTGTCTCTCAAAAGTGAATAAACATTAAAAAAATTTTTTTAAAGTTACAAATAGGTCTACCCTACAGTCCAGCAATTGCACGAGTAGGTATTTGCCTAAAGGATACAAAAATACTGATTAAAAGGGATACGTACACCCCAATGTTTATAGCAGCATTATCAACAATAGCCAAATTATGGAAAGAGCCCAAATGTCCGTTGCATGGTGAATGAATAAAGAAGATGTGGAGTGTGTGTGTGTATATATACATATGTATATATACATACATATATATATATATATATGTATATGTATATGTATATATATGTATGTGTGTGTGTGTGTGTGTGTGTATATATTCTCCACACACACAGTGGAATACTACTCATTTACCATTACCATTTGCAAAAACATAGATGGAACTAGAGTACATTGTGCTAAGTGAAATAAATCCATCAAAGAAAGACAAATACCATATGATTTTAATCATATGTGGAATTTAAGAAACAAAACGATGGAATAGGGGGAATAAAAAAGAGAGGCAAACCTGAAAACAGACTCTTAACTATAGAGAACAAACTGAGGGTTGCTGGAGGGGAGGTGGGAAAGGGGATGGGTTAAATTGGTGATGGGTATTACGGAGGGCACTTGTTGTGATAAGCACTGGGTGTTGTATATAAGTGAATCACTTATTCTACACCAGAATCTACATGAATCACTAAATTCTACACTGGAAACTAATATTACACTGTATGTAAACTAATTGGAATTTAAATAAAAACTTTAAAAAGAAAAAAATATATGGTACTTTAAATGTATTTTCTGTTCCTTATGATTTGGTTAATAACATTTTCTCTAGCTCACTAGATTGCAAAAATACAGTATATAATAGGTAAAACATACAAAATATGTATTAATTGACTGCTTTTGCTATTGATAAGGCTTCTGGTCAATAGTAAGCGATTAGTAGTTAAGTTTGGGGGAAGTCAAAGTTACACATGGATTTTCAGCTTTGCAGGGCATCAGCAACCCCTAAGCTCTTAGTTGTTCAAAGGTCAACTGTATTGTGAAAGGATCACCGCAGTAAGTCTAGGTAACATCTGGGGAATTTTCTTTTTCACAAATGGTGCTGAAACAATTGCATATCTGTATTTAAAAACAAAAACAAAACAAAACAAAAAACCACCTTGATTCTGACCTCATACTCTACCTAAAAATTAACTGTAAGTAAATCACAGATATAAATGTAAAAACTAAACTTCTCTGTAAACCTTGGGTTTGAAACCTTGGATTAAGTAAAGATTCAATGGATTGGACACAAAAAGCATGAACCATGAAAGAAAAAAAAAATTGACACTGGACTTCATCAAAATTTAAGATTTTCACTTTTTGAAAGATACCATTAAGCAAATGAAAAGGCAAGCCACAGAGTAAGAGAAATTATTTTCAGCACACATATCTTATAAAGGATTGTATATAGAATTTTTATAACAAAATAAGGTTGGAAGCTTATATATATCCATATGTATGTAGACATATTGTATACATCTATGTGAGTATTCATACATACACATAGCACATATGTATGAGTGGATGGGGAATACGTACACATAGCAAGGAATTTGAACAGACATGTCCCTAAAGATGATGTGCAAATGATCAATAAGAACATGAAATGATACTCACCATGACTACATTGGAGAAATGCAAATTAGGAACAGTGTCCTACCACTGCATACTTACTAGAATAGCTAAAACAAAAGAGACTGACAACACCATGTGCTGGTGAGGAGCGAACCTACTAATGCTCTCATACACTGTTGCAGGGAGTGTAAAATGGCATAACCGCTTTGGAAAATAATTTAGTAATTTCTTATGCATTTAAACATGCTTACCATATGATCTAGCAATTAATTCCACTCTCAGGTATTCACTCAGGAGAAATGAAACCACGCATCTACCAAAGGTCTTACACATGCATGTTCATAGCAGTTTTATAGTAGCCAAATACTGGAAGCAAGCTAAATGCCTGGCAATTTGGGTGGATAAATAAGTTGTGGTATATTTATATAATGAAATACTACTCTTCATGAAAAGGAATGAACTGCCGATGCACACAAGGATTTAGAATACTCTTAAACTATTGTACTGAGTAAAGGCAGCCATACACAAAAGTGAGCATACTATACAGTTCCCTTCATGTAAAATTCAAGAAGAAGCAACTAGTGAGAGAAATTAGATCACTGGTTGCCTTGAACCAAGGATGAGCATAGGCGATTGACTGCTGAGAACTTTATTTAATGTATACAAATTATAGCTCAATGAAGTTGATTTTTAAAAAGATAATAAATACTATCAGCAGCTACTTGCCAACAATTTGGAAAACTTACATGAACTGGAAAAATTTTTTTTAGTAATTCAATAGAACTGACTCAAGAGGAAATAAAAAGCTTAACAGCTTGACTTGTACTAAAACTACTGAGTACATTGAAGCAATGGTTAAAAATCTTCCCACAAAAAAATTCAGATGCATAGGCATGTTATACCCAACTTTCATGCAATAGGTTATCCCAGTTTATATAAATTGTTCCAGGCAGTGGAAAAGGAAGGAGTACTTACTGTCCAACTCATTCTGAGAGATCAACATAACTTTGAGAAATCCAGATACAAAGACATTATCAAAAGGAAATCATAAGTTTGTTTCACTCATGAATACAGCTGTAGAAATTCTGAACTCATCAGTAAATCAACTTCATCTGTGTGTATCAAAGACAATACTTCATCTCCAGGTTGGGCTAGTTGTAGGCATGCAAGGGTAGTATAATTTGAGGAAGTCAGTAGAAGCAATTTACTTCATTAATAGATTAAAAGATTTTTTAGATGGGCTTATTTGAATAAATACAATGAACGCATCAAACAACACCCAAGTATGTGTAATTTTTCCAGTTAAATTATCATTTTTTTACTTTAGAGAGAGTCTCTAGAGAGCATGAGCAAGGGAGAGGGGTAGAGGGAAAGAGAGAGAATCTTAAGCAGATCCACGCTTAGCGTGGAGTGCGATACAGGGTTTGATCCCACGACCCTGGGATCGTGACCTGAGGCAAAATCAAGAGTCAGATGCTCAGCCGACTGAGCCACCCAGGCACCCCTAAGTTATTTTTTCATTTTGATTAAGGGAATATTATTAGCAAGGCTGAGGACGGTATATAACCAAAAACTGAGAACTTTCCTATTTTGATAGGTGACCCAGAGACACTAATGGCAAATCTGTTACCATAGGTGGGAGACCATAGAACCATAGGTGGGAGACCAAAGCAAGGACACTGGATCCATACAACCCTGGGTCATCCTTAACACTGCCATTCACCTTGTGTATGATCAAGGATAAGTTAACTATCCCCTCTGTGTCTGTTTTCTCTGGAAAATGGGCATGATAATCCCTCCCATGAACAAAGCTTGAAGAATTAACATGTGTGAAACACTTAGCTCTTCACTGACACTTGCTTTTCAAATGAGGTCTTTTGTATTATATGTTAGTGTTACAGTACATATGATGTATTTATGCACTGTTCTCTTTAAGACCATCTAACTCTTAGCCAAAGGCTAAGTTAATGACTATAGCCTTTGCTAAAAGTGCTTTCCCTTTCAGATTAATTGACATCTTGTGTCTATGTGTGTCTCAAAGGTGAGTGATTTCACATGGAGCCACGATGGAACTCAAGCACTTATTTCATATCGAGATGGGTTTGTCCTGGTTGGTTCTGTCAGCGGACAAAGACACTGGTCATCTGAGATAAACCTGGAGAGTCAGATCACATGTGGCATATGGACTCCTGATGACCAACAGGTAAAGCCTCTTGATTATGGGTGTGTAAGGAATGTTAAAACCATGTGAGCTGAGGAGGAAATGAATTGATTGCATACAGTCATATAGGGAAGGGAATGGGGAGGGGGAAGCTGACTCAGAAGCCTCTTAAAGAATCACGAAGGTAAACAACAGTGAATATGTCCAGGTAAAAATTAAAACTTTAAGTGAACCATAGATGGGAGAAATAATATTTCCCACCAAATGGTAAACACTGAGTTAACATTTTAATTATGGAAAATATTCATACAGATGTACTTTTTTTTTTTAATGTTTTTATTTATTCCTGAGAGAGAGAGGGAGGGAGAGAGAGCAAGAGCAGGGGAGGGGCAGAGAGAGAGAGGGAGACACAGAATCCGAAGCAGGCTCCAAGCTCCAAGCTGTCAGCAGAGAGCCCAACGCGGGGCGCAAACTCACAAAGCACGAGCTCATGACCTGAGCTGAAGTTGACGTTTAACAAACTGAGCCAACCAGGCGCCCCCAGATGTACTTTTAAATCTGTGTAAATAGCCAGTTGGTAAATGGATAATGGGCATAATGATTCACAAAAGAAGTTCAACTAGTCAGTAATCATATGGTGGAAAAATATACATTTTCAGGAAAAAAATGCAAAATAACATAGGAAATAGTTTCACTTATTAGCAAAAAAATAATAAAATGGTACAGGTGATTTCCTGGTTAATGATAAGAGTTCAGTGAAAGGATTCTTACCATTGCTGGTAATAATGTCTATTACCTTTAGGGAAGGAATTTGGCAGAATATGTCAGAAGTCTAAAAAAATTATTGTCCACTTTGACCTGGTAATATACTTTAGGAATTTATCTAAAAACAGAAAGGAAGAAAATAAAAGTTACAGTCATTAAAACATTATTTGTGATAGTAAAAATTTGGCAACAGCCTACTTGTCTAAAAATAGACTGGGTAAGTAAACTGTGGTATTACCACTTAAAGGATTATACAGTTTAAGTTCAGGAAATTATGGATTGTGGTTACAAAGACAGTGTAATAATCTGCAAGAGTTCTTATGATATAATGTTGAGGGGAAAACTCAGGATATGAAATGGTGTATGTGGTATAAGATTATCACGTCATTAAACAACCAAAAGAAACCCATCCATTTACTTAAAAGACCTGAAAGGAAACAAAACGCCACAGGTAGGTTGTTTTATAGTGATGAGCTTTGGGGTCATTTTCTAAAATTCGTTTTAAAACCCATTTTAAAATTTTCTTTAATGTATCTGTTTTACTTTTGTGATAAAATAATATAGAATAACCTAATAAAATTATATATTGATAATTCATTTTTTTAACGTTTATTTCATTTTGAGAGTGAGGGCATGTACGTGCACACGAGCGGGAAAGGGGCAAAGAGAGAGAAGAGGGAGGATCCCAAGCAGGCTCTGCACTGTCAGGACAGAGCCCGATGTGAGATCCTGACCTGAGCCGAAATCAAGAACAGACACTTAACTGACTGAGACAGTGAGGCACCTCTGATAATTCATTTTTAAATAGAAAATAATAATAATTTATATTTTACAAATGGTGCCGGAGGTCAGCTCCAGCAACCAGGGGTTCCCGAAGGAAGAACGGCATTGGTGAAAATAAAACTAAAATAAAAACAAAAAATAAAAATGGACACAGACAACAGCAGCGTGTTGAACTGGCCGATTTATTGTAGCAAACTTGGCATTATGTTTGCTAGTGATTTCCCTGTGGCATATGTCATCTATGTTTTTCTAACATTACCTAACTTTGAAAATGTTCCTATGTGTAATCAACCTTTAAGAAATAACATGGCGATTTCCCCCTAATTTTCCCGCATACCCTTTGATTATTGATTAATTTCTTACATTATTCCATTATGCATCTGTGTTTATCTATAATCTACAAAGCATTTGCTTTGCTGTTCTCGTGAAAGGCCCTCCATTTCTCAACACCTCAAGTGGAACAGTTACAGGGACCTGACCTCCTAACCACATGAGGCCAGAACAATGTGTTTGCCTCGGTCCGAGGTGCCAGAAAGGGGCCGAAAAAGCCTTAGAAACCCATGCCTCATACATTCTCAGAGAGACAGTGCACCTAGGAATTAATGAACCATTCTATACCTTAACCGACTAGGTTCAGTCATCATCTGGAATGCCTCAGGGGGCCAGGTGGGCCTAGGGGTTGAAGTCACCTGTGCCCAGAGATACACTCCTTAGTTGCCGGAGTGAGGCTTTCAAATCCATATGTCTCTCCTTTATAGTCCCTCTTTGCTGGCAAATGCATGAGACTATCCTTCCTGTAAGTAGAGGAGTCTCCATAGGGGATGGCAAGGGCTAAACGTAAGGCCGCACGATTTCTTGCGGAACCTCATTTTCTTCCCTAATGGTTCTTTTCCCAGGGGGCCTGCCGAGGGCAATTCCCCAACAGACAATACCCCAGGTACTTTAATAAGGCCAAATTACCTAAAAGCAGGAGTACAAGAAGCTTCACTGTCGGCGGGCTGCCCTGCAGTCACCCATCCGTCCGCAGCCAGGGCCCTGCCACTCAGGCTGGGATAGCTCGGCTTCCAGCAAAAGGGAAAAGCTTTGTAAATACAAAGCTTGTGTTTTCCAAATACAGCAAAATCCATAAAGTGCCAGGACATTTCGTAGCAGAGATTTTAGTTTAATGTTGATAAAAGCAAGCATTAGTATAATAAGGAACGATAACTTTCAGTTTTGAGTCTTAATCTTTTCGTTCTTTTTTTTTTAGCTGAATTGCTCTCTACTAATCACTAAACATTTCTTGCTTCCGTTTTTTTTTTTTTCAAATAAAAATGGTCAATATTTTTTTCTTTCTTCTCAAAATGACTATTATGGGAGCTACAAAGAAATAGTTTCAACACATTTCTTCCACGGCCCCCCCCCCCAACCAGTCTCCTAATTATCCAGAGGCATATGTGTGTGTCTGTATGAAGCACTTGAATTTATTGTGCCCTTGTGGTTTTGTAGGTTTTTACTGCTCCTGGAATCAGCTGAAGAAGCCTGCTGCAGCCTTCTCAGCAGCCTTGCACAGACACCCCTCCCTGCACCTCTCCTCCTCTGTTCAGGGTAGGGGGGTGGTGAATTATTTCCTGCCTGTTTCCCAGGGCTTTTGTAATGATCAAATGAGGGAACAGATGTGAAAGTACTTAAAAATATGTAAGTGGAAGTCTTGGCTTTGCATTCTTCCCTTGCCTATAGGGGTGGAACCTGGGAGGCTCATGTCATAGTCCCCTGATGAGCTGTGTCTGCCAGTATCCCTAACAGACAGCATACAAGGAATGTGACAGTCACAGGACCCAGACATGCTGGGGACACGGTGGGTGAGACTTGGCGCCTGCCTTTGAGATGGTGGGGGCCAGATGAGACAGACCCACAAACATCCTGTGCTCTGTCCTGACAAAGTTACCTGTGTAGCAGGCAGCATGGTGTCATGGGCATGAAGGGGGCAGCTGGGCTACAGTTTTAATTTTTTTTAATGTTTGTTTATTTTTGAGAGAGAGAGAGAAAGAAAACATGAGTGGGGGAGGGGCAGAGAGAGAGGGAGACAGAATCCAAAGCAGGTTCCAGGCTCTGAGCTGTGTCAGCACAGAGCCCCACATGGGGCTCGAAGTCATGAACCAGGAGATCAAGACCTGAGCTCGAGTCGGATGCTTAACCAACCGAGCCACCCAGGCGCCCCATGGACTGCAGCTTGAAGCCAGGCTAAGACACTTGGGCTTGGCTCTGTAGACCTGTCTGTAGGACCAGAGCGTGACTTAGGCCCGTGTTTGGTCTCCTGGTCCACAAGCTCTCTCTGGAGGATTGCGTTTACCGGTTCTGTATTTGGCCTGATGGGTGGGATTTCACTCAGGAAAGTGCTGCACTTGCTACCTCTCAGAAAGGTTGCAGACCACTGAAGCAACAAGGGTCCTTGTAAGAATTGAAAAGGGCGAAGAGATATATGGGGTACTCCATCAATCACATTTGAACTGAGACATGGAAAAATAAAATTCCTTCCTCCATGTTTGTCACTCTTTCATATCTCTTGCTCGGTTTGAAAATTATTAATGAAAAAAGACAATTTGTAATGTAGTGTCCTGAGCTCTTACATTGGGAGTTGGTGTTTAAAGCTCTGCCTCCTCCAACTCAGGGTGTGTCTTCCCTTCTCCTGGAGAACCTCCTGCACTTCATGTAGAGTAAAACACCATCCAGGATGAAGCTGCCTCCTCACATCTTGAGATAGTTCCAATCATACAGGATTTTAGGCTGCTTCCTAACTTTTTAAAATAAAAGGAGTACCATTTTACAAGTGAGTTAGATAAGAGTCTAGCTGTTTTCCTACTTGTGTATTTTTCTTTGTGTGTGTGTGTGTGTGTGTGTGTATTTTAATGTTTGTTTATTTTTGAAAGGGACAGAGAGAGCACGAGCAGGGGAGGGGTAGAGAGAGAGGGAGAAGGAGAGGGAGAGAATCCCAAGCAGGCTCCACGCTGTCAGCACAGAGCCCAACGTGGGGCTTGAACTCATGAGGTGTGAGATGATGACCCAAGCTGAAACCAAGAGTCGGACACTTAACTGACTGAGCCACTCAGGTGCCCAACACTTTTGGGGTTTATAGACTAAATCCTAGATGGAAAGTGGCAACCCTTTTCCTGGAAAGATGTGCATGTGCACATAACATGATTATATGTGTCGCTTTGCATAGAATGTTGGGTGGGAGCTCATAGGATTCCATTCATGAACTGACCCCTTTACATCCTGATCTAGACAGTTTAGAGGTGACCTTTGGGATAATCCTTCCCGGCTTTCTGTTACTCGTATATTCAAACATTACAGAAAATTGAGAGAATATACTTGCCTTAAATTCAGCAACTAATATTTTGCCATATTTATGTATGCTCTCCTCCTCTTCCTCTGCCTGCCTTCCATTCTCCCTCTCTCTTCATACATGCACACATTTTTTGTAGTACTGTTTTTGAACGTCAGTTATAGACATTATGACACGTCACCCCAAAACATTTCAATATGCTTGTCCTAAGAATAAGTTCATTCTCCTACATTTTAACCCCCAGGAAATTAGCAGTGATATTAGCTGGTACCCAGCCGCTCTTCATAGCTCTCTAATTGTTACAAGAATGAGTTTTGTAGGTTTTTTTCCTTTTTTTTTAATTTATTTTTTTTGTTATTTAGAACCAAGATCTAAGTTGTATACAGCAGTCGTTTATTATGTCTTGAGTCTAGAAAAGTTTCCTCTTTTTTTCTTTTTTAAATGACATTGCCTTTCTAGCAAGTTTAGTGTGGTTACCTTGTACAATATTCCACACTCTGGACTTGCACAGTTGTTTACCCATAGTATCATTTAATTTCTACTGGCCTCTGTATTTTCTATCAATGGGAAGTTAGGTTGAGATTAAATTTGGATTAAATAGTTTTGGTAAGAACAGTTAATAGGTGATACCTTATCATGTACACTGAGCCACATTAAGAAGTGTATAATGTCATGTTATCCCACTGAGGGTTGCTGATTCTGATGGAACCTTTGTAAAAACAAGACTAGTTTTTCATAGCATGTTCTTAATTTCATCTATACTTAACAGCGATTTTTTTTTTCCCAAGTGATGTGTTTCATTTTAGGCTAAAATTTATCTTCCATTAAATTGCAAGAAGGAAATATGATCCTACTTGTAGTTTATATAGTAGGTAAAGACTGTCTTAGTCTCCTCAGGCTGTTGTAACAATTCTGCTGGCTGGAGGGCTTAAGCAACAGACATTTCTCTCTCACAGTTCCAGAGGATGAAAGTTCAAGATCAGGCGTTGGCAGGTCTGGTTTCTCATGAAGCCTCTCTCCTTGGCTTGCAGGTGGCCACCATCTTTCTGTGACCTCATGTGACCTTTCCTGTGTATGCTCATCCCTGGTATCTCTTCCTTTTTGTATAAGGACACCAGTCCCACTGGTTTTCGGCCCTATCCCTATGACCTCATTTAACCTTAATTACCTTACCTTTTTACAGGCTGTGTCTCCAAATACTGTCACATTAGAGATTAAGCCTTCAGTATATGAATTTTGAGTAGGATACAAACATTCAGTTCTTAACGGCCTCATAAAAAATATGAGTTGTCAAAAAATATTTTGAAGAATAGAAAATTCACAGAAAAGACACATAAATTCAGCTTGATAAACTTGAGATGTATTTATAAATAGAACAGTATTTGTAGGGCTTGGGAGAAACAACAAATGGTGTAAATCGAAAATGTCAGAGAAATAAATATAAATATGGGGAAAAAATATCTGTGGGTCCCCAGTTGGTCAAGAATAATGCAGCAGTGAAGCTTTTGCCATTACTAAGAAACACCCAGCATCACAACAGAGTGCTGTAGGAGGAGGATGCTTGGTCCCCTGTACAGTCTCCAGGGGTCTAGGGGAACACCATGCCTCTTGATACAGGTAACTGCTTTGAAACATACACACTCACATGTATCCATCCTGTATTCTTTGAGTCTTAGGTGAACATGAGTCCACTTTGAGAGCCTTTGAACCAGAAAAAGTTGTTGAGAAGTTGAGGTACATTTCCATCAGGAAAGGTGGAGATGCCAGCACGTGATCCAGTGTGTGTGGGCATGAGCTAGGCTCTCCTAGAACAGTGAACATCCGGTGGATCTGTGTCCATGGAAGATGGGATGGAAGGAAAAAGCCTCAGACTCTCATCTCAGGAATTTAGGTTGGATGAGGAAGAGTTTTGTGGTTCCTGTTCTGAGTGAAAGGGCACACCTAAACTACAGGAAGAAAGCTCTAGTTCCCACCCCTCTTGGGAGAACACCTCACAAGAAGAAAGCTCCCCAGAACCCCCCTGCCATGGGCACAAGGAGGCCTGCAGAGAACTACTTTTTAGGCTAGTGGTTCGTTTTTCTCTTTCTGGGTCTCCCTTCTCTACCACAGCTCCTGTAGTTTGATGTGTGAACCATTTGGATTTATTTTAAGGGGATCCCTAGGCATGGAAACTGTGTACATGTTAGGGAAGTTAGCAATACTCGTTGTCACTCACAGTGCAGTCCCCAGATCAGATGCCATGTAGTTCATCTAGTGCCCACTTCGGCAGCACACATACTAAAATTGGAATGATCCAGAGTGGATTAGCATGACCTCTGTGCAAGGATAACATACAAATGCATGTGGGTCGTCCGGGCCTTGCAGCTTCCTCCCTGACTCGGTGGTCCTTTTCAGGGATCTCAGTCCTCGACTGTTGGCCTTTCTTTCCAGCTGCTCCTGCTTTCTGCTCTGACAGAGCTGTCTCTCTCCCCAGGCCCCCAGAGCCACAGAATCCTTGCCCCATGTGAAGCCTGTCCTCCAAGCAGCCTGGGGCTTCACTTTGCCCCCTCCCACACTGTCCTCTCCAACTCTGACCGAGGCGTCTGTGACCCCAGTCCGCATTTCCAGGCCTCACTCATGCTTTCTGGACACTGCTCTCCCCCCAGCCTACAGCGAGGCCTGGGTTGTCACATCCACACCCCCACACCCTGCTCCTGGAAGCCCTCCTGTGCTCATTCCTCCTCCTCACCTGGTCCACTTGTCTAGGGCTCCAACATGGGGTTTTTCCCTTTTTCTCTCCTTTGGGCTGATTTCTCCCACTGCCACGGCCTGTCAGCTCCCACCTGAGTATGCAGGCTCCCCGAGCTGCGTTCTGTGTGCACCGTCTGTCCCTCCCGCTGAGCTGGCTGCCTGCCTGGACCCCACTTAATCCAGCGTGGGCCCTGCTTAGCACGGCAGTCTTCTTCCCTGCCCTCTCTTCTGTTGCTGACCACTCACACTGGACTTGCCCTCCTCCTTGGCTTCAGTCTCCTCTTGGTCACCAAGGCCTGGTGATTCCACTTCTTAAATACTTCCGTGTCAGGGATGATTTATTTGTATTTACATGTTAAAGATGGTTATGTTCAAACCAGCTCAAGTGCAGGTGTCTAAGCTCTCACACACCTTGCACTCTGTAACAGGACTGCTCGATTTGGTGACTTACAGGTTCTTCCCACTGTCCCTCTTCTCCAGCTTTGTTCCCTGGCTGGTTCCCTCTGTTCCTCGGTGGCTGCTTCTGGCGCACTGGGCTGCCTCCTTCCTGGTTCCCGTGTGGTAAGGGAAGGAGTGACTTTTCAGGTTGTTGAAGTTATTGTTTGTTTGTTTATTTATTTATTGACTTACTTTTGAGAGACAGAGCATGAGTGGGGGAGGGGCAGAGAGAGAGGGAAGACAGAATCTGAAGCAGGCTCCAGGGTCCGAGCTGTCAGCACAGAGCTTGACGCAGGGGCTCGAACTCACGAACCGCGAGATCATGACCTGAGCCAAAGTCGGACACTCAACTGACTGAACCACACAGCTGCCTCGTCGTTGAAGTTAAAGATCTCCCTTTGCCTGTAGCAGTGGCTTGCAGACTGTGGAGCTGCCTTCCTGGGGCAAGGGATGGAGGGGGCTCCTGGGAGGAGAGGGCAGGACCACTCTGTTTCTGTCTGTGTTAGATGCGAATTTGGGCTTGTGTCTTAACATTTTGTTTTTTGAGGGAAAATCTATAAGATAAACATATGAGTCTGGTTCCTCTCTATACAATCTGGTCCCTTTCTAACTTTATGTTTACTAGCTTTTGTTAAATACCTGTAGTTTTTGTTGCTTATTTATTTTTTTAGAGAACACAAGCACGGGAAGGGCAGAGGGAGAGGAAGAATCCCAAGCAAGCTCCACACAGTCAGCACGGAGCCTGACACGTGACTCTATCCCACGACCCTGGGATCATGACCTGAGCACAAATCGAGTTGGATGCTCAACTGACTGAGCCACCCAGATGCCCCAAAGAGCTGTAGTTTTTAAAAGTCAAATAGTACTAGTAGGCTTATAATGAAAAAAGTTTAAAACACACAGGCACCTTTTAGTTCCCAGTGCTATCCTTCACACTTTGATTCCTATTCCCCTATTTCCCCTCCCCGAGTCCCACTCCAGTTTCAACTTTCTGACTCCCACTCCGATTCCCACTCCCCAATTCCTACTCTGCTTCTCACTCTGATTCCTACTCCCCGTTTCCCACTCTCTGATTCCCACTCCCTAACTCCTGCTCCCGGATTCCCACTCCCTGTGGCAGGCACTTTTTATTTTGACTCTTTGTGTTTCTCTCCATATTTCTGAATTAAAGGCTTGTTCTGTCTGATCTTGACTGTTGAGCCTCAGGTGTTCTCTACTAACTTCCTACCTGGAAAATGAGAAGTCTTGGAATACCCCTTTCTGTACGCAGCCTTATTCTCTCCCACGCCCCGCTTCCCTGCGTGCTCCTGTCTGCACAGTTGGTGGTCAGTGTTCCATGGTGAACATGGGATTCATAGACAATTGGCACATACAACCAAGGTTGAATGGCTGCCTCGTGAGTCCTTGGCTTTGCCCACAGTTAGTAAAGTTGCCTTACTTACTGTTTATTTGTCTGGGTACCAATCAGATTAATCCCTACACTCTCCAAAATATTAGAAACCTTTCGGAATATATTCCACCACTCAGGAGATGGTTTTCTGGTGCTGTTCCTCCCATGGCCCTCGGGCCCCCGCGCCAGCAGCACAGCTGGTAGGTACCCTGGGCGTTGGTTCCCTTGTCTCCCCTGGTATGGGAGTCCCTATTTCCGGGATCATGCACTTTTATTTTGTGGTTTGGTGGTACCCTCTTTTGGTGGAACATGTCTTCTGGGTATTGGAAATTTTAAGACATTTGCTTTATATGTCTCCTCCCTTGTTTAGCTGGGACATGGCAATCCCTTTGCAACTCATTCTTTTAGCTCTTTGGTATCTTCTCTTTCTGGATATCTTACTACTCAGATATTGTCCTTCTAGATTGATGATCTGATTTTAATATCTTTTCTCTCCCAGTTTCTTTTCTTTGCCTGCTTATCCTATTTTCTGGGCAATATCTTCCAAGTTTTCTTTGACCTTCAAAAAATTAATGGTGTTTTTAATTTTTAAGAACTCTTTTTTGTTTTCTGGTTGTGCTTTAAAAAAAAGAGCATTGGGGTGCATGGGTGGCTCAGTTGGTTAAGCATCCGACTTCGGCTCAGGTCATGATCTCACAGTTCGTGGGTTCAGCCCCATATTGGGCTATGCTGACAGCACAGAGCCTGGAGCCCACTCTAAGTTCTGTGTCTCCCTCTCTCTCTGCCTCTCCCCCACTCACACTGTCTCTCTCTCTCAAAAATAAAATAAAACATTAAAAGAAAATTAAAAATAGCATCATATTCATATTTCACAGAGGATGAAACAATATAAAGATATTAATTGGAGATTCTGAAGTATCCCTCTGTATTCTTCACCATCTTTTTCCTTCAGGTTCTTTCTGGCTTTGTTTTGGCTGCTTTTTCATATTAGATGCTTTTCTCACATGTCTGGGTGGTCTTTGGTCATCTCATATTTTAGAGGTGGAGACTAAAAAATGACCTGGACACTGGGGTGCGGGGGTGGTGGTGCTGCTAAGTGATGGGCTTCACTGCGAGGCAGTGCCTGGGCCTGTGCTTCTGCACGTACCTTACCTAGTGACTGCGGTGGGCTCGTTTCTCACATTGAGTTGCTGGTGTTTTACTGTAGGCCCCTGAGCTGTGTGTGTGTCTGGCCCCTCGCCCTGGGCTTCCATTTAGCCCCTCCAGGGGATCAGACAATGTGCACCTGCTGTCTGTGTGGATGGGAGAAGACATGTGAAACTTTGCCTGTTCTTTCTCCGTACTTCCACCCTCACCTCCACCTGGGGAAGGGTCTCTGGCTTCCATGGCACAAATCAGCTTACTCCTTATCTTCTAACTTGCTGTGGGATTGGGCCTTTACTTGCTCTGGTCTGTTTGGTCACTCACCATGTGTCCATCTGCTGTCCAGTTTCTAGATGTTGGCTTCTCTGTCTGCTGACCTCCTCTCTCCAGCTCTCTGTTAGAGTTTCACACTCATTACTGTCAATTAAGTGGGATTTGGGAAGGCATCCAGGCCATCATGTGACCTCTCTTAGCTCTGTAGCCTTCTCTCTGGCCGCCATTCCCCTACATACTAGCCTCAGTGGGCTACTTTGGTTTCCTGAATTCGTATTGCTTTCTTGCCTTTGCACATGATGTTCCTTCTGCCCTTGCCCCTTGTCTGTCCAGGGAGGGTCCACCCATCCTTGAAGACCCTTCACAGTCTGCCCTTTCCTCTGCTCCTCACCCAGGCAGAGTTAGTCAGTCTGGCTCGCTAGCCAGGTGCTCCAGGAGCACCTCCTGTGTGCCAAGAGCACATTCTGTAACATTTTCCACATTCTGTAGTAACTGTTGGTTGGGTGTTTTCTTCCTTACCAGATGTGAGGGCAGGGACCACGCCTCATTCTTCCCTGTAGCCAGGTGTCCTCAGGGCAGTAGCTTCGGCAAGTAGGGAGTGAGGGAAGAATGCTTTGTGTGGAACTGCCAGCCTCTCTCCTCTCTGTGCCTGGAGACAGTGAAGTCCATGGCCTTGCCCAAGAAATGCCATTTCCCTCCCATCCCCAACTACCATACACACGCATGAGAGAAATTCCTGGTTTGCCCTGCACATCCTGCCCTAGGAGCACCCAGCATTAGGTTTTCATTCATACTGTTTTATATAGAAAATACTGTTTTATAAAGCAGGGGTTTTCACATCTGCCAGTATTGGTGTGGAGATTTCATTAGTTTTGGCTGATTAGATACAGGCATTTTTTATTTTCTCATTTTTCAGGATATATGGTTATCCCTCCTTAAAAAAGCAGTTTGAATGGGGATCCTAATATCTGAATTCTTCCTACTCCAATCCAAAGCAGTTTCTGAATGTGAATTGACAGTTTAATCCTAACACATGGTATGGAAAATCCAGCTCGGTGAGAATTGTTAGATATTAGGCTACCCTGCCAAGAAAATACACGTGATCTGCTGGGATGAAAGCGTTTGCAAGATGACTCTTTCTGTCTCCTGGCTTGGTGCCCTGCTGTGCTGCCTGAGGTCAGCAGGCTAGAGCTGACGGCACCTTAACAGATCACCTGCCCTAAGACTCGTTTCCCCCTTTTCTTCCTGTGTCCTGTCTGGCCCCTCTTACTCCACAGTAATGACAGTTTTTATATACCCTGAGCCAACAGCCTTTTTTGTGTTGTAATTCTGAAATTCTTCTCTTTATCTAGTGTGCCTGTTACGTATATCCATGATGAACATCCTAAATTATGTTTATAGCCACAAGAAGGAAACTGTAAGCCTCATTTCCTTTAATGAGGACACAATTCAGTGTTTTTTTAAAAAACCATAAAGTCAAATGCTTATTGTTCACCAATTTTGATAGTACATATAATTAACTACATCATAGAGTTTATCCAGACAACAAAAGATAACAAACCATGGTTAAATTATATGGCAGAGGATATTGTGTGATGATCATGAACTTAGAAAATACATCACGAGCACAGTCCCATACAATAAAGGGGAGAGACCTAGAGCTTTAAAAACACATTTTCAGGACGCCTGGGTGGCTCAGTCGATTATGCATCTGACTCTTGATATTGGCTCAGGTCATGATTTCATGGTCATGTGATCAAGCCCCACATCAGGCTCCTTGCTGAGCATGGAGCCTGCTTGGGATTCTGTGTCTTCCCCGTCCTTCCCCCTACCCCGCTCGTGCTCACTTGCTCTCACATTCTCTCTCTCTCAAAATAAATGAACTTTAAAAAAGATAAAAATGTTTAAAAAACCACATTTTCTTCTCCAGAGTATATACAGATGGTCCCCAACTTAAAACAGTTTGACTTACGATACTTTGATTGTTTGTTAAAAATCTTTATTTACAGCTTCTGTCATTAACATAGTTCCTATGTGTTGCATCTGTTTTTGTTTTTGTTTTTTTAATTTAAATTCAAGTGAGTTAACATGCATGTAGTTTTGCTTTCAGGAGTAGAGCCCAGTGATTCATCACTTGCATATGATACCTTCATGTAATACCCAGTGGTCATCCCAACAAGTGCCCTCTTTAATACCCATCACCCATTTAACCCCACCCTCACCCACCTCCCCTCCAGCAACCCTCAGTTTGTCCTCTGTATTGAAGAGTCTCTTATGGTTTGCCTCCCTCTCTGTTTTTATCTTATTTTTCCTTCCCTTCCCCTATGTTCATCTGTTGTGTTTCTTAAATTCCACATATGAGCGAAATCATATGATACCTGTCTTTCTCTAATTTTGACTTTATAATATTGCAAAGGCGATATGCATTCAGTAGAAACCATATTTCAAATTTTGAATTAAAAATTTTAATCTTTCCCGGGCGAGTGCAGCCCTCTCCTGCTGCTGCCGCACAGGAGCTGTGGCTCCCGGTTAGCCAGCCGTTCAGTCACAAGGACGGGTGACTGATATGCTGGCAGCCCTTCTGCACTCGTACGGCCATTCTGGCTTTCCTTTCAGTACAGTGTTGAATAAAGTACAGAGATTCAACACTCCGTTATAAAATAAGTTTTGTGTTAGATGATTTTGCTCAACTGTGAAGTAGTATAAGTGTTCTGAGCACGTTTAAGATACAACATCACAGGCTAAGGTATGATGTCCAATAGGTGAGTTGTATTATATGCATTTTCGACTCAGGATATTTTCAACTTATGATGGGTTTATAGGAATGCATACCCCCTGGGGTGGGGGTGGGGGTAAGTCGAGGAAGGTCTGCATAGCCACAGTCTTACAAGTGAAAACTGTGATTTCAGTGGATACATATTATACTTGACCTTCAATTACAATAAATAACCAGTGGTTTCTCCTTTGGAGTGTTTTGTTAGGAAAAAAATATTTGTCACATAGTTGGAATATGTCAAGTATTTGCTCCAGATGTTCACAGTCCTAATGAAATACAGGTATACTTCACTTCATGTAGTAGATACAAAAATGTAGGTGAGCTGAATTTTTGTAATCATGATTAAATTTTAATATCCACATAAAGGAGTCTTCTCTATTTAAAAGAATGTTCAGTAGAAATTGTCCTTGTTTAGAAGGCAATTGTTTGGGGGCGCCTGGGTGGCTCAGTCGGTTAAGCGGCCGACTTCGGCTCAGGTCATGATCTCGCGGTCCGTGGGTTCGAGCCCCGCGTCGGGCCCTGTGCTGACAGCTCGGAGCCTGGAGCCTGTTTCAGATTCTGTGTCTCCCTCTCTCTGCCCCTCCCCCGTTCATGCTCTCTCTCTGTTTCAAAAATCAATAAACGTTGGAAAAAAAATTTTTTAAAAGAAGGCAGTTGTTTGTGTGAAATGAGAATTCTTCACCTAATACATCTTTTTACTAAATGTCTAGTCTTAGTTTTCCATGACTAGGGGTAATATTTGTTTATAAACACTAAAACTCTTTAAAAGAAGGAGGTCTCTTTTTTTAATGTTTTATATATTTTTGAGAGAGAGAGCATGAGCAGAGGAGGGGCAGAGAGAAAGGGAGACACAGAATCCAAAGTAGGCCCTAGGCTCTGAACTGTCGGCACAGAGCCCAATGCGGGGCTCGAACTCACAGACTGTTGAGATCAGGACCTGAGCCGAATTTGGACACTTAGCCAACTGAGCCACCCAGGCGCCCCCAAAGAAGGAGGTCTTAAATAATTAAATAGCAAATATAAGTGGGGCGACATCATGTCCTCTACCCTCTGCTCTGGTGTGTTATCATTTTGTTGTTTTTGTGTTTTTTGACCTAGGAAGAGGGAAGTTGTATTCTTTTTGCTTTTGCATACAAAGGGTAGATCCCAAGCCTCTTCTTGGCAGCTGAAAGGAAATGTTTCACATCATGTGGTTCCTTCTGATCTGATCTGTGGCATCTGCTGATGTGATCAGTGATCCCAAGTCCAGCAGTGTTTGTACACCACCTTTAAATCCTGCTGGTGCCACAAGGGGGACAGCAACGAGAAAAATCACTGAAAGTACCCATCGTACCTTTTGTTTTTATGTACACACTTTGCAAAACATATGACGCTTATTTCCCATTTGGAGGAGAGTGCAGTCAGGACTGGGGTAGGTAGTGTAGCAGGGTCATTAAAGGTCAGTGCAGGCCTTTTAATTGATGTAGTTCAAAGAATTTACAAACTACAAATTTTACATCGTTACTATACGACATCTTTTCAAAGACAGTAATTGATGAAAAAGAGACTAGCATAGGTACTAATGAAAACTTTAACACATCAGTTAGTTGACAACCGTAATTATTCGTTTACTTTTTAAGTGTAAGGTTATGATTGAAGTACCAAGATGGAACTCAAGAAGATTTGCTAATTCCCCGGTATTCTAAGTGATAAATAATCCTGTAGAGTGTTTTTAATTAGGTAGTTTTTAAACTCTGATTAGAAAAAAAATCAGTAGCATATCAAAAATAAATAGAGGGGTGCCTGGGTGGCTCAGTCTGTTGAGCGTCTGACTTCAGCTCAGGTCATGATCTCACAGTTTGTGAGCTCAAGCCCCGCATCTGGCTGTGTGCTGATGGCTCAGAGCCTGAAGCTGGCTTTGGATTCTGTGTCTCCCTCTTCTCTCTTCCCCTCCCCTACTTATGTGCGCACCCTCTCTGTCTCTCTCTGTCTCTCTCTCTGTCTCTCTGTCTCTCTCTCAATAACAAATATTTTTTAAAAAAAAAAATAAAATCAATTCCTCCTTTATTAAAAAAAAATAGTAAATAGAATAAAGAACCTTTGTATATTTTGCCACATTTGCTTTTTTATCCCTTTATTCTTTTTTTTTTTAACTTGCTGTACTTAAAGTAAATCCCTAATAGCATGAGTTACTTCATTATAAACCTCTTCAGAATGTGGCATTTCCTTCCATAGCCACAGAGCCATGCTCACACCTCCTCTTTAATTTGAAGAAGGCTCTTGTCAGATTGCAGTAAATAACTTGTCTGGCACTTGGATTAGCCCATGGCTTTAAAGGAGGACATCTGTTGAATCAGAGGAGATGGGTATTCATTCTGAAGTTTTACTTTGTCTTACACTATAAGATAGGAAAAGATTTATAAAGGAAACTTTAAAAAGTAATGTAAGAACTCTGCTTTCTCAGCTAAAAAAGTGATGTTGTATAAATGTAAATGGCTGATATTTGACATACAACTAATGACTACCTCATAGATGATGCCAACTCTTTGCTAGAATAAAAGTCAAATTTAACGAAACCAAATTAAAAAGAATCACAATATATTATTTGCAAAGACGGTTTATTCACCATGAGAAAATATTTCCCTTTGCTGGCCCATTAAGTGCTGGTGTTTGGAGTGACTCCACTGACTGTGCCTAGTCCTCTATCTGGACCTTTAAGGTAATAATTATAGGTGCTATATTGGTTTAGCTTCACTGGAAAGATTTTAAAGCCATTGTGTTCAGCACAACAAGAAAGAAACATGGAGATCTCTCTCACACAAGTTCTTGTACTCAAATAATTTATCATTATTGTTTAATATCCACCAACTCGCTAGAATAACATCACAGTGATCCGTTTCTATGGCGAAGACCCTCCATTGTGAGTGGACTGTAAGTAGGTTAAAGGACCTATGGAGTAGTCTACCTGGCAGTTTGTGGGAACAACTTTGAAATTAGATTTAAATCTAAACCACTGGAAAGAGTGATTTTCTTTCTTGCCCCCCATTAGATTTTCTCATGACTTTTTATTAGTGTATACTGCAAAAGGGAAACCCATTTTATCTTAAGCCCTAAACGGAACACGTATAAGAATGGTTTTTGCCAAAATAGGCAGGGAGGATGTGAGTAACAAGGAAAATAATGGAAACCTACCTAGGAAAGGAAATCAGATGGCCTCCCACCCTTCATGGCTATCTTTATGCAACTACTGATACTGTTTAGTTTTTTTTTGGTTTTTCCTTTTTGTTATTCTGGACGTTCTGTTGAGCTCTTTATAGGAGAAAATAGCGTTCTTTAGCAAAAACAGGTGCAGCTACTGTGTTTATACTTTCTTTGTCAATGCTATTTTGGTTGACTGAAAATGGTAATTAAGATGTTTAAAAATTACGTTGCTCTTTGTTTTCTCTGGACACATATCATTGATGAATCACTGTACAGAACACACAGTATAGACAGATTATAAAATATATTAAATAAAAAACCTTTTTTGAAATTTATATTTAACAATATAATTTAAGAATGAAAGATGGGAGGCAGTTATTCATATAAATGGATTATTAGGTACGTCTTTTAAAGAATATGTTGGGCGGGAGCAGCATGAGCAAGGTGTCTGAATAGCAAGCCCTGGACCCTCCTTTCCTTATTAGCAGATACACCAAATCAATAATACACAGACCAGCTCCCTTTGTGAAAAATCCAGAAACTAGTTGAAAGACTCCTGCACCCGTGGTTAAATGTGAAATCAGCCACATCAAAGCTGGTAGGAAAATTCAAGATACCCTCTTGCCATCATCACTACTCCCAGCAAAGTATAATATGACTGAAAGAAAAACCCCAGCTCTCAGCTTCTTCCTAGGAAGAAAAGGGAAGAACTGAACTACACGTGCAACATTCTGATTTTTTTCTGGGTGCAGCTGAGGCACTGGCTTCCGTCTCACCTGCCTCAAAGAGCTAACAGCATGCCGGGGCCACTGAGATAGTGTTTGAATTAGTATGGCAGTACTCATTACAGCCTCTCCCCCTGGCTCAGTGCAGAGTGAGCAAGAGAGGAAAAGAAGGACAAAACGACTATAAGATTGGCATAAAACAATGAACAAGATGGCAATAGTAAGTTCTTTCTTATCAATAATTACTTTAAATGTAAATGAATTAAACTCCTCAGTAAGAAGACATGGAGTAGCTGAATGGATTAAAAAAGCCAAGGTCCAACCATATGTTGCCTGTAGGAGACTCACTTTAGATTTAGGGTCATATGTATGCTGAAAGTAAAAGGATGGAAAAAGATAACTCCACGCACATGTTAACCAGAAGACAGCAACGGTGACTGTATTTATATCAGACAAAATAGACTTTGTCAGAAACTGTCACAAGAGACAAAGACATTATATAATGGAAAAAGGGCCAATTCACTTGGAAGATAGAACAATTATATATGCATGGAACATCAGAGAACCTAAATACATAAAACACTGATGAAGCAAACATTGACAGCACTGAAAGGAGAAATAAGCAGCAATATATATTGTAATGGTAGGAGAGTTCACGGCCCCTCTTTCAGTACCAGACAGTATATCCAGACAGAAAATCCATAAAGAAGCAGTGGACTTTAACAACGCTATAAACCAAGTGGACCTAACAGGCATATATAGAACATTTCACTCAACAGAAGCAGAACATACATTCTTCTGAAGCACACGAAGAACTTTCTCCAGAATAGATCATGTGTTGGGTCACAAAACATGTGTTAACAAATTTAAGAAAATTGAAATTAGGTATCTTTTTCAATCACAATGGAATGAAACCAGAAGTGAATAGTATAGGTAATATTGGAAAATTCACAAATATGTGAAAATTTAAGAACATACCCCTGATTAACCAAATGGGTCAGTGAGGAAACTGAAAGGAAAATTAGAAAATACCTTGAAACTAATGAAAATGAAAACACAACCTGCCAAAACTTATGGGATGCAGCAAAAGTAGCACTAAGAGGGACATTTATATCAATAAATACAATAAAGAAAAGAAGAAAGATCTCAAACAATCTAACTTTACAACTCAAGGAACTAGAAAAAGAACAGACTTAGGCCAAGTTAGAAGGAAGGAAATACTAAGGTTTCAAGCAAAAATAAAATGAAATGGAAAATAGAAAAATAAAAAAATGAAACTAAGAGTTGATTTTTTGAAAAGATCGATAAAACTGACAAAACTTTAGACTCTAAAGTTAAAAAAGAGATGACTCAGGTAAAATTAAATGAAAACAAACAAAACAAAAAAAATCAGAAATGAAAGAGGAGGGTCCCCTGGCTGGCTCATTCAGTAGAATGTGTGACAATTTTTTTTTTTTAACGTTTATTTATTTTTGAGACAGAGACAGAGCATGGATGGGGGAGGGGCAGAGAGAGAGGGAGACACAGAATCGGAAGCAGGCTCCAGGCTCCGAGCCATCAGCCCAGAGCCCGACGCGGGGCTTGAACTCCTGGACCGTAAGATCGTGACCTGAGCTGAAGTTGGACGCTTAACCAACTGAGCCACCCAGGCGCCCCGAATGTGTGACTCTTAATCTCTGTCTGGGTTGTAAGTTTGAGCCCCACATTGAGTGTAGAGATTACTTAAAAATAAATCTTAAAAAAAAAAAAATGTGAGAGAGGAGATAATACAACTAATGCCACTGAAATAAGGATCGTTAGAAATTACTGTGAACAGTTCCATGCCAACAATTTGGATAACCTGAAAGAAATGGGTAAATTCCTAGAAACATACAACTTACCAAGACTGAATCATAAAGAAATAGGAAATCTGAGCAGACCTATAACTAGCAACAAGATTGAATCAGTAATCAAAAACCTCACAGGAAAGAAAATGCCAGCACCAGATGGCTTAATTGGTGAATTCTGCCAAACATTCAAAGAATTAACACCATTCTTTCTCTCTCTCTCTCCCCCAAACTTGAAGAGCAGGAAATACTTCCAAGCTTATTTTAAGAGGCTAGCATTACCCTAATACCAAAGCTTGACAAAAACACTAGAAGAAAATTACAGACCAATATCCTTGATGAATATAGATGCAAAAATCCTCAACAAAATACTAGTAAACTGAATTAAGTAGCAAATTAAAAGGATAATACACAGTAGGCAAGTGGGATTTATTCCTGGTAGGCAAGGATGTACAAAATATGAAAATCAACTAATGTGATACACCACATTAACAGAATGTAGGATAAGAACCATATGATCCCCTCCATAGATGCAGAAAAAATATTTGATGAAATTCAACACACTTGCATAAAAAATTTCTAAACTAAGAATAGAAGGAAATTACTTCAACATGGTAAAAGCCATATATGAAGATCTCACAGCTCATATCATGCTTAACAGTGAAAAACTGAAAGTTTTAGCTCTGCGATCAGGAACAAGGCAAGTATGACCACTCTCTCCATTTCTATTCAACATGGTCCTGGAAATTTAAGAGCAATTAGGCAAGAAAAAGAAATAAAAGGCATTTGAATAGGAAAGGAAAAAGTAGAAGTATCTGTTTACACATGATATGATCTTAGGGGTGCCTGGGTGGCTCAGGCGGTTAAGTGTCCAACTTCAGCTCCAATCATGATCTCACATTTTCACCCTACTCCAAAGACCTGATAAAGAGCTGTATTCCTGCAACACTTTTCTCTACCTCATTCAGTGCATATTTAAATATATTTTTAATACTGTATTCACATGGTGTAAAATTTTAAACATTCAAAAGGATATATGATGAAAAATCCCATTTCCTCTACCATCCCCAAGCCACCTAGTTCTGTTTTCCCAGAGATAATGCTATTTCCAATGATTTCTGGAGATATTCTAGTTAAATGTGTGTTTTAATTAGACGTGTACTCAGACCATTTCCCTCCACCCCAGAAACCATGTGTGGGCATCTTAGAAGGGTGAATAGACTTAAAAATGGAGCCTGAAAGATTTGGAGAAGAATGTTCTAACAGTGGGAATTACTTAACATCAAAATTGATGCCTGGGGCAGAAAGTCTTTCCTTCTCTGAAACTCTTTAAACATAGGATAGTGTGTCACCTTTATGAGTTAGTTTGTAAGAGGTTGTTCTGCAGTGACGCAGTGCAAAGACCAAAATTACGTGTTTAACCCAAAGGTACAAATTTTTTATTGTAGATATTTTTAGTGGGGTTTCTTTCCCATATTTATCAGAATAAGTCTTCTTTTTTTTTTTTTTTTTTTAATGCTTATTTATTTTTGGGAGAGTACTCATGAGTAGGGGAGGGGCAGAGAGAGAGGAGAGAGAGAGAATCCCAAGTAGGCACTGTGCTGTCAGCACAGAGCCCGATGCTGGACTCCATCTCATGAACCGTGAGATCATGACCTGAGCCAAAATCAAGAGTTGGACACTCAACCAACTGAGCAACCCAAGTGCCCTAGAATAAGTCTTAAAATGTCTGTTTTAGAAATTATTGATATAGTCAACTGTGAAATTACATTTCATCTTTAAAAAAAAAAAAACTCCAGGAAATACTCTGCTAATCAGTTGAGAAATTCTGTCATTTACAACTGTCTGATTTCAGTGACTCTTTAGTTGCAAAATATTCCAGTCTGTCTTGAAGCATTTGAAAGGTAGTGCTCTGAAACCCCAATAGGGAGGTCTTTCAAAAATAAATTTTGACTTCAGTGGTATTTCTGAAGAGAAGAATCCTTCTAAAGAGCAAAGGGACATGGTCCCTTCATTCCTGTCTCCACAGTGGCACATTTAGACATTTGCCACCAACAGGGTGGAGGTTACTGGTAGGAATGTATAATCACTTTGTTATCTGCCCCCCTAGTTTTAAATCACAAAAGCAAACGGACAAAAAGGTCAATTCCTTCTGGAACTAGTTCCAATGGCTACTAGTTAAACTCTGCTACAAAAGAGGTGAGCATTTACAGAAGTGTGTATTTTTATAGTTGAAACTTCCTAATATGGTTTTTATTCAAGAATTTAGATGAATACTGGTCTCCCAAAATAAAAGTACTGATGACATATCACTGGTTCCAAAACGTAAATCTTGTGAATGATTTTATATCTTTTTTCCTACCACCTTTGTTTTGTGGCTTGGTTCATTTTAAATTACTGGTAATAATTGTGTTATATTTTAAAATAATTACATCTAAAGATAGTTTAGAATGGAGTACACGGTTACTAAACACTGCCTGAAGTGAGGGACAGCCATTGAACAGGTGTGGCCTGAGGACCAGCAGCTTTCTCCCAGCTTGTTTGGTTCTTGGTGTACATGTAACAGAGGGAATATTGTCCCTGCCCCGACATGAAGCCTGCAATCCAACAGAGAAAACAGCAGGAAAAATACGAGACAGAAATTTACTTTATCCATTATTGCAAGTATTTTGGAGGCCAGTTTTATGGGAGGATTTGATAGTTTAAAACAGAAAGGAAAGAATTTTTTGCTTCATTTGTAGGAAAATTTGAGTAAAGGCCAAAGCTTTGTGCAGAAATATGCTTATTAATAGTCCCTGAACATTTTTGCTTGTGACCAGCAACATGTGAGAACCTGGGGGTGCAGACCTGCCCTCAAGAAGCTCACAGTTTAACGGGAAAGAGGTATGCGAAAATAGCGAAGTTGCAAGTGCTGTGGGGGGCATGGTTAGAATGAGATTAATTCTATGTGGTGGGTCCCCAAAGCCTTCACACATGATGTCTGAGCACCTGTTCTATACCAGACACTGTACAAGACATCGGAGATAAAACACAAGCCACAGTCTTTGCTGCAGGAGGACCTGGCTGTGTGTGTGTGTGTGTGTGTGTGTGTGTGTGTGTAGGTTAGGGAAAGGATGAAGTCATGCATTTCATCTGGGACATGTTGGTTCTGAAGGGCCTTTTGCACATCCAGGTGTAGATGGCAGGTAGTCAGTCTGATGCGGGAGTCTGGAGCTTAGGGGAGAGGCTTGAGCACGAGCCAGCCTTGGACAGGATCTTTGAAGCCATGAACACAACTGTGATCTCCTAGAGAGGGAAGACTGCCCAGGACCAAGCTTAGAAGAAGAGACACAGCTGGGAAGGAGGAGCCAGCACCAACCTATATCTAAAGCACCAGAATTAGGGAGTAGAAGCAGAGATTGACGCATGTGCCTGTTTGTGTATTCAATATTATTAGACTTCTCTGGCTTATTCTCTTACAGGCCTTTGCTCACATAAGCTTTGTCTCATTGGAAGTGTTTAGGCATGAAAAGAACTTGAAATAGAAGAGATTTTTTAAAAATCTGATTTCATGTTGTATCAGTGTTCTCGAGTTATCTGTGACATACTTCTTCCCAAACACAGTAACTTCCTCCATCACCGCTTGACAACTAGACTGTTAGTGCTGCTTTTTTCCTTCTCTCTGATCTTAATAGTGCGTTATCTTCCCAGGAGAGCTATAGTTGGAATTGATTCATGGCGGGGAATATGGGGGCTGGCTTTAGTGTAATGTTGAACACTGATGCCTCACTAAGTCACCCATCCTTTATTCAGAAATTAGATGTCTGTTCTACTGTCTGTTATCTGTTCTTCTCTAAAATGGAAAAATGTGAGCATTGCTCAAAATATCCTTCAATGCAGAGGCATTTCCTCCCTCCCTTCACAAATACTTACTGCCATGTGACATCAACTATGACAGTCCCTGGGGAGATAGTAGTGAGCAGAGCACATATGGGCCATGCCCTGAAAAGCTTACAGTCTAGCATGGGAGTCAGAAGTGAAATATTGCACAGAAAGGTATGAAAATAGTGATGATTGCACCAGTGGAAGACCAGGGTAATGTGAACCTATAAGAGCAGGGGGTAGAAACTTGTTTGGGATTGGTACATATTAATTCTGGGTACTTGTGAAAAGTAACTGCTGCTGGCTGTGGCCTGCCAATGAGCTATCTTTATTAGAAACAGAAGTCATAAATTATATCAAATAACCCCTTCACCCAGCACCAAGGCATGGCTGCTCTTCAAAACATACGTGAGCAAATTAAGGAGAATGTGGGAAGGGGGACAAAAACAGCCTGCTTCCTGGGGACATCACCCATGATATTGGCCTGATAGGTTCCCACACATCTTTTTCCTTGGAAATACATAAATTTACATCTCAGTTAAAGCTACAAGAAGTCACATTCCATATTTATCACCATTGAAAACTGCCTACCAAGCTCATTCAGCAGGTGCCTCTTCCAGGGCTTTAGCAGGTCTGACCACCCCCAGTGTCTTGATCCCTGTGCCAGTGCTGCACGAGGGCTTTGCAGACGTGCCAGCAGATACTAGTTTTCTCCATTGCTAGCCAAAAACTCAGCTTCTTCTAAAGTGTTTTATTGTATTCCTAGTAGTTTGTGTGTTTTTTATTTAAGCCCAATGCAGTAATAGATTCCTTATTGCCCCTGGAGAAAACGGTTTGAGCCTTTTTTAAAATTTTCATTCATTAAAATACAGACATGTTTAAAGGAATATTTTTTTAATGTTTGTTTATTTTTAAGAGAGTGTGAGCCGGGGAGGGACAGAGGAAGAGGGAGGCAAAGAATCCAAAGTGGGCTCTGCACAGATAGTAGCAAGCCCAATGTGGGGCTCGAACTCCCAAACCGTGAGATCATGACCTGAGCCGAAGTCGGATGTTCAACTGACTAAGCCACCCAGGCGTTTCTAAAGGAATGTTTGATGGACAGTTGATTTATTCTAAAACAGCTCTGTAAATTCTGTGAGTGTTTTACTACTTAAATGAAATATATCTTCCCCTGCAATTAATCTATCTTAATAGTCAGGATTTATGTACTAAAAATGCCTTTTGATGGTCACTGACTTTATTTAATAATAAATATTATTAAGTGCCCTCTGTACCCAAAGTTGTTAGGTGCCAGGGAGATAGCTGTGGACAGTCTTTGCCCCCAAGGAGCTTAATGTCAAAATCTTAATGGCAAAAGGAGGCAAGGACCTAACACACCCTAAATAACTTTCCCTCTGTGTAAATCCTAGTCTTTCCAGTAAGAGAGCCCAGTGGTCTGATCACCTAATGGCCTTGTCAACTAACTTGACCTCTCAGGTTGTTTCTGCATCTGTAAGATGGAAAGACTTTGCCTGCTTCTCCTGATCAGTTGCTGATGGACACAAGGATCTCATTAAACACAAAAGATACAAAGTTTTAAATGCCAACAGATGCAGAAACTACCACCACCCAAAACAGAAGAGAACATGGTGTACTCCCCCTGGAGGTCCTGCTTCCCGTGGGGTTGGTCATCCCGCTAGAAGACACAGCTCATGTCAGGGGGCTTCGAGCAGCTTTGAGATGGTGCCTCTGTTGCTCCGATGAAGGGGGGCTAACCCCTCCTCTGCCCTGCCTGTGCTTCAGCTCTGCCCATGCACTTGCCTGCACCCCCACCACATTCCTGCGTGTGCGCCCAGACCAGGTGAAGTGAGGGTGTCAGGCCCATCTGAGCTCTCTATCGACAGTGCTGGTACTTAACTCCCAGGATTATTTTGACAATACGTGAGGTAAAGCTCTTAATATAGTGCTTAGCACAAAGTAAGCACTCAGTGAATGTGTTAATACTGTTAATACATTATAACATTAATTATTAATACAAAAGACTGTTCCTCTTAGTCAAATAAAACATTAGACAAACTATTTCAGGAGCATCTTTTCCAAATGTGGTTAGATAACCTGCTTATATAACCAAATATATTTTCTCTTTGGTCAAACATACACCTGAAGTTTTTCTTCTCAATTTGAGAAATTCTTACCAAACCTCCGCTGCTGCTTTTTTTCATTCAAGAAAAATAAATATTACCTTCTTCCTAACCCTCCTTCTCCAACCAAAAGAATAAAACATGCAAAAAACAAAAACAGCAAAAAGACAGTGATTTTGCTGGTATTTGTAAATATCCATACTCCATAACAAATGTGTTTATTTTGCCATTAGTCACATTTCAGTATTAGAGGACTAAAATGCTTGCAAGTTAATAGCCAGCTAAGTTTCTGGTACTTAATGCTTTGTGTATTGCCTCAGCTACTTAACTGCTCTGTTTTTTGAGTCCTAAATATATTTTGTACATCTTAACAAGTTAAGGTGATGAGTTTTGCCAGAAACCGCAGTCCTTTCTCCTGGTCCGTCAAGGGTTCCCGTCCTTGGTTGCAGGTGCTGTTTGGCACGGCCGACGGGCAGGTGATCGTCATGGACTGCCACGGCAGGATGCTGGCCCACGTGCTCCTGCACGAGTCCGACGGCATCCTCAGCATGTCCTGGAACTGCCCCGCCTTCCTGGTGGAGGACAGCAGCGAGAGTGACACGGACTCAGACGACTACTCCCCACCCCAAGGTAGGAAGCCGGAGGAGGAGGGTGAAGTCCACCACAGGTGCAGCGCCCTGACCCACTGGGAAGAGCTCCGGTGAAGCACAAGGCAGGGCAGCCTGACGTCTGGTCTTGATTCGGCTGTCTTCCCTCTGCCATCCCTTTTATCAGAATCACCGCGCAGGTGGATGAAGCTCCGTTGGCTTAGGTTTCGCTAGACATGAAATGACCCTTTTCATGTCCCTAGGGAGTTGTGGGGCTTAGCTGCTTAGCAAGAATAAAGAGAGCTGGAGACAAGAAATGCTGTGCTATTACTATAACTTAATCTGTGGTGTTTCAAATCCCTAATGTCATTAAAACCTGTAGCTTTAGTTGTGTGAGAAAAGGATTAGTTTTGCCTGTAATGCAGGCCAGTACATGGGGCTGCTGTCCATGCCCCTCTTCTGTCTTTTGGGGGGAAACTTCCTTTTCTCAGTTCAGAAGAACCTGTCTTCCCCTGTAAGTCTCACAGCAATGTCAGTTTAGATTAATTGGCATCTAGTTTTTTAATATTTGGACCTAAGGAAAGGTTTCAGACTCTTGGTGGGGATGATTTCAGACTCCAGCCTCCTTCACTTTTGCAGTGCATTTTATCTCCCACACATGTGACAGATACACCTCCCACATACACACACAAAAAGCCAGAAACCTTTGATGTTGATGCTGGCCGTCACCAACAGCAGCATTCGTCATTGGCCTACTCAGGACCATGGCACTTCCCTAGTACCCCATTCCTCTTTTTTTTTTTTTTTTTTTTTTTTAAAGGAAAAATACATTGTGAAATAGTAGGAGATCAGACTTGGTCATACTACTGCAGGACTTCTGTCCTCGCACTGCTCCCCTCTCTGGTGACCGTGGGCACGTTCATCCTGTGAGCTGCTGGTCCGGGGAATAGATCTTTAACTGTGTCCCCCATCGGCATCTACCCCCATTGGTACTTGGAATGCTCTCATTTTGTCCCAGACATGATATAAGACATGATGCTTCCCAGAGACATTCACGCATTCATTCAGTCGTTTGTTTAAGGAGATGACCATTTTCACATGAAGGAAACTTTAACAATTTTTTTTAACGTTTATTTATTGTTGAGAGACAGAACATGAGCATGGGAGGGGCAGAGAGAGGGGAAGACACAGAATCTGAAGCAGGCTCCAGGCTCTGAGCTGCCAGCAGAGAGCCTGACATGGGACTCGAACTCACAAGCATGAGATCATGACCTGAGCTGAAGTTGGTTGCTTAACCGACTGAGCCACCCAGGCGCCCCACATGAAAGAAACTTTAGATCTGTTGGGGGTAGTGTTTCAGGGTGCATGGGGTTGGGGGAAGGAGAATGTACTTCCATCTGAGACATAAACACCCTTTCCTAGTAGGGCCCCAACCTGAGTGAAGTATTGACTATTTCTCCAGCCTCATAGTAATAAAGTCCGTGTTATACAAGGTTGGATACTTGTCAGCCCACTTTTAAAACAGAACTTTACTAGATTGACTGCAGATTCACTTAGCCCCATGTATTATGGGAAAAAAACAAGATCTAGAGAGCAAGTTACAAAGCAGGTTCAGAATGAGTCCAAGGATAGAATTTAGACCCCGGCTGCTGCTTTAACACATTTCCCTTCTCAGAGCCATGCAGCAATTTGGAGGATGACTGGGATTTGCCTTTCACATAGAGCTGGGTTTTTCTTGGTGGCCTAGGGGATTTGAGCACAGAGGTAGGTACGTACAGCATCTGAAAGTGAAGCAGAGGAAAGTAATACCTGAGGATCCTCCACAGGCAGGGCTGAGGTGGGGCGAGTGTGCGGATGTCAGGCCAGCCCACTCCGGATGGCTCCCAGGGATGAACTCAGCATGGGTATGAGGCCTGCAGGGGGCCTTCTGAAAGAGCCCTCATTTATCTTGGCCTGTGGGAGGGAATGACTTTTACTTTTGAAGCAGCATGTGGAAGAATCCAGAACATGACCCATCACAGTTCTTCCTTAGCATCCATGAGTACTCCTTCAACTTACAGAGCGGAATTTTCTTTATACTGGCTGTGCGCTGCAGATGCAGCAGAATTGTTTATGAGCCACAGCCAACCTTGGCTTTCTCTCCAGGTTTGGAGTCTCTTACGGTAAAAACTTACTCGTTGTGGCTGCTGTGGCTCCCTATTTCCTATAATGTCCAACGAAAGGGCATTAGTGTTGAAAAGCAACTTTTCTCTGTACATTGGACCAAGATTAAGAAATTGTTTTCATCCTTCTTTCCACCATCCTTACGTGTTATGTGACGTTAAAATAATAATTTATGTTTACACATCATTAGAAACATGACGCGTTAACACATGAGTTAATAATCTTCACATGTGTTCTCATCACCATACCGCAGAGCCCAAGGAGCCCCACCTGGTGCCTCCAGGGCCGTCTGTTCCCGTCCTGCTTCTCATTCCAGGGTTCCCCGGTGGCGCTCTTCCTGACAGCCCCACGTAGTTCCTGAGTGCTATGTACAGTGTTGCCTTACTCAGTGACATCCCAGTCCAGAGTCTGGTCTGCAGTGTCAGGCAGTTGTTAAAGCCCTCTGCCAGACTGCAGCAGTGTGTCCTAGATTTGGGTCATGTGTGCCTTGCCTCCTTTTTACTCAGCACTTTTGTCCCGGCAGATGGTCCAGCAGCGTATCCCATCCCGGTGCAGAACATCAAGCCGCTGCTCACCGTCAGCTTCACCTCGGGGGACATCAGCTTAATGAACAACTACGACGACTTGTCTCCTACTGTCATCCGCTCAGGGCTGAAAGGTACAGAAGGCTGCACGTGACCCCAAGCCCACACATCAGCCCTGTGTGCGTTTGCCTTCCGGTGGGTGTCCCGCACCCAGTACTTATCCATTCCCGCCCGTCCGTGGGCTTAATGGAGTCTGTTAATGAAGGCCACTTCCTTTTGCTCCTCTGCTTATGTGACAAGTTGACACCTAGGCTTGTCTTGAGGAGGGATTCCTGACAGTCTTCGCCTTTCTGTCTTTACCTACTACGACGAGTAACCCTCTCTTGGGTGTATGTGTTTGCCTCTGGCTAACATATGATGTCAGTACAGTATTGGACCTCAGCACCTGCCATTCCTGGGGCAGCAGACCCAGCACGGCAGTTTTACAGAAGCCCCTGTTACTTTGAGGCGTATTAAGACACCGATGGTTGTGCGGTAAAGTCCCCGCAGCTGCAGGACTGAGGCATTGATGTAAACAGCAACCGCCAAATGCTGACTTCCCTGACAGATGTTATGAAATGTGTTCTCTCACAAGAAAATCGCTGTCCATAGGCATTTGGCATGTTCTGAATTTTGCAATTCAAGAATATTTACTCACATTGTGACCCTGATGAGTTCTTTGGAAAAACAGTTCTGTCTCTTCAGGATTAAATGGTATGGTGTAGAAGTCCCTGGATTGCCTTTGGTCTCAAAGTGCAAGGGACCTGCTATAATCCGAATGGGAGACCAGGGGTAAACCAGAACGTGCAGTTCAAGTTACTACTGTCACTCAGAACTTGCCTCAGACCAGAGAGTTGTGTCATGTGCTTCCTGTCTGAATTACTCAGGGATCTCAGGGATGATAATGGAGACTCAAGTCCGTATACTTAACTGTTGATTGGAGTGCATCATACCTGTCTGCCTGCCCCTAAGCACTTCTTGATTCCATTTTAAAACTATAGAATATTCTTACAAGTTCTCCTTTTTGTGGGTATCCCATTTTGCTGTTTCAGATCTATAATTGTGAGGAATTATTTAGCCTAAACTCTTGAGGGACGTGAACTATGTAGAAGTCCCTCTTTATACCACAAATAGGCTCCTTTAGAAGCTGAGTAAATACTTCTGTGTGTGTATGATGATGATGATGAACTTACATGCCTTGGTCTTTTTTGCAAGTTCTTTTCTGAGTGTTCTGACCTTTGTGGAGCTAACATGCAGGGGTGGTCATCATAAATTCTCACATATATTTGGTTGTCCAGGCTCTTCTTTTCTTCTTCAGAAATTCTACTTTTAAACCTTCAACTAAGTTTATTAATTCCTCAGAACCTGCCTCTAGTCCTGGAGCCCTGAACTTTGTTCTCTGACACGTGTCTGATCAGGACTGAAATTAACATATTTACCGGTCAGTTCCCTTGTATTTCTCATATGGCAAATTTTTCAGAATCTTTGTCATCTTGCTTACCTGTGGAAACTTTTTTTAATTCCTTGAATGTGTTGTTTTGTTTTCTGTCTGTCAAACTAGATTGCACTGGAGCAGCACTTCTGACACATCCCCACCAAGCCTGTGGTGGAAGGTTAGGAACGGATATGAGGTGGCTTGTGAAGGTGACCCTGGGTGGCCTTCCCAAGTGTGAAAGTTTTTGACTTGAGTTTCATGTTAAAAATACAGGCAAATTTAGCATTCTTCCCATTGCCTGACTAGAAATCTAAATCTAATCTAAGTCTTTCACACTTCCATGGGGTGACATGCTTTTGCACGGAGTCGTCTTAATTGGAGGAAGTTAGGTGAAATTTAAGTGAGCTGATGTCATCCGATCGGCGCTGGATGTAGGCAGTTTCTCTTTCTGTCTTGGTTTCAGAATATTATGAGGACTCAGTCTTACGTGTGCTATCAACGGCAGCAGGTTGTTTTGTTTTGTTTTGTTTTGTTTTTTGTCCACGACTTCATGGGGTAAATACTAGGAAGAGATCGCCAGAATCTGCCAAGGTGGCGTGTGGCAACTTGCTCCGTCCATGGTCATCTGTCCTGTGGTGGACAGGTCGGTCAATTGTCATATAGGGTGGACTGAAATGGGTTAGTCTTTCTCTGTTACTGTCTCAAAGAAATATCATCAGAGAGCTTCTCCAGTGAAGAAACATGACTCATGATATTTTCTGCTTTATCACCAACATTGTAATTTATGTTGTTGCCAAAGAACAGAGAATGGCAGATAGCTCACGGTCCCTGTGATCACCCTCTTCTCCGCCACCTGTTACACTGTGTTTTGATTGCAGATTCATAGGGTGGTGGGTGATTTTGTTTTGCAGATGTTTGCTGAGGAGATTCTGCCTTAAAGAAGAATCTGCTAAGTATCCCAACTTAGGGGACTTCTCTTTATCACATAGTGAACCATAAATCAGTACACCTTATTTGGGGTTTTTACCTTTTGTAGTTACTGTACTTTTCATTGAGAATGTAGGGGAAGAAAGACTGTTTTCCCCCTACAGATCTTAGGTTTTCCGACTGGGACCCTATAAATTACACTGACCAAAGACAGGTTGACTAGAGAAAAAGAAACAAGTTTATTAACACATGCATTGCATTTAGCTGTAGAAGCTTTCAGAGATGAGTAACTCAAATGGGTGGGTAGAGCTTGGGCTTATATTGCATATTAACAGCAGAACAGAACGTTTTTGGAAAAGTGACAAGACAAAGGGAAAGGACTTAAAGTTTCTAGTGTAGCAGATTGTGGGAAGGTAAACAGGGAGGACTAATGGAAGATAACAGCCAGTTCCTGAAGTTTGTCATGTAAATTCTTCTGGAGCTGTGTGTGGGCTGATGAGGGTCCAGAGTTGTCTCCAGTGATTAGCTTCTGTCCTTCCTGGTCAGGGGGCAGAGTGGGCAAGTGCCTGCACAAATTTACACCCTGCTTTTAGGCAAATAGGGGAAAAGAGAGAGCTTTTTTTGTATCTGCTGTTTCTCAGTTGCCTTCAGCTCAAAATAGTTTTTATATGCCGGTGTGGCATATTTTGAGGTAGCATATTCTCTTACCCTTCAAGGAAAAAACAATTCAGTGATGCGCTCAGAAACTCTGACCTAGACACTTCATCCGTTGCAGTAAAGCAAGCTCTCAAAGGCACTGCTCATTTCACCCACATTTGTCTTAAAATCAAAGAATTTAAACTCCTAGGGTTTCTTTGTTTTACAGAATTTCCTCTTTTTGTCACTTCATTGCACCATACTGGTAAAAGTCAAGAGCAGGTTTTGAAGGAGAGTGGTTCCAGTCAGTGGTGCTGTCTGCTCCTGCAGTCTGTGCTGATAGAGGTTGGATCCATCGTCCTCACTGAATACACGCCGGTGTTGTTCAGTCCTCCATATGTTCCCAGAAGCACTGTTATTAAAGAAAATAAGTACATGTTATTTTACCATCACACACTTTGCTACTTAATTTGTTTCTCCTTTGTGCACATGCTCATTTTCTCTTTCTCAACACAAAATCCACGTGTACACACACAAGTACACATGTATCTAATGACCAATAGATGAATCATTAACGTGGGCATCCAAGAGACAAAGGCCCCTGTGAACCTCACTCAGGCTTCCAACCAGCAGCTCAAGTACATGTGGTGTTTGGTAAGAGCGCTATTCTTTCTCCACGAATACTTGGCTGCCTGTTTTTGACCCAGCACTAACTCCACACAAGGGGCTCTTGTTAATATAAAAGGACCAAATTTTCTCACCGCACACTACAAGTCAAATTTTGACTCTTCCGGCTCTTACCAAGAAAGATCCATAAGATTGTCTAGCTAAAGTAGAATTGTGTGACTCTGCTAATTTTTTTGTGTATAAAATGTTTAAGAGACCAAAAATCCACAGACACTTCAAAATCATCAAGAGCAGGGTGCCTTGCTGGCTCAGCCAGTAGAGCATATGACTCTTGATATCAGGGTCATGGGTTCGAGCCCCATGTTCAGCATAGAGATTACTTTTAAAAAATAAAGGAAAATCAGTGCTTTAGGAGGATGGGCCTCTTTTGTGCCTTGGAACTCCCCACATCCTTAGAGACTCTGCTGAGAGCTTCAGGAAAAGTGAAAAGAGGCTTACTGAATAAAGCATTTAGTTCCTTCCTTCTGGCTTATATTTTGACACAAATTTTTAGAGGCTTAGAAACTGTGAAATTATTACTAAAAGATTGGGCAAAGGCATTGGGGATTATTTTCTATTCTAATATAAACTTATAAAAACTTCCTGGGACAGGAAAGTTTCTGTCCTGACCACATCTAGGCTTCTGTTTCCTTCTTTATGGAAGTGAAATCTAGAAAGTGAATAAATATGTGATTTTTCTTTGATTTTGTAGTAATTTATGCGGATTTTACAGTCCCACCCTGGGGATTCAGCCCCTGTGGAGGTACTCACACAGCCCTGGTTGCCGCTGAACAGTCCGTGGTTTTTCTTTCTTACTCCCACTCCTGAATTCCTTGTGATGGGGTTTTCTGGGGTAAGCTGGCCTCCCCTGGTGAGCGCCTGCCCATCATGTGCATCAGGACTGGCTCAGGCCCTTGATGCCGCTGGTTGTGTCATCGTCGGAACAAGAAGTGGTGTTACTCCTGTAGAACTTGTTCTCTTTTAAGCAGTGACTTGGCTGTGGAGACCACGGCTGTCTCCGTATGACTTGGTGACTGCGGGGACGAGCTCCCTGGGCGTCTGCTTTGTGGCTGCGCGGACTCCTGCTCCCCGGGCCCGGGCGCCCGTGTGGGGAGCAGAGCCTCTGGTCGCCAAGCAGTGTCTGAGCGGACTGTGTGTCTGTGCCAGCCCCTACGGGGACAGCAGCCCAGCAGCAGCCCACTTTTCTGAGGGGCCAGTTCAAAGCATCTTACTAAAACAATAGCAAGAAGAACGGTGCGGCTTCGTCACTCACCACCTGACCAAAGCGGGTTAGCGGCAGAACCGCAGGAATTGGGTGCTGTCCTCTTCGTTTATGCAGTTGCAGGGACGCTGTCATCCTAAACAACCGCAGGCTCTGCTTGTGTCACCTTTACCTGTCAGCATTAGTGGCTCTTCCTCTTGACTTCCTTGTGTTGCCAAAACTGTCATCCAGAGAAGGTCATTTCAGTTTCATTGTCATGGCCGGCTTCTCACCAGAGCACCTGAGCCCTTTGGATACCCGAGCACAGTGAAATACGTGCACAAATCCTCAAGCCTTCCCCCCCTCATCTTTTTTGAGATCTTACTCACCAGGATATTTGGATGATGCTTTTAACTTATTTTTCATTTCCTGGTTTGTACTTGTCCTTATTCATATCCTTTTATAAGAAAAGGGGGGGGGGGAGCTCCTTTTATTGATGCTTTCACTGACTCAGATTGTAGAGATTTTTCGTTCTGTGTTTGTAGCTGGGTTCACTCAGCCCTCTGCTACCTCCGTCTCTAGTTCCTGTCGGTGGCTCACCTGATGGGCTGGCTCTCGCTTCCCTGGGTCCAGGGAGCCATCTTGTCCTGGGACCACAGTCTGGTCTTCAAAGGAAGTCACAGAGCACTGGTAACCTCAGAATGTGCTGTTACTAACATCAGAGTCGGCACCGCGTGTGAATAAGAGCAAGGTGCTGTGATGGTTTGTGACCTGATGGAGCCCAGGCCCTGCTGGCATCTGGTCCCGGCTCTGAGACGCGTCCTGTCGTGACAGGGCACCGTCAGCTCCGTCCAGCCTCTCTCAGGCCTCTGAGTTCTGGATATCAGTGCTCTCTGTATGAGCCAGATACGGTTCTGGGGCCTTGATGGAGAAGAACTATGCTCTAAATCTTATTAGTACTATTAGCTTGTTTTACCAGCCAGAATAAGTAAATTGCCACGTTGGGATTTGACCAACCCTTTCATAGCCATTTTTATAGGTACCGAGTGGCTTGGTAGGTGGGCATCACATCTCCAGGGTGAAAATTTCTGACAATTTCTGACAACACGCCATCCAACAGAAGTATTTATCTTCTTTTCTAAGCCCTCATAACATCCCAATGTGGAATAAAAGTCAAGGCCTTCATATGCAGATAAGTCCTTTATGTGAACTTTATCTGCCCAGTGGTGCACAGAAATCAAATGAATATAAACTTGGAATTTGCTCTTGACTTACTTTTTGCATTTGTATACTCTTAGAATCATCTCTGAGGGCAGGGACACAAGCAGCAGATGGAGAGTCATGGGATTAATGATCTTACCTGCTCCCTCAGATTTCTGCACATCCCTCGACGGTAATGCCGGTGTTGAAGTTAGGTATTTAACATGCCGGCTTCGTCACGTGGTTTGGCCTGATACAGCTGTGTGTCAGGGAGCTGTGCTCCCCATCCATGTGATAGACATCTGTTTAAATAGAGTCTGTACTGTCTTCAGAGAAATGGGTAGCTATTGTCTTCGTGAGAGAAAGGGTAAGAGCTGCCATTGTATTTGCTCAGCAGCTCTGTTTTCTAAACTACTTCAGTGAAGGTTCAGGGAGGGTCACATCCTCATGCTGACTGTCTTCTTTGTGATTTCAGAGGTGGTGGCCCAGTGGTGCACGCAGGGAGACCTCCTGGCCGTCTCTGGCATGGAACGGCAGACCCAGCTCGGTGACCTCCCCAATGGCCCTCTTCTGAAGAGTGCCATGGTCAAGTTCTACAATGTCCGCGGGGAGCACATCTTCACCCTGGACACGCTTGTGCAAGTAAGGATGTGTGTCAGACCTTCATTGTAACGCCACTGTGTTAGTATGCTTTCCGGGCTCCATTAAATACCGTGAGGTGGCTATAGTTCCTATAATTATCTTCGACAGATTTTAATCTTTCGTTGACCTTAATTAAATTATGGAGTGTAAGCCAGAAGAAATAAAGGAGAAACGTGTTTTTGCCTTTAACCAAAATACTTTATTACATCCCCCACTGAAAAGAGTGGACAGTGAGTAAGCAGAGGGAGCTGGTATTTATCGTCAGGCAGAAATTAGCACTTACAGAAGTATGCGCTGAATCTTCATTTATTCACTCTGATGTTATGTTTTCTATGCCAGTAATGTACTTCTGCATCTTAGCTAAATGACTGTTAAACAGTAAGTAAGAAAGCTTAAAGATCTTTGGAAAAGAAAGGTAGCCCTTTTCTATTTGTTTTTATTTCCCAGAGATCTGTAGACCACTTCATTTCTGATTTGGATCAGCTCTCGTGGAGGACGAAATTCTTAGTGGGGTGTAGTGGAGACAGGTCTGAGAGTGAGTTGATGACTGACGGGGGCAATAATAAACTAGAGACTTCTTTTCTAACCTTACCCAGCTCAAAGAGGCAGGTATACCAGATTCGGGGAAATTTGCAATTAGATGCAGACATTGATTATTTAAATATAGCTCTCTTTTTTTGGTTGTGGAAAAACACACATAATAGAATTTGCAGTCTTAATCATTTTTAAGCGTATAGTTCAGTATTGTTAATTGTATTACGTTATTGCGCAACCAATCTCCGAACGTTTTCATCTTAACAAAACTGAAACTGCAGGTGCGTTGTCTGGAACATAGTAGGTGCTCAGTAAATATTTGCTTGGTGGATTGATGGACGGACAGTTGTCAACATATGCTCTTTTTAGTGCTTTCTGCTGATAGTTTGAACCAGGAGGCTATGTGCCTTCTCACTCAGATGTCATGCTGACTTTTATCCCTACCCTGACAGGTAGGAGAGGATGGGCATTTCCAGCTCTTCCTGAGTTAATAAGGCTTTTACAGTTATTAAAAAACTTATTTGTGAATTGAAGTAATGAAACACACTCCCAGTATATTCAGTGTTGTCCACTCTTCAGTCTGACTCAGGGTATTCTGAGAATACCTCCTGCTGGTATTCTGTTCCTTCCACAAGGATTGCCCTCCCTGCCATCTCAGCTGGGGGAAACCATCCTTAACGCCAGCACGGTCACATCCTTATGTAAATCTGCCCAACAGCTGCAACCCCTCTTCTCCATGAAGCATCCCCCTGGGATGTTTGATACTTCTGATATTTATTACGCTTTTCTGTCTACTTGTCTTACCTTCTTGAAGTCAAAGACCACATTTTCTTCATTTCTTTGAAATGCCTGGAATATGATAGACGCTCAACGGCCTCAACCAGTGTAGAAGTTCTCACCAACTGTAACATACAACTGTGAAACTAACATAGGTCTTGAATTTTAACTGTTTGGGGCTCAGAGATAGGAAGGGAGCTTAGCTGATCATCCTTTTGGGAAAAATATCCATATAGTGTCTCAGAATTTTAATAAATTATTCGTTTTTTCATTTGAGGATCTGTTTAAACCACTGAAAAAAATTGCCTCAATAATACAAAGTAAAGTAATGGTGTTACTAAAAATCAAGTACAACAGGGTGCCTGGGTGGCTCAGTCGGTTGAATAACCAACTCTTGATTGTGGCTCAGGTCATGATCCCAGGGTCAGTGGGTTAAGCCCTACATCAGGCTCTGCAGCTGAGTGCAGAGCCTGCTCAGGATTCTCTCCCTCCCTCCCTCCCTCCCTCTTGCCCTCTCCTCCCCCCCCACTCCCCCACTCATGCTCTCTCTATTTCTCTCTAAAAAAAAAATAAATAAAATTTAAAAAATCAAGTACAACATTAATTATAGAGAGCACCAACTTTTTTCTGTAATGATTCTAAAATTACATGTTATCTGTGCTGTTTCAAGTTGTCCAAGGGCAGGGACATTTTTATAGCAGGAAGGAAGTTAGGAAATTTATTGGGCTGTTTATAGAAAGAACTAAATGCAATTTAGATTGGATAATTTATTTCCAAGTTAATTAGACTGCAGGTTATTGCGTACAAAGCCGTTGCTGGGCACAAACTTGTGGCAGCCTCAGCTTTAAAATGGATTCTCCTGATTTACTCATAACAGCAATGCCCATGGCTGAAGCTCTTCAAAGGAAATACACTGCAATTCATTTTCCTTTCTTTTCCTTTCCTTTCTACCTGTTGTAGTTGAAAATCCTGTAATTTACCTCATTAGCTATTTCTGGGACCATCTATATGTAGTTGCATATCTGTTCATCTACAGCAGATGTTTAGAGTTCGCATTACTGACTGAAGTTTGCAGGCTTCAGTAATTTGGGTTGTTGGTTGGTTGGTTGGTTTTGTTGTGGCTTTATGAATGTTTGTTTGCATTAAAAGCATGTTGGAGGAGTCGGCTTATATTCTGTAAGGTTCCTTTGTTGATATAAGATAATTAGGGTAAAATGTTAAGAGAGAAGGGAGAGGAAGAGATGGATGTGGAAACTGAAAAGTGAAATGAGAGATTGCAGGTATGGTCGTAGACTCTGTACTCAAGAAGGAGAGTCTGTTAGCAAGGGTATATATTGACCCTTTTTGTTGAGGACTAACTGTACCTATTCTTTTTTAAAAAAAAAATTGTTTGATGTTTATTCATTTTTGAGAGACAGAGAGAGACAGAGCATGAGTGGGGAAGGGGCAGAGAGAGGGAGACACAGAATCTGAAACAGGCTCCAGGCTCTGAGCTGTCAGCGCAGAGCCCTGACGTGGGGCTTGAACTCACGGACTGTGAGATCATGACCTGAGCCGAAGTCGGACGCTCAACTGACTGAGCCGCCCAGGTGCCCCTATACCTATTCTTACGAAGCTGCCACAGGAGTGCTTTTTCCATGGTTTGCTAGAAATGGATGAGAAGAAAGTCCTTCCTGGGATTGTCAGCTTTGAAAATATAAGAATGGTGCATTTTCTAAAACTGCAGTTTGGGTGCCTGAATGCTGAGCTGGCTTTTACTAGTTACTGCCCCTTAGTCAGCGGCCAAATCATTACAGCTTAATATTCAAAACTGTCCGTGGCTCCACCAACACAGTTTGATGGTGACCAGTCACCCAACTTGGTCTGTTTAACAGTGAACTGTTCTAGGAGGCTTTCTTTCTTTGTACACACTTGTACAAACATTAGACATTCCCTTTGTACACACCTTTACAGACATTATACACATCCCCTTCCAATGTTAGACATTGGAGCGCATTTCCTCTAAGACAGAAAACATTCTACTTCCTAGGGGAGCTGTGGAAAGGAGGGGCAGAGCTGCCCTGGCTGTAGGAGCCTGGGAGGGCCCTCTGGCACCCACAGGGTCAGACAGCTCCATGGGCTGGTCCCTGGTCCTCAGCTGGGAGCCCTCATCAGCCAGAAACAGTGGGTTTGGACAGCCTCACTGTCCCTCTCTTGGGACAGCGGATTTAACCCTTTTGTTGTCTTTCTTGAGCAGCTTATCTTTAATATGGAAAGAACAGCCCGTTTTTCATTCCTCTTAGATTTTTAGAGGACTGCATGCAACTCACTGCAGTATACAAAAATCGTAATATGGTGAGGAAACTTTCAATTTTTTAAAATAAACAGACTGCCCGTCTCAGTCAGGCCTCTGCTAAAACTACCTCCTTGGAGCAGCCTTCTCTGCCCCCCTTTGTCTGAAACGACTGCCTTGCTCTTTCTCAAGGCCCCTATCCTGACATGATCAGCGTGGTCAGGTACTCTCCATCAGAGAGACTAAGATGTGCATCTCTCTTCCTGTCCTACCTCACAGTGTCAGCTCCATGAGGGCAGGGATTTGTTTTATTCTGCCCTCTTGGAATGTGTGTGGCCCATTGTAGACATTTGACAGACAGCTAACTGGATGACTGGCTGGCAGCACAGTAGATGAACAGATGCCCAGATGAGTGTGCGGTGTGCTTCGTGGGCAGCGGGAGGTGAGGCTCGCGAGTGTGTGGCGTGTCTTCATGTGCCAGAAGGGGCTGAAACTGACCATTTACTAATAAAGTCCCTGTGCTATAGCCAAGGACAGAAGAGGAGCAGACTCACTTGCCTCCCTCACGTGGATCGGCATCAGACAGCGAGACAGGCAGGTCCTCAAGTGGTCAACTTGACTGTGCGTTAACCACTCACCAGACCTCCATACAAATAGCATCTCTCTCCAGCTAATACCTCTCCTTGTTTCATCAAACTCACCGGAGCCCTAGATTTCTACTACACTGATGCTCCCCGAAATGTAGCTCACGTTCTTGTCCTTTTGCTTTGGATTTAGACATGCAAAGTATGTGAACTTGCCCACACAAATTAAGATTTGAATGTTACCAACTTCACAATTCTGGCCATCAGTTCTAAAAATAGTCATTTTGTGTGATTTGAGACAGATTAAGTCTGCAGATTTACAGCTGAGTTTTTCCCTAGCAGACAGCAACTGTTCAAAAGCATTAATCTGTGGGAGTTGTCTTAGTGTGCACCCGTATCTGTTCCCGGGTTTATTGGGATTAAACATTTGGTACGTTTCTCTTCTGCTGCAGCCAATCCTGGTAGGTGGGCAATTCTTAGGGAAGATGGCGCTCTGTGGGCAGGCAGTGGATTCATGCTCTGCTGGCACCCCTGATCCTCGGGGACGGAGGGCAGAAGTCCCTGACTGGGGGGCAGCTGAATCAAGACACCCCCAGCCCACATCTGTGGCATGTGCGCTTTGAGTCTTATTGTTTCCAAAACAACAGAACATTTTTAGGGAGGGTTTTGTAGGCTGAAGTACCCATAAACAGCACAGGAAAATCAGCACCAGAAGGAAATGAGACATTAAAAAAATAAGATGACATATTTAAAAAAGTATAAAGTATTCAAAAGGGTATAAAAGGATTTTGTGTGTGGTTTCCTACTTATTTGTTTATTTTCAGCTCTATTGAGATATAGGTGACATGAATGTTGTGTAAATTAGAGTACACAAGTGTGGATTTGATACACTTGTATATTATAATAGAATTGCCATCGTAAGGTTCACTGGCACCTCCATCACGGCACACAATTACCATTTCTTTTTTGTGGGAAGAACGTTTAAGATATAGTCTCTTAGCAGCTTTCAATACAAAGTATAGTCTTTCTCCTGGTGTATAGGACTTAAGGGTATCCTGAGGTCATGTCCCTACCGCCAAGCCTCCCCCATTCAGTAGGAATTACAATAAGCAGTTCCCCACATCAGGGAGATCTCAAAACCTTCAGACAAGAGGATCAGCTCTATCTGTAAATGCGTCTTTATTTTTCTAATATAGCCTTAAAATGTAGTATGGAAAGGTACCAGTATTTATTTTGCTACTTTACATCTTACAGGGAGTATATGCTATAAAAATAAGTGACAGGCACATTCTCTTTATTTCTGTTTCTTATTTTATTAAGTTTGTTAGTGGGACATTATACATTCTTTAGGTGGTTATATCCGTACGCTAACAGAGAGGAGGCAGCATCTTGTGGTAGGTGAGCATAAGCTGTGGAGTTGAGAGGAAATGGGTGAGAATTGTAGCTCACAGTGTATTAGCTGCAACCAAGTAGCCTCTCTGAGCTTCAGTTTCCTCACCTGTTAAATAGGAATAATGATACCTACATGGTAGAATTGAAAGGATTAAATGAGATGTTATAGGTACTTATTGAGATGTAAGAGAGATAATTTTTTTAATGTTTATTTTGAGAAAGAGAGAGAGGGAGACACAGAAGCTGAAGCAGGCTCCAGGCTCTAAGCTATCAGCACAGAGCCCGATGCGGGGCTCAAACCCACACACCGTGAGATCATGACCTGAGCCGAAGTCAGATGCTTTACCGACTGAGCCACCCAAGGCTGCCCAGAGAGAGAATTTTTATCCACGTTGAAAGTCTGCATAAGTGGCTTAAGTTCATTTGTACAAAGGGATAAGTGATACATACTTATCATAATGGTAATTTTATGTAAGATCCTCCCAAAACATGTAATCAACTGTTACCATGAAAAGCAGAAACCAGAAGGACAGAGGGGACAGGGATTAATGATAGCAAAGGAATTTTTGTGTTATTTTTATGCCTTCTCTGCTTTGTCTTTAGTACTGATTATGGCTTACTCTAAGTTAACAGGCCCCTGTATGGAGTCGGCCCCGGGTGTGGGATCCTCTTGTAAGGAGGAGGCGTATTTTAGAAGTACTCTGGAGGCCCGCGCACTTGAGTTCTAGGTTCCCACCCCACGGCTGCCTGGCTCACAGAGATGGAAATAAAAGATGGAGTATCTTCAGCCTTGCATTTTGTTTTGAAGTTGAAACCCGGATTAACTGACCCTGGAGGCTATTTTAAGCAGGTGTCTTAATCTGTTCCTTTTATCTTGATATTTGTCACTGAAGTGTGAAAATTCTGTTCCTGTCATTCCTATAATAGATCTGATATCCCCACTTCTGATCTTTGAAACCCCTCAAGACCTCATTAAGTTAGAGCCCCATCCAGCTGGACAGGAATGAACAGATTCTCCTGTGGCTTTGCCATCACAGCCCTCTGCCGCTTCCCTTCTTCCTTGGTTGATCCTGGCTGGCACCCCCGAGCCTTGGATTTTTTTTTTTTTCAATATAACTAGTCACTGACTTGCATCTTTGGATTTCATCCTGCCTGTTCAAAGCAGTGGTGTCCACAACGCCCTGGAGTGGCCACCGCAGAAACTGGGTCCTCTTTCCACATAGCTTTTAGCTTTCCTTAGCTCCAGGGCTGCTGAGGGTGACAGTGATTCAGTGCCTGCGGGTTATAACCTGTGATCAGTTCCAGAAGCACCTTCGGCATCTTGCCTCTCTTTCAGTCCTCACAGCTCCCGTTTTACTCGTGACAACACGAGAGGCTTCCCAGGATTGTATGATGGTCCCCAGGCCACACGGTACATGACCCCAGGCCCAGTGTTGATTTGACGCTAAAATGCTCCTTGTTGGGACAAAAGGGGGACAAAAATGCTATCTGCTCTACCTCCTTGCCACTGCCTCAAGCCACAGGAACTACCATCAATTTCTTAGGGATCCAGATAACGAGAGTTTCAGTAAGGAAGGTGTCTTACTGTTCCCCAGACTAATTGCATCTTCTGGCAGAGACATTAGAGCTAAGTTAGGTTTTACGGTACCAAATTAAATGAGATAATACATGTGAAAGAGCTTCACAGAACTATTCCAGTCAGTGCCTTGTGTTCTGGCCTGGGGATCTGACTACTTTCCAATGAAAATACTGAATTTGTGTAATGTAGTATTTCATTATCTATTGTGCTTTTTAAAACCAATATTCTCAAAAACTATTCAGTCACTTTATTTTACTCGAGACACGCTTGCATCGTCTTCTTACCACAAGAGCAGAAGCCTAAGTATAGCCTCCCTCACTTCCTGCAGCGCCCCATTGTCTCCATCTGCTGGGGACATCGGGACTCGCGGCTGCTGATGGCTTCAGGACCAGCCCTGTACGTGGTGCGCGTGGAGCACCGCGTGTCCAGCCTGCAGCTGCTGTGCCAGCAGGCCATCGCCAGCGCCCTGCGAGAAGACAAGGATGTCAGCAAGCTGACCCTGCCCCCCCGCCTTTGCTCCTACCTCTCTACCGCCTTCATCCCCACCATCAAGGTAAAGCCCGTCCACCCTCCCTTCTCTTCCTCCCCCATACTGGCTGCCTGCCTGCTCCCGGAGGGCAGGTGAGATTCCCAGAGCAGGAGCGCAAAAGCCATGTCTGCTCCTTGGCGAGAGTATCCAGGTGACGGATTCTTGCTAGTGCAGTCTGTCCCTGGCACGAGAAGCGTCCACCAGAGACTTGCCTTGTGTGAGGGGCGTAAGCTTTCTTGTGGCAGAGGCGGTATTGGGAGCTTGACTGCCGTGCCATCCTGATCATCTGTCTGCTTGGTTCAATCCTCACTTCCTGGCAGGTGCTTCAGAAAAGCAAGAAACACGTTCCTGGAAGTTTGAGTAGCTTGCTCTGTCACTAGTTACGGGAATGGTCAGAGTGAACCCTGTCCTGAGGATTGAATTACTGCGCTGAGGAGGGGCGACCTTCATCCAGCACTTGCTGTCACTTGTCCTTTATATTGATTGCAACTCGAGAATTAGTCCGTGTATTGGTGGTGTGTGGACTGTATCTGCCAGTTGCTAGTCAAGTGTGGCTTTCCTCCTAACCTCAGGCCTCGGCACCTTGCATTCTTTTCCGTGTTCCCTTTTTTGTATCCTAGCTCTGCTTCTAAGTGTCAGATTGACTTGTTCGAGGTTACTTTTTTCTTAAAATACCAGTTTTAGAATCTGTTGGGATGTTTTTTCAAGTTGCTTAATGATCTTGGTTGTGAACCAGTGATTCTCAACCCTAGCTGCACATTAAAATCACATGGGGAGTTTTTAGAAAATGCACATGCCCAGGCCCACCCCCCAGAGAATCCAGTTTCATTGCTTGAGGTGGGATCCTAACTTAGGTATTTTTTAAAGCTCCCAGGAGATTCTTACGTGCACCCACAGTTGAGAATGGCTGCTCTCCATCACACGGTTAACACTCCCTGAGCTATCAGCCAGTGCTCTGTTGGAGTAATCAGTGCTGTCTGTACTCTTTTCTTTCCATGTCCTGCCTCCAGCCCCCAATTCCAGACCCCAACAACATGCGAGACTTTGTCAGCTACCCCTCGGCTGGCAACGAGCGTCTGCACTGCACCATGAAGCGCACAGAGGACGACCCGGAGGTGGGCGGCCCGTGCTACACCCTCTACCTGGAGTACCTGGGCGGGCTTGTGCCCATCCTCAAGGGGCGACGCATCAGCAAGCTGCGGCCAGAGTTTGTCATCATGGACCCCCGGACAGATAGCAAATCAGGTGGGCCTCCACACCCTGTTTTCGGGTGTGGTTGAGGACTCGTGTTCCTGACAGCCCGTGCAAAGTTAATGCTTACTTAAGAAATGTGGGTCTGTGTTTTGGCTAGCGTGGAACATCCTTGAAGCTGCTCCATTTCCAAAATTGTATTGAAGCTAATGATTCTTTAAATGTACTTTCCGGTGGGTTTTTAACAGCACCCGTAAGACTTCGCTTGCTCGGGGCCGTGGATCGAGGGAACGTAACTCGCTGTCTGGGGGAGGCTGGCACAGGCTTTTTGGGAATAATAGGTTCCTCTTTTAGTTATTATCAGGCATTATCGAGGGCCTTAATGTACTGCTGAGACAAGCTGAAAATCATCGTGAGGTACATCTCTGTCTCCCAGAGCGAATGATGGAATTACAATCTTCAAACCTTCAGCCTACTCCTCAGCCTCCTACTAGAATCTTCCTTCTGCTCCTTACTAACCCACCATTAACCGCTTTTTAGCAGGTTACCAAGGAAAATTCCTTGCTCATCCATAAAGATTTTGGCATGATGAATCACTCTGCCTTTCTGAAAACTCTCCCCTGTATTGATTTTCATTACTCAGTTGGTGTACTCGAGGTGCTCGCTGCATGCTTCCTCTGGGGTCCTACACTGTGAGCCTCCAGAGCCAAGGAACTTTGCTGTTTCTCTTTGCACTATGGACACTTGCCCAGTGTCCTAAGCTACTGACTGTGAGGCCCACACGCCCCACCGGCAGTAACACCAGCTCAGATGTTCCACTGCCCCCTGTGAAATCCTGCTCGTCACCTGCAGCAGCGGGAGAAACACTGCCTTCCCTGCCAGTCACTTGTCAGTTGGGCTGCCGGTGTCTTGTCTCCCCCACCTCCCCCGCGGAGTCCCGAGGGCCTGGACGGAGGGAACTCAGTGCCTGACCTTGAGAGGACAAGTCGAAAGGGATTTGTTTGATGGGTGCACACTCATCCTCTCCACTTCCCCAGCCCCGCTCCCTCTCCACCCATCAGACTGGCCTCTGCCCCTCGTGTCCCTGAAGCCCTGGGATGCGCTGGTGTCACGGCGCAGTGAGCATCTTCAGCCTGACGTGCTTGCCCACTCCGATAGTTCACACAGCTGCCCCCCCTCTGTGTGCCCTCCATGATTCGTGCAGCATCTGTGGCCGCGCTCTGCCGTCTGTGTTACCGTGTAAAGTTGAGAGCAGTAGGACCGTACTTTGAAACAGTAGGTATTGGTCCATTTTTTTGTCTTTTGGTTCATGCAGTGAATGAGCACCAAGAGCAGGGAAGGTGAGTGGAAGAACTGGAGGCTGGTAGGGAGCAGGCGGAGAGGAGGGAGAAGATTCAGAAGGAAGGAAGGCGAAGTGAGGAGGGCAGGAGGGCAGTGGGCATCGCAGAAGCTGTGGCTTCAAGGGAAGGTAGAGGAGCAGTGCCCAAAGTGGGCGGGCTGTGGAAGGCGCACACTACAGGGTCATTGTCCCTGAGGCTCCCTGCTGTGTGTGTACAAGTTTATAAAACCTGTACTGAGATGGAACGTTGAAGGGAGCTGACCTGAAGTGCTTGCTTCTGCCCCCACGTGCATAAATTCCCACTAAAAATCAGGCAGAAGAAGCAGGCAGGGGTACCATGGGGCACCGAGGCCGGGGGGCAGACCACTGGCCCAACACCTGCTTCTGCTGACTGTTCCCATCCCTCAGCTCGTGCTGTGCACAGATGGGCTCAAGTGCTAGCAGTCCTCTGGGGAATAAGGTGCTTTATTTTTGTAATTAAACAAATCAAAAAGTTATAAAGCATAGCACATCAACAGTATGTATTCACTACCCTCTCTGTCGTCTTTGAATCTCCTGTGGTTGTGGGTAACACCGGGGCATCTCTGCTTTCCGGAACTTTATAAACCCCTTTGGGTGACAAGACAACTTAACGCTTAGAAAGTTCAGGAAAAACATCAAGATTTTATTCATTTATTTCTAATTTTTTAAACATTTTTATTTATTTTTGAGAGACAGAGGAAGAGAGAGAGAAAAAATGGGAGGAGCAGAGAGAGAGGAGAGGAGAGAATCCCAGGCAGGCTCTGTCTGCCCCGTGAGCACAGAGCCCGATGCAGGGCTCAAACTCACGAACTGTGAGATCGTGACCTGAGCCAGAATTCAAGAGTGGGCAGTTTAACCCACTGAGCCACCCAGGTGCCCCAAAACATCAAGATTTTAATACCTCAAGACAGGAATAGAAGATGTGTCACAAGGCAGAATATGACTAATGGCCAACCAAATGGTATACGCAGACTGGTACAGAGGAGGAAAAGATTCCCAACTTTGGGAAGCCTAGAATTTCTCACGAGCTGATTAACTCTTTCAAGCCTGCACATCATTGTTTCTCAGAATGTGGTCCATGGGCCACCTCCCTGCAGGTCACCTGAGGCACTTCCCTAAAAGCAGGCTGCCAGGCCTGCCCCTTAGCTTCATTCAGCAGGTCTGGGGCAAGTCCCCCAAGTCCAGTGCCCAGGTGGGAGTTGTACTCCAAAGCTCATGCATGCTGTTGTAAATGCTCTCCAGGCAACCTAACAAACACACTCCTCAAAATTACCAGTGTGTATTTTTATAATTGAGAGCATGCGTGAGAGCATTTTTTTTTAGCATAAATCCCCAAATTTTTTAAAGGAATCTTTAGTTAGAGCTTACTACAGGTGGAATTGTGTCCCCCTGAAATTCACATGTTGAACCCTTACTCCCATTGTTACTATATTTGGAGATACGGCTTTTAGAGGGTGATTAAGGTTCAATGAGGCTGTGAGGGCGGAATCTCAATAGGATTGATGGCCTTGTAAGGAAAGGGAGAGAGCTCTCTCGCCACGCCACACGCACACACTAAGGAAAGGCCATGTGTGGACACAGTGAGAGGGTGGCCAACCACAGGCCAAGCAGAGAGTCCTTACCAGAACCTGATCACACTGGCACCCTGACCTCGGACCTCCAGCCTCCAGAACTGAGACATAAATTTCTGTTGTTTATAAGCCACCCAGTCTGGCATTTTGTTATAGCAGCCCAAATGGATTAAGACATGAGTAAAGGAAAAAAGCAAATGTTATGACATATAGCCAACTGTGAAATCTTGGATTAGCAAGCAGGTCAGGAGCTGAGTGGACAACACGTTACTGAGTTTCCTCAGTCAGTGAACTGGCCCTGTGCTCATGAGCACACAGAAACCTTCTGGGGGTTTACATGCCCATGTGAGTCAGGGCCAAGCTTCCTCTGGCTAAGTGACTCCTAACTTAAGTAATGGAAAGCGCTGCTCAAGGCCTGTGAGTGAAGCCTCTTTATTTGATCGAACTCCGATGCACACCAGTCTAGCTTGCTGTGTTCACGAGTCACGCCTTCTGATGAGGAGGTAGTTTAAGAAGAGGGTGATGTGGGCACACAGACTGGGCCTCAGTCAGCCTGCTTCCAGGTAGCATGCATGCCAGACAGCATACTCTGCTTCCAGTGGCCTCCGAGAGGCCCCTGTTCACAGATGTCCCCTCCATATGTTCAGAAACACTAGAGATTAGTTTATATTAACACACTCATCCTTTCAAATGTAAACAGCTTTTTTGAATGATAAAATCACTCAGATTCTATCAATCATTTCATTGCAGTTGGACAATTCAGCTTTTTTATTACCTGGCAAGGTTCTTGGAGCCTTGAGGGAATGAGGCTTTTTGTCAGCAAAACAAAGTGATTTTGAAGATGGGCTACCTGCAGTGAGGGTAGAGCAGCGTTTGGGGAGTGAAGGGATGTGAGGGGTGAGAGGAAGGCAGCAAAGGAGAAAAGATTTCGAGGAAGGTGTCCGATATGACCTCCATCTACTCTGCAGTTTTGTGATGGCCCAACCTCTGTGCACACCGGCTTCTGCCTTAGGACCTCTAATTTCTGCCTGGTGGCCGGTTGTGAAAATTATCTCTAGCAGCTTCTGTCCAGGCACCCTCAGCAGAGCCCAGGCCCGCCACTGACAGGCCTCATGCACAGGCATTCCTTCCAGCTGCTACTCGAAGCGGGACAACTAAACTGGGAACCCCTGCGGTGGAGCTGACTCTGTCAGGTCTCTAGTCCAGAGCAGGCGTGGAACCAGAAGAGGCCATCACAGGGCCCAGGTCAGAAGCAGGTTCTTGGGTCAGCAAGCCCCTTGCTCGGCCCAGGTCCCCAGGCTGCCTGCAAACTCGTACGAACACAGATACCTGGTGTGATGGGACGTTCCAGCTTTTGGCCTGGTAAACACTGCAGAACTGTTTTATATATTACAGAGGCATGAAAATTCCATGTCCACTTTGATAACAGTAGAAGTAATTGCCTCCTTTTGCTTAGAAAATGTAATAGCATAAAAACGTAGAAAGGAAACCATGCTCTGGTCCTTTCTATTTCAAACTCTCGACTGTCCCATAGTTTCCAGTAATAGTGATCCTTGTTAGGGTCTGATACCACTTCCCAGAGTCTTCTGGTTGTGTCTCCCCAGATGAAATCTACGGCAACAGCTTGATCTCCGCCATGCTCGACAGCTGTAACTGCTCAGACTCCAGTGACATCGAACTGAGTGACGACTGGGCTGCCAAGAAATCCCCCAAAATCTCCCGAGCTAGCAAATCACCCAAACTCCCAAGGTAATCTCGCTCTTTAGGGGTGTTCTTCCTCTTTTGTGCCTCTGGAGGTGTGTCTGTGTTGTGTCTGCAGCTGAATCCCATTGAAACCTACACTAGAAGAGCCCAGCAAGAGGGCATCCCTGCCTTTCATCTGGAAGATAACGCCCTCAATAATTACAGCTTTCCTTTCTTCTTTCCTCTGGGTAGAAGAAATCCATCCAGTAGGAGTTTTTCTCAACTTTCAGACCTTCTAAGTGTTAGCACTGATGGTGGATGGCATGGGGTGGCCATAGCTCCCTGGCTTACTTGTTTGTTCTTCTAGTTTGAGAAAAATAAGGAAAAGGTTTTACAGGGAATGTACTGTAATGTGTTGAAGAGAATGCCAAGTTAAATACCTATAATGCTGTGATTGGAAATAAATCGTAAATTTAAAAAATTTTAGATCCTAAAGGTTTGTCCTGTAGAGTGGCGAAAAGCTAAGAGTAGATACAAGGGCCTGTGGGGTCTTAGATAAGAGCCCCCCTGCTCTGACTCCACTACTGAAGGCTATATAACCTTGAATGAATCTGTGACCTGGATTCCAGTATCCTTATTTACGGAAGGTAAAGGGTGGGGCAGAGCTTCACTGAGATCTCTTTAGCTCTAAAATTCTGTGATACTGTACAAAATTAAGATAGAATTTATGTACAGATAACATACCTGCCCAGATCTCAAGCACATAATTTACTGTGCAGTTGATAAACCAGTGTATCTACCGCCCAGTTGAAGGTAACGTTCAGTCATCCCGAAAAGTGCCTCGTGCCCCTTCCCATTCGATACCCACTCCCCAGAGTCAGCACTGTTCTAATTTCTGTCACCACAGACTAGTTTTACTTGTTCTGGGATTTCATATAAATGGCGTCAAACATTACATACTTTTTCTTTTTTTTTTTTTTTAACTCTTGCTCAACATAATGACTGAGATCCATGGGCGTCAAGTGTATCAGTAGTTTGTTTTTCTTTTTTGCTCTGTGGTTTCAATTGTAATGAATATACTATAGTTTGTTTATTCCATTTACCCATTGATTGACCTCTGGTAATGAGACTTTTTGCGGACACATGCGCTCCTCTGTCTCGGGTAGGGGAGTCGTGGGGCCATGGCACATGTTTAACTTCCCCAGAAACTGCCAAACAGTATTCCAAGGTGCCTGTAGTATTCTGAGTTCTGCCAGCAGTGTATGTGAGACTTCTGTTTTCACCCACGATTGCACTGTCCTTGTCAGAAAATAATTTTATCCATTCTGGTGGGTGTGTAGGCCTATCTTAACATCTCTAGTGATTGGTGATGCCACCCAGCTTTTCATATGTTAATCGGCCACTTGGATATCTTCTTTTCTAAAGTGTCTGTTAAGCCTGTTGCCCATTTTTTATTGAGTTGTTTTTCTGTTACCAGGTTGTAAGATTCTTTATGCATTTTAGCTATGGGTTTTTGGGCAGAGATATGGAGTGCCACATGGCTAACGTCATATGAATTTTTTCTTTTATGATTAGTGCTTCTTGCATCCTGTTTAGGAAATCTTTGTGTACCCTTAGGTCATGAAGACATCCCTTTGTTCTTTTCCAGAAAGTTTGTAGTTTTAGCTTTCGTACTTCAGTCTCGGATTAATTTTTGTGTATGGGGTGACTTTTTCTTGTATAGATATCCAGTTGCTAAAGCAATTTATTTTTTCATCTTTATTCTGAGCTTGTTAAAATTGCAAATAAAACTGTGAACTTCTCTACACTTCTACAGTGTTTCGGCTTTTCCCTTAATTAAGGGAGGACATTTAACACATAAGCAACCAAACCCTTCACCTGTAAATGTCCTTTCACAGTGCCCGAATATGGCATTCCCTGAGGCTGCTCCTGCTTCCCTCTGTCTTTCCCTGTGTCGAATCCCCCTACTTGCAAAGGCCAGACAGTCCTCACACAGAACTGTGACCAGCTCGGGCCTCTGTCTGCCTGTGCTTTGGGGCCCCTGGTGTTGTATCACACTCTCAGGCAGTACCTCTGAGGCTCAGTGCTTTCTTTTTATTGATTGCCATCAAGCTTAACATACTCATTTTTGTAGCATTCTCTGTGGGGTAGGCTGGCATTAACACGTGTCCTCATGTTATAAATAGAGGAGCTAAGAGCCAGAGATATAATGTAGGAACAGAAAACAACAGAAAAGCTGTAGACCCACAGATTTGATTTAAATATCACAGCTGGTGAAAGGCTAGAAAAGTCCATTGAAATCCTGACATTGTGTTAGGAATCTTAAAATCATCTGGCCTTAGGGTGAAATATGTCTCTTCCCACCCGCTATCTTCCCACATGCACAAGGCATGTGGATATTTCTAAACTTACTGTTAGTAGAAAGTGAAACACTGTTAATTCTCTGAGGTTCCTTACAAATGAATCACTTGATTTGGTCTAATCTCGCTGTATTTTTAAGTATCTATCACTTGGTACACAGTTCTGTTCTTCTTCCCTCATATTCACAAGGCAAAAGCAGGCGGCAGAGACTTGAAAAATGAAGGGGCCTTGCCCCTGGGAACACAGCACCGTGGTGGCCACCAGAGCATGAAGGGGAGGGCCAAGGCAGCATGCGCCTCCCCGGCCTGTGGGGCCTGACCCTCCTGGCCTTGTCTCCACAGGATCAACATTGAGGCTCGGAAGTCTCCCAAGCTGTCCCGGGCTGCTCAGGAGATGTCCAGGTCTCCCCGGTTGCCGATGCGCAAGCCCTCCATTGGCTCACCCAGCCTGACGCGAAGAGAGTTTCCCTTTGAAGACATCACTCAGGTAGCATCTGGGGTCCGGGTCGGTCCCACGCATCGCTGCCCCGCCCTTCTCTCCCTCCTCAGTGTGTGGCCGACGGTGGCTGAACCCTCGGTGCATCACACCTGCACTCGCCACCCCAGTCTCCGTGCCGGCCACTGTCGTTCCAGACAAGGGGCGTAGAGAACCAGAGCCCTGTTCTCCCTCCTCACCACCCTGCCCTCAGGCAGGCCCCGACACCTCCACATCCCCAGGACCTCCTTTCCACCTCAGACACACCCCCATGGCCACATGGGTCTTTCCACAGGCAGCTCTGGTTGAGACATACCCTCCCTCTGCCCTCTCAAGCCACTTCCGACCCTTTGGTGACTCTGTGTCCACAACAGCCCATCCCTGGTGGTGGCCCCACAGTCTGTGCTGCCCGTCTCTCCATCCTGGTCCCCGCGACGTCCTCCAAGTGCCACAGCCTCGCTGTTGACCGGCCTCTTTCTGTGCTTGTGCCTTTGCTGTACCTGGGTCACTGGGGTGACCCAGCTTACCCTCTCCATCTCCTCCCCTTGTTTCTGCCAGCATGCTTCCAGATAGAACTCAGCCTCTGTGGTGAAGGCTTCTTTCCCTGGCTCAGCCACAGTGGTCCCCAAGCATCTTGTTTACAACATTTCTCAGTGACTTCCTTTATGCCTTACATCCTCCAGTAGGTAATAAGCTCTTTGAGGAGCTGGTTTTAATTCATCTTTGTCATTGCTCTTGCACACACACGCACACTCATGGCTTAAGCATATTGGTAATTAAAAAAAATTTTTTTCTTAATTGAATTGAATGAGAAAATAGGTAATTGGGTAGAGTGGGGACATACTGGTATCAGTGCAACTAGTGTCTCCAGGAGAAATATCAAGGGTAAAAATGGATCCAGAGCTAGGTGTAACCCCTCTAGTCCAGTGACTGGGAAAGGAGAGGTGAAGAAAAATGTGCCCAGATCGCCTTTGTGGCCTTTTTAACCTACACGTGTGCAGACACACTGGGACACATCTGTTCCTCACTTCCAGCCTGAGAATCCCAGCTCAGTGAGCCACCATGAGCCACGATTCAGAAACAGGTGCCTGGCATGTTACAGTTAGCTTCCGGTCTTAAAAATGGTGGAATGATACAGAGAGTGAATATTTACAACATTACCCACCTGTGTCTTTTTTAAGCAAAAATGTTAATATTCTTACTTCCTAAGTGATCAATAGAAGATATAAAAATAGATTGTAATTTTTTTTCCTTTTTCTCCCCCCCCCCCCCCCCCCCCCGCTCCCTCCCACAGCACAACTATCTTGCTCAGGTCACGTCTAATATCTGGGGAACGAAGTTTAAGATTGTGGGCTTGGCTGCTTTCCTGCCAACCAACCTCGGTGCAGGTAAAAAACCGTGCCCTCTTCTCTGCCTGCTCTCCCAGGTGGAACTGAGACTTTTGAAAAGACCATTCAGATGAGCTCTTATGGCACCAAAAGATTAGTATGTACTTTATTTACCTCTACACTTTGACTCGAACCATCATAATTTCACAAAATTAGAATTATTACTCAAATTGGTTTTTTGCCAGCAGCGCTTTCAGTATTTTTATATAAGCCCTGACTTATGAAGAGACCGAAATAGCAGAAATCTCTAACAAAGCTCTGGTTATTTTGATTCGTGGCCTCTCACGGTGGGCAGGTTTTGGTACCAGTGTCTTTAGGTTCTTGAGTCCGAAGAAAGTTGGGAAGAAAGCGCTAAAGACTGTAAGAAGCTGGCTGACTGTCAGTACAGTTCTTTGTGGTAAAACTTCACAGATTTCATGTAGAAGTCCCAGATAAATACTCTGTGAGAAGTTTGAGCCCCAGAGGAAAATAGAACCATAGGAGTAAAAGCTGGGCTAGAACCCAGAATTTGCATTCTTTTCTGTACTCCTGCTTGAAGGAATAGGACTAACATGTCGTGTTTACTTCGTGTTTACTTCGTGTTTACTTCACTCCTTACTTCAGAAGGAGTGAAATGACAGAAGGTCCTTTTCAGAGCAGCTTCATCCCGATAGGCGCCATCGCTGGGTGGTCTGAGGGCTTGTGCCGTCCCCCAGCCTTGCTGGATTGCCTGATCACTTAACACGCACACGTCTCTGGAAGGCGAGGTTTGCGTGTGGCTGGTGGACCCATCTTGAATGTGCTCTGTGTCCCTACTAAAAATGGTTTGTGAAAAATTCTGAATCTGACTATTTAAGTTGTTTCAGACATCAGTAGATCCTTTCAGTTAAGTAATTCTTGCAAAGCAGATGTTAAAAAGACCTATGCCATGTATGCGTCTTAGGAGACTTATTAAACAGTGCTGTATTTGGATTTTTCATTTTGAGGTTTCTCAGCTCAAAGAAAAAGAGGAATAAAAATAACACATAAAACTGACGTAGGAAATAACCATAGACCGTCCCAGTACATACTGCAGAGAAATCTCTTAATAATATTTTCAACCACCTGCAAAGTCTCTGATGACCATGAAATTCTGTTCTTTAGTAATTCAGCCGTGCCCCACTGATGTGCTTGGTGATTCTAGTAACCACTGTGCAAGCGTTGCGATCACCCCACGTCAGTACGCTGAGGCCTGAGCCATCTGCCTATTTCAATAAACATTGAAAAAAGGAATGGAATCTTAATGAATCTTTTCCTTCTAGATGTTGAGTAGATCCACACATAAGTCAACAAGAACCTTAACATGGGAGAGCCTAGAAGTGCCTTCAAGGTACAGGATGCTCCAGTGTGAGGGATTCGAGTGCCCAAAATAAAAGTTTTCTGTGTGACTGCAATGAAATCATTGTCCTAATCATTGACCGTTTAAAAAAAAGCATGTTAGCTGTTATATTCATTTGTTAAGCTAAGAGAATTTTCCATTTGATTCTACTAGAGAAGAAATTATCTCTTAGCCTTTAGAAGGTATGTTACCTGTGGTACCCTATTAAACAATCTTTGTCACCCTAATGGATTTTAAAGTGAGTAGTTGGATATTTTATATTAGATAATTGTGCTGGATAATTTGTTCCCTTCAATTAGAATTATCTGGCTCATGAAATTTTTTTATTTTTAATTTTTTGCTTTCTCAATTTTAAAAATATGGAATAAATTCAAATTCAAAAGATTTGAAGCAGTATACAGTAAAAATCTTTCTCTTCACCTCTGGCCACCTAGTTTTCTCCCCCTGGAGGCAACTGACACAATTTTTAATCCCTCCTCAGATTTTAAATTTTATTTCTTTTTATCAATCTGAACAACAAAGAATAGCACTTTAATGCATGCATTAATTCTTAAACCAGAGAGAACTGTCCAGAATTTTAAAGCCAAAATTCATATTCTCTTTTGTGATCAAGAGAGATGAACACATGAATAGACCTGTGATGAGCACTCGGTTGGAAAAGTCTTCTTAGCCCTCACCAGCCCAAGCACCAGCCTCACACAGGTATTTCATCACCAGAAGGCCTGCGGTGCCGTGGGAGTGCCAGCCAGGTGCCTCTGGGCACTGGCGGGGACAGCAGTGGAGACAGAACTGTGCTTACCTTAGCAGAAACTAGGGATAACAGTAATAATTACAGAACCTCTACTTACCTCACAGGGAAGAGTACGAAACATAAAAGAAAGCTGATGGGCTGGTGTCATCCTGACTTCAGCCTACTGCAAGCCCTAAATTCAGATTTATTGGTTTTAACTTATTTTGTCTCATCTAAATATTTTAATTGCCATCTAGGCATTCTCTTAAATGTCCTTATTGATCCAATAAAATCTTAGCATTGAAAGAAACAGTGTGAAGAGGCACCTGGGTGGCTCAGTCAGTTAAGCGTCTGGCTCTTGATCTTGGCTCGGTCATGATCTCACTGTTCCTGGGATTGCGCCTCAAGCCAGGTTCTGCGCTGCCAGGGTGGAGCCTGCTTGGGACTCTCTCTCTCCCTCGCTGTCTGCCTCTCCAGTTGCACTCTCCCTCTCTCTCTTCTGTAAATAAATAAGCTTAAAAAAAAATTAAAAATAAAGAAATGGTGTGGAAGTTCCCTAAATCACTATCCTGATCATGAAATGGCAGTTGAAAGTCAGGGAAACAAGAATCCAGTCCTGAGTAAGAGCAGTGTTTCATTCTGCCCTGACCCACGTCATCCCATCTTCTAGTTGCCTGAGATCCCCCTGAGCGTGACATTCTGGATATCCCAACAATTTTACTAAGTTATCCTTCTGATCACAAGTGAGGCTTTTAAAATACATATTTATCATACCCCAGCTCATTCCAGAAAAGCATTTAAGTCTTAGACACGTGTTTGACATTTGAAATGTGTGATTCTGTAGAAAACCACTTGGCAAAGTGACTGGGGTAGGCTGAGAATCTGTTGTTACAGAATCCAGACCATGGCTGGGGTGGCCAGTGGTGTGCAGAAGGGAGGTGAACGGCTGCCATCAGACTCTCCCGGGCCCATGCAGATCTGTCTTCTGATGGCAGGGACAGCACAGCGCCATTTCTCTTCTGTGGCTCTGTCGGCACCTTGGCCGTCCTCCTGCATGTCTCTGTTAACAGCGCTCTCCTCCTCCCCACCAGTAATCTATAAAACCAGCCTCCTGCATCTCCAGCCACGGCAGATGACCATCTATCTCCCAGAGGTTCGGAAGATTTCCATGGACTATGTTAATTTACCTGTCTTCAACCCAAATGTTTTCAGTGAAGATGAAGATGATTTACCAGGTGTGTTCTTAGTGGGTCGTGACGGGGACAGAGTGGTAAGTTGTGGACGATTACAGCATGCCGGTCTGTGCTTGCTTTGGCAAAGGGTGACTTCCTCCATTGTTGGGTGTGGTGGCATATCACAGGAGAAGGTCATACTGTTGCTGGTTTGGGGAGGAGGGGAGCTACGAGCAAGGCCTCATATCCACAGAGCATCTGCCTTCTTGTTTTATTATCTTCACAATAATCCTTAGTCTTATGCCCAGGTAGAGAAGTTTATAGGACTGATCAGAACTCAATAAAATCAGAACTGAAACCAGGTCTCATAGGCTGTGGCGCCCACAGAACCTGGTTTCTCAAACCCGCCCCATCTCTGGGACAGAAAACTTTTACGTTCAGACATCTCTCTCCCAGTGTGCAACTCACATCTCAGTGTACAGAAGCCTGGTCTGAGTTAAAGGTAAAATCTGGTACAAGCTTTTAAAGTCCCAGTTTACAAATTTTCAGATATCGATAGCATCTTAAATTAAGTATTTTCTAGTGTGTGTGTGTGTGGTGGGGGGGGGGATCCTATTTTGATTAATAGAGTAGAACGATTTCTAAGTCGTCTGTCAATTATTCCTATGTAACTATTCTCAGAAACATCTACCCATAATTTTATAAATATGAAGACTCCTCTCCTTAGAACCAAGCAAGTTTTTGAAGGTCTCTGGTTTCTGAGCCAGAGGAATCCTACATGGACCACTGACTTCTCCTGTGTTTGGTGGTTCTGGAACAGAAGGGGCTATGGTCCTCGCCATGGGACAGGGAAGGACCTGCATTCCAGCTTCAGCATTCCTCAAGAACTTGAGGGAGTCGTTTACCTAACCCTATTTTTACATGGGTTTTTACATGTAAAGTTATTTGTACAGTACTTTCTGACAGTAGCTGTCTTTGGTCCTCTGAATGATATACCTCTCCTCATAGGCAGAGCAGATATTCTAGACTATCAAAGTCATAATGGGCAAGGTTTTGCAACCACATAAACCTGCAGTTTGGTGAAGCCTCACACACTTGAGCTTTACAGCCCATTTCCGCAATCTCAGAATCTCGTATTTAGAAGTATCTTTTACACTTTCCCCGTAACACCCTCCCTGTGCTCCCAGAGTGTGACTAATACAGCTCTCCCTAAATGCTCAGCCCTTGCTGCTGCTGTTAGTGCCTGTGCTGCGCAGTCAGAGGAGGGAGCGTTTTGTCTCTGTGCTTGCCTTTAATGCTGGTGACAGACTCTTCTCTTTAGCCTGGAAGACACCTGCCTTCAGTTCTCCATGCAGATGAGAGGCCATCTGGAGGAGAGATCTGAACAGGAATAATAGAAAACTTGAGACAGGACCCAGATTCATGCAGCCAGGAGATAGTTACATCTCACTAGAGGGCCCCAGGGAAGGGATGGGGGAAGTAGGGAAGTCTGGGACAGGCTCAAAAGGTGGGCTTAACTTTTGATGAAACTAGCTGCCTTCACTCCATAGTTCTGGTAAAAGGCCAGTCAGCCTTTACAGTTACCTAGTTAAATCTTATTTCCTGCTCGTATGCTAGTTGCCACATAGCACTTAAAGGCCCAGATGAGCAAACTTGCCAGGGGTCGATGGCATTTTAAACAGGGCAGTATAAAACAGTGGCTCTGAGCACCTGCGTGTGGTCTATCACTGCTCAAATTCATGCTTCATTAAATTCCCTATGTGTACATATATAGGATAGATTTACAGGGTTTTACAGAGTGTGGCTATACCTTACATACTGTCGGAAATGCTAAAAAGCAGATAAATTAGGGAATTACCCTTCCCTAATAACACAGATTTGCTAGAGGATTCTTTTCATTGGTATCTTTACTACATCTTACATGGTTCTATTTACAGAAACTTAGTTTACGTGCAGATTTCAGATACACATTTGCTGCATGACCCTTCCCGTACTAACCAGTCCATAAATGTGGCTAAACGTACTCCAGAGCCTAGGCCTTATGAGTGCTCAGTGGAGTATCCTGCCGTCACTCCCTCCTTGCATAAGAGAGTGGTCCATTTTCTGAATATGAGCAGAAAGTATCTTTAAACAGTTAAGTATTTAAAAATAAAGTAGGGCTTCCAGGGAGGCTCAGTTGGTTGAGCATCCGACTCTTGACCTCAGCTCAGGTCTTGATCTCAGGGTCGTGAGTTTGAGCCCTGCCCTGGGCTCCACATTGGGCATGGAGCCTACTTTAAAAAAATTAATTAATTAATTAATTTTAAAAAAAGTTAAGTATTTGCCGTGGTACCATTTAGGCACATGGTACCAAATTCAGAAGGTTCAGAAGCATATCCATTGAAAAGCTTTGACAGTGCCCTTAACCAGTGGACAACAAAGGCTACCGGGCAGAACTCACCTGCTTGCCTGGGCCCTTCCAGAAACCTTGGAGAAACTTTGTATAACTTGTGTGAAAGATCTGGGCAAACACATCTCCGCCTGAAGCAGTTGCATTTTGTATGCAAAAGGACTGGATGAGTTCAGAGGTATTACTTATTCTGACCCAGTTTCATGGCAGTTTTGTAAGCAGTGCATGTTTCTTTTTTCCTCCCAGTGACGGGAGCATCGGGTGTGCCTGAGAACAACCCTCCATGTACCGTGAACATCCCCATCGCTCCCATCCACAGCTCGGCGCAAGCTATGTCCCCCACACAGAGCATAGGATTGGTGCAGTCCCTGCTGGCCAATCAGAATGTGCAGCTGGACGTCCTGACCAATCAGACCACGGCAGTGGGGACGTCTGAGCATGGAAGTGATAGTGCCACCCAGTACCCAGTCTCCAACCGCTATTCCAACCCCGGACAGGTGATCTTCGGAGGTGTGGAGATGGGCCGCATCATCCCCAACCCCGCTCAGCTGTCCCTGCCACCGCCTGCACCAGGGGTGATCCAGCTCTCGGTGTTGGACCACGGAGACCGAGACCATGACCACCTGCAGAAGTCCGCCAAGGCCCTGCGGCCAGTGCCGCAGCTGGCCGCCGAGGGGGACGCAGTGGTGTTCAGTGCCCCGCAGGAGGTCCAGGTGGCGAAGATGAACCCCCCACCCCCCTACCCGGGAACCATCCCCGCCGCCCCCACCACAGCAGCGCCCCCGCCCCCGCTACCGCCCCCGCAGCCTCCGGTGGACACGTGCCTGAAGAAGGGCGACTTCTCGCTGTACCCCACGGCCGCACATTACCAGACGCCCCTCGGCTATGAGAGGATCACCACCTTTGACAGCAGCGGCAACGTGGAGGAGGTGTGCCGGCCTCGGACGCGGATCCTCTGCTCCCAGAACACCTACACCCTCCCCGGCCCGGGCAGTTCAGCCACCCTGCGGCTCACCGCCACTGAGAAAAAGGTCCCCCAGCCTTGCACCAGTGCCACCCTGAACCGCCTGACCGTCCCACGCTACTCCATCCCGACGGGAGATCCACCCCCGTACCCCGAAATCGCCGGCCCGCTAGTCCCGGGTCGGAGCGCGGCGCAGAGGCCCGACAGTCTCATCCACGCCACGCTGCGCAGGAACAACCGCGAGGTGGCGCTCAAGGCGGCGCAGCTGGCCGAGCCCCCGCGCGTCCCCCCGCAGCACCCGCCCAAGCCCAAGGGTGCGGCGCAGTTCCCGGCGCGGCCCCCGCCGGCCTTGTATACCTGCAGTCAGTGCAGCGGCGGGGCCGTGGCAGGGCGGCCCGAGCCTGGCGCCGGGGGTGCTGGAGGTGTGCAGCCCGGCTCGGGCCTGGCCCACGCCGCCAGCACCTCACCCCTGACCTCCCAGTCGTCCTACAGCCTCCTGAGCCCGCCAGACGGCGCCCGCGACCGCGCCGACTACGTTAACTCGGCCTTCACGGAGGACGAGGCGCTGGCCCAGCACTGTCCGGTCGAGAAGCCCCTGAGGCACCCCACGCTGACTGAAGCTGCTGTGGCCGTCAAACGGCCACCCCCTTACCAGTGGGACCCTGTGCTGGGGGAAGACATTTGGGTTCCTCAGGAAAGGACAGCACAGACTGCAGTGCCCAACCCCCTGAAACTGCCTCCTCTGATAGTAGGTCAGAGCCAGCATCTGGACGTGTCCCGAGTGCCCTTCGTCTCCCCGAAGTCTCCCGCCAGCCCTACTGCCACTTTCCAAACAGGCTATGGGATGGGAATGCCGTATCCGGGGAGCTATAACACGCCCCCTTTGCCGGGAGTGCAGACCCCCTGCTCCCCGAAAGATGCCCTGTCCCCGACACAGTTTGCACCCCAGGAGTCCACAGTGGCTCTCCAGCCAGCCTACCCGCCCAGCCTCTCCTACTGCACCTTGCCCCCCATGTATCCAGGAAGCAGCACCTGCTCGAGTTTACAGCTGCCACCTATCGCCTTGCACCCTTGGAATTCCTACAGCCCTTGCCCGCCCGTGCAAAACCCCCAGGGCACTCTGCCCCCCAAGGCACACTTGGTGGTGGAGAAGCCCCTTGTGTCCCCACCGCCCACCGACCTCCAAAGCCACTTGGGTACAGAGGTGATGGTAGAGACCACAGACAACTTCCAAGAAGTCCTTTCCCTGACAGAAAGCCCGGTCCCCCAGCGGTCGGAGAAATTTGGGAAGAAAAACCGGAAGCGCCTGGACAGCCGAGCAGAGGAAGGAAATGTTCAGGCCATTACAGAGGGCAAAGTGAAGAAGGAGGCAAGGACTTTGAGTGACTTTAATTCCCTGATCTCCAGCCCTCGCCTGGGAAGAGAGAAGAAGAAAGTGAAGAGTCAGAAAGACCAACTGAAGTCGAAGAAGTTGAATAAGACGAATGAGTTCCAGGACAGCTCAGAGAGCGAGCCTGAGCTGTTCATCAGTGGTGATGAGCTGATGAACCAGAGCCAGGGCAGCAAGAAGGGCTGGAAGAGCAAGAGGAGTCTGCGGACGGCCAGCGAGCTGGAGGAGTTCAAGTGCCGGAAAGCCAGCGAGAAGGAGGATGGCCGGCTGGGCAGCCAGGGCTTTGTGTACGTCATGGCCAACAAGCAGCCTCTGTGGAACGAAGCCACCCAAGTGTACCAGCTGGACTTTGGGGGGCGCGTGACCCAGGAGTCCGCAAAGAACTTCCAAATCGAGCTAGAGGGGCGGCAGGTAAGAAAGCATGTCCCAGGGCATGGCCCAGATCCCTGCTTTTTGGTCTTGACTGGTCTCTGTGGGTTTTTAAAAACCTGCTAAAGGATAGCAGTGTTTTGGCCTGCCAGGAGCCAAACGGGAAATAACGGAAAACAACTGATCCCTCTTAAGCGTGGCCAAGTCTCCGTGACCCATGAGAAAAACTAGCAGGCCCCTGCCCAGCCCCCTGCCCGCTCCCCAAACCTGCTCTGCCAGAGATACTTTCTTTCTTCCAACTTTGGCTTTTTTCTGGCATTTGACACTGTGTTTGCAAAGAACGTGTTCCCATTTCTATTTATTGATTTTTCAGTTTTTCACATCGTGTATTGACCTCTTCCTGAGGAATATGAGGGTTTATTTTCTTCACCCCCGCTGCCATATGTACAGACACGTGAACTTCCCCCTTTTCTTAGTTCAGTGAGCAGTCATTGGTTATCTCATTATGCCAATATATGTGGTTTATAGCTGAGCCATGTATTATGGCTTAACTATATTTCCTTTTTTATTACATAGGGATTTTTTCCTAGACCAAATAATTACCCAGTGTTTGTTTATTTTTGTGTATTTATAGTACATCATTCCCTGATTCGGTGGCAGAATGTAAATCTCTTCTCACTACAGTTAAACACATCGGGTGGTTTTTCAGTTCCTCTGCTCCAGCCTGAAATGGTGGCTCTAACCCTGCTGCATAGCTGTTGTTCTGGAACTGCACTTCCTCACCATCCTGGGAGTTCCCTTCACCTCTCATACTTAAATCTCATTTTCATTAATTCACTCAAATATTTATTGAGCCACCTGCTGTGTGCCTGGCAATCCTCTGAGCTGGGAGTCAGAAACTGTGGCCCACAGACCAATTGGACCTGCTGCCTCTTTTTATAAATAAAGTTCCATTGGAACACAGCCATGCCCACCCACTTAAGTATCGTCTAAGGCTGCTTTTGTCCTACAACAGAGAGTTCTGGCAAAGACCCTGTGACCTACAAGGCCTGAAGTATTTATCATCAGCCCTTTACAGAGAGTTTGCCAACGTTGCTCTAAGTGCTGAAACCAGAGCAATGAGGAAAATAGAGAAAATCCCCGTCCTCAACATGGAGTTTACCAAAATGGAAGAAAGACCGTAAACAAATGTACTTAAATATTTATATAAGTATTTATATTTATATAATATTTATACATAATTTATGTGTGATATATAATATAATCCTTACAAATATAGTATTTATGTAAATATCTGTATATGTATGTAAAAAGCTATATAGTCACAGTGTGTGATCACAGTAAGTACTGAAATGACAAAGGAAAGCGAGCTCGAGAGACAGAGCATTGCGGGAAGGCGGTGGGCTATGTTTGCCCCTCTCTGACCCGTGACATTTGATAATTACAATTGATGTTTCTCTCAACCTTCTGTTAGCCTGTAGATTCTTCTTCATACTTTTTCTTTCCCCTGTTTCCTTGGTGAGGAAGCCACTTCATTTGACCAGTGAGCTTTCCAGGCTCTGAATTTTTGCTTCATTATCTTCCCATTGTGTGTTTACCAGGTTCCCCCTTTGTTTCCGACAAACCCATAGTTAGCTCAGGAAGTTTGATCAGAGTCCCTCTCTGGGGGGACTATCTCCTGGACTGCGCTGTCGTCTTCCCTCAGGAGCCACACAGGCGGTTGTGCTATTTCCCACCTTGTTTTCCTTTAATGTCTTTGCTTCTCTGCCCACCTCCCTCCCACCCCCCAGGTGATGCAGTTTGGAAGGATTGATGGCAATGCGTACATTCTGGACTTCCAGTACCCCTTCTCAGCTGTGCAGGCCTTTGCGGTTGCCCTGGCCAACGTGACTCAGCGCCTGAAATGAAGAGGCTGCTACGGGTGGGAAAGAGAGGCAGAGGAGCCTTTTCAGAGAGGTCTGATCGGCAATGCTCGAGGAGTCCCACGGGGCCCCGGGTGCCTGGGGACCAGAAGACAAGAGCAAAACTGGAAGAATCTGTCAGGCCCAGGAGAGGGGACTGACCTCTAATTGTTGTTGTTTGTTTGGGCTTTTATAATCCTTTATTGTTTTTCTTTCTTCTTTCTTTTTAAACAAGAAGAGAATACAGAAGAGTGGTATCTGGAAGCAAAGCGTGCGAGGCACCTGGTGTTCTTTTCGGAAACATAGTTGCCGTGGTAATGTCCTACTGCGTCTGCTTCTGTCACCTGCCAGGACAAGGGGCCCTTCGGAAGGAAGGTAGACTGCCTTCCCGCCTGCTGTTCTTTTAGACCAGGGAGTGTGCATTATTTTCGTTCTCCACAACACCTAGCTTTATTACTCCTCCCTATTGTAACCACTAGTGTGAAAACAAAAGACTTTTAAAAAGAACAACCCCAAATCCGGAAGGTACAGGTTCTCTTAGGGGGCCATTCAGATCACACATACAATGTTACTCCCCCAGAAGTGACTTGATTAATGAAGGGTGTTATGGCAAATGCACTGTGTTTGACCAATGGCAGCAGGCTTTGTCCAGCGGTGCTCTTACCAGCTCTAAATACAATTCGCTCATGATGATGTAGGCGGAAGGGACGGCAGGTGAGGAAGGAGCTTCTGCGCATGGACACCTGGGTGGTTTACACGGTGGGACTTGAAGCAGTACAAGGGCTGTGTTCCTCTCTGCACGATGTTTACGTTGAAGACTCTGCTAGTTGTATAACGTGTCAGAATTCCGTGGGTTCTGTAACAATCATTCAGTGTGCTTGCCTTCGGGAGAAGGTAAAAGACCAAATGGAAAGATCTGGCACATGGTGGGGAAGCAACTTTGTCACCTAGTGCACTGGTAAGTCACTAGATACCCACTTACTGAAAAACAACCTTCATCCCTTCCCCCATTTTATTGTTTAATCTAGAAAATGTGGCAGACGGCCTTCTCTTTCCCAGTAGATAAGTGTTCCACACTTTCTCATCTGAAAAATGCTGATGATACTCATTTGAAAGCACTCCTTTCCTCTTCTTGGCCACATTAAAGTTCACTTGACTAGAAATATTTTCTAATGGTTTAGAAATGTAACAAAATTTTAAGCAATCGACAGGGTATTGAAAGATAGAGGTATGGTCATCTCTTTGAAAAAAGTAACTAGGAGGAGGAAAAAAGGTTCTTTATTAACTGAATAGACTGTTTACTGAGGAGATAAACCACTGGGAACACATTATTAAAATTATAGTACTTAAGAGAGCTGGTTGATCTCACACACACACACACACACACACACACACACCCTGGAATATCTTTTCCTGCCTCCTCCTCCTTAGGGGACACTTTGGGCAGCCTTCAGCCCTGATGATAACAAAGCCCAGTTTGTTGTTGTCAATCACTCGTACCCGTGATGATGTTTAGGGCAGGAGCACAAGAGCTATGTACTGGCACAGGGCCCTCAATTTGGGTTTTGTTTGGAACAGACAAATGGAAGACACCACAGAAAAGTCTTTTGAAAATAATGTATTTTTACATTCCTTGTTTTGGTTTAAAAACTAGAAAAGAAACTGGCCCATTCCTTCCCCAGAGCAAGACGAAATCACTCACCATTTTCTCCAGACCTTGAAGGAGCACAGATGAGGACATCTCCCAGCCAACATCAGAGTTTTCCATCTTATATTTTAAAATATTGAGCCTGATTCTTGGTGGGTAAATTCTTGCAGAAAGAATTTAGCAACGTATTCAAAATTATATAATTCTTTTATAGGTGTTTCTATAGCTTGGTAAGATGTTTCAGTGTTTATATTAGTTGTGCAATAATGGTTATGGCCTATTTCTAAAATAATTTAAATGCAGTTCCCCTGTTTTGTTGTCCGAGAGATAATTATTTATCTTGCTTTAATGGTGTTCTTAGGAATTATTTTGTGGCTATGTACTGGTGAGTTATGCCCATTTTATTTATTTAGAAAAATAGTATGTTTGTAATGAGTTATTTGGTAGCAGTACATTTTGCTGCAAGAAATAAAGAGGATATGATAGAAGGGTTTTTTGCTGGACAATTTGTAACTTTTTCTAATTGGGAAAAAAATTCCTATTCTTTACAAGTAATTTTTTTTTTTTCCATCCTGTGGTATTGATTATATACAGAGGAGTAGATTTCTTTAAGATGACATATCCTAAAATAATATCGTCCCTTCTTTTGAACGCTTTTAATTAAAAATAAAAGGTGCTATGAAATGAAAAGAGGAGACTAATTAGAAGAGTAGCAGAGGAAGGCATTATTGTCACTAAGTGTCCACTTTCCAGATTCTGATTGGTTTTTTGAGATACAAAGACCAAGGAAAGATATATTTCAGAACTTTTCTTACTAAAAGCAATTATAAGGGGAAGTCCTTGGAATAAAAATACAAAGATATTTGTGAAGAGGAAGTGAATATTTGTAGCAAATAATTGAACTTTCTAAATTCTTGACTCACTCCCCAAAAGGTCTCTTCTGCACATGGAGACACAGGCCTTGTCTTGCGGGTTTAGCATACCCAGGATTCAGCCCCTGAAGATGTAGCAGGGGTCTGGCTCTGTGCTCTGGCCCAGAGGAGGAACCCTGTCCTGTCAGCCACGCTTATGCAGACGTCTGCAGCATGGGGAAAGTTAAGTCTTTCAGGTTAATGGTGATGGTTTCACTGATTGTAAAAATTGTTTTCATTCAGTCTCAATTTATTAAATACTACTAATGTCAGTACTTTAAATGGAATTCTACCTACATACTTCGTGCTTATTAATATAGCAATTTATTAATATTAAGTTACCTCATTGAGTCTCTAAATTTAAAAACATTAGCCCAGGCAACTGTATGAAGAATCCATGCCTTTTCCAGGAAAGGAGTGTATTAAGAGACCTAAAAACCGATTTTAAATTTCTTCTGCCTCTAACCTTATCAAACCAAAGGCACAGATTTGGGTACAGTGTATCCACTGAATGTATATTCCAAGAAAAGTTGGTGCCAAGGAAGCAGGAAAATGTGAAGGCTCTAATGGCAGCAGAAGTCAGGATTTTACAGGTTGGTCTTTTCCCCCACGTTCATTGCTCCCTAGTTGAGTGTCCCATGAGGACGTGCGAAACAGCATGCAGTCATCTTGACTCTGGGGTCAAGCCTGCTCTGCCACAGAGCTGGAGGGTGACCTTGGGCCTCCATTTGTCCATCTATAAAATGAAAGGAATGACCTGGACGAAATTCTAAAGTGTCCAGCTCTAACAGCCGACGGTTCAAAATGTGACCGTGTCCTCATTCCACTTTACAAGCTTGGAAGGTGTGTTTCGAAATAATTCTTTTTACAGAGAAACGTTTCTTTTCCGGCATCAATGAGCTATCTGGTGAATGTAAACCAGTGCGTTTAAAATAATCTTTAGCAGGTTTACCTCTAGAAACAAATGCATTTGGAGTCATGTTCTTGTAAAATTACACCAAAGCGTCAATTCCAAGTGAGACAGGATCCTCCCCATGAGTGTGCCCTGCTCAGTGGACACCCTTGTGAACAGCCCTAAAGTAAGTCACCATTTGCCCCCAAAAAGCCATAGTGTGGGTTGAAAAAAGAACAAAGGAGTATATGCCCGGGCTGGCTTGAATTCTTGAGTGTGTTCAACCGTGTTACACTGTCTTCAAGTTGAAAAGGTTTTTTGGAAAGACCCCATCGTGTCCCTGTGCAGGCCATCTATCCCTTGGCCAAGTCTAATTGTGAACAAAGTGAGACAAAGTGTGTCAAAAATGCTTGAGTTCCTGGGATTTTGTAACAACACACAGCTCTGATCTCACCATTTGTGTATTTCCTTAGTTCCGGCTGATAAAACTCTTGAAGGGTTGTGGCTTATTTTGTTTTCATTTCTTTGGCTTTGTGCAATTTTCTTGTAACTTGTACCGATATTTTCTGTTTACAAGTTCTTTTAAAGGGGAGGGGTAGGGTTCTAAGATCTTGTTGTTGTAGATAAATTTTTTTTCGTGTTGTAGAAAAGCATGGGTTATGCGTTTGACTGAAAAAGGCACTGTATTATTTACCAAAGGGGTATTGTTTTTGCATTTGTTAATAAATGCATTATTTTGGTACTGTAAATTTGGACATAATTTCTGAGTTTATTACTACTGGCATTTTCTTTGTCCTTTTTTTTTTTTAAACTGTAAGTGCACGATGCAGGTGCACAGGTCCCAGACCAAACCAGACCACCAGCATGTTCTTATCCAGACCTTGGGAATAGCGCGCTGCTCTGTGCGTCTCAGTCCCTCCAGTGTTGGTTTGTTTTTCAATTTCAGCATCCTGCTTTGTTTTACTTTCCAGGCAAGATTTGTTGAGATTCCCACTTGCATTTTAATGAGCTCACCCTTATTTGCCTTTCTTCTTATGTATTTGTGTATTAGATTGTGTGGGAGGTATTCTAGAAGGCATTAATGGTTTGCATTCAAAATGACGTGGTTTGTCCAAATTATTTTCTGTCTTTATTACTGAGATGGATTAATCTCCTTATTTTTTTCTTGATGATTTGAAATTGTAAAAGTTGTCCAGCTATTGCTTAATAAAATTTTGCAGATCAAAAAAAAAAAAAAATTACTTGTGTGCAGAATCAGGTGTGGGTCTTGAGTCCTCGGAGAAGAAATCACAGCTATCCATTGATGTGACCCCCCAGCCCCACCAGCCAGTTGTTTCTTCAGTCCCTGGGTTACTGCCAGCTTTAAGTGGACACCATGGGGTCCTTATCATTGTTGCTGTTTTTGAGAGGTCAGAGGCTGTGCTATCTTCTTTTTTTTTTTTTAATGTTTATTTAATTTGAGAGACAGCACGAGTGGGGGAGGAGCAGAGAGAGAAAGAGAGAGGGGATCCTAAGCAGGCTCCTCACTGTCAGCGCAGAGCCCAACACAGGGCTCAAACTCACGAACCGTGAGATCATGACCTGAGCCAGATCAAGAGTCTGATGCTTAACCAACTGAGCTGCCCAGGCACCCCGCTGTGCTGTCTTCTTGATGAGTTTGTTTTTCTTGTTTATTAAAGAGGACCCAATTCAGGATGCATCTGTCATAGCACTACAAGATCAGAGATGTTACACTGACGCTTTGTTATTTTGTAGGAAACGATAAAACCAGGTTTTGAGCAATTTCCCTCTCAGTTCTGCTATAACTGTTATTGTTGTCATTCCTGATGAGTTTTCCTGCATCTCCCTGCTCTGCCCTGAAGCTCCCTCTGATCTCTCTGAGGGAGGCGGGGACTCGGGGGGTCATAGGATGCTGTTCTGTAAATACTAGTTCATGTGCACATTTAGAGAGCTACCCCTTTTGTTTTTTTCAGAAATAAAAATAGATGTGATCACTCAGGCTTTAGGAGACCACCAAAACCCACTACCTAACATTCCAATCACGCATTAAATATAAAAATAATCGTAGGACTATAAACCTGTGCTTGAAATAGCAGTAGTCATACAAGGCTAAATGACCTGAATTATGTCTAAGAATCAAAATATTTTATTGTGAAAGTTTGTGGGCTTCAAGTTAATATTCACTCTATCTTCGTTACTTAAACTAGGTAGCAAGGAGGCCTGGTTGAAAACAAACACCCTCTTTCCCTCCCCTCAGAAAAACAAGGGACCAAACCCTGGACAGCGAGGCCGTGTCTGGATCTGTGCTAAGGACCCATGCGTAGGATTGCCTTCACCACCAGCCCCATGTCAACTTTGGGGCCATTCAGTGGGAATCAGCGTCTCTAGAAGTGATTTATTTCTAAAGCCCTGGTAAGAAAATTTAGCAAATCCCTGCAGCTTATTTTGGAAAGGAGCATTCTTCTGTGTTTATCCTTGCATTCAATATTCTTTTCCTGGCCTCGATAAAAGCATAGGGGATCAGTTTAGCTCTCAAACCCTAGCCCCAAAAACTCATTGCAGGGGAGAAATGACTGCCTCATGGAGACTGCATCCCACTGTACCAAGAATGCACAGCTAAATCTCCAAATTCCATTATAAAGTGGGTATCTTTTGCCTTCCTGTCAGAAGAAAATTGAAGCACTGAAAGGTTGAAATGACTTCTGGATTCCATGGACAAAAACCAATTATGAAATAGAATCCAAGATTTCTGGCTCACATTAATGAATAGACCTAGTTTATTCCCAGCTTCTACACTGGTGTTTTGTGGTGATTTGCCTTCAATGAGCAATGAGCTACTTACACTTAGTCTTCTGCAAAAAGAGGAGACACCGGTGGGCCGCCCTCACCCATCAGGCAGTGAGCCTGACCTCCCAACAGCTGAGGGTGAGTGCTCATTTTCGAGCTGTCAGTCAATTGCACACGCAGCTCACAGGCTTGATCACTCACCCAGGCGTCACAAAGGAGCAGGTCTGTGTGGGTTCATTCCTCTACATATCATAGAAACATTCTGCTCAATGCACTAAAGGATATGAAGCCGCCATCCACACAAAGAACAGGGTTGTTTCTGAAATCTGCTGCAAGGTCCTGTCGAGTTGATAGCTGCGAACAAGAGCAGATGCTTCAGCGCAGAAGCAGGACTCCAGAGGAAGATGGATGTCAGGTGTGAAAAATACTTTTACCTCATCCCTCCCGTTTCCTTTCTCTGGATCCCCTGCCTTCATGTCCCTTCCCTCTACAGGGAGTGGCTTCTCTGTGCTTTAGGTGACGTCAAAGCCACCCCTCTCGACAGGTCTCTCCAGTGGGGATGGGAGCCATCAGTGCAGTTTCCAGACTTGTTCCTAGTTCATTGAATGTATTAAACTTCAGCCACCTCTCAGGACAGTGTCAAACACTTTGCAAAGAAAGCACTTTTTGCTGTACGAAATACAGGCTTTTCCCCCAAAGTGATATAATCAGCAATTCTGATATCCCATTTGCCATTTAGCTTCTGCTCTATTCTGGACACTTTCTGAACAGTGCTTATGCAGCATTTTCTATGCGTGCATGACCTGTCACTCCCGCACCCCCAAACTAGATAGGGGGAGCTTGGATGATAAAGGCTGGCCCCACAGCAGTATCTCAAACTCTAATTAGGTTGCCTTCTCAGTCATGCCAGCCACTTTCCACCCCCTTCAACCACGAAGGTGTGGAGAGAACCCCATACTTTCTCTCCCTACTTTTCTCCAAAATAGAAGCTGGCCAGTCCTGACAGCATTCCCCATCTTGCAGGGAACCAAGGGTCACCGTGCCTCCTTTTGGTTTGGCCTCCAGCTCATTCAAAATCTGTGGTTTCTCCTTTCTCACGAATTATTAACTCAGTGTCTCCTGCCTTCTCAACTGTCATCTTGAGGGCCTTCTACGAACCACCTATCAAAATCTTGCACTTCACCCAGTAGGGCATGCAGTCCCTGTAATTAAGAGGAGAAATCCCTTAGTCTCTGTTCTTTTGATATCTAGTATCATGGAACCAGGGCTCTACCAGTATTGCATTTTCTTCCCCCTGGCGAAAAGGCAAGCAGCCCAGACATCACAGTGCTTGAGATGCAAACACATAGTGGACTCCTGTAAGGAGGAGGGAGTCCTGGAATTGTGGTTTCTTACCAGGGTGAAGTTCGGCAACTTTAAGTCATGAGTGAAAACTTTCCTCTGATGTGAAGAGACAGTCTCCACTCACTCCACTGGAATAACCAGCCCCAACCAAGACTTTATGTCCAGCCGTGTGGAAGAAAGTCTTTCTAGCACCACGTGGTTCATTTGATGACACTGGACCCCAAGCCAGTTGGGAAGGGAATTTGCTCTAAAAGCTGCATAGCATTTGATTTACTGAACTGTCAGGATCTCTGCCCCATCTTAGGCCATGTGGCATTAGCCTTCCTTCTGTTCCCATCAGTGACACCCCAGTGGGTCTCACTGCTGCTTCCAGAGCATCCCTCCCATGGGATGAGCTTAGAAACCTCTCTTCCAGGGCACCTGGGTGGCTCTGTTGGTTCAGCGACTGACTCAATTTCAGCTCAGGTCATGATCTCATGGTTCATGAGATTGAGCCCCGTGTCGGGCTCTGTACTGACAGCCTGCTTAGCATTCTCTCTCTCTCTCTCTCCCTCTCTTTCTCTCTTCCCCTCCCCTACTCACCCTCTCTCTCACTCTCTCAAAATAAGTAAATAAACTTAAAAAAAATTCTATTTTCCAACACTCATACTCACAGCAGGTGATGAACTCCTGGGAGGTTTAGAGAGAGTGGGTGCAACAGACTTCTGAGGGAGATCGGCCAAGTTTCTCCATAAGCAGTTCCCAGATGGTGATGTCCCCAGGAAACCATTAGACCACACCACATTCCAAAGACCTGCTTGGTTCCTGGCCTGTGGCTCACTGGGTGGATTTTGCCCCCAGCAGCCAGAAGCCGTGAAGGTGAAGCTCCTAGTCCTGACGAGACCCTGAAGCCACGCTGCCTCCCTTGCTGATTGAGACAGCGGCATGGGTGTGCTGGCTCCACTAACTCAGCTATCTTGGTTCCTAATGTGTTTTTTATGGTGTGGCTCTCTTGAGATTGTACTTGAAAAATGCAGTTTATCATTCTGGAATAAAGAACGAGTAAGCTTGTATTCAAACACATAACTTAAGAAAACCAGCCAGACTGGTACAGATGAGTGTCTGTACCAAAAGACTTTTATATGGAGTCTGGTACTCTTTTATTTTCTCAGTACACTGTAGAGATACAGCTAAAAATAATTTAATGAGCTAAGGTCCTATATCTAAATGATACAACCCAAGAGTGCATGGCTACATGTGTAGAACCCAAAAATAAAGCAACGGTAAAAATGATCCCAACAACCCGACTCCATAATAACAGCAAGTGCGGCAAACCACCGTGATAAAGTTTGCACTTGTGATGTCTCAAGTCCCTCTTCTTCAACCCTTTGCAGGGAGGTTTGGTCCCAGTTTGGAGGTAGGGAAGTCTGAGATAGAAAATCCTAAGTGACTTTGCTCAGAGCCAGGCAAGGTTGAAAGAGCCAGGAGCAAATCTGAAAACAGCCAAAAACCACAGGTCCTCTTGGAATGGCCTTCTGTGAGCTTTATAAATGATGGAACGAGTGCTTACTCCCAGCGAGTGGAAGCCAGCACATCTTGTGGAAACCTGCCCTTCCAGGAAAATGAATGCCATACCAGAACCCAGGACAAGACTGTGTACTGTCCTGGACGGGTGCTCTCAGTTCCCTTTCTTCTTTGCAGTCAGTTTTCCGTGAGGGATGTGATGCTCCAAAGACATGTACCCATCTTGTCCGGACCCATGATTTGGACATCAGGTCATCCTAGAGGAAGTAAAAAGAAACTTCATCAAAACTTTTAAAAAGGCCAAATTTCCAGTTCACCTGACTTTTCATCAGACACCCTGAGCAGCCAGCAAGAAAGACCTGCCTGGACATGGAGGAAAATGATATGGGGGCAGGACAGTCACTGACAGAGTGGTTAAAAAGGGATCTTGGTTAAAGAGAAGTAGAGAGGACAACATCTTCAGAATTTTCCACACCAGCTCACACCTATATGGTTAACTAATCTTCGACAAAGCAGGAAAGAATATCCAATGGAAAAAAGAGAGTGTTTTCAACAAATGGTGTTGGGAAAATTGGGCAGCAGCATTAGAAACAATGAAGCTGGACCACTTTTATACACAAAAATAACTTCAAAATCCATGAAAGACCTGTGACACAGATAACCATCAAAATCCCAGAGAACAACACAGGCAGCAACATCCTACTAGATGTGTCACCGGAGGCAAGGGAAACAAAAGCAAAAATCAACTACTGGGACTTCATCAAGATAAAATGCTTCTGCACTGCGAAGGAAGCAATCAACAAAACTAAAAGGCAACCGATGCAATGGGAGAAGATATTTACAAACGACGTATCTGATAAAGAGTTAACATCCAAAATATATAAAGAACTTATCAAAGTCAACACCCAGAAAACAAATATTCCAGTTAAGAAATGGGCAGAAGAATGAATAGACACTTTTCCAAAGAAGACATCTAGATGGCTAATAGATGCTCCACATCACTCATCATCAGGGAAATACAAATCAAAACCCTAACAAGATACCACCTCACACCTGTCAGAATGGCTAAAATTAACAACACAAGAAATAACAGGTGTTGCCGAGGATACAGAGAAAGGGAAGGCCTCTTGCACTGTTGGTGGGAACGCAAACTCATGCAGCCACTCTAGAGAACAGTATGGAGGTTCCTCAAAAACTAAAAATAAATCTACCCTATGATCCATCAATTGCAATACTGGGTATTTACCCAAAGAACACAAAAATAGAGATTTGAAAGGGTACATGCACCCAATGTTTAGAGCAGCATTATCAACAATAGCCAAAAAATGGAAAGAGCCTAAATGCCCATCAATTGATGAATGGATAAAGAAGATGTGGTGTGCTCTGCGCACACACACACACACACACACCCCACATGCACCACGCACACACACACAATGGAATATTAGCCATCACAAAGAATGAAATCTTGCCATTTGCAATGACATCTTTCCATTTGCAATGACATGGATGGATCTAGAGTGTATTAAGCAAAGTGAAATAAGTCAGAGAAAGACAGATACCATGATTTCACTCACGTGTGGAATTTAAGAAACAAAACAGATGAAAATATGGGAGGGAGGAAAAAAAGAGGGAAACAAACCATAAGAGACTCTTAACGGTATAGAACAAACCGAGGGTTGATAAAGGGAGGCGGGTGGGGGATGGGCTAAATGGGTGATGAGTATTAAGGAGGGCACTTGTGATGAGCACTGGGTGTTGTATGTAAGTGATGAATCACTGAATTCTACTCCTGAAACCAACATTGCACTGTATGTTAACTAATTAAAATTTAAAATGAAAATTTAAAAAGAAAAAAGTCATTATGCTGTTCATCATAAATTTATACAATGTTATATGTCAATTATATTTCAATAAAGCCAAAAAATAAATAAAAAATAAAAAGAATTTTCCACACCAGCCACCCTCCTAAGGGAAAGAGAGAGTTGATCTCTGAACCTCCCACATGGGCCAGATAGACAGCTGCGTGAGGGAGCGGGACCTGGCCCAAACCGTCCTGTCCAGAAGTCTCCTGTAGGCCACCTTATGCTGTGAAGTGTTCCAGACTTCCCCCTCCTCCCCATAGAAGTGGTAAAGTGCTCTGCCACGGCCTGGTCTCCCAAATATTTCAGCCCCCTCAGCCCTGGTGCCTGGTGCGTGCCTGACAATCTCCATTGAGTGGTGCTCCCTGCTGGTCAACTTCCAACGGGTTACAAGTAAAGGAAAGGGGCAAACCAACAGGGTTTACGTGTTAATGCCCAGGCATTTTTCTTGGAAATGGTTTTGATTTTGTTAAACTGCTGAAATATGAATCTCCTTAACAAACAATGCTGTACACACAATCGGTCTATGTGTGTCTTTGGAGGACAGGATTATAACTGAGACCAGGCTTGAATGGACAGCCTTGGGAAAGGCTGGGTCACAGTTACTCACTATCATCCAGTAGTGACAACACTCCATGAACCGTGTGAAAAGGATTTTAGATCTGTGAGAATAGCTGGATGGGTGAGTCACTGGCCAGGGCATCATGGAGAAGGCAGGATGATGTAGTATGAAAGCTAGGATCAGGGAGCATGTCGTAGGTTCATCACCCAAATTGTGTGACCTTCACAGGTCACTCAACTCGGCTTCATTTTGCTTAACTACAAAATGAGATTGGACTAAATTAAAATTTCCCAAGGTATAGTCCACATTTCCGCAGTAGCTGCACACACTGATTAAGTAAGACAGGCTTTCTTTACTTCAGTGTGCTAACACGTTGTATGTAGTGACCATCAAGGGGAAGAAATACATTGCATTGTTTCCCAAGCTTTTATGCCTTTGGAATCCTATTTTAAGGGAGCATCTTAAAGGACCAATGGCCCAAGGAATGAATAGGCTTTGGTAAATTGGACTGATGCTCTCCAAATTCTTTACAATTTCAGAATTATGTGTGTATGAATTTTATGCAAACTTAAAGCAGATTTCTGTCCTCTCTCTTCTGCTAGAATAAAAGATCTACTTTGCTTCTGCTCAAGTAGGTAAGAGAGACCAGACCCTTGCTTGAGTCTGAAGTATGTTTGCCAAACTGCAAAGGTGTAATGTTATTTTGTTTTTACAGTGTACTTTCTCCCAAAGCCCAGCTGATGGCTGAAACAGAAATGAGCTCTTGTCCACTGGGACCAACCAAAATGCAAACATTTACCTTGTTCAATTTGCAATTCTAACACAAATACAGTCTTCATAAGACAACAGATTGGGGACGTCAAACTCACTCTGCCCTAGCTCACCTTCTGTTCCTAAGTAATACTTTAAGTTTCTGCCTCCCATTTAAATGGGGGTTCTAGACCTCTTTCACTCAATTTAGAGAAGAGAACTACTTAAGGTCAACCAAGCATTCATGTGAATTGAAGCCAGTGGATTACGCTGGGTGCCATGCTGAAGTCTGTGCTTTCCAGGGATTAGGAGTTCATACACAGACATGTGGTCATAAATAAAACTCCAACTGGCTGGGTAGGTGATTTATAAAAGTCTATAAGAGTCTTCTGAGCTCTTGCAAAAAAAAAAAAAAAAAAAAAAAACTTCTTGCCATTTCAGTCACCAAAAATAGAGAGCCAAGGGCTAAGAATATTCATTTGGCCTAAAAGGTAGCAAATAATATCCCCTGGGAGCCCCTAAGAGGTGGCAGTCACCGAGGGGGCTACCTAAGTGGAATGGAGACCAGGCCTCACTGTGTTTTCCTTGGAGGCTCCCGAGCCCCTGGTGAGGGCCTTCCTGGGAGAGAGAAGGAAGACGCTAAATTGTGCCCATGGGTTCCAGGGAGACAGCCCAGGCAGGGGTCGGGGCTGCCTCAAGATGATCTGGAGGTTCTTTTTTCACTGTTGTGGAAATAAAGATCAACCATCCAAAGACAAGCCAACACTATTTGTTCAGTGCTTGATATAACAAGGGAGTCAGCCACTATCACTTGTGTTTTGGCAAAGATTCAAAGGCAGGCAGGGTGGGAAGCTTCTTAGGGAAGAAAGGAATGGCTTCAGGTGTGTGGTGATGGAGGCTGTGGGCACAGGGAAGCTGGGGGCAACTAACTAGGGGCGGGGCACCCGTGTGATTGCTTAGGGGTATGTGTTTGGCTTTTCTTGGCTGCTTCTAAATTGGAAACAGGGACAAAAATTAGAGCTGCTGTTAGTTATTAAGTCCTGGCCATATGGGGCCAATTATTACTGTTTGACTTCCTGAACCGTTACTGGAGATAGCAGTCTGACATCAACCAAGCTTACTTCCTGGGATGATTCCTGTAGATTGTAAGGCACTTTTTATATATGGTCTGGCCACTGTCCATTTATTGATTCAGTCTCTCAGTTTAAATAAGTAAATTTCTAATTCTCTTGAATTTTATCATTTTATCATAATGAAACAAACTTACTCCAGTGAACAATAAATTAATTGACATTAGTAAGATTGTCTTACAATTGCATAATTATACTTTTAATCTTTTTTTAAGGTTTATTTTTGAGAGAGGGAACAGAGCATGAGCAGGGGAGGGGCAGAGAAAGAGGGAGACACAGAATCCAAAGCACGCTCCAGGCTCTGAGCTGTCAGCACAGACCCCAACATGGGGCTCAAACTCATGAACCGTGAGATCATGACCTGAGCCGAAGCCAGATGCTTAACCGACTGAGCCACCCAGGCAGCCGTGTGTGATTATACTTTTAAATATACAAAAGGTAAGAAATGCTGCCCATAAATCGTGCATCCTTCCCCAGTTTCTAATTTGAATTTGCAAAAATGGAGAAGGCACATGGAACTATGTATACTTTCAAAAACAGAGTAAAGGGGGGGCGCCTGGGTGGCTTAGTCAGTTAGGCATCCAGCTTCGGTCAGGTCATGATCTCATGGTTCATGAGTTTGAGCCCCACGTCAGGCTCTGTGCTAATGACTTGGAGCCTGGAGCCTGCTTCAGATTCTGTCTCCCGCTTTCTCTGCCCCTCCCCTGCCCATGCTCTGTTTTCTCTCTCTCTCTCTCTCTCTCTCTCTCTCTCTCTCTCTCTCTCTCTCTCTCTCAAACATTTAAAAAAATTAAAAAAATAAAAAAAAAAAACAAGAAACAAGAGTAAAGGCAAACATGTGAGGAACCACTAGAGGCAATATAAGAAAGATAATGAGGAAATACTCTGTAGATCATGTTCTAGCTACATTAACATTTTATCATAAACCCCATTTTTTTTAATTTAACTTTATTTTTTATTTTTTAAAATTTACATCCAAATTAGCATATAGTGAAGCAATGATTTCAGGAGATTCCTTAATGGCCCTTACCCATTTAGCCCATCCCCCCTCCCACAACCCCTCCAGCAACCCTCAGTTTGTTCTCCATATTTATGAGTCTCTTCTGTTTTGTCCCCTCCCTGTTTTTATATTATTTTTGTTTCCCTTCCCTTATGCTCATCTGTTTTGTCTCTTAAAGTCCTCATATGAGTGAAGTCATATAATTTTTGTCTTTCTCTGACTAATTTCACTTAGCATAATACCCTCCAGTTCCATCCACATAGTTGCAAATGGCAAGATTTCATTCTTTTTGATTGCTGAGTAATACTCCATTGTATATATATCCCACATCTTCTTTATCCATTCATCCATCGATGGACATTTGGGATCTTTCCATAGTTGGCTATTGTTGATAGTGCTGCTATAAACATGGGGGTGCATGTGTCCCTTCAAATCAGCACACCTGTATCCCTTAGATAAATGCCTAGTAGTGCAATTGCTGGGTCATAGGGCAGTTCTATTTTTAGTTTTTTGAGGAACCTCCATCCTGTTTTCCAGAGTGGCTTGCATTCCCACCAACAATGCAAAAGAGATCCTCTTTCTCCATATCCTCGCCAACATCTGTTGTTGCCTGAGTTGTTAATGTTAGCCATTCTGACAGGTGTGAGGTGGTATCTCATTGTGGTTTTGATTTGTATTTCCCTGATGATGAGTGACATTGAGCATTTTTTCATGTGTTGGTTGGCCATCTGGATGTCTTCTTTGGAGAAGTGTCTATTCATGTCTTTTGCCCATTTCTTCACTGGATTATTTGTTTTTTGGGTGTTGAGTTTGATAAGTTGTTTATAGATTTTGGATACTAACCCTTTATCTGATATGTCATATGCAAATATCTTCTCCCATTCTGTCAGTTGCCTTTTAGTTTTGCTGATCATTTCCTTCGCTGTGCAGAAGCTTTTTATTTTGATGAGGTCCCAGCAGTTCATTTTTGCTTTTGTTTCCCTTGCCTCCAGAGACGTGTTGAGTAAGAAGTTGCTGTGGCCAAGATCAAAGAGGTTTTTGCCTGCTTTCTCCTCAAGGATTTTGATGGCTTCCTGTCTTACATTGAGGTCTTTCATCCACTTTGAGTTTATTTTTGTGTATGGTGTAAGAAAGTGGTCCAGGTTCATTCTTCTGCATGTCGCTGTCCAGCTTTCCCAGCACCACTTGCTGAAGAGACTGTCTTTATTCCATTGGATATTGTTTCCTGCTTTGTCAGAGATTAGTTGCCCATATGTTTGTGGGTCCATTTCTGGGTTCTCTATTCTATTTCATTGATTTGAGTGTCTGTTCTTGTGCCAGTACCTGTGCCAGTACCATACTGTCTTGATGATTACAGCTTTGTAGTATAACTTGAAGTCTGGGATTGTGATGCCTCCTGCTTTGGTTTTCTTTTTCAAGATTGCTTTGGCTATTCGGAGTCTTTTCTGGTTCCATACAAATTTTAGGATTATTTGTTCTAGCTCTGTGAAGAATGCTGGTGTTACTTTGATAGGGATCGCATTGAATATGTAGATTGCTTTGGGTAGTATTGACATTTTAACAGTATTTTTTCTTCCTATCCAGGAGCATGGAATCTTTTTCCATTTCTTTGTGTCTTCTTCCATTTCTTTCAACAGCTTTCTATAGTTTTCCGTGTATAGATTTTTCACCTCTTTGGTTAGATTTATTCCTAGGTATTTTATGTTTTTTTTTGCGCAACTGTAAATGGGATCGATTCCTTGATTTCTCTTTCTGTCACTTCATTGTTGGTGTATAGGAATGCAACCGATTTCTGTGCATTGATGTTATATCCTGCAACTTTGCTGAATTCATGAATCAGTTCTGGCCGTTTTTTTGGTGGGATCTTTTGGGTTTTCCATATAGAGTATCATGTCATCTGCGAAGAGTGTAAGTTTGACCTCCTCCTGGCCAGTTTGGATGCCTTTTATTTCTTTGTGTTGTCTGATTGCAGAGGCTAAGACTTCCAATACTATGTTGAATAACAGTGGTGAGAGTGGACATCCCTGTCTTGTTCCTGACCTTAGGGGGAATGCTCTCAGTTTTTCCCCATTGAGGATGATATTAGCATTGGGTCCCTCGTATATGGCTTTTATCATCTCGAGGTATGATCCTTCTATCCCTACTTTTTTGAGGGTTTTTTATCAAGAAAGGATGCTGTATTTTGTCAAATGCTTTCTCTGCATCTATTGAGAGGATTATATGGTTCTTGTCCTTCCTTTTATTGATGTGATGAATCACGTTAATTGTTTTGCAGATATTGAACCAGCCCTGCATCCCAGGTATAAATCCCACTTGGTCGTGGTGAATAATTTTTTTAATGTATTGTTGGATCCGGTTGGCTAATATTTGCTTAGGATTTTTGCATCCATGTTCATCAGGGAAATTGGTCTATAGTTCTCCTTTTTAGTGGGGGTCTCTGGTTTTGGAATCAGGGTAATGCTGGCTTCATTGAAAGAGTTTGGAAGTTTTCCTTCCATTTCTATTTTTTGGAACAGTTTCAAGAGAATAGGTGTTAACTCTTCCTTAAATGTTTGGTAGAATTCCCCTGGAAAGCCATCTGGCCCTGGACTCTTGTTTTTTGGCAGATTTTTTATTATTAATTCGATTTCCTTACTGGTTATGGGTCTGTTCAAATTTTCTATATCTTCCTGTTTCAGTTTTGGTACTGTATATGTTTCTAGGAATTTGTCCATTTCTTCCAGATTGCCCATTTTATTGGCATATAATTGCTTATAATATTCTCATATTATTGTGTTTATTTCTGTTGTGTTGGTTGTGATTTCTCCTCTTTCATTCTTGATTTTGCTTATTTGGGTCCTTTCCTTTTTCTTCTTGATCAAACTGGCTAGTGGTTTATCAATTTTATTAATTCTTTCAAAGAACCAGCTTCTGGTTTCATTGATCTGTTCTGGTTTTTTTGGTTTCGATAGCATTAATTTCTGCTCTAATCTTTATTATTTCCTGTCTTCTGCTGGTTTTGGGTTTTATTTGCTATTCTTTTTCCAGCTCCTTAAGGCATAAGTTTAGGTTGTGTATCTGAGATCTTTCTTCCTTCTTTTGGAAGGCCTGGATTGCTCATAAACCCCATTTTAATTTTACTGCCTGAGTTTACCCCCAAGGGACATAAAAACTACCTGCAATGCTCACAGTGAGTTCTTGAAAGCTTTAAAACTTCTGTGGCAGAGTTGGAACAATGATTCTCTTCACTGATAGAGCTTAGCTCAGGGAAATCATGCTCACCCTATAATAAGGCTGTGCTGTGACCAGGCCGCTTGCTTTTGAAATATTTAAATAAAAATGTTCCCACATCTAAACAGTAATACCATCTTGAGGAGGAAAATGGATTCTGAATCCCACTGGAGGGGAAGGGATGGAGGCAAAGCAACTTTGAGAGAGTTTAGCAGCACGTGACTATTAAAGGCACCCTGTTTCCAGAAGTTCATCGAACATCTAATTCTCTACTGATCCAGTCACTGCACCTGCAAGCATCTCAGTAGAAGAGGTGGTGAGTGTAAAATGTAAATGGCAGCTTTATCAGAACTCTGACTTTTCTGTGCTCCCTTTTAAGTAATTCAACCTGCCCATGTCCTTGCTGTGGGGTCAACATAGTTTTCTCTGCCTCTCTGAGAGACCTCATAGCAGTGGTCTCTGTTGTTTGGCTATTGTCTTTTTCTCAAGTTACCCTCCTTATGAGAACAATACTTTCAGCTAACGGGTAAATGCAACGGGTCCTGGTAATGTGTTTAGCAACCAGCTGTCTAGAAACAAAACCCTGAATGCATGAATATATATACATAGGCATATAAATCATAATAAATCATAAATTGTAATGGTGTGAAGGTTGTGTAGGTCACAATTACAAATAATAAAATAAGCAATGCTCTTTGTTATGATGTCATGTAGCCAGTTGATTCTCACAGAGTGCTTTTGTTGATTTTTGCTGAACGCTTGTATCCATAGCCTATCTATGGCTGCAGTTGGCAAACAAGTGTAGTTCTGACATAAATGGTGGTTGATATTTCCATTTCCATTTATGAACAAAAGTGAAACAACAAAGATGTGTGTTCCGTGAAATGTCAGAACTTTATCCAGACATTAATGACATGAGCAATTTCTTTGCTAAGTTGAATAATAGTTTTCAAATATTTGAAGGAAATTTCCTCAATTTTTTATGCTATTTACAATGAAAATAATTTTCAATTTAAACTGCGTTTTAACATTGTCTCCATCACGTTCTTAAGTCTAGAGCCTAGACTTGAAACAATAAAACTAAATCGGCCCTTTATTAATGGCTCTAACTGATTTCCATGGTGTAAATATTCCCACCGGAGCCAATTTCAAGCAACCGACAAATGTCACTGAAAGAGGAGTTGGAAAGAGATACAAGGTAAGTAGCAATTTAATGTTTCCTAATGACTGTTTAACAATCCACTCTCAAGATTCCTGAAAATTTAACCATTTAGCTGACTCCAGCCCATCCCTGGTTGCGTGTGCTGGTTTTCAGAATGCAAATTAGCCCGGGTTCAGATAGGGTGACAATGTGGGGATCATTTAATCCAAGAAGGTGAAGTGCTTCATCCACAGTTACTCAGCTGGCAGGTTCAGGACAGAGATGTTTCTGTTGTCCTTCCATTAACAGGCAAATATTTAAGGGGTGCCTCCTACTTACCAGCCACTATAACGCTTGTTGAGACAGGTAATCCCATGGCGAATGGAGTGGGCACAGCCCTGCCCCACAGAGTATATGGTCCCAGCCAGTTCTTTGTCTATTAGACTCTGCCGAATCCCCTTCTGTCCCCAGCCAACTCATCCTGGTGTTCCGGAGCCTGACGCAGGGCTCACGGCTGTGCCAGTGAGAAGCCAGCCATGACGGCTCCCTCACCTTCCTTTTCCATAGCAGTGCACCCCCGTGTCCCGCCATTTCTCCCCCTACTCTCCTCGCCTACTGCTTCCCTAACCCCAGTACAAGTCCCCATCGCCTCTTACCTAGCCTCCTAACCGATCTTCCTACTCCCTATTACCCCAGGCCACTCTCCATCCAGCAACCAGAGTGGTTTACTTTTCCTGTCTTTATTTTTTTAAAATATTTTATTTTGTTTTTAAGTAATCTCCATACCCAGCACGGGGCTTGAACCCACAACCTCGAGATCAAGAGTTGCATGCTCTACTGACTGAGCCAGCCAGGCACCCCTAGAGTAGTTTTCTTAATTTAAAAACAAACAAATAAAAAACCAAACCCGAACAAAAACTTGTGTTGAGCTCAAGCTCAAAATCCTTTAGTGGCAGTCAAGCCTGGTAATGAGACCCTTCACCTCCAGCCTGCATGGTTGCACTGCTCACTAACTGGGCGGTTTGGGGCAAGATTACATAGCAACTCTGTGTTTATTTCCCCAGCTGCAAAAAGAGAATAAGATGGTGGTGCATTGAATAGAGTAGTCTTGAGGATTAGATGAGTTAGCATATGTGAAGTGCTGAGAACAGTGCATCATTATCCCGAGTCTCATTGTTATCATTAGGGTAAAGACCGAACCCCTTACCTGCTCCTGCCTACTCTTCCAGCCTCAGCTCAACACTTGCCCCCCGCCTCTGTGTTCCAGACCTCTGCTCTTCTCTGTAAAGTCCTCACCAACTGGCCCTTCTCCAAGCTCCTCTTGCTTTTACCTTTAACTCCACTCCTCCTTCAGAGCTCCTTCAAAACCATGCCTGCAGAAAAGACTTCCCTCGCCCCAGTCTATATCAAATTTTTTGCTACATTCCTTTGGACCACATCTCCCATTGTGTACTCAGGCATTCATTAGGATGACTATATAACAGTTCATGTCCTGCCTGTGGACTCCATGAGCATGCCCAGGGCCCTGTAGAGTGCCTGGAACATGGTAAGTACCAGTATATATAAAGTATAATAAATAAGGCTTATCTAACACCCATGAGAGAGACCACTTGTCATAAGAATGTCTCATTCAGCGAAATTCCGGTAGGAATTAGAAAGTTTAGCTGTATGCCTGGATTTGGCATGAATTCTTTCACATGGTTACCCCCTTTCCCCCACACTGCCAAGAGCTCTGCTTAATTTCTGCCAAGTGCTTGGTCATGGCAGGAAAAGAACAAGGATAATATCAAGACTTTGGGGCCTTGCCGAAGTATTTTACCCTACAGGATTACTAGCTGTCGAGAGCAAGCTTGACTTCCCAAGTCCATTCCTAACAGTTCCAGTGGTTAAGTAATGACCACAAACACTTTCTAAGCACCCACTGGATACAGGAAATCATAGCAGGTGCCTCCCAGCACCTTGACTGTGTTCTTCCAGAAAAGACTGAACTGGGTCCACTTTCCAAAGGAGATCCTGGAAACCATGGAGTTTGAACTCACTAAGATTGAGCAGTTCTTCACGTATCGGCACCTAACATAGTGGCCTCAGCATATTTTGCTTACACATTTTACACCCTTATCTAGAGAAACATACTAAAGTATTGAAGTAAAATGCTATATCTGGGATTTGCTTTAAGATCCCAACAACAAAACGGCAGGGGAAATAGATGAAACAAGAATGGCAGCGTGTTGATAACTGGAGGTGGGTGAGGGGTGATGTATACTTGGACAAGGAGGGAGCAAAAATGGGTGAAAGCTTCTGTAATGAAACTTTTCTAAAAGCCTCAGAATATATAAAACAAAACTTGATAGAACTATAAGAATCCATCAACAGATCCACCATTGTGGCGGGAGTTTACAGCATAATTCTTTCACTTATAGATCAATCTAACAACCAAAAGCTAAATTTCATAGATATAAATAAAACTTGGCACTCAACAACTAGAGAATACAAAATCTTTAAAACACACGTGAAACATTTATAAAAATTGATCATACACTAGGCCATAAAGCTAGTATCAGCAAAGTTACAAAATCTGTACCATGTAGACTATGTTCTTAGAACACAATGCATTTAAGGTATTAATCAATAAACAGACGAAACTGTCTAAATGTTTGAAATTTTGAAACGCATTCTAAATAACCCATAGGTCAAAGAACAACTGAATGGTAATGAATCAAAACTTGTGAAATGCCATGAAAATGGTGCTTGGAGACAAATTTATAGCCTTAAATGCTTATTTTTATGTAAGAAAAAAAATGAAAATTAGGGAGCTAATACACATCTTCAGGCATTTGGGGGAAAAAAAGGAACAGAAAACTTTTTTTTAAAGGATAAGGAAACAAAGATAATAGAATTTAATAAACATAAAAACCAAAATTACATTCAAGAAGGCCCATGATATCAAAAGTCAGTTCTTAGAAAAGATCAATGAATTTGACAAATACCTGGCATGGTGTATGAAGAAAAATGAGAAAGCACAAATAGACGATATTAGGAATGGAAATGGGACGTGACTTCAGATAGAAACTTTGAAAAGTTAAGCGAGTAAGAATACTATAAACAATTGTATGCCATTAGATTTGAAAATGTAGAAATGCAATCATTAGTAGAAAAGCTTCCTGCAAAGAAAATATCAAGCCAAATAGGTTTAGTGAGAAGTGCCATCAACTTTCAAGTAACTTACCCTGCCTCTCTTATTCAAACACTTGTAGAAATATTCTGTTAAGAGGAAACACTCCCTGCCAACCCCCATGTAGCCAGTACCCAAATAAGACAAGGATAAAATCAAAAATGAAAATTACAGGCCATCTTCACTTAAGAAATGGCTGGCTCATTTCATCTCTTCTCCCTTTCTCCTTCCTGCTAGGAAATTGGCATTTCGACAAGCAAATCACATCTAGCCAGCATTTAATCACTTGAAGTGTGAGTTTCCTCTTTTGGGTTAACTCAGAAAAATAGGCAGATCAGCCTAATGCTTAAGTGTTCTTAGAGCCCTATTTTTTACCTAGTGTAATAAATTATTCTTGGCCTGGAATTTTTCACACTTAGTTTCTAGCTAAAGGAGAAAGAAAGTAAATTAACCTAAGTTTTTATACAGCTAGAAACAAATCACTAATTGGGTTATCAACTATCCTCCTCTTTTTTTTTTTTTTCAACGTTTATTTATTTTTGGGACAGAGAGAGACAGAGCATGAATGGGGGAGGGACAGAGCAGAGAGAGAGGGAGACACAGAATCTGAAACAGGCTCCAGGCTCCGAGCCATCAGCCCAGAGCCTGACGCGGGGCTCGAACTCACGGACCGCGAGATCGTGACCTGGCTGAAGTCGGACGCTTAACCGACTGCACCACCCAGGCGCCCCTCAACTATCCTCCTCTTTAGTCCTGCCTGCAGCTGTCAGGATGGGCAGAAGTCTCTTCCAGGAGCTGGAATGACTCGGAGGGGCCCTGGCTCAATTCAAGTCAGGTACCTCTTGCCTCTTAATTAAGTAAAAAGGGCATAACTGCTTTAAAAGCCCAATACCAACTCCCAGAACAGTTCCCTGCAATTACAAAGTGTCAGGCCTGTAAGCCTCAATAAATATTTGTTGAATAAATGCAATACAGGTGGATTTATTTCTTATGTATTCCCTCCTTTGGGAGAAATTGACTCAGAGGTAAAGTTTATATTTTTGTAAAATAATTAGATAACGCACATGTCTGGGGAGAAAAAAATGCTTAGCTACATTCTATAATAAGATACTTTGGTAAGTTCATAACTTAATTAAAGCCAAAGAGAGACGGGGAAGGGAAATTTAAAGCTGTTAAATGATAATGCTACTTGCTGTTTTTTAGCAACCTCTAGAAATACATTTTTTTATTGCATCAGAAACAAAGAATACTAATAAGTAGTCTTACTTAGAACACTTGTGTCAAATAATGTCAAATTAAACAGCTGTACATTGATTAGTCTCAATGAAATGGGTGGTCAGTGTTCAATGGCATAGCTAGAACTTTATGGGTAAGACAATAAAGTGTCAAGGAGGCGGGTCGTTCCCAAGTACAAATGCTGAGGTTAACGTTTATGTACCATGGCTCATAGTGATGAACTGCCCATCTGTAGCGTCAAGATAAAGTGGGTATGAATGAGCAGCTAAAAGAATATGTATCCCTGGAATTAAATTTTGATGTGTCAGTGTCAGCAGAGATATAACACAAATTAATCAGTGAGCTAAGATATGTATGACTAGGAAAAAAGAAAGAATATTTTCTCCTGCATGTTATTTCCTGCGATGAAATAATGGACCCTCTGTGAAGGAGTATGCAATACAAATTGGGCATGGAGTTAATCTTTATAAATGAACCAATTCGGCTAGTTTGATATGAACCAAAGTCCTCTTTGAGGGTCAAATGATTGACTACTGGGAATTCTGTCTGGTCCAACGTAATACATCCCCAGGCTACTGACCTGAGTGTGGTCCACAAGGCATTGTGAGGCTTACCTGAAGGTGGCATTTAGCTGTCTCCACAGCTAGAAGAGGATTGAGGCGGGGGTGGGGAGGCACCCAGCAGAAAACAGCTGAAGGATGGGAATGAAAACTGGTGCAGCCACTCTGGAAAACAGTATGGAGGTTCCTCAAAAAACTAAAAATAGAACTATCCTACCACCCAGCAATTGCACTACTAGGCATTTATCCACGGGATACAGGTGTGCTGGACACAGGCACCCCCATGCTTATAGCAGCACTACCAACAATAACTAAAGTATGGAAAGAGCCCAAATGTCCATTGATGAGTGAATGGATAAAGAAGATGTGATCTATCTATCTATCTATCTATCTCCAATGGAGTATTACTCAGCAATCAAAAAGAATGAAATCTTGCCATTTGCAACTACACGGATGGAACTGGAGGGTATTATTCTAAGTGAAATTAGTCAGTCAGAGAAAGACAAATATCATATGACTTCACTCATATAAGGACTTTAAGAGACAAAACAGGTGAACATAAGGGAAGGGAAATAAAAATAATATAAAAACAGGGAGGAGGACAGAACAGAAGAGACTCATAAATATGGAGAACAAACTGAGGGTTACTGGAGGGGTTGTGGGAGGGGGGATGGGCTAAATGGGTAAGGGGCATTAAGGAATTTACTCCTGAAATCCTTGTTTCACTATATGCTAACTAATTTGGATGTAAATTAAAAATTAAAAATAAAGCCGGGAACATTAAAAAAAAAAAAAAAAGAAAACAGCTGAAAGACCAGACAATACATAGCACAATATGACTTGACAACCACAAAGACCTAGTTAGTAATGGCCACAAAGGCCAAATACACTGGTACAAAAGCCAAGATGTAGAAGTTAAGTAGAAGGGGAAGAGGTGAAAAGATCTAGAGAAGAAAAAAGGATTTCTTTCTTTATTTTTTAATGAAGAGGAGAGAAGGGCAGACTCAGGCATGCCAGCAGGGCCTGGAGAACAGTAGACCCACTGCAGTGATTGGAGTGATAGTTCAAATGAAAGCAAGAGGCCAATTCTCAGCAGCGTGGGGACGGGGGCAAGCTGCCCACACAGCTTGAGGGTCTTGATATCATATTCATTGTCCAACTGCTCATAGGTCTGTGCAGACATTCGATGAATAGACACACTGAACCTGTGCCTTCAATAGCCTCTGGAGCAAGATGTGTGTCACTAATGCTCCATAGTGACAAGTGGGGTCTACAATGAGGCTGAGAAGAACCAGACCAGACAGAGGACTCTAGTGGAATAATGCATTGATCTCTAGTGGAATAATGCATTGATTCCACTCAACCTCCAGGGAGGGCAAAGGGCAGGAGCAGAAGAACCCTGCCAATCCTACAAGAGAAAATGGACCTCTCTCCAAATGTTGAAAGTGACAACAGGAACACATCTCTCAATACATTGTCTACTCAATCATATTATGTGTCACAAGAAAAATAGTCTCTTTGTCTTCAAATTGAGCCTACTAAAGGTGTATATTATCACTGCCTCACCATGATGAGATGATGGGACTAGAGCATCAGGTCACACTATCTGCACTTGATCTCAGAGAACTAGAAGCACAATTCTATCTCTATGGTGCAGTTCATGAGTGCTGCTTGCCCAGAGGCCCAAAGCCAAAGTCCCCATCATTCCAACAATTGGCAGTGCACCATCAGTCATCCAAGGCAAATAAATGAATCACCCCAGATATATTCTCCTTTCCCACGCAGATTCCAGTCTTGTAAATTCCACCATCTAAATGTCTTGACAATGGAGCACCTGGGTGGCTCAGTTAGTTGAGCATCCAATTCTTGATTTCAGTTCAGGTCATGATTCCAGAGTTGTGACATTGAGCCCTGTGTTGGGCTCCACATTGAGTGTGGAGACTGCTTGGGATTCTCTCTCCCCCTCACCTCTCCCCTGCTCATGAGCTTTCTCTCTCAACAAAATAAAATAAAATTAAAATTAAAATTAAAATTAAATAAAATAAAAGTCTTGACAATGATTATCCCCTGCATTCCATCCCACTGCCACCGCATGCTGGTTCTGGCCAACATCACTTCTTACCTGGACAATTGTGACAGCCTCCTACTTCATAATGTCTTTACCTCTATTCTGCTCTCCTGCTCCCCAGAAACCTTCTTTCTAAAACTCACTTAGTCCAGTCACTCTCCTGCCCCAAAGTCCTTAAATGGCTCCCACTGCATTCAGGACAAAGCTCAAACTCCTTATCATAATCAAAGAGGTCCTTTATGGTGTGTCCTCTGCCTACACGACCAGACTCAACTCTTGCCACTCTGAAGCAAATTCTGTAGTCCAGCCATGCTGAATTATTACTGGCTCCTAAACACTTTGCCCTCACATGAGCTCTGTATATACTGTCCCCCTTGTTTGGAATTTCTCCTCCTCTTTTCCACTCAGTGAACCCTCCATTCCTCATTTTTCAACACAGGCATGAACTCCTCTGTGAAGTCTTTCTCAATTCATGTACCCTGAACTTACTTCCACTGTAGTCTTAGTCATATTGCTTGGACCTGTTTGCACATGTGTTCCCCACTAGACTATGAATCCCTAGTGGGCATGAACTGATTCTTACTCAATTTTGAATTTATAGTATCTCTTATTGTGTGGTATATAATGTTTACTAAGATTAAAATGAAAGTAAGTACCCAATTCTGCCCCTATGCTCAATAGAAAGATCAAGATGTATCTATTGTCCAATGTTATTGGTGCAGCCACCTCTGGATTCCCATGAGTGGCTTGGGCATTTCACTTGATGGATGGCATTAGAGGGTTGGTGATGGTTGATGACAAATGATCAGCAAACCACGAAGCCAGGGAACTTCATGTGTTTGATGTGACTCATATCTGAGCCCAGAATCTCACTTGGCAAAAGTGGTGAAATCAGAGCATGTGATCTTCATGAATCAGTGTCTGAGTCTCAGCTGTGTAAGGACAAACTGGCTTGATGGCACTTATATTGAGCTTTGGTGGAAGGACATTTTTATTGATCTAGATATTTCAAATTTATTACTTACAAATGACCAGTCAAAACATAGCTAGACCAATGCTATTTCAGTCATTTTTGTATGCTTTCCGTGAAAGCTCATCTGGGCACAACACACTTACCTCAGAATGCTGCCCTTTCCTATAACAAGGTAACCACGGGGCCTCCCTGACAGCTGAGTGGGTGGTAGCAATTCCCACATCACCTCCCTGCCCACCAGTCTCTCAGTGATTCCAGCTGCAAGCCAGAGTGCTAGTCCTTCTATAAAACACGGGTAGATAAGATTTCCCTGATGTGGCTAGTTTACCACAAAGCACCACTGTTAATTTCGTTATAAGACATGAGTCATTTTTATGTTGCTTGTAGCTGAAATTGTGTTAAAATTAAATGTGAAGGAAGCTTTGAAAAAAATCATGGCTTTGTGTAAGATTTCCAGAAGTGTCTAGTGATGGTGATAGTCTTACAGGACTAGACATGCCTTGAGTCCTTTTCAGAAAAAGATGGGCAAATGACTCTGCCTCAGGAGACAGGAGGATGGGGTCTCGCTCCCACTCTGCTACCAAGTGTGCTATTGTATTAATGGCTTAATCATGTTGGGCCTCAATTTCCTTATCCTTTACAGTGTTGATCTAGTGTTGTATTCAATGGTTCATAAGCCTCATCTTCAAAAGCTTTAGCACAAGTCTGTGACAGGGAACAACTCTCCCCGGAGCCCCCAGCTACCCTGGATTAACTAACACTCTTCCCTCTGAGCTGAAGCTGTGCTTGGGGCTTGGTTTTATTCTCTTGTATGGACTCTACCATCAAGCAGCCAACTTCATGGATTACTGACACTGGAGGAAAATTCTGTGAGCAGGGTGTGCTGGCCATTCTCTCTTTGCCTCCCTCCCCAGATCCATGTACCTCCCTTCTCTGCTGTCTAGTTCTGTGTCCCAGAAGGCTGATGTCTATGGACTACATCACCTGGGCTCCCTTGATCTGGCTTCCCGTCATATTTGGTCAGTAGGAGGCACTAGCATGAAACTGGCAGGCTGGAGGACATAAATACAACTATTCATGAATATATATGCATGAATATTACTATCTATTAACAACACTCTAGAAGTTTTAGCCTTATTTGTCCTTAAATATAAGATGTATCTTCAATGGATTGCATGATGCTACATGAAATCAGGGAAACAGAGCTGTTTTTTTTTAATAGAGCTACAATACCTCACTCTCCAAACAGTTGGTCTTTAATGGGGTACCTCAGTAGACACTGTACCATATATTGAGTAAAAGTGAATTTTCTGATTTTAGACACATCTGGGATCAAATACCATTCATATTACTTGCTCTGGAATTATGTACATATATTCAACCCCTCTGTGCATCAATTATTTTGAAAAGGTGACAACAGTATAGTCACCTGTAATGGTTAATTTTATGCATCTTTGACTGGCCATGGGGTGTCCAAATTAAATATTATTTCTGGATGAGATTAGCACTTGAATCGGTGGGCTTAGTAAAGTACATTCCCCTCCCCAATGTGGGTAGGTGTCATCCAATCTGCTGAAAACCTGAATAGAGTAGAAATCAGAGAAAGGAAGAATTTGCCCCATTTTTCTGACTCACTATTTGAGCTGGGACATCTTATCTTCTCTGACCCTCATACTTGGACTTATACCATTGGCTTTCTTGGTTTGTAGGCCTTTGGACTAGAACTGGAATCACACCACTGGCTTTCCTGGATCCCCAGCTTACAGGCAAATTGTGGGACTTCTCAGTCTCCATAATCACATGAACCAATTCCTCATCATCTATCTGTCTGTCTGTCTATCTATTTATCTTCTATGTATCATCTATTATCTATCTATCTATCTATCTATCTATCTATCTATCTATCATCTATCTATCTATTATCTCTCTCTCCCTCTCTCTCTTTCTCTCTCTCTTTGGAGAACCTGACTAATACACTATCTCTTAAAACTTCTGGGATTGCGGTGTATGACAATACCATCAAGTGCTTATCACAGTGTCTAGCACATGTTATGTGCTCAATAAAATGGTTCTGTTATTATAGTTGTTGGTAATAAAACTACCATTAGTAGTATATCCAGGGAATATCTCATTTAAGAGCCAGAAAAATAAGAAGCATTGCATGGTTTCTTTGAAGAGCAAAGAATTGCATGTTAAGAAAAAAAAACTGGAAAAAACATAAACATGTGGAGGCTAAACACCATGTTACTAAACAACCAATGAGTCAGTGAAGAAATCAAAGAAGAAATTTTAAACATACCTGAAGACGAGTGAAAATGGAAACACAATGGTTCAAAATCTTTGGAATGCAGCAGAAGCAATTTTAAGAGGGATGTTTATAGTGATAACCGGCCTACATCAAGAACAAACAAAAACCAAAGTTAGTAGGAGAAGGAAACAATAAAGATTAGAACAGAAATAAATAAAACAGTGACAAAAAAAGATATAAAAGATCAATGAAACCAAGAGTTGGTTCTTTGAAAAGGTAAACAAAATTGGTAAACCTTTAACCAGACTTACCGAGAAAAAAAGAGAAAGCACTCAAATCAGAAAGGAATGAGAAGTAACAACTGACATGATAGAAATATAAAGGATTATAAGAGACTATATGAAAAGTTATATGCCAACAATTTGAGCAAACTAGTATAAATGGGTAAATTCCTGGAAACATACAATCTTCTGAGACTGAGTCAGGAAGAAATAGAAAATTTAAACAAATTGTTTACTAATAACAAAATTGATCAGTAATCAACTCTGAACAAACAAAAATCCAGAACAAATGTCTTTACAGATGTATTCTACCAAACATTTAAAGAAGAGCTAATATCTATCCTTCTCAAAAAATTCCAAAAAATAGCAGAAGAAGGACAACTTTGAAATTCATTCTGTGAGGCCAGCATTACCCTGATACTGAAACCAGGCAAAGACACAACAACAACCACAACAACAACAAAGAAAACTACAGGCCAATATCCGTGCTGAACGTAGATGCAGAAGTCCTCAACAAAATATTAGCAAACCCAGTTCAATGATAAATATCAAGTACTATTTATTCCAGGGATGCAAGGCTGGTTCAATATCTGCAAATAAATCAGTGTGATACACCACATTAACAAAATAAATGATAAAAAGCATATGATCACCTCAACAGATGCAGGAAAAAATATCTGACAAAATTTAACATATGTTTATGATAAAACTGTCAACAAAGTGGGTTTAGAAGGAACATACCTCATCATAATAAAGGCCTTATCTGAAAAATACACAGCTAACATACTCATTGGGAAGAACTGAAAACTTTTTCTCTAAGATCAGGAACAAGACAAGGATATCTACTCTTACTTTTTTTTAATGAACATAACCACAACAATCAGACACGAAAAAAATATAGGCATCCAAATTGGTAAGGTAGAAGTAAAACTGTCAGTATTTGCAGATGACATGATACTGTATATAGAAAACCCTAAAGACTCCACTAAAAAACTATTAGAACTAATAAAGGAGTTCAGTAAAATTGCAGATACAAACTTATTATACAGAAATCTGCGTTTTAAGAAAATATTTATTTTGAGCGAGAGAAAGAGAATGAGCAGGGGAGGGGCAGAGACAGAGGGAAAGAGAGAATCCCAAGCCGGCTTTAGACTGTCAGTGCAAAGCCCGACACAAGGCTTGATCCCAGGAACCATGAAACCGTGACCTGAGCCAAAAACCAAGAGTCAGACGCTCAACCAACTGAACCACCCAGGTGCCCCAGAAATCTACTGCATTTTTATAGACTAATAATGAAGTAACAGAAAGAGAAATTAAGAAAATAATCCCACTTACAATTACATCAAAATAATAAATACCTGGGAATAAATTTAACCAAGGAGATGAACTCCTTGCTATATGAAACAACATAAAAAATTTCACAGACATCATATTCAGTAAACAAAGCCAAACTCAGAAAAATTCAGACTATATGATTCTATTCATCTAATATTAAAAAAAATATTTATGGTGACAGAAGCCAGAATAGTGGTTACCACTGGGAGAGGGGTGGCTGGAAGAGGACAAGACAGAGCCTCCTGGGGTGTCCTATATCTTCATGTGGGTGGTGGTTACATACATAAATACGATATAAAATTTGGGTAATCTATACACATAAAATTGCACATCTTATATTTGTTGTACCTCAGTTAAAAACCAGAAGGATAGATCAAGAGTCTGAGAAGGAGCTAAATTTCCCAATCTTTTTCCACTCTGTGCAACTAAGCAATTGTCATTCTCTAACTGGAAAGCAGGAAACTAGAGATTGATTCCCTAGGACTATGTAATAGAGGGTATCTGGACTGGGACACACTGGCCACAATCATGGGCAGCTAAACTGTGCTGAAATGGGAATAAAAGATAATCTTCAAAGATAGCCCCACATAATTCCCCTCCTCTCTTTTGAGCATGATGTTACTGCTATCAAGGGGTTGAATCATGTTAACTCCCATGAATCTGGACTGGACCTACACTGCTTTGACTTACAGGATGCAGAGAAAGTGACGTCGTGGAGCTTCCAAGCACTTCCAAGATATGCTTCATCAATAAAGAGAAAGACGTGGGATCCAAACAGATGAGGGAAGAGAATCCTCAGGGTGATGGTGGAGAGATTGCTTAGATAACAATCGTGCACCAGGCATAGGGCAACCGGTCCAGAACCGGTCAGAAGGCTAAGAAGAGATTTCTCAAAGATGAAATTGATAGAATGCATAATGTATTTGAATATCTCAAGAGTGGAGTTAGGCAATTTTGGGAGGACCTGAGGTTGAATTACAGATTAGTACATAGGCAACTAAGTAATAAAAAAGACCTGGCTAATTCTAGAGGAAATAAAATGTGTAGAAAAGGAAAAGTAATTGTAGTACACTCTATGGCTCAACTGTGCATAACATTTACAATATTATATAAAATGCAGGTGTGTACATGTCATATTTTATCTAGCAGTGTTAGCTCTTTGTGGTGAAAGAGGTAACAAAATAAGTTAGTACCCCATAATTTTGGAGTCAGAGTTTTTGCATTGTCTTCCAAGGACTACTGTGGTTCAAAGGGAAAAAAAGGCTGAGGCTGGAGAAGTTAGGAAGTCTTCCCAGAGGATTTTTAAGTGTTCTGGTGTATCTTCGAGGTTGATTAATATTTCCCCCAGTGAGAAACTCTCTGTAGCCAGTTATAAAATATTTGAAATGTGGCAGATGCTGGTCTCATCCCTATCTCATTTCAGAAAACAAATCAGCATGTATGCTTTCTGAAGCCCTCTTCTTAGAGTGTCTTTCTGCACTGTATTTTGGGTATAGCCAGTTCTGAGCTCTATTCTTTGCCCCCCAGAGATTATTAAATACAAATTTTTAAATACATGAGATGTTAACAAATTAAGGCTAAAACTGAACTGTGCAGGGTACAGGATAATCAGAAGTTATGGGAATGTTTGCAAGACTTGACAAGAGAGCTTGCCTAGCAGACAAAACATTGTTCCAAAATCTAAGGGGAAGGAGGAAATAAAACATGGGGATAGGGCCGCCCGGCTGGCTCAGTCGAGATTGTTTAAAAATAAAAATGTTTTATAAAAAAAGAGCATGGAAGAGTGGGTGAAATTAGAGCATAACATGGGAATTCTGAGAATATGTAAAGGAGTGATGGTTAGAGTCACCTGGGGAGCTTTGAAAAATACAGATTCCGGGGACCTGTATTCTATAATTTATATTCAGTAGTGCAAGTGGTGGCCCAAAATGTATATTTGCAAAATGTTTCCCAATACATAAAAAAGATAAACCTTGTGTGTAAACCTGTCCTGAATTCAGGTGGAAATGCACCGACCTCATGAGGAACAGTTGCTTCTTCACTTATTATTGTGAAAATTCACAAGAGATGACACCATCACCATCTTTAGATAACTAGTCCCACGGAAGATGTGTTAATTTGTGAGCTTCTATTTTATATTCTAGTGTTCAGCTTGTAGAGGATGAGAAACTCCCTTGCCTCCCCCCACCCCCAGATCCCGTGGTTATAGAACGTGTGGGAAGAGGCATCTCATTTGGACACATTCGTTTATCGTTAAAAAATATTTATTATGACATAACCAGAATGGGCTTGGTTTTAAATGTTTTTGCATTAGGCCAAGCAGAACCCAGGGAGGGTGGTGGGGGGAGGGGAAAGCAGTCTGGAGCTGTCCATGGTGCTGAACGTGGAGCAGGCTCCAGCCTTTGACCTGTTCGGTCCGTCTCCAAGCCCCATTTTCCTTTTTTTCTGTCACCTCCAGTTTCTCCCCTTTCCCAACACGAGCAGCAGAGAGGATGGCCCTTCATATTTTTGTCCTGGGCGGCAGATGACCTTGTGTTGGATCTCCCCCTTGGCTCCTTCTCCCTGGGCGGCGGCCGATGGGCGCGGCACCCACCCCTCCTTAGGCCCCCGCGGCTCGGCAGCGGATCCCATCGGCAGCCCCGCAGGGGCCGGCTCCCCTCGTGTCGCCCCGCCCCACCTCCCCCCGCGCCCCCTCCCCACTTCCCCCGCCACCTGCTCCTCCTCCTTCTCGGTCCCGCCCAGTGCGCTGGCAGCCCCCGATCCCCGGAGCAGGGAAGAGAGAGGGACGAAGGAAGCAATACAAAGGGCGGAGCGGCGGGAGGAGGGGACGCAGGGCTCGGCGCCGGGACGGCGGGCGCGGCACGGGCATGGACGCCGAGTACCCTGCCTTCGAGCCCCCGCTCTGCAGCGAGCTCAAGCACCTGTGCAAGCGGCTCCAGGAGGCGTACCGCGAGCTGAAGGAGGACCTCACGCCTTTCAGAGATGACCGCTACTACAGGTAGGGGCGGGCGGGCCCCCGCCGGCCGGGCTACGGGGAGGCGGCGCGGACCCCGGGCTTCGGGCAGCCCCCGCCCCCGCCCCCGCCCCCCTAGTCCGGGAACCGGGCTGCGCTCCCGGCCTGGCAGGGTCCAGCCCCTGGGCCGCCACCTCACCCCGGCGCGTGTCGAGTAGTGGGAGGAGGGGCGGAAATGGGGCAGGTCTGTGGATTCTGGCTGCGATCGGGGAGCCGGGGTAAAGAGCTGTATAGCCATCCCCTAGAAACCTGAGCCGAGACTCTCAAATCCGGAGAAGGGGACCCACGGGCTTTCGTCCCTGCTTTGCTCCTCCCTCTCTTCCTCCCATCCTGTCATCCCCTCCCACCCCCCACCCGCAGGCCTACCGCCCCCACGGTCTTGCTCAGGCCTCGCTGAGTCCGGGTTTGGGGAGAGGATCACTCCCCCTCCAGCGTCAGGCAGGGAGGGCCTTGGCCTCTCTTTTGAGCTACTCAGGCCCCTGGGCTTTGGTGAAAATCTCTGAGGCTGGGATGTTCCTGAGCGTTGGGGGCAGATGGCCTCAGGGCTAAGCAGCACCTTGCTGAAGATGCTGTGGGAGGTCATGGTTGGCAACCCCAAGGAGTTGTTGGTTTGGGCTTGTCAGTGTTCATCTCTGGCACCCTCTCCGTGTAGCTAAGGTGACAGCTAGGAGGGCTGGTAGAGCCCTGCAGCAGGGCAGTGGCCCCTTGCTCTTCTGATGGGAAACCATGTCCATCGTTAGCGAGTGGACTTAGCTGATGTGTTGTGCTGTCATGCAAGAACCCCGTCTGGAGTCTGGAGTCTGGGGCCCTAGGGTGGTTTTGTTACTAACTAGCTCTGTGACCCTGAAAAAGTTATCTGCTGACTTTGCTTTGCAAGCTTCCTCATCTGTAAAATGGGTAGCTTGAACCAGAAGGTTTGTGAGGAGGCGAAAATTCAACGGATGATGTACTCACTATGTGCTTAAGGATGGAAGTTGTACCGCACAGCTATCTTTGAAGGGGTGATAGTCATTTTTTCACAACAGGCCCTAATAGCCATATATGTGCTAGAAACACATATATCACACTTATCATCAGACCTTTTCAAAAGTCCAATGGCTTCCCAGGGGCTAATCAGCAATATATTGCTGACTGATACATTGGTCACAGAATTACTGAGTGGAAAAGCCCATTTAAAAGATAAGTGATCCCTGTGGTGAGTCTCTGGATGAGACTCACAATCTGTCTAATGCAGCCCCCCGGGAGACCTGACAGTATGGTAAAAACAAACAAATCAACAAAACCCAGGTAGTTTTCAATCTTATGTTTGATGAATATTCCAGTTTCCTTTTCTACTAATTTCTCACCACTCTATTTTTTTTCTCTGTATTTATTTTCTTGGGAACATTTCTTTGGCAAGGGATGTAGTGAATAGCTAAATGGTCTTAATTCAGGTAGCAGAGAAGAGAACAAAGCCACACCACTGGTTAATTCACAATTGGATCATCTTTTGTTCATTCACCCATTTATTCAATGAGTAGTCATCGAGTTAACTCTTGTGTTCCTGCTACCATTCTGGGTGTTAGAGATACAGGGTCCCTGATACCGTGGAGCTTATAGGTAATAAACAAATGATTACATATTGTAATGAGGGCTAGCAAGATAATAAACCAGGTGCCATGATAAGGAGCAATGGGGGTGCCACTTCAGAGAAGATAATGGAGAAGGCTTTTAGAGAAGGTGACATTTGACTAAGAATGAAGAATGAGTTGCTCACTAGACAATGAGCTAAGGAGGAAAGTTCCAGAAGAGGGAGTATATGTCCCTGAGGCCATATAAACACGGTATAGTAGGCCCCTCTACTCTGCAAGTGTTATGTTCTAAGACCCCCAGTGAAACCACAGATAGTACTGAATCCTAGACATACTGTTTTTTCCTATACATACATACCTATGATAAGGTTTAATTAATTTTTAAAATTTCTTTCTTTTTTTTTTAATGTTTATTTTTGAGAGAAAGACAGAGCATGAGCGGGAGAGGGGCAGAGAGAGAGGGAGACACAGAATCCAAAGCAGGCTCCAGGCTCCCAGCTGTCAACACAGAACCCTACGTGGGGCTTGAACTTCTGAATTGTGAGATCATGACCTGAGCCGAAGTCAGACACTTAACCAACTGAGCCACCCAGGCTCCCCTAATTGATTTATTTTTTAAAGTTTATTTATTTTTGAGAGAAAGAGTGAGAGAGAGAGTTGGGGAGAGGCAGAGAGCAAGGGAGAGAGAGAATCCCAAGCAGGCTCCATGCTGTTAGTATGGCACCCAATGGGGGACTTGATTTCACAAACCATGACATGATCTGAGCTGAAATCAAGAGTTAGATGCTTAACCGACTGAGCCACGCAGGTGCCCCAGTAGAGTTTAATTTATAAATTAGGCTCAGTAAGAGATTAACAACAACTAAAAATTAAATAGTACAATCATAATATAATCAAGATTGTGTGAATGTAGTCTCTCTCAAAATATTTTACTGTACTGTACTCACCCTTCTTGTGATGATGTGAGATGACAACGCGCCGATGTGGTGAAATGCAGTAAGGTGAATGACATAGGCTTTGTGATGTGACATTAGGCTACTATGGACCTGCTGACCATATATCAGAGGCAGGATTATCTGCAGGTAACTGAAGCGGCCACAGAAAGCAAAACCACAGATAAGGGGGGACTACTGTGTATTTAAGGAATAGACAGAAGACCAGCATGGTCAGAAAAACAGGTAGGGCCAGGTCATATTTAGCCTTGAATGTTAGACCGAGAAGTGTGAATTTCATTAGAATTCCAGTGGGAAGCCATTGAAGGCTTTAAGTGGGGGGAGTGAAATGAGCAGTTCGGCTGCCTGTCCTACAGCAAGCATCTGAATCTATGCTTCAGGAACAACTCCACCAGTTGATTTGGATCTTGAAGACCACGAATTTACCATGGTTGGAAGGGGAAAGTGGTGAATTCTGTCCCCCTGCTATGAGAACAAGTCAACTACAGAATGCTTGACAATATTGTGTGTTGGCAGAGCAGTGAGGCTGAATCATGAAGACTGGTTTATAGTGAGGCGATGTTTTAGGTCATTGATCTATCTTCCATTGCTCCACTGGATTTTTATATCAATGGGTTGTACCTTTACAAAACTAGGCGAAATATTCTTGAGCTTCTAAGTTGGGAAGCTGATAGTCACAGCTCCTGCATCTGCTTAGCTGGAAGATGAACTTGCTACTATAATTTTTGCTCCTGCTTTTCTCACTGCCTTTGTTTCCTCATTAGTGATTTATGATTAAAAGGCACCCTTCCTTTTTCCCCTGGAGGACTGGGCCTTGCTTCATGTGGCTGACAGTTTCCTTGTAATAGGGTACAGCAAGGAAGACAGCTGCTAATGCCCATTTTCAAAAGATGGTTGGTCCCTCCATTAGATGCCATGACTGTTTGCATATTGGCTACATGATTTGGCATCATTGAAAAATGGCAGTCACGTTATCAAAGGACTCTTAGTCATTTGCACAAACTGAGAGATGACAGCGGTACAGCCCGATAGGAAAGGGGGAGTCGGCACCATGTAAGCTGAGTCTGAATCCTGGGTCTAAGTCTCAACTCTACCCTTTGCCAACTCCCTGGCTTTGGGAGTAATCGCTGTAGTTCACTGGTGATAAATTTCCACATAAGAAAAATAAAGCAAAGATTTCATAGGCTCAACTGCTTTGTGAAAATAACACTGAAGATGCTTTCCAATACAGACAACAGAAAAACCAAAGCAGGCGGGAGGCAATGAATTGAGTTGTAGATCCAGCAGCCTAATGCTGTTATCAAGTCCTTTCTTTTTAACTTGATGGCACTTGGCCTCCATTGGCCACTAATAATCATGTAAGCTATTGCTTCTTATTGACATTCATGGGCAGAATGGGCTGGCTTCCTCTAAAAGACAAGGGATAACTTGAAGCCTGCAGCAAAACTCCTTGAATCTCATCTATTCTCCCACCAAAATGTAACAATGAAGAAGACAGACGTGTGTTGACCAGGACAGAACTTTCATACACTGCAGATGGGAAGATAAATTGGACAAGTCCCATATGTGACTGTTTGTCTAAAGTTGAACATATGCATCCCCTTTGGCCCAGCAATCCCTTTTAGGTATTTACCCTACAGAAATGCTTATACATGTCCTCAACAGACAAGGACTAAAATGTTCATAGCCACACAATTTGTAATACTCTTTAACTGGAAACCAACCTAATACTCATCAACAGTAGAATGGATAAATTTGACTTATTCCATAATGGTATATTATACAGCAATGAAAGTAAACAACTTACAACTATACACAACAAAAATGAGTCTCACACACACATAACATGAGCAAAAGAAGCTCAGAGTATATACACATACTATATACTGTTTGATTCTACTTATATATAGTATAAAACAGGCAAAATGACTCTATGCTCTTGGAAGTCAAGGTAGTGGTTACCCATGAGAGAATAGTGAGTGGAAGTGGGCAGGAAAGGGCTTTATGGCTACTGGTAATATTTTGTATCTTGATCTGGGTGCTGGTTACACAGGCATATTCAGTTTGTGAACATCTACCAAGCTATACACACAAAGTGTGTACTTTGCTGTTTGTGTATTATGCTTCAATAGAAAGCTTAAAAGAAAACCAACTCCTGTGTCTCATTGGTGACATCAGGGCCCTTGCTCTTTCTTGAGCTCCTGGGAAGGAAATAGAGGCAAATCAGAGCACCCCAGGAGCTGAGGGTGGGGCTAATTTCCCTAAGGCTTGTGTCCTCAAGGGAGGAGAGGTAGAGAGCAAAACACGGTTGGAACTCATTTAGGAAGAAGATGTGAGGAATGGATACCAGGCAGGCCCCCATGTCCATGAAATACATAGTAAGGAGCTGAAGAAAAATGAAGGACAGTAAATATGTTCCACTGGAGCTCAGCTCTTGGAGACTTTGTGGTTGGTCATTTTGCTAACCCATACTGTGTTTCTCATGTTATTACTTTACCTCTGTAAAATACTACTGCAAAACGAAGATGGGCTTGAATTTTCTTGGCCAGAAAAGTGATGCCAGTGGTCCTTACCCAAGAGGCTTTCAGAAGCAACATTTCGTCACCTTGGTGAATTCATCAGGGCCCAGGGGAAACCTTTAGTCTTGATGGCCTACTTTAGCCAGCACATCAAGAGAAGGATTCTCATTAAGCTCTGGGCTAATGTACAGAATCAGGATGCCAGTCTATTTACTTGGGTTATGCAGACCCCTGAGAACACAGATAATGGTGGTCATGGCATCACAACCAGGGGATTATTAGATCAGGAATTCCCAATGCTAGCTGCACATCAGGATAACTTGGGAGAGCTTTTGAAAAGACAAATGCCCAGGGGTGCCTGGGTGGTTCAGTTAAGCGTCCAACTTCAGCTCAGGTCATGATCTCATGGTTCATGGGATTGAGCCCCTTGTCAGGCTCTGTGCTGACAGCTCAGAGCCTGGAGCCTGCTTCAGATTCTGTGTCTCCCTCTCTCTCTGCCCTTTCCCTGCTCATGATGTCTCTCTCTCAAAAATAAACACTAAACATTTTTAAAAAAAATTAAAAGGACAAATGCCCAGTAGTACCCTCAAGAATTCTGATTTAATTGGCCTGGGCTGGATCTCAGCCAGGATGGAAAACCCAAGAGGGGTGAGTAGAATGTTTAAGAGCATTAAGCTGAGGGTGCCTGGTACGTCCGTCTCAATGGGCCAGACTTGCCAGCAGGACAGCAATACTGGAAATCATTAGTTAAGGCTCCTCCCCCACGCAAAGCACAGCAGCCGCTGTCACCAATCACCTTGGCTTTTTCCACACTTCTAGGCTGACCTAACTCCCTTTTTAGGTTAATACATCTGTTCAGGTTATAGGTAGGTTTAAAGGTCTGAGGACCATTTTTTCCATTTAAGGCAAACCTGCACATATGTGCTGGTTTTGATGTTAATGACCCATCAGACCTGACCCACCTAACATGATTTTCATGTTAATGTTTCAGCTGGCTAACATTTGTCCTTCTTTTCAAGTTATTGGGGACAATTCATTGTAATTAGAGTACTGACCTCTCTCTTTGTCTTTTTTTTTTTTTTTTTTTGGTGGGAGGAAACGTAAGTATCTCTGATGAGACCATAATTTTAGAAAGGTAGAAAAATCATTTCATTAAACTTGTATGCTTGAGAACTTAGAGTTATGTACAAATCTGGCTTAGCGAGAAAGGCTGGTTTTCTGTTTGGGACAAGACACAGATAGGCCTCAGAAGGGCCCTGGACCAAGGACCTAGCAAACATGTGTATGAGGGGCCAGTGGTGGGCACTAGGACAGGTCAGCAACTCCCAGACCTACCCAAGTCCTCCCAGGGCAGCACCCCTCCCCCATGACTCCTGACTGCTTTCTGCTCCCATGCTCTGGGATCTTGCTCCATCAATTATTCTGTCTTGTTCTCATGTCTCAGTCTTTCCCTCAACTCTGACTCCTTCCCAAATGCTTAGTCCAAACTTCCTTCATCCCAGCCTCCTTGGGTGCAACCACACTGTCTTCTTCAACAAATGTTGGCCTGCCTTCTTCCTCTACCATATTGTCCTGCAGTTGAGTTAAGGGTGGTCCCTGCATGTTGGCTCCCATGTTGTTTCCTTCCTCACTGATTTCATAGCAGATGCCTGACTTACTCCCACTGGTGCCTAACTCAAATTCTTACATATCTAATTGCTTTACATATAGCCCCAATATGCATATGTTTAGCTATTTGCAGTCTTCCTGCTTTGTATCCCTGTGAAACAGCACTCAACATCTGCTGGCTATAGATATGGCAAACCCTGTGGCTATAAAAGACCCCAAACTGTTGCTGCCCTTGGGAGTTCTCTGACTCAGAGACTCCTTCCTCCCTCTGCTGAGCAATATTACCAGTACACAGAAGTCTCCTCTTCCATTCTCCCCCCGCCACGGTTTGCTAGCATTCTTTATTGTGGTAAGGCTGTGTCTAATCCGTCTCTATGTCATGAGCATCTAAAACAAAGTATATCACACAATAGGTGTGTGATACCTGCTACATTAAAAGCATGAATGAATGAAACAATGGAAGAAGTTTCACTAAATTACAGGCAAGCAGATTTTGCCCCAGTTTTTAATAGGTGGAAGCTATGAACTGAAGAGTTCCACATGAGCCCCCAGTACAATTGGGAATTGCTTGCTGGGCAGTAGTTGCTCTGGAGTAACCACAAGGAAGATAACTTTAAAAATATAGTGAAAAATTATTAAAGATATTAAAATTTACAGTAGAAAATATTCAGATAATGCAAAAGAAAACAGTAAAGGGGACTAGAGGAACAAAAAAGACATGAGACATATAGAAGATAAATAAAATGGCAGACATAACTCCAGCTGTATCAATTATAATATGAAATGTGAAGAAACAAAACAATCTATCAAGAGGCAGAGGTTGTCAATGAGATAATAAGCAAGATCCAGTTATACCCTGTCTACCGAAAACACACTTTATTTTTTTAATGTTTATTTATTTTTAGAGAGAGAGAGAGAGAGGCAGAAAGGGAGAGAAAGAATCCCAAGCAAGTTCTGTGCTAACAGACGTGGGGCTTGATCTCACAAATTGTGAGATCATGACCCAAGCCAAAACCAAGAGTCAGATGCTTAACCAACTGAGCCACCCAGGCACCCCCCAGAAAACACACTTTAGATTCTAAGATATAAATGAGTTGACAGTAAAGGATGGAAAAAGATAGATCATGCAAACAGCAAACTTAGAAAAGCTGGTGTGACTATACCACTACCAGATAAAATAGCTTTTAAAATAAAACATGTTACTGAGAGATAAAGAGGGATATTCTATAATGATAAAAGGGTCAAACCATTAGGAGGACATAGCCCTATAAACTTGTATGCAATGAACAACAGAGCCTAAAATACATGAAGCAAAAACTAACAGAAATGAAGGGAGAAGTAGAAGATTCAAAAATAATAGTCGGAGTCTTCAATACCCACTTTCAATGATGGATGGAAAAACTAACCAAGAGATTGATGATGTTGATAAAAGGCTTGAACAACAGCATAAACCAACTAGACCTACTAGGAATCCATAGAATACTATGCCCAACAACAGTAGAATACAAATTCTTCTCAACTGTACACAGAGCATTCTCTGGGATAGATCATATATTAGTCCGTGAAACAAGATGTAATAAATTTAAAAGGACTGAAATCAAACAAAAGAAGTTCTGCAACAACCATGGAGTGAAAATAGACATCAATTATAGGAAGGAATTTAGGAAATCTCCAAATGTGGCAATTAAACAACACACTCCTAAATAACCCATTGGCAAAAGATGAATCATAAAGGAAATTCATATTTTGAGAAGAATGGAGTGAGGACACACTTCACCAGAACACCTGGGATACAGCTAAAGCAGTACTTAGAGGGAAATTTATAGCTGTAAATGTACATATTAAACAAGAGGGAAGAGCTCAAATCAATACTTAACCTTCTACCTTAAAACATTGGGGAAGAAAAGAAAACCCAAAGCAAGCAGAAGAAAAACAATAGTAAAGAGTATGCTGAAGATTAATTAAAGAAAAATAGAGAAACAATAGGGAAAATGAATAAAACTAAAAGTTGGTTTTCTGAAAAGATCAATTTACTTGACAAACCTATAGCTAGACCAACCAAGAAAAAAAAGAAGATGCAAATTACCAGAATCAGGAATGAAAGAGGGAACATTGCTCTCAATCTTACAGAAATAAAATAAATAAAAGATTACAAGGGAATGCCATTAGATAATTGATGTGGATAAATTCTAAGAGACACAGTTATGCTGTTACCAAACCAAAGACCTCGCAAGAAAACCACAATCTCTCATGGATATAGACAGAACAATTTTCAAACAAAACAAAAAGCTAGCAAACTGAGTCCAGCAATGGGATTATCAAAAAAAGGATTATGCACCATTACCAAGTGGTGTACGAATGCAAGGTTGTTTTAACATTTAAAAAATCAATTAATATGTAATGCCACCAGCCCATCTCATGTTTTCTTTCATTTATCATTTGGTGTTTCCAGGTTGTACAACTCTGTGCTTATGGGATGTCCTGAATGACCTTAACTGGCTGCTGGTGTCTATATGGCACCTGTGGTTCAGACAGCAGGGTTCTTCCTGGTGGCTCACCCAAGTTAATTATTTTTATGTGTGCCTTCATGTAAACAGAGCCTTGGCCCATGCAGCAGAGTTGTTTTCTTCTCTTTTCTTTTTTTATTTTTTTTAATGTTTACTTTTGAGAGAGAGAGAGAGAGAGCAAGACAGAGCATAAGAGGGGCAGAGAGAGAGGGAGACACAGAATCCAAAGCAGACTCCAGGCTCTGAGATGTCAGCACAGAGCCCAAAGCAGGGCTCGAACTCATGGACCGTAAGATTGTGATCTGAGCCAGTTAGACGCTTAACTGACTGAGCCACCCAGGCACCCCTTTCTCTTTTCTTTAAAGCTAGCTGCATCTTGTTCTGAACCGAGAGGAAACTCATAAAGAAGACATTCATTTCCTTGACAGCAAAGCAGGAAGAAGTCCAACTGTTCCCCGGGGCTGGTTAGCATTCAGCTACAGCAAGGACTCCACTCTTACAGTAGAAGACCATCATTTTCCAGATGAGAACAGGCCTCCAAAGCTCGAAATATGAAAGCCGGGACCCTGGATTAGCTTCCTAGAACTGCGGTGACACAGTGCCACAAACCGAGTGGCTTATGTGGCAGATGTCTATTGTCTCCCAGTTCTGGAAGCCAGAGTTCTGAGCTCAGGGTGCCCGCAGGGTGGTTCCTTCCGAGGCTGTTCCTTGGCTGGTACATGGCCTTCAGTCTTTTCCCAGTGTCTTCACATTGTCTGCCTCTGCATCCAGATTTCCCCCATGAGGACACCAGTCGTGGTGCATCAGGACTCTTATTTCTGAATAAGGCCCCATTCACAGGCACTGGGCATCAGGACTTCGACAACTAGGGGACATAGTTCCACCCATAACAGGCTCTCCTTGAAGAGGATAGCCCATGTGTGGATACAGGCTGTGGACTTAGATTCCCCTCTGGATATTTTCTAAACTAGCAGTTGACTGATGAACATGAGCCAGGAGGGCTGCGTCTTGACTTGGCTCTGTTGCTACCATCCTGGAAATCAGGTCTGCACATCTCACAGAAGGATCTCAGATCCCTCCTGGCTCTAAACCCAAGACCACAGAGTGAGGGGGGAGGTGTTGTGGGCCTGAAGGGGGTGACCCGGTAATGGCCTTCCCAGCAGAGATGATTACGCTGAGCTGCCTGAACTTTATGAAGTTCAGGTTGGGAAAGGTGTGTGTGTGTGTGTGTGTGTGTGTGTGTGTGTGTGTGTGGTGTATGGTGTGTGTGTGTATATGGCATGTGTGTAGTATGTGTGTGGTGTGCATGGGTGTGATGTGTGTGTGGGAAACCAGTTTTCTGGGGGCTGTTGGGTCAGAGGTAAGGTGACCAAAGTGTCCTGGCTTTAGCACTGAATGTCCAGTGTCCTGGGAAAGCCCTCAGTCCCGGGAGTGTCCAAAGGTTGGTCACCCAAAGGTGCGGCTGCGGCTGCAGCCTGAGGACGTGGGGCCTGAGGCTCTGAGGCTGCACCGACCGCCTGGAGCCGCGTGTGTGCACGTGGGGTGGCACACCAGAGTCCTGGGCAGAGGGGACAGAAGGTGCGCCCTTGAACTTCTCCACTCAGGATTGTTGGTTCTCCCTCCTTTGTCCAGCTTTCTCTTCTTGCCTCAGCCCTTGTCCGCCCTGCCTGCGGAATAAAGACAGGCTGGTTACCTTGGGGCCGTGGTTCCCAGAGGCGAGCCCCCCCAAGGCAAGAAAGCCTCAAGGCTCTTTTTAAAGCAACTACTATTTGCGGGGCACCGCCTTTCCTGTCCCGAAATGAAATTCCTTGGTACTATCTTGCATGCTTCCGTAACTTAAAAAACAAAAACAGCTACCATAAAGGTAATCAGAACAAGCAATGAAAGCAATGCATAAATAGTATGTATTTCAACCCGCAGATGCTCTGATAAGTCACTAAAAGGAAATGTGCCTGGGGGCGCCGGGGGCTCAGTCTGCTAAGTGTCTGGCTTCCGCTCAGGTCATGAGCTCACGGTTCGGTTCGTGGGTTTGAGCCCCTGGAGCCTACTTCGGATTCTGTGTCTCCTTCTCTCTCTCAAAACTAAATAAACATTTTTTTTTTTAAAAAAAAGGAACGAAATGTGCCAGGGGGCAAGATTTTCAAAAGCCACTGCTTTTGACCCCTCTGCAGGCATTACCCGGGGTGGGTGGGCGCCCACACTGTTCCCCACAAGAGGCCACTCTCTGAAGGTTGCCCCACCCCTACCCCTCATTCAGCCCAGGTTGCAGGGCATTGCCCTGCCCATTTTGGACGTTTCTATACCAGGGCTCCTGCCTTCCTCCCTGACCCTGTAAGTTCTTGAGTTTTGTGCCCTTTAGTCTGCATCCTGCAAGTCAGGATAAAGACCTTTCTTCTGTATGTTCAAGGCCAAAGTAGCCTGGTGGCCTTTCTGTGGCCTAAGGGCCCTTGGACCTGCAGCTGGACGGCCACTTCTCGTACCTGGAACTGGCCAACTCAACATTTACGCTAACTTGGCAATTTATGGTAAATTGTGGATCTAATTTGAGCAGCTTGGTTTGCTGTGCAGGAAGTGGCTTGCTCCAGTGGCCGGCTGGTCCCCTTCTGGAAGCAGAGCTCTGAAGGTAGAGGCAGGCCATGTGATGAGCCAGGGCCCTGGGGGTGCTGCACACAGAAGTGGGGGGAGCATTAGCAGGGGGGGAATGCTGTCCTACCTCCTTTGTCTCCTAGGGAATGAGGGAAGCAAACCGAACTTGGAAAAAATACCATAACCTGGGGACAGCTGTATTCTTTCAATTCTTTTGAATACACCCACATGGCTCGGAAAGTGCCCTTCGGGTGCGGTTATTTGTAGGGCAGTGCTCTTAACAAATCGTGTTGATTTCCAATCCCCAAGCCCCATGAGGACTTGAAGAAGGGTTATGTTTCTATGTGAGGACTATTACCAGTTTCCTCAGTTTACCTGTCCAGCATTTCTGACATGCAACCCCATGGGCTCGGTGAAGAGAGCCCTCAATTTTGATTCAGGCCAACAAAGATAACTTAAAAGTCAGTTCGGAAAGGGGAAGCACACGGACGGCTCGGTGGTGAATGATTGAGAAGTTCCAGACCTGGCATTCTTCTTATGGCTGTTCTCCTCAGCTGCTTGCAGGGCAAAAATGCAAAATCAAACACCGTCCCTTCGGGTTGCAATAGTAATGATGACTTTGCTGTAGTTCTCACTGTCGAGCGCAATGTCAGGGACACTTCCAGGCATTAACTGTCACTTTATAGAGATATGGTACAACAGCATTTAAGACTATTGATTGCAAGTATTAATTTCAGCCCAAAAGAAGGAATTTATTACAAAGACACAGAGATAATTTACAGAATCAAAGGGCAAAAATGCAGCTGGACCCCAGGAAGGAGCTGGAAGCGATTCTGCATTGATTTCATGGGTTTGTCATTCTGATCTCTTACCAGTGCCCCAAACCACCACTTACCAAATTTACTGCCCACTGGAAGCCTTTAGAAAGCCTTAATAATGATGATGCCTAAGCTCTACTTCAGATTCTGATTGGATTGGTTTGGGGTTCAGCCTGGGTATTGGGCCTTTTTAAAGCTCTCAAGTGATTTTGACTTCAATACATTTTGAGTCCCATTGTTCTAAACTAATTTGTTCCTCTGCCCTTTTGTCCTGCCTGCCTGGGAGCTCCCAGTCTTTGACCAATACCCATACTCTCTTCTCTGTGCTTAAGCTGCTCTTTTGCAGGAAGAAATCACCACCAGGCAGGCATTAGTAGGAGTCACATTTTTTTAGAAGTCATCATTAATATGAGATCAAAGACGTCAGCTGGGGCCTCCAGGAAGCCCCAGAATCCTGTTAGATTTCCCCAGGACGCTCATTTGCCCAGTCTTTGCAACAATGACTTCAAACCTTCTCCACCTCTTTGTGCTGAATCAAGTGGACAAGTCCCCAGAGCCCCCTGGGCCCTGCCCCCAACCTCCCATCCCTCCCCACCATGGCCATGCTTGCTTCTGTACCTGAGTCGTCCTGATAAAGGTCCACATAGTTCCTGGCCTCTGCCACCTCTGCCCCACTGGGGGGAGGCTCGTTCACCCCTCATCGGCTGGACTGGTGCCCATAGGCCCTGACTCCCCAGTGCCTGCTTGCAGGGTCCCGGGATACAACCTAGATGTGTTGGTCAGACTCCGGACCGCGGAAGCCAGATGGCAGGACAGAACCAATGGACTGTTTCCAGACATGGTAGTTTCTGGCAATCTTTCTGCAAGATCAAGCAACCAGAGATGTTGGTAGTGAAGCCCGGACAGCTTGCACTCCCTTGAATTTACTCTCCTGAGCCCCTGCCTCCATTCTCTCTCCATGCTTCCCTGGGGTAGCACCTGCTTCCCATAATGTTAATATGGAAACTTTTGCCTCAGATTCTGTTTTCGAGGGAAGCAAGCCGAGATCTTGTTAAACGTGAAGACAGTTTTGCCCAGTGACCCATAGAAGAAATACAGGCCGGGAGGAGCGTGGCCAGCTGTCCTGGTTTGCCTGGGGCTGCAGGACGCCGGGAATCAGGCTTTCAGTACTAAAACTAGGAAAGTCTCAGGAAAACCGGGACCAGCAAGGTGTCCTCACAGACGGGGGAGCACACTCAGCTTCCCACCTCTGAATGACACGCTTGCTGCTCCCACAGCCCCCGCCCTTTCCTTTCGTGGGAAAGTGCCCTCCGCCCCATCCTCGAAACCGTGAGAAGACACGCCAGTATATTGCCAGTCATCTGGCAAATCCAGCTGTCCTTCGTTCAGTACGCATGCTGTGTGTCTTTCCATACCGGGCTTTGTGCCAGGCCCTGGAGAAATGAGAAGTCAAGGGCGGCACAGGGAAGTCGCAGGTGATGGTAGTGGAATGGTACTTGTTTGGTGAAAGTGAAGTGTATGCAAAACAACCTCCAAAGGCTGAAGGAAAAGGCCGACAAGTCCCTCTTGAGGAGAAGTGGTTTATTAAGGGGTCTTATGGACAGAAGCATATCTTGAGCATCATAAGACAGGAGATCTCTACAGCCCCACCTCCTGAAGACCTGCTTCTGTAACCCCAGAGGCTGACAGTACATGTGGGGGACCAGCCAGGAGGACAAAGCTTGAGAGCAGGTGTGTGTCATGGCCACAGGCCAGATTGAGGACATTACCGCATGGGGTGTAGTTAAGGGTGTGATTAAGCAAAAAGAAAGAGATGGAGGGGGTGCTGTGCTCAACGTTTCAGGTCACAGACCAGTCATCATGGCGGATTTGTTCAAGATGGCGTTAGTCTGGTTCATGCAGTGTTCCCCAAATGCAAAGAACAAAATAAAAGCTATGTTTCAGTCAAATAAATTGAGAGTGATACTTAAAAAATCCTAAATTACCACAGGCAGAGAAGGTGAAGGTATCAGTATGCTGGACACTAATTCCTGATGAGTCGAAGCAGTGGGGCCCGTGAGCAAGGGCTGTGCCCCATGAGAGTGTGTGAGAGCCAGGGTTGGGCCCTGCTTCTACTCACTATGCTTCATTATTGCAAGTACCAGAAACCAATGGGTACCAAGGAAAAAAGAGGGCATTTGTTTCAAAGTGCTAAGAGGACAGAATGAGATCATTTGTGTAAACTCCTTAGCATAGTAGTCAACTTTATAGTGATTCTGGGAGTTCCGTGCAGTTATCTTACCTTTGGAGATGAGAACAGAGGAAGCAAACATTATGTAGCAAGACTATGGAAACCAGTCTCCCAAGATGGTACCCGAGAGAACCACTCCTCCCAGGGTTCATGCTTTTCTGTTGTCTCTTCCCTGTGGATCTGGGCTGGCTCTGACTGGCTTTTTACCCACAGAATATGGTGGTAGTGATGCTGAATGATGTCTGAGGCCAGGTCGTAGGAAGCTCTGCAGCTTCTTCTTTGGTGTCTCGGAGCCACCATTCGAGGGGAAACCAGCCACAAGTTTGAAGTCCAATTTCCTGGGCAAAACTGTCTTCACGTTTAACAAGATCTCGGCTTGCTTCCCTCAAAAACAGAATCTGAGGCAAAAGTTTCCATGTGGAAACCAGCCACAAGTTTGAAGTCAAACTTCCTGGAGATCTATGAGGAAGCCCAAGCTAACCGTGTGGAAGAAGCCACATGGGAAAGACTGCCTGGCTGGCCCCCTGCTTTCCAGCCATCCAAGCTCAGGTACCAGACATGTGAGAGGATGCATTTTGGATGTCCAACACAGTCAAGCCTTCAGATGACTGCGGCCCCGATGTCATCAGACTGTATTCACAAGGGAGACCCCCAGCAAAAACCACTCAGCTGAGCTTGTCAACACACAAGACCACGAGAGATAGTAAACTATTGTCTTAAGCCACCGTAGTAGATGCCATCTAAAATGGTTTCCAGTGACCCCCCCACCTCAAGATATTCACACCCTTTCATGCATGATCCCCACCTCTTGAGAGTTGGATGGACTTGTAATTTGCTTCTAAAGAATAGAGTAAAAACATTGGGATGTCACCGGTGAGATTAGGTGACTTGTGTCTTACCCTCACTATCTAGTTCTTCTCACTGACTCCCTCAGATGAAGCAAAGCTGCCTTGTCAGAAGCTTCCCTGTAGAAAGTATCAAGGGGTAAGGAACTGAGAATGGCCCCCAACCAACAGCCCATGAGGCACTAGATCCTGCCAACAACCACAAGCATGAGCTTTGAGGTGGACCCTTCCCCAGTCTAGGCTTGAGGATAACTTCAGTTCCAGATGACACAGTGCCTACAGCCTGAACCAGAGCCTGAGCAAAGGGACCCAGTAAATTGAGCCCACATTCCTGGCCCACAGAAACCACAAGATAATACATGTTGTTTTAGGGCCCAAAGTTCTGAGGTAATTTGTTCTGTAGCAACAGATAAGTAATATAGCTACTATATGTTGGGGTAGTTTGTCATGCAGCAATAAATAATGTGAACGAGTACAATGATAAGAAAGCAAAAACAAGTCTTATATTGTCAATAACCCCAAGCTGAATGTCTGTGCTCTGGAATTACTAAACCTGATAAAAAGATAAGGTTTGGAACCAGCAAGAGGTTAGACCTTGCTTCTCCTGACCAGTTCTCAGGAGTCAAGAAGACCATGAAAAGTAAGCTCCCATGTTTGGTGCAACAAGTAGGCCAGAAGGCATAAGCCCTCCTGCAAATGACTGGGGGAGGTTGTGGGGAAGGCAGCATGGCGAGAGAACTGAGCCCTGGTGGAAATACCTTAGTTCTGCTCTGCTTACTGCAGAGGGGATGAGTCAGCTGGTGATGGGCATCCAGGAGTTGTTGAAACCCGGGCCAAAGAGGTCGCTAATGTCAGCTGGCATCAACTATAACCAGGCTCAGGGGAAAGTCAAGACTGTGAGATTTTCCTGCCTTGGAACAAAAAATAGGCAATTAGAGTCATTGGTACTGAATTCATCTATATTCTCTGCCTTGAACATGTAGGTCAGTTTCTCTTTTTAGGAAGTCTTCCATTTAGGGGTGTTAGGGACTGAATGCATGTGTGTCACCCTCCGCCTGCCCCCAGCCAGCTCCTGTTCATATGTTGAAGACCTAACCCCCCACAATAGCTGAACTTGGAGTAAGGAAGTAATTAGGCATCCTTATCAGAAGAGCTACCAGACAGCTCCTGCTGTCTCTCTATCCTCTCACACACGCTTTAAGGAAAGGCCATGTGGTGGTGTCTCCAAGCCAGGAAGAGAGTCCTCACCAGAAACTCAATCAATCAGAGCCTTGATCTTGGACTTGTAGCCTCTAGAACTGTGAGGAAAAACTTAACTGTGTAAGCCACTCAGTATCTGTGTGAGCCATTCGTATTTTGTTACAGTGGCCCAAGCAACTAACACAATGGGTTGGAGAGAATTGGAATCAGCCATTTCTGTTTCCTTCCTATTTAACTCAGGGCCCCACTAGAGCATGAGTACTTGATGTTAGCCATTACTGATGATGATGATGATGATGATGATGATGATGATGATGATTTTGAGAGAGAGGAGGTGGGAGAAGCATTCGAGGGGAAGGGGCAGAGGGAGAGGGACAGAGAATCCCAACATGGAGCCCTACAAGGGGCTTCATCTCATGATGGTGAGATCATGACCTGACCCGAAATCAGGAGTTGGGAGGCTTAACTGATGAGCCACCCAGGTGCCCCGTTATTATTATTAATAAGATAGGTAAGGAGATCACTGCAGTGTATCTACAAAATGTTAGACAATTGTTGTTAAATTAGGAAGTAAATTTGACAGTAGACCATGAATTTCCTAGGGTATCAAGAGTATTTGCAGATGAGCCCCTTGAGTTGTTGCCATTAGCCTTGAAAAATAGCAGTGAGTGGGAGTCAGCAAACTTCAGACTGGTGGACTTGACTTTGGCCCAATTCTAGAGGAAATGACTTTAAAGGATGGCTTTTTGGCCCTTAGAAAATGAATATGGACATTAGGTATGAGTAGGGGTTTTTCTAAGAATACGTGGTATCAGACAAATCTAATTTCTGACATTTTGATCCTTTTTGTTCTTGTTTTTTTCTTTTTTTCCAGTTTCCAAAGCCTTAATTGGTAAATATGTTTTAGAAAAGAAAGATTGATTCTATTACTTCCAAGTCAGTGGAATGAAGAGTTGTGTCCAGGGCCACATCACATGGTGCCAAAGGGGACTGATGCTTTGTCCACCTTTTTTATTCACAGATCTAGTCAAAAGCACAAGACTTGTAGTCAACCAATTCTTTAGGCTTAAACCATAGGCTGATTTCTTTCTCCTCACTTAAAAAAAATATTTATTTTGGGAGAGAGCGCATGTGCACAAGCAGCAGAGGGGCAGAGAGAGAGGGATAGAGAGAATCCCAAGCAGGCTCTGGCTGTCAGTGCAGAGCCAGAAGCAGGGTTCCGCCCCACAAACCAACTGAGCCACCCAGACACCCCTCTCTGCACTTTTTACTGAATCACCGCCATGAATGGCATTCCTGCCAACTTGAAGGCAGAAGTCCCCACGGATGGTGTCTGGCTTAGAATCTGCTTGGTTGGCCTCCCCAAGCATCGAATTCTGGCCCTCCCAGACCATGGCCCCAGTCGGCCTGACTTCATGTACTTCACCTGCCCAGGGAGGAACAGGAGGCCCTGCAGGTCAATGTAGTGCTGCCTCAGGAGTCCTCAGACACCTGTAGGAGCTTCATGGCCACGAGGCGGAACCCCTTCGGCCTTAAGCGCTTGATGATCTCACCCACTAGGCCATGCTGCACACCTTCGGGCTTGATGGCAATGAACTTGAGCTCCTGCTCAGCCTTGGCTGGGAAGCTGGGTGGGTGGTGGGTGAAAGGCAGACTTGGAGCAGGGGGGCCAGGAGCCACTCAGGAGGAGGCCCCGTGATGGCCACACCTTGGAAGCTCCGTCCTATTTTGACTCTTTTTGAAACAAAGCTGGGATGCACTCACTTACCTACGGGTCCGATCCCCCAATTAAATGGGACTACTGTGGAGTGCTGTGACACGTCATGTATATGGACTTTAGAAGGCTTTTTAAAATAAGAACAATGTTGATAAATGTGGGCTGAGTGCCTCTGAGGTTAGAGAGATGATACATACTAATAGGCTGTTTGCTTCAGGTCTGTGCTAGTCACTCTGACCCTCTCACATTCTTCAATGCTTGGGACACCAACACTGGAAGAGCATGGGCCTGGGTCAGGTGGTCCTAGGTTCTGATCAATAGTCCCTGAGAAAATCAATCTCTTTAAGGCCTCAGTTTCCTATCTGTGAAATGAGGATAGTGACCATGAATAACTCATCAAGTCGTTAAGAGAATTCTTTGGTTCAGGCCCTAGGCTTTGCAGGGGATCAGTAATTACTGGTTCTTCTCACAGGATAGCATGACCCTGAGCGGAGAGCCCAGGAGGCGTTACAAGAACTCAATAATGAGATGAATGGGCTAATGCTGCCAGAATAGCAACTTATTATCAGGGTGACACAGACCTCATATGAATTGTGTTCCATTCTGAGCTTAGAGAGGAAACTTGCTGAATAGAAGCACGCTCAGAGAAGGGACCTGGAGGTGAACTGGAGGTGAACACAGAGTCACCTGTGAGCGATGCTTGATGGCTTAGATAAGCTTTCTTGGAGCCCAGGAGATGATGGGTACCTTTCCCCTCATCATATACACTATCACTGCACCCTTCTATTTCCTTTTCCATCACAGTTGTCATTATGTCATTATTTGGTTAGTATTTGTTTGCTGGCTGTGTCCTTCACCAGAAGATAAGTCCCAGGAGGACAGGGATTGTCCATGTATTCGAGTGGTGTTTCCAGGGCTGAGGGAAGTGTGTAGCACTTGGTTACACTGAGCACTTGGTTAATGCTGGAACACATACGTGAGAAAAAGAGGGAATCTAGGTGATGTTGGACAGCAGACCAAGGGAGGAGAAGTTGGAGAAGTTACCAGGAGTGAGTTTCGGTGTCAAAGATGTCAACTCTTTTTTTCTTTTTTTTTTTTAATGTTTATTTATTCTTGAGAGAGAGAGCTTGTGAGTGAGCAGGGGAGGGGCAGGGAGAGGGAGACAGAGGATCCCAAGCAGGCTCTGTGCTGACAGCAGAGAGCCCGATGCGGGGCTCGAATTCACAAAGCGGGAGATCATGACCTAAGCCAAAGTCAGACACTTAACTGACTGAGACATCCAGGCATCCGGATGTCAACTCTTTTTAAAACCTGGGACCGTATGATAACAGCAAGGGGTCCGTGGCGGTGTCTCAGGAGAGGCCAGGCAGCTAGCACAGTCTCTGGAGCAGGCATTTCTGTACCAGACAAGCCTGCCTCAGGTTGGAGGGGAAAACTGGCTGTCTCTGAGCAAAGCAGCCAGGAAATGTTTTGTTTAGTCCTCTTGAAGTTCAAAGTATTTTTTTAGTGTCCAATACCTTAGAAATGGAAGGTGTCACATGAATGGAAGGTGTCATGGAAGAGTCTCATGACAATGCATGCTCAGGTGCACAGCACCCACCTGGCCCGTGCCTCTTACCTGCCTGTCCCGCGGGTACTGGTGTTTATATTCCCTGGTCTTGTCATCAAGACCCCTTTTCCTCCAAGTGTCTGTGGAAAGAATTCGAGGGGTAATCTTTTGTTATCATTCTATAAAAGTTGTGGTTTAGGATTCAGAGTGGTAATGGAATTTATCATTATTAGTCGGTGTTCAGTCTGTTTCTTTGCCTGGTGCCCTCTCTTCCCTCCAACTTCTTAAGCCCCTCCCATCTTGAGATCAGCCCAAACATGGAGCACTTGCTTTCCTATCCCAGTCAACCCCGCCTCAGGTGAGTTCGGTGCCCTTTCTCAGGGCCACTGTAGCAATCTGTGCTCCTCACACTTAGTTTTGGTAACTTACTTTGCCTGTAAGTTTGCTGAGGGCAGGAACGGAATCCTATCCGTGTTGGTCTCTTCCTGCCAACACCACACTTGTTGGAGGGAAGAAACCTCGAGTCTTTTCTTTTCCTCATTCAGATTGACTTTAAGCCCGTAGCAATAAGGGGACATTCTGACAAATGTTCCAAAGAGAATCTTGGAAATATCCAAAACTGTGGCTCTTTTAAGTTTAGTTATTTTGAGAGAGAGAGAAAGAGAAGCAGGGAGGGGCAGAGAGCGAGAAAGAGACACCCAAGCAGGCTTATGCTCAGCACCGAGCCCAATGTAGGGCTCTATCTTCCCACTGTGAGGTCAAGACCTGAGCTGACACCTAGAGTTGGAGCTTAACCGACTGGGCCACCCAGGCGCCCCTCCTCTGTTCTTGATTACAGAAATTTGGGAGGTGGGCGCGCCGCGGGACCCCCTCCCATGGGGCCAGTGGGGGGGGGGTCTGGGCGGGATCCTGCGCCCCCTCTCCCGTCCCTGCTCCGCTCCCGGCTGCACCCCACCTTCACCCGGGCCCCGCCCCCACTGTCACCCCCGCCCCCGCCCCCCCTCACCTTCGCCCCTACCCCCCACCTTCGCCCCAGCCGCGCCGCCCCCCGCCCCTCCCGCCGCCGCGCGGTCGCTTCCGCGCACGTGACCCCGCGGCGCGTCGCGCTCTGACGAGTTCCACGGAGCCGGCTGCTCTGCTCCCGGGCCGCTGTCCCTCCGGCTGCGGCTGTGGCTGTGGCTGTGGCTGCCGCGGCTACCGTGCGGCGCCGGGCGGGCTCGGGGCGCGGGCCGGGGCCGAGGGCCGGGGCGCCGAGATGGAACCGTGAGTGCCGGTCGGCAGGGCGGGCGACGAGGGCCCGGGGTCTCCCCTCCTTGGGCGCCCGGGCCCCGCGTCCGGGTCCCGCGAGCCCTGACGCCGGGCCCTCCGCCCACGTGGAGCCCGGGCCCCGGGGGGAGGGCGCGACGCCGGGGGCTTCGCGGGGACGGCTCGGCGCACTGCCCCCCCCCCCTCCCGGCGGCCTGCAGGCGGTGGGGACGGGGGCCGCGTTCCGGGACGGGTCTCGGCCAGAGACGCCCCGGGAGGACCCTCGGAGGCCAGCTCTGGCCCTGCTGTCTCCGGAGACCCGTGCTCCCCAGGTTTGGATGGCTAAGGAGCGGTCCTCCCGGGAGTCCCTCACCGCCTTCCCTGGGGCAGCCCGGGGCCCAGCCTCCCCGCTGGAAGGGCGGTGGCCCCCTGCCCCGACAGTGGCCCTATGTGTCACGTCTCTGTTAAAAGCGCCCAGAGCACCCCACTCAGCTCTTTGTGATCTAGCCCAGCTGAGACTAAAGAGAGGTGCTTTCCAGTGGCTTTTTGATGATGGTGGCACGTTGGGAGCCTGCCACAGCCCTTTTAGATCTCCGGGACACCGAGTTTTATGAGTTTTAATCTGCTGACTTTGGGCCTTATTACCTCTGTGAAGTTCAGGGATTTTAAGGAGGAAAAACCTGTCCAGGGCCCCACAGACGCCAGCCCTAAAGCTTGCCTTTGACGCAGCATAGTCACCTGGGTACCTCCCAGGGGACATCCGGGAAGAGGAGAGAAAACTAACAAGTTTTGTGCTTGAGTTGCAAAAAGTCAGAAGTCCCAGAGAAGGAGTGCCCAGAGTCTGTCTGCTGTGTGGAGCAGTGTCTGTGGCAGGAGGTTGGGAGGGCCCCTTGGGCAGTTGAAGGCAACGTTCAGACAGGACTGTGTGAGTTTCTCTGTGTGTTTGGGGTCGTAGGGGCTGGGAGGGTTTGCATTGGACCGCTGCCGAGTCCTCTGACTGTGGACATAGAGAAGATCGGAGGGTGTTGCCAGAATGCAGACCTATGTGATGGAGGGAAAGGTTTTCCTCCACCTCCTCCGAAGTTTCTGACTGTGGTTAATTACTTTAGCACGGCATAGGAAACCGGGCCAGCCTAAAATGGTAGCCCTACATGGATGTTTGAAAGGTCTTTCTTTTAACTAAACCCCGGGCAGAGGTGGGTTACCGGTGGTGCCTTCGCACAACTCCAGGGACACCGTTCGTTTGTGACCTGTGTGAATAGTGTACTTGGGATGCCGTGCGAAGATGCCTTCTGGGGTCGTGCAAAGCTGTGACCCTGCGGCAGAGTGACAACCAGCATGGTTTGGGAGGTTCTCCTCCGTAGCGAACGTCCTTGGGTCCACGCAGCACAGCAGCCCTGGGTGGTGTGTGGGGTGTCCTCCCGTTTACTTGGACCAGAGGAGCAGAGAGCTTGAAGCGGTGTGGGCGTTGGCCAGGACTGCAGTCTGGGTCTCCTGGGGAAGTCGGGGGCTGTCTGTCATGTGATAGGGAACTAGACCAAGTGGGGGCTGTTAACTAAAGCGAGACTCGCAAACCACAGTGTGAGCGAAGGATTTCAGCGGAGTATGTCTCCTGCCACGGAGCGGTCGGCGGCCCGACGCTCTCCTAGAAGCCATGCCGGGCTCTGTGGAGCAAGGGGCTGGGGTTGGGGGATGTTGGAGGTACCTGGAGGTCAGCCAGCCACCATCGTCTCATTCAAGAGGACATAAAAGCAGTGGGAGTCAGAAAAAGTCTTTGGTGCGCATCAGAATCTTACGAGGAAACAAGCCCGAAGCATGTCCTGCTTCAGGCCCCGGGAAGGTCAAAGTGCTCTTGTTGCCAGATGTGACAGAGCCCCGTGGCGAGAAGTGACAGGAGCAGGAAGAGGAGCCGGAGAAAGAGTGCCGGGGCGGGGGGATTGGGGCGGGGGGGACGGAAGAGAAAAGAGCAGCATGGTGGAGGAGCTCAGCTTGGGGGGCCGGGGCCAATGCAGGGTCTGCAGGACTGTGAGCTCCCTGCTCCCTGCCTACTCTTAAAAGGGCAGGAGAGATTGCTGTCAAAACCAGTCAGGGTAAATAGTTTCCCCGTCCTTAAAGCTTTAAGCTTAAAATTCCTGCAAACTCCCTTCCTTTTCTGAAAATGCCTGGGAAGTGACAGGTGCCAGGGTTCAGGAGGTAAGGACCGTGGGCGTCTCAAACAGTTGTTGCCCTGACTTCCTGTTTGAGCATAGCCGTCACAGCCCTACACATAGCTGAGGTGTCTCAGGTTCGCGTGTTGCTTTGCTCTTGCAGTAGCATTTCCTGCAGACGTAGATAGGTTGTTGTTGTTGTTGTTGTTGTGTGTGTGTGTGTGTGTGGTGTTTGATACTTACAACCAGTTTTTGGAGAGTATGTTTCACATGTCTGTTTCATTCTGTATGCATTTCAGAGTGGAAATGTATTAAGTGGACTCCTCCTCTGCCAGCAGTGAAGGCGTGGCTCAGACAGATGAACACAGACCTTGTTGGGGTTTCTGTGTCCCAGGCCTTCCGAGTGTCCCAGTGCCCGAGGGGACAGCAGGCCTGTGTCAGTATCCTTGTCTTGCAACTACAGAATTTTTTAGGATTGTGCCTCTTAGGAATCTTTTGTTTTCCCCCCTGAACCCAAATGATCTCTGGAGCTAATAAAAAGTAACGCTGTTTTCTCTGTACCAGATACGGCTGTGAGCCCCTTCTGTGTGTCATTTCGTGCCATCCTCACAGCTACTCGCCCTGTGACCATTCCCGTTGTTACAGATGGCAACACTGAGGCGCAGAGAAGTCCGGTCCGAGGTTCTCAAGGTCACAGTATGTCGCAGAGCTGAGGCTGAAGCCTGAGTGGTTGGCTCCAGAGCCCACATTAGTGACATCTCTCAGTAGCAGCTGGTGATGAACGAGTGCTCACGAGGGCTTTCGTGTAACGAATGACTCATTTAATTACCCCGGCCCCCCTCGGCGGTGGGGCATGTCCATTTTCTGAATTTTACAGTTCGGGGACTGGAGGTGCCGAGGAGAGTGGCTTGCCCCAGGTCACCCTGCGGGTCGTGGCGGAGAGGCCTTCTAGCCCGGGCGGTCTGCCTTCAGATCCTGGGTTCTTCACCGCCGGACGCGCTGTCTGGGCCCAGGCTTGGGTGCTGCCCCCTGGCTGGCGCACTGCCTGCGCTGACCAGCGTGTGGCCTGCTTCCTTGTTGTCTTTGCCCCGGGAAGGCTATTCAGTTACCTAACACGCTCCTGGGTGTGAGTCACTGGGCTTGCAGCCTGGCGAGGATACACGAGGATTCATGGTTCCTTGAGGAGTGTCGATGAGCGTACTGTTCATTAAAATACGCTTTGAGGTTGTTGGGCCTTGAATGTTGGTATAATGGCTTTTTTGACTAGGTAGCCATAAATTATTTATAATATAGACAAGTTTGAAATTTGAATATATTTGGCTGTATTCAGTATATGTCCCTGATAGAAATTTCGGAGTTCTTATTCTGTTCTTCCCCTTAGAGTTTTTTCTTCTCAAAACCCATTGAATGGTAGGTTTAAAAAGGGGAGATTTTGGTGAGGGGGCCAAAAAGCGAGAGTGAGGGAGCGGTGGGCCTCCTTTCTGCTGCTGACTTTGGGGGTTCAAATCCCGCCCCCCTCATGTGGACTGGGACCTCAGCAGTGTATGACAACCCTAGCCTCTAATGTCCCGTCTGTGAAAGGGCTGATAGTACCTGCCTCACAGGGAAGCACCTAGCCCAGTACCAAATAGGTGCTTAGGGAATGACGGCCCTGCCCTTTTCTTCAGTTGGCCGGGTTCTGAGCTGGAGGAGGGGAGGTATTACAGAGTGGATCATCAGGGATAATGGTAAGATGGAAACGTTTTTAGAAAAAAAATTCTTTAATGTTTATTTTTTGAGAGAGAGAGAGAGAGAGAGCAGGGGAGGGGCAGAGAGAGAGAGGGAGACACAGAATCCGAAGCAGTCTCCAGGCTCCGAGCCGTCAGCACAGATCCCGACGTGGGGCTCGAACCCATGAACCGCGAGCTCATGACCTGAGCCAAAGTCGGAGGCCCAACTGACTGAGCCACCCAGGCGTCCCAAAAACAGATTTTTAAAAAAGAAAAAGTAGGGGATGGGGACAAAAGCACAACTCTTACTACTATAGCAAACCTGATTGAGTTCTTCCTATATGCTTCCTGCACTGTCCTGGATTCTTCATTCTTTCATCTATGCCCGCCAACGACCCTGGGGGTTTTCCACGTGTCTCTGATGTACAGAGGAGGACACTGGGGCCCTGAGAGTTACTTAGTCGTCTGCCTAGCAAGTGGGGGTGGGTGGGCAGGATTTGAAGCCAGGCTGCAGATACCAGGCCAGCGCTTTGGACCACGGGAGAAGAGATTACTTTTATACACATGATGAGAAAAACAAAATCTTCGCTTAAAGCATGCCCACGTACTGAGACTGAAAGGCCCTTCCCACTGCCCAGATGTCATTTTTTAATTCTCCAGTGGGAAATCTGGGAAGGAGTTGAACAAGTAGCGAGATTTGTGATACTGAAATATTTTCAGTCTTACCTACTGTATTGTGACTTTATGAGACCAGATGAAATACGCATTTATAAGAACGCTTCGGCCTCCTGGATGCTGTTTTCTCCTGCCTCCCTTTGTGTGCTGACTATATCATTTAGGGTTCTGTCAAAGGCAGAGACTGCTGCTGGTCTCCTCTTGCCGCGTCACTGGAAGGCCGTGCCTTCAGGTGTCTTCTCGCCTTCTCTGCTCAGCCAAGTTCTGTCCGTGTCATGGTCATTCTGCTCCAGCCCCATAAAGGGACTCGTTGAGTGTGTGCCTCTCCCATGGTTTCTCTCCAGTGGTGTTTTAGTAACTCTTATAGGGCCTGTGTGGGAGAGAGAAGCGTCCAGTGGGAAAGTAATGTTGGCTCAAGCAGTTCTGGAGTTCTCGGTGGCCCTAATGGGGACACTGGCTTTCCAGGCGGCTGAGCAGGGGCCTGACTGAGGGTGTGTGCCGAGGGGAAGGCACTTTCTTGGAGCGGTTCTGGCCAGTTCCCAGACCTAGCAAAGGCCAGAACCATACAAAAAAATTACAAGATAACAGTGGGAGAAAACGTTCAATTTTACAATTCAGTGGTCTATACTTTATTATCGCAAAGAAATTAGAACATGGAGGAAACCAGAGTAAAACCAGGGAGGAATGCATAGAAATGGAAGAAATCAATAGTTATTGGACTAAGGAATCTCTAGTTCATGGCCTGTCATTTATAAGGCTCAGCGCTGGACCACTGGGCCTAGAGAGGCCAAGGGGGAGCTCCAGGCTGGGAGAGGCATGGAAGTCTGTGAACAGTTGCTACCCACAGTGAAATCTGGAAATGGGCACGTGCCTCCTGTCCTCCATTGGAGGAGACAGTTGCCTGGTCAGTGTGGTTGGGGGGCGACCTCACAGGAGGCAGGACTCAGCTGGGCCGGGAAGGAAGGGGGAAGGAAGGGTGCGTTGGGCCTGGAGGGAGAGGAAGGACTCGGTGACTAATCATCGATGGAAATAGGAAGGGCAGGCAACAAGAATGGTTGGTGACTGTTTCACATTCTGACAGGACAGTTCCAGGTGCCTTGAACAGGGAGGTTTCTATACTTATGTGACTTAGTGTCTTGAGTTTCATTTTTAATTGTGGTTTTTTTTTTTCTTTTTTTGGTATGTATATTGAAAGGAAGCTTTTTTTTTTTTTTTTTTTTTTTTTTTTTAAATGTTTATTTTGAGAGAGAGAAAGAGCTTGTGAGCCAGGGTAGGGTCAGAGAGAGAGAGCACGAATCCCAAGCAAGCTCTGTACTCTCAGTGCAGAGCCCAGCTCGGGGCTTGATCCCACAGTCCCTGAGATCGCAACCTGAGCTGAAATCAGGAGTTGCATGTTTAACCGACTGAGCTACCTGGGTGCCCCGGGAAGCTTCTGGTTCGAATCAAATACCCGTGAAAAGTGGCTTAAAGAACAGGAGCATCGAGAAGTTGAAGGGGGCATCTCCAGGGCCGCTTCAGCAGCTCTGTGTCCCTGTGTGGCCTAGGTAGTCTCTGTCTCTGGCTCTCAGTCTGGGCCTGTCGGCTGTGTGCACCTTCTGACGTGCCGTGTGGCTGTGGCCGTGCGGGCAGCGCTCCCCTGCACGGCTCTCACCACGGGGACAGAGGAGGCTCTTCTCACACATCTCTTTGTGAGACAGGGAAACCTTGTCTAGCAGCGCCTGGCTGGTTTCCCACAGGTTCTGGGCCCCAGTGCGGCGGGGGTGGGGGTGGGGGGGGAGACTGGGCAAGTGAGGCTGGTCTCTGGAGGGCAGGGGACCAGGGGAGGAGGAGGCAGAGTGTGGCTCTGGGCAGACAGCAGTGGTGCTTCTGCCCTGCCCCCGAAGAAGTCCCTTCATCTCCCATGGCTCCTGTTCCTCCTTTAGAACGAAGTGGGGATTATGGTGGGTGAGTTGTTTCCAAAGAAACCCATGTGATCATGTCACAGGTGTGCCAGCGACTGTTGGTGGTGGAGTGTTTGGCTGTCACTCACCGTGATAGGGAAGCCACTGGAGAGTTCCGGACTGAGAGTGAACGCGCGTGGCTTTCAGAGCAGCGAGGTGGAGAGCAGAGTGTGGGTGCTCAGGCCAGAAGCGGAGGACCGGGGAGGCCTGCGGTGCAGTGAAAGATGGCAGGGCCTGACTGGGGGACCGAGAAGGGCCGCGACACGATGTATGTTGAAGGCTGTGTTGTTGCATTAGATGTGGGGAGTGAGCAGAAGACAGGTGTCGAAGGTGACCACCCAGCTCTCGGTCTGAGCCCCTGGAAGGCTGGGGCTGCCACGTCCTGGGGCGGGGAACTCTGCAGGACAGGGTGGGGGAAGATCCGGAGTCTGGCTTTGGACGCATCACACCAGCCACCCACCAGATGTGCAAGCGGAGGGTCAAACAGGTGTTCGCTGTCAGCCTGGGGCTCAGCTGGGCCGGGCCGTGAACGTGGAATTGTTCGCCTGGAACAGGGTGAGATCTCTGCGGAGAGCTGACAAGGGAAGAGGGCAAAGGGCAGCATGTGCCAATGTGTCCCGGCAGGACAGCGGTGACGTCTGGCTGCAGAAGGTCCTGCGGGATGGTTTTCCTGCTGTTTCGTTGTGGGTATTGATGGCTTCACAGACTTCATGGTACCTGGAAGCAGTCCCTTGGGAGATGGTTATGACTATGCACAACGAAGGGCAGGCGCAGCTTGCAGCCATTTGGATGATGGCTGCAGTTTGGGGGACTGGCTTTCCAGTAAAGGTGTTTTTAGTTTCTCTAGGAAATAAGTCTGGGTGCTATTTTAAGTCACCCGTGAAACTGAGATTAATTTAGAAGGGACCTAAACGGTCCAAACCAAAGCTAAGGGGACAATCTGTTCCATTGAGTTTGAAAGGTCTTCCAAGGCTCCAGGGGCTCCAGGGAGGTCTGCATTTTAGAGTGTGTGTGTTAAATGCCTGAGTGTGAAAAGAGACGTGGGCCTGGAGAGGAAGACTGGCGTCTGGGTCCCATCCAGAAGAGAAAAAGGAGGGACAGCTGTCCTGAGCTGGCAGGGTTTTGTCCGGGGCCTTCCTGCTCTGGTTATCTGGGTTGAAGATCCCACCACATGCAGTGCTTGACTTGGCCAGGGTGTCTGGGGAAGTGGGGAGTCCTCTCCCTGCTCCCTAGGATCTTACACACCAATTCAAGGGAAGTACGTGAACACTTTTGAGATAACTAATGAAAGTTGGGCAGGTGTTTTCTTGTGTCCAGCGTCCATGGCAGATAGATGGGTACTTTGTCTTCAGGCCCTCGGCTGTGTCGTGCAGGCCACGTGTGTCGTAATAGGTTAAAGTTACGAGAGATGGGAGGGAGGGGAAGCTTCCTGGAGAAGGTGGGACCTGCAGGTGAGCCCTGTGAGGCAAATTTCGATGGTTTGGTGTGGAGAAGAGAGAGCATTTCACATCAGGAGAGCAGTGTGCGAAGGGGCTGGTCTAGAGTCTGGCTCCACCATGGTGGGAAACATTAAAGAAATTAAGCCCTGGATGCTGATGCTTGGGTTTGAACACCACCTCAGCCACTTAGTAGCTCGCTGGTCTAGGGCAGGTTACCTGCTGAGCCGTGGCACGGCACCCAGGGGAGGCATCTGGCAGGCTGTTGCAGTGACCGTGCTGGGCGTGGCCAGGGCCTGGGCCCCGAGACCCCGCATGGGGAACGAGACGTTAGGAAGCAAAGCGCCCCTCCTCCTGGCTGGCCGCAGGCGTGGGGTGAATGAGAGATAGGCATCCTCAGAGGTGACTCCAAGGTTGCAGGATGTGGGATGCAGAAAGGGGAGAGGCAGGAAATGGGCAGTGGAAGCAGCTTTTTCATTTGTTACTTTGTTTTTTAATGGGTTCGGTTTTAAACTTATTGACCATAAAGTGGTGTAGACTCCTTAGTGAAAATGTCTTGGGGGACACTGTCTCAGGGTGGGATCAGGGGCAGGGAGGGGGTTGAGATGGTTCCTGGAGGTGGGAAGGAGTGTGAGAGAGGAAGCAGGAGAGAGGAAGCAGGAGATGGTCCGGCATCGGAGAGTCCGTGCAGTGCGGGGGCATGGGTGACGGCAGAGGCCGAGCGGATTAGGCTCCTGGATCGGAGGCCTCTTGGTGTCAGGCTGTGTGTATTGCCTACATCACAGCCTTGCCTCTGAGCACTTAGGGAATATTCTTTCCATTGGTGGCCGGATCCTAGGGAATACAGGTTGCCTGTTCACTGAGACTTGCCTGGGCCGTCGGCTAGCTTGATGGTGGTCAGAAACACGTTGGTGTTTCAGCTGGGAGGTGAAGTGGGAGGTAGGCAGAGAAAGCGCTGGGAGCCTGGGTCAGGCAGGAAGTGGTTGTTAGGGCGGCTGGCAGGGCGGAGAGGACGTGAAAGGAGACCCTCTGGGGAGTGGCCTCGACTCCCCGCTGTTGCCACTCACAGCGCCACTACTTTGATTGAGCAACAGTGCAGAACTGTGATTTGTCTCGAATAGGAAGGTGTTTCTGAGGCTTAGGAAGTCCCTTGTTTTTGAGGGAACTGCTGTGGAGTTTTTAGACACGAAGCCGAGAGCAAAAGGAACCCTGGAGAGGAGGCACCGTCGTGCGGAACTGAGCCATCTTGGTGCTGGTGCTGGCCCACAGCACCCTGTGGCTGGAGGGGGTCCTCAGACCCCAGGCCCCCAGGGTGAGGATGCCTGGAAAGGTTTACCGCTGGAAGACAGCAGAAATGTGGCTCCGTGCCCAGCCTGCCCCCAGCAAGCCGAGGTCATGGCCGCGATTGTGCCCGATCACATTTTCTCAAGCAGGGGGCTTATTCCGCTTTCTCTGTGTCTTTTTTCCATTGACTTGGGTGAGGTCTGATTTCTGAACCAGGAAAATCTGTAATAAATTGGAATTAAGTAGCAGGGTTTAAAATTTTTTTTAATGTTTAGTATTTATTTTTGAGAGAGAGTGCGTGCACAGGTGCGTGTGAGTGGGGGAGGGGCAGAGAGAAAGAGGGAGACACAGAACCCGAAACAGGCTCCAGGCTCCGAGCTGTCAGCACAGAGTCCGTTGCTCAAACGGACTCGAACCCATGAGCCGTGAGATCATGACCTGAGCCGAAGTTGGATGCTTAACTGGCTGAGCCACCCAGGCACCCCTTAAGTAGCAGGGTTAAGGAAGGGAAGCACTAGATTTGTATTCAGCCCTGGAGGAGGAAATTGGCACAGCGTCCCTGGGCAGGTGTTTGCTGCAGGAACTTGGCCTTGTGCTCCCGTTGCCCTGCTGATCTCTTTTCTCCCCATACCCTCTCGTCTGCTAAGTAACTAGGCTTTTCTAGCAAATGATTGATAATGTGTCTTAATGATAGGTTTTAAATATCAAAATTTAAATGTAATTATTATTACTCTGTTTTTCTCTGCTTCTAACTAAATGTCCTTTGGGCTCTCGCCTGTGCTCAGAGCCCTCAGCGCCCCTCAGAGCCTCAGCACAGGGTGGACGGGGCGGGGGGAGGGGGTGGAAACAGGTCTCCCTGAGAGCAGCAGAGTGGGGTGCTGCAAGTGACTCTAATTTTTTACACAACCTTAGGTTTATGGAAGAGTGGCAAAGATAGTACAAAGTGCCTCTGCACACCCTTCACGCAGCTTCCCCTCTTGCTAGCGTCTCAGCATCGCGGCACGTTTATCAGAGCTAAGAGAGCGACATCGGTGCAGTCCTGTGAACTACAGACTATTTGCATTTTCCCAGCATCTAGTCCATTTAGCTTTGTGTAGTGTTTTTTCCAAGTGAAAATGCCCCGTGCAGCTGCACAGAAATCTTCCCTTCTGCAGACTGTGCTAAGGATCTGCATTATTAGCCTCGACACCTGGGGATGGCAGAGAAATGACAAAGAGGACCTTGTTCGCATGCCGCCCCGCCTCCACAGGGCTTTCTCCAGAAGGGCACTCACAGAGGTGGGTCCCCTCAGCTCTCGCTGCTTCCCTGAGCCTCCTTCCTGGGGAGCGGCAGTTACTGCCAAGGGGCAGAGCTGTGACATCTCAGGCAACTGTTCTGCAGTGTCTAGGCCCCAGTGTCCCCATGTGTCAGTCGAAGGGGTTAGACTTCCTCCCTGAGGTCATTTCTGGCTCTAATATTTTAAGACTTTCAGGCCTCTTATAATCATTAGGATCCAAAATCAGAGTTGGGGTCAGACTACTTAATTCACTGGCCCTCGTTTTCATGCACAGCAGGGTCGCTTGTGGGTCAGCCTTTGGGCTTGAGTCCAGAAGGAAGAGACAGAGTTACTACTCGTTCCTTTATTTCTTCACCGGTGCCGTCATTCAGTGAAACACGGTGACACTGACCTCAGAGTTCATTCGTCCAAAGGTCTGGTGGGTCCTGCTGGAGAGAGCTGGCTTGGTATCAGCCGAGCCACGTCTGAGCCAAGGTGGCTTCTGGGCCCCACCTTTGCCCCGAGATACCATCTGGCTGATTTCCTGCTCAGGAACTAGAATCGTCAGCCACGCAAAGGAGAGGTTGTATGTGTGCACACAGTACCGTAAAAGCAAATAACCTTTCCTTCCGTTTCAGTTCTCAGCCTGGTTCTCCCTGTCCCAGGCGTGTGTGCACTGTTCTGAGGTGTGAGAAGTTCCTCCTGTCCCAGCTCCCAAGACCAGGAAATGCTATGGGAACAAAAAGAATGTAAAAAGCAAAGCAAAACAGCCCCCCACCCCCGTCGCTCATCTCTTTGGGTTTATGGGTCTCCTCGTTAGGTTATTTGGTAGCGGTCGGCCGCTTGCGGGCCAGACCTGGCCTGCCACCTCTTTGCAGTCAGGTTGAACTGAAACACAGCCACGCACACGCGTGTGCATCACGCCTGCCTGCGTGTAGAGGCAGCAGTGAGGACTAGAGGCCGTGTGGCTGGCCGGGCCTCACACATTTGAAGTGTGGTCCTTCGTGGATTTTCTTCTGACGCCTGAGGTAGGGCATTCGAAAGGAGAGCTGATCCCTCCCCACTGCCGTCTTCTTCCAGAGCAGAAAATAGGACTGAATAGGCAGGGACCTCCTGACGGGGGGGGGGGGGGGGGGGGGGGGGTGGGATGGATCCACTGAGCTGCTCTCCGCGTTGGAGTAAGTCACAGGGGACCGTGGGCGGCCTGCTCAGCAAAGGCCAGGCTGAGCTTCACCGTGCGGGTGGGTGCAGGTGCGGGGCTGTGCGGAGCCCTGGACAGGAAACGTGAGGCCGTGGGCTTCCTGGTGGGCCAGGTAGGAAGATACGTGCTGGAGGCACCTGCAGTTCCCGGTCTGGGCTTGACTGCGTCAGTAGACAGAGCCGCGTGCCCGTGTGAATTGGGGTCTTCCCTGCACCCGGGCTCTGCTCTGGCTGCTGAAAGTCGGGCTGTGTAGAAGGGCTGAGCCACCACGTGGGTGGGGTGGTGAAACACGCGCTGAGTGGGCGTCGAAGCCGCAACACGTTCTCACGCCACGAGGAGTGGGGTTTGGCTGCCTGCGGAGCAGCCCTCTCCCCGGAGCGCTTGACCCAGGGCTTAGCGGACAGTCCCCCACCCTCTGGTGGCCCCCGAAGTGTTTTGGTCAGGCGGGCGACCTGGGTCTTGGGGAGGCCCGCTCCCGAGGTGGGGAGGGGATGGCCCGATGCGGCCTCAGCCACCCCTGTGTGACCCTCACCCGCTGGCTTCTCTGCAGGCTGGCACCCATGCGGCTGTACACGCTCTCCAAGCGCCACTTTGTCCTCGTGTTCGTCGTCTTCTTCGTCTGTTTCGGCCTGACCGTCTTCGTTGGGATCAGAGGTAAGCCGCAGTTTTTGATCGTTTTATCATTTACAGTTACCTTAGTACCCGCTTTTCAGCCCAGCTGAGCTGTCCCCACTCACTGTCACCCGCTAAGAGCCCTGCTGTAGAGGGTGAAGTGCCACTTCTTCTGAACCCACTGGGTGAGGGGTAACCCTGGCCTTGCCCCACACAGCAACCAGGGCTTGAGTTTAGCCTGGCAGTACCGGGAGGCCTCGATGGCGTACCTTTTAGCGGACGGTCCAACATTTCTGCAGTCTCCTGTGCTCGGGACCCAGCCTGGGCTCTGGCGAGTCCAGGACATGCTGGCCGATGGGGGCCACAGGCCATGTAAACGGCCCAGCGCAGCAGATTCCAGGGAGGGCATGAGATAGCTGTGAGCACGGGGCTGGGGTGACCGAGGGGACCCGGGAGGCTGCTCTAGTGACGCCCCAAGCTCTTGGCAGGAGGGAGCCTGCAGGTTGGCTTTTGCCTTGTGTTCAGGGCACCAGGGCATCATAATGCTTTTAGCTTCAGAAATGCCTTTGAAATCATCCAGTCCAACCCCATTTCGCACAGATGGAAAACAGAACCAGAGAAGCTGGCCTGTTTTCAGCAGGTTCCCAGAAACCTGGTCTCTTCAGCCCTATCTGGGGGGTAGGAGACCAGGAGCCTATGTGGTTGTTTCTTCTTTCTTTCTTAAATATATTTTTTACTTAAATATATATTTTACTCTGATAGGTGTTTGATTACGGCATTTCCTACTAAAGTCAAATGACACTTAGGCTTAGCCTGTCCCAGAGGCGGCTGGGCCTCCAAAGGCTAGTTTCTTAAACTTTTTTTATGTTTATTTAATTTTGAGAGAGAGGGAGAGACAGAGCGTGAGCAGGGGAGGGGCAGAGAAAGAGGGAGACATAGAATCCGAAGCAGGCTCCAGGCTCCGAGCTGTCAGCACAGAGCCCGACGTGGGACCTGAACTCACCAACCGCGAGATCATGACCTGAGCCGTTGTCAGACGCTCAGCCAACTGAGCCACCCAGGTGCCCCTCAGAGGCTAGTTTCTTAACCTACACTGGATGTGGGCTGGGTGAATGGCCCAAGGAAGCTGGGGAGAGGGAGGTCGTTTATGTGCTGTTTGCCTGCTGGTGACGAAAATGATGGTGACAAGCAACTGTAGCCTTCTCTTTTCCTGCCCGTGAAGTCACCAAGGAATAAGTTACATTAATCACAGCACAGGACATATCAGTCATCTTACTTGATTTTCATAACTGTCCTTTTAAGATTGGTAGGAGAGGCATTCATAGGCTCCTGAACTGCCGTCTCGTGGGACCTCAGCCAACTCGTTTCCTTAAGCCACTGTTGGCCGCAACATCCGTGATTATATTCAACCTTTTCCACTCTTGCATAAGTGAAAAGTGATACACCTGGGCTGAGACGGGAAGAGCGATGTCAGGATTTCCATGTCCCTTTCCTTCTTCCCAGTGAGTGCTGGTATTAGGGTTCTCCAGAGAAACACACCAATAGGATATACGTAGATACCGATGTAGATGGATGTATTGTGCCTTCGGGGCCTGCTCGGGCCCGATCGTATATGCCCCACTTCCGTCGGATGATGGAGTGCTGCTGTGCGTGTCCAGCTCCGTGTCCTGCTGGGTCAGCCGACACGCAGCTCGTGGCGGGCAGCTCGGGTCTCCTGGTAACTTGGTGGCCCGCGGGGTAAGCGTTCAGTCTCTCCTGAGGCCGGATAGCGAGGCAAGAACCGTGTGGCACAAGGGGAGTGGTTATCTGTGGAGGAGGGCGAGGCTTTGCTCCAGAGTCCCAAGGGTCTGCGCGAAGATTCATCTGTGGGCCCTGCCAAAGGCTCCAGATGACATCCTTGTCTTCCGACATTTCAGACACCTTTACATCTGCCGGATCATGTGGCCCCAGCAGCAGGCAGCCCGCACGGCAGCCTGGAGCTGGTGGAGAGCCTTCTCTTGTCCTGGCCCCCACTCAAAACTTGCAGCTTTTTGGTTCACGAGGTAAATGGTGTGACACCCAAGCGAGGAACACGTTGCCTCCAAAATGCAAAGAGGCGAGGCCCGCTAGGCGTCGCGCCTCTGGTTTGGTTGTAGGGGAGCCAAATACAACGGTTTATCTTTCACCTCAGAAGGGATAGCTCTACGTGGCGCACGTGTATCTTGACCAGATTTCTTTCCGTTCTCCCACGTGCGAGCGTCTTACCAGGAAGTTTGCAGTACTCGCTGCTTCTTGCTCACGGCGGCTTGTGGGAGGGAGAGGTGACCAAGGTCCGTGCGAACCAAATTAGGATGTAGGGCCGGAGATTTGACACTCCTTTGAGGGAGGACCGTGAAGGTGTATTGCTGGCCTGGCTTCTGGTGGGCCTCGCTCTCAGCGATGAAGAAAATGGCGTTTGCCGGATCAGCAGCTGCCTGTCAGGTCCCAGAGGATGTGTGAATTTGCTCAAGCAATGAAACCCTGCCTGCAACAGCCGCTGCGGTTCGAACCACACCCGGTGATGCTTAATGGCGATCTGCTGTCCTCTCCAAGACCCACCCACCTTCTGCCCAGGCCAGATAGGCGAGTTGAACGGCCGGCCGTGTGGTGGGAACCTTTCAGGTTGGGGGATGGGAGAACTCACGGCTGCAGTCCCTCCAGGCAGGCGATACTGCTTTTGATTATGTTTTTGTAAGTAGAGGCTCCCTGCAGGGTGGGGATTCTGCCAGGCGCTGAGTGTATCTAGTGCAGTTCTGCATTCTGGAACTGGGGACCCACTGGGCCCATTGTGACACGTACCTGAGCTAAAACCCCACTGATTGCGTGACCTCCGTGAGTCCCTGCTCTGACTGGTGGACCACACTGATGTTTTGGGTCTCCTGAAATTAGGGTCAGTTCAGAGCCGGTGTCCGGGGGTCCCCAGAATGTATTTCCTTTTCCCCAGTGTGCGGTCATCTTGGTAAAAGGTTGTAGGTTCCTTTGGGAGAATGATTAATAGTACACATTTTTGGCAGTGTACTGGGGTGCTTTCTTAAGGGGACCCTGTCTCCTCTTCACTCAAGGTTTGAGTCTGTAACCCGGCTCAAATCTGGAATCTATCGATGGGCTACAACTTCCTGTGTTTATGATTCAGGTTACACCTTTGTTCACTTAGAATTTTCTGCTTACACAGATCGGGTAAGACTATAGTAGGCTTCCTGTGTATTTCACTTCTGGAAACACCATAATCAACTAGCCAGCACCACAGGTCTGTGTGAATCAGATGGTCGGATTGCTGCTTTGACTCTCCTGTTCGTTACAGTGACCATACCCACCTTGCTTTTGGTGGCTGAGTCCCTCTGCTTGGCCCCACCGCTGCTGGGATTCAGCGACTCCCATAGCATTTGGTTTCCCCCCGTTCAGTGGTCATGGCTCCTGCTCTCTGGGTGGCCTGCCGAGCAGGGCCGTCACAGAGCTCTTTCAGGATGCTGGGGCTCCCCTCACAAATTTATTCCTCACAGTAGTGGTGAAAGGTCTGTCTTCTGGGCTCTTCCAGCAGGTCTTAAATGACAAATCCACACCAATGTTCTAGTCTCCCCAAGTCTCCCAATCCCCTCCTCTCCATTAAGCCAAAGCAGGTGTGGCATTTCTGATTTGCTCACTGGGGACCACCTTTTGGTCCAAGTTTTTAACCAGCCAACCGAACTGTTAGAGCCCCTCCTAACTCCCTGAGCTCTAGCACGCAACGCAGTATCTCTGCTGAGTGAGCCCATGTCCATAAATCCAGCCTGATCCAATTTACATTCCTTCCACCGTGTTCCCCACACCCTTAGTAGTCGTTCCCATACACGTTCCCCAGATTTCTCTCTGTATAAATCCGAAAACTCAAGTATTCTTTGAGAGTGTAGTGCATCTCCTCGTGGGTCATATTTGGTGCCTCACCTTCAGGGGCCTGTTGGGACTTGAGTCTAGTTATTGTTCTAGAAGCAAAGAGGGAAGGTTGCTCAGCAGAATCTGCATCGTCTTGCCTGATCCTCAGGGATCACTTGCGTAGGTAATGCAGGGTCTTCGTCTAGGAAGGAGGTGGGAGGGCTGTTTCTACTGGGAATGGAGAGAACTGGTCTAGTGGCAAAGAAGATGCATTGAAACGTAGTAGCTCCACACCCCCAGCTTCCTCAGGATCCTCCTGTGCGTCTCCAGACCAGGATCCCACATCCCCAGACCAGGACCCCACTGCTCCCCAGTCAGTGTCCTCGCTTCAGCAGTGAGCCTGTGAGGCCGGTGTCCAACTTGCATTGTAATTCTGCCAGTTGCAGGATGAGATTCTGAGCTTGATTTTCAGCACTCAGCCCCTATGGCTACAGGTGATAAGGGTCTCTGTCAGGGCGCACAGAAGCTGTCAGATCATTTATGCAGCTCTGGAGCTGGGAATTCAAACCCCTGACCTCGCCTTTTCTTTTACCACGTTATCCAGGGACATTAGGAACAACCAGTCAACCTCATTCTATTTGTTTGTTATAAAAAAAAATTTTTTTTAAAGTTTATCCATCTATTTTGAGAGAGAGATAGACAGCAGGGGAGGGGCAGAGACAGAAGGAAACAGAGAATCCCAAGCAGGCTCCGCACTGTCAGCATAGAGCCTGACATGGGTCTCGATCCCACGAACCGTGAGATCATGACCTGAGCTGAAAGCAAGTGGGACACTTAACTGAGTAAGCCAGCCAGGCACCCCAATCATTAGCATCTTTAAATCTAATCAGATTAGAGAGCCAATTCCAGAAACCCCAGAACCAATATTAAAAAAGCTCATTATTAATATTCTGTTCCTCTTTAACCACTCTCGTGCCAAACTCTGTATTAGTCAGGGTTCTCCAGAGAAATGGAACCAAAGGGGAGATACGTATATATGTATATACTCAGACACACATATGCATAGGAGGGGGGAGGGAGGGACAGGGAGACAGGGAGAGAGAGGGGCAGGGGTAGAGAAGAAAGAGAGATTTACTGTAAGGAACTGGCTCGCATGATAATGGAGGCTGAGAAGTTTCAAGATATAGAGGCATAGCAGAGCTGGTTAAGTTCCAGCTTGTGTCTGGAAACAGATGAAGACCTATGTGCCAGCTTGAAGACCGAGGACAAGACCGGGCAGAGAGCAGATTCTCCCCCATTCAGCCTTTTGCTCTGTTCAGGCCTTCAACCATTTGGATGAGGCCCACCCACATTGGGGACGACCAAATTTTTTCTCGTCTGTCCACTGATTCGCCAGAATCGTGTTTATCCAAGTATCTGGGCACCCCAGGGCCCAGTCAGTTGACACAAAAATCACCATCCTACGTCCTGTGGTAACATTGTTAGGATTTCAGATTAAGAGTGTGTTAGCGACCAGTGGGTTTGTCACCCCTCGTTTTGCAGATGTGAAAACAGATTCAAAAAGCCAAGTTGGCTAAGACTAGAGTCTGGACTTTGCGACTCCCAGTTCTTAATTCTTTCTGAGAAAGCAGATTGCCTTATTTCCTGGAACAGGGATTTGCTGAGATTGTGAGTCTATTTAAAATAAGCCTCACTGTGGGCGAAAGCCTCCTTCCCACATAGGGACAGCCTGTCAGCATTCATAACGGTTCCAGACACATGTTGCTACGTCACTTACATACTTGCTGTACATACTCGAGTATTTCCTTCTGTACATGGCGGTTCCTGGGCAGCAGAGTGGGGATGGTCACCCAGGCAGCCCAGAAAACTGGCATCCCAGTGTGATTTATTGTAGAACAAATTAAATTAAAATCTGCTTCACACTGTTTCCTTTGATTGCTTCTTTTAAGGCCAAAGCTCTGAACAGTTACATTGTAGGATTCCATGAAGCTTATAGATCTATTATTTCAGGAAAAGCCTTGAGTATGCATTAAAATATTTTATACTTTTTTATATCCTGAACTCAATACATATTTTTGGAAGACTGGATTAATTGGATGAACCGATAAATGTGGCTTAGTTTTTTAGCAGAAATTGTTATACTTTATAAAATCTATGGACAGTGTCCGTGTCATTAACGGTTTCTTGGATCGGAGCACTACTGAGTGAGCCGTCACTGAAAGCAAAGGAGAGGTTTTGCATGTCTAGATCCTGTGGAAGTCACACACATTGTGTGGTGGTCACGTGATGCTCGCCTGGTCTGCGATGTTGTGTGTCTGTTTGTATGTTTATATGTCCCCTGAGGACAGACCAGGAAAATAGGGCCACCTCTACATAATGCGAGTCTTTCTTGGCATTTGAAAAACAATCGATAGGGGCACCTGGGTGGCCAGTTAAGTGTCCACCTTCAGCACTTCAGCTCAGGTTATGATCTCGCGGTCTGTGAGTTTGAGCCCCATTTTGGGCTCTGTGCTGACTGACGGCTCAGAGCCTGAACCCTGCTTCAGATTCTGTCTGCCTCTTTCTCTGCCCCTCCCTCGCTTGTGCTCTGTCTCTGTCTCTCTGAGAAATACACGTTAAAAAAATTTTTAAGTGAAAAACAATAAATTAATTATTGATATAGATATAACCTGGTTTTTTCCTTCTCTGTTACATTTTTAGGGCCCAAAGTGATCCAGACTTCCGCAGCTAATTTTTCACTAAGTAATAGTAAAAAGGTAAGACTGGGTCGAAGTGGCAGCTGGAGGGGCCCTAGAAACTTCCCGGTGACTCAGACACGGTCCTGTCCTGCGTGGAGGGTCCGCGCACCACCCTTGCCCTGCAGCTCCCTTCTTCGGCAGCACGCATTTCTTACAGCGCTGTCAGCCCCTGGGCCCTGGGCTCTTATTTGCCGAAAGGTCCTTTTCTGCTGCAGTGAATACCGCAGCACTGTGAGAGGCCGGTGGTGTTACCTGTGAGGGAGCAGCGGTTCCTTTCCAAATGTTGGTTAACTCCCCCTGATTCCTCCCGCCCATGAGTCTTACTAGACTGTAAGTTCTAACAGTGCTCACTCAGGCATCTGACTATTTTTTATTATTTTTATGCAAGCGAAGATGCCGTCTCCATGTCAGGTTTCTAACAGGCACAGGTCTTTCTGACGATTGTTTGGTCATTCCTTGTATGAACTCGGTTTAAGTGAAAAATCCTTTCTCTTTTCTTTCTTTCATGTGGTTGATTCTTCACCATCTTTAGAGAAAAACAAAGGTCCTTCCAGTTGGAGAATTTCAGTACTCTTTAATAAATGCTACCTTGTGAGAGCCCAAACAACGAAACCCCTTTATTTTTCTGCATATCAGACATAGTATCTTTATCTGTAAACTGAATTCAGTTGTCCTACATTCTCATGGCATCATAACAAGTTTAAATTGGATTATTTGCCCCCAAATATCCCTTTGTCTTCCTTCTCTTAGCTCCCTGGTGGGTTTTCACCCTTAAGATTTTCAAAAAAGCAAAAGGACAAAAATGTCCTAAAGCTTACCTTGTAATCCTTTTTCTTCCTATTCCTAGTTTCAAAGGGCCCTCTGGTTAGCCCGCTAGCATGTGTGTTTATTTTATTTACTTCTTGCCCTGAGGATCTGATCTAAGAGGTGCCGCCATGGAGCTTCCTAACCATAGTTTGGTCTTTTACAATTTCTGTCTCAGAGCGTAAGTCCTTTTTTGACACCGAAAATAACAGCCGTCCCACCAAACTGACTTGCTTGCAAGAGCTCACGCTCACTTCTGCAAGATGCTAGACCACCCGCCGGTAGGCATCATTGCCTCGGTGGCTTCGGGCACGCCTTCGGGCACAGGGAGTTTCCGCGGGGCTAAAACACAGAAATGATATATTTACATGCAGAGACTACACATTCTAATAATGTGTTTCTTTGGAACCCTGGGTGGTTTTCAAACACTTACACAGTGTTCTCTGTATCCCAGGCTGCCAGAAGCCAGTATTGTGGTTTTCAGCAGACACTGCTGAAAGTGTCATTGGCAGAAGTATTATTGGCAACCTGGTCCCCTCTAATTTTTCTCTCCAGGGGTGTTAAGACTTCGCAAAAGCTGAAGACAACCAACCTCACCCAGCAACAGGTCTGGCACACTGCTACTGGGGAATGATTCCTGTGAATACGGAAATACGTCTTTGATGTCTTTTATTATCTTAACAACACATCTCATTATATGTACTTTTAATTTTTTTCTCCAAGATGGCCTTTTGGTATTTAAGTAGGAATGTGATCCCAAGGCTGCAGGTGGTGGAAATCGCCTGCTTAGAGGTGTTTGTAAGACAGAGGTGACTGCAGTAGAAAGTCCTTTCTTTTTCTGGAGGCAGAATTTCCCTGTATTGTCTAAATGAAAGCTGCACATTTCTGTTTCAGAGCTAACACTCCAACCTTTTTTGCTAAATGTAAATTTTTGTATATTAAGACAGACTGAATGAAAAGGTCATATGGATTCCTTAACTTTTTTTTTTCTTTTTTGCCTTAGCTGAAGCCAATTCAAATACTTTCAAATCCACTGTCTACATATAATCAGCAACTGTGGCTGACATGTGTTGTTGAGTTGGATCAATCAAAAGGTATGAAGTCTGGCATTTTGGAATGATTTTTCTTTGTACAAAGCACCATATTTGAAAGATGGAGGGAGCTTTAGAATCTTTGAACAAGTTCTCAGAGGTGGATCACAAGGATGGTCATTATTCTTTATAATGACAACAAATTGAAAGCCCCTCAAAAGTCTGCCAGTGTCTTCCAGAGTAAGTTAGAAGTAAGTCAGCATTGGTCAGCTCTCAGGGAGCACCGATCAGCGATCAGCTTAGCTAAGTGGCTGCAAAGCGTAGGTGGTGCTACAGCAGGCTTTTGCCTTGGGGTTCTGGGAGAGAATTAAGTTCTGATGCCCTGAGCCAATGGTTCTGTCCCCCAGGGAAACTTGGCAGTGTCTAGGAACATTGTGACATTTTGGTTGTCACCACTGGGGAGGAGGGATGTTACCAGTATCTAGAGGGAGGAGGCCAGGGGTGCTTCTAAACAGCCTGTAGTGCACGGGGCTGTCCCATGATGAAGGATTGTCTGGCCTCAAAATATCAGTACTGCTGAGGCTGAGAAGCCCTGCCCTGCAGCACCCACGTTTTGTTTTTTTTTTTTTAATTTTTTTTTTTTTTAACGTTTATTTATTTTTGAGACAGAGAGACAGAGCATGAACGGGGGAGGGTCAGAGAGAGGGAGACACAGAATCTGAAACAGGCTCCAGGCTCTGAGCTGTGAGCACAGAGCCCGACGCGGGGCTCGAACTCACGGACCGCAAGATCATGACCTGAGCCGAAGTCGGCCGCTTAACCGACTGAGCCACCCAGGCACCCCAGCACCCACGGTTTATAACGCATTGGCTCTGTTCATCTAGAGTGGCACTAGTTACATACCATTCGGGGGGAACCGAAGAAATGACCACCCACGTTATTTTCCATGTTCTGTGATCAGGCGAGAAAGAATTTGGTTGAGAAAGAATTTGAAAAGATAACCCCATGACCACAGTAAATTAAATGAAAAAAATGTATATTACAAAAACCTTAATCCTTTTTTATAACATTTCATTATTTTTTTAAAGTTTATATATTTTGAGAGAGCGCAAGTGGGGGAGGGGCAGAGAGAGAGGGAGACAGAGAATCCCAAGCAGGCTCTACACTGTCAGCACAGAGCCTGACGTGGAGCTGGAACTCACGAAACCATGAGATCATGACCTGAGCCGAAAAGTCAGAAGCTTAACCGGCTGAGGCACCCAGGCGCCGCAGTTTTTATAACATTTTAAAAAACAAAAATAAATTTGGCATCACTGTGTATTTTTATGTCTAGAAAATGGTCTGGAAGGATGGACACAACATGTTAATTATGGTTATCTCTTGGCGATGGGATTATAAGTGTTTTATTTCTTTTTAATGTTTATTTTTGAGAGAGAGAGAGAGTGAGCGAGCGAGCATGAGCAGGGAAGGGGCCGAGACAGGGAGACACAGAATCTGAAGTAGACTCCAGGCTCTGAGCTGTCAGCACAGAACCATGAGATCATGACTTGAGCCAAAGTCAGATGCTTAACCAACTGAGCCACCCAGGTGCCCCAGGGTTAGTATTTTTTGTTCCTTGATTTTTTAACAGTGGACATAAAGACAAAATAATAAATTATATAAACAGAAAAATAAATCTAACTTTATTGTGGTGTAAAGTGAAGTTAAACATTTATGTGGGGAAATAAAAAATAAAATTTCATTAGCCATCAAATACTTGCCCTTTTGTGAACCAAAAATGATGGATCTGGAATGAAGGTTTTCACATAGGCTCCTGGACAATGGGTTGGAAGTAGAACCTAATGGAAAGGTTTTACTTCGCTGACAAGTGTGAGGTTTTCAAATGTGCCAAGGCTGAGGTGGTCAAAGGACCCTCCTGGGCTCTTACCTTTGCAAGTGTGATGTGCCTGACATGGTCTCTGACGCTGACTTTCTTTCTTTTGTAGAAACGTCTATTCAGACAAGCTTTCTCATGACTGTTAAAGTTGATGGTGTAGCTCAAGATGGAACCACCATGTTCATTCATAACAAAGTTCACAATCGGACAAGGACCCTCACCTGTGCGGGGGTGAGTGCATTTGATTGGTCAGTGATTATTCATCACTATTAGTGCATCACTGCCGCACTATTACATATGTGCTCTCTGAAGTGAAAGCATTGAGTTATACCAATGGTGGTGTGGAAAACGCACCTAACTTTATACATTGATACCCTTAGAAATTCTTACAAACTTACACACATGTACACATGATAGGTGAACCCACATATGATGCCTGGTGTCTACAGGTGACTCTTTACAGGCTGCTTGTTGTCTCTGAAGTCTGACGTTGTTCGTGGTCATTCCGAATTGCCGGGGTCTCGGGCGTCAGCCCTGTGATGAACACCCTGATCCACCTGTGGGGGCTGAGGCCCAGGCCCCTTAGGAAGAGCAGCCTGCTTGCTTGAGTGTCTCCTTTCGGATGTACTGTGTGGTTATGGGTTAGGAAACCTGGCAGTCCAAAGTGGGAAAGGAACCCTCACTCTCGATTATTTTTTGGCACTATATTCTATTGGAATCCCAAGAATCAGAGCCAGAACCCCTCTGTATAGAGCTGGGAAGCTCCCTAGGACTCAGCAGGTGGCCTGGAGAACATGGGGAACATCAGAAAAGAGAACGCGTTGGAGTGTAAGGTTAGGAAAGTGGTTTCCCCGACAGGCCTCATGCCTGGCTTTCCATGCAGTCAGGTTTCATTGAGTCCCCACAGCAGGCCCACGGAGCAGGCACTGTTACCAGAGCCCCAAATTATGTAAGAAACTGAGGCTCTGCAAGGTCAGAGTACTTGCCTGAGGTGACACTAGTGACGGGGGACCAGGATTTCAGCTCGTGGTTTGTTATTGTGCAGCGTGTATCCTTAGCAACCACGCACCGCCCGGTTGAGAAGAGTGAAGAGCAGGACTGTTTGTCCTGGCAGGAAAGGATTCAGATGGCAGGGCTCCTGTTGGATGGCTGGCCCCCGTCTGTGGTTTCCTGGCCCGCATCTATGGTTCCTCCCTGCCAGGGCCTGCTCCCTGGGACCGCGTGGCAGCTCCGCCCGCTGGGTCGGCCTCATGGGCCTGGCAGGTGCTGCTCCGGAAACACAAGTGACCAGACCCTCGTTCTGCCTCCTCTGTAATCACCCACGGGAGCACGGCTGGGCCGACCTGTAACGTGTTCTCCTTGACTGCAGGGTGGGGTTACACCTTCCCTGACCATCCTCATAAAGTGGCGAGGATCAAGTCGAATATCATATGTGAGCGCCTTGCGTGTCGGTGCCCATGGGGGCTCTGCACCTGCCGTGTCTGTGTCCAGTAGGTGCTGTGTTAGCTCCACCAGTACACGGGAGGGATGATGGATGCGGGGTCTGAAAGGACCTCTGCTCAGGCCGCGGCCCTGCCTCCACCCCCGGGCAGGCTGGAGTCCGCCCTCAGCTGGCCTTGCTCTTTCTCGCACCGAGCAGGCGGTCAGTGACTTCGTCCTAAGGCTGGTGTGACTAATCTTTCTGGTTTGCGAGGACTGAGGAGTTCCCAGGATGGGGGACTTTCCCTTTGAAACTGGGGAAGGTCTCAGGCCAACTAGGAAGACTCGGGCACCTTGTATAGTGCCAGGCCGCCTGCGAGGCTGTTTGCCTGCACTGCTGTGGCACTGCCCGCCACACTGTGCACCTTGACAGTGGCCCTTTGTGCCTCGCCGTGGTGTCTCCCCTCTCCTGTCGGTGGCCCTACTTCAGTTTACGCTGTGTCGCCTTGGGGACTTCTCTCTTCTGTTCTGTCTGTGCAGGTCCCACCCTAGCTCTCCCAGGAGCATTGCCCTGACTTAAAAAAAGATGGGATTTTTTATGTTGTAGAGATATCAACGACTCTTTACGCTGCCTTTGTCTTGATGTGAAGAGAAAACGCTGTCGGCCTCGGGTAGCAAGTGGTCCGCACCGGGCGGGTGACAGGCTGCTGTGCTCTCATCAAGTGATTGCACAAGCACATCGTAATTGGTGCTCGAACCACAGCTTGAACTCAGACCCCCACCCCTCCCTCCCAGATCGTCAGGTGGGCTCACTATAGTTTTTTAAACCTGAAGATATGTACAGCCTGAGGTATAACCGTGTTTTTAACATAAACGTCCCCTGAAAGTCCAGATTTGTAAGAAGTGGTCACCTGGGCGACATGAATACCTTCACGAGTGTGATCCTCTCCATTCCTGATCACGCCCAGGACTTAGCTGCCTCTCTCTCCATGCGTCCTCCTGTGACCCGACTTTGAGGAACAAAAGGTGGATTTGGGTTTGCTGAGACCAGGCAAGGCATGCACACCACCTTCTTCTGATTTCTTCCCCGGCCCTGAGGTCAGCACCCCTGCCTTCAGATTGTCCTCGTATCTTTTGAAGGCTTCTTAAGAACACCCAGATCTGTTTTCCTACCCTGACCTCAGACATTCCTAGCTCGGGGAGTCTCTGATCAGTGGTAGGGGTGACTGCCCTGTTCAAAGCCACAGCTGTCACAGGTGCCACCCAGAGACTGGGCTGTGAGACACGGAGAGAACTTCTGATGGGGTGTGCCAGGCGGCGTGGCTGTGCCAAGGTCACTGCCTGCCTGGCCACCGAGTACACATCCCCATCCGGAGTGAGGGCTCCACCACCCCCAGTGAATAGAGGGGAGCCGGTTCCTAGTTGTACAAGACAGAAGACGGGGGGGAGGGGGGGGCTCTTGGCCGACAGATGAGCACACACACCTATGTGATCACACTAGCCATTGTTCCCACAGCCTTTGTCTTAGGTGTGGGCCTGACCTCCTAACAGAGACTACAGGGGCTCTGCGTAGGAAGGACCAGGCATTGGGGCGAGGAGGCATGCAGTCCACTCTGTATATTGTGCAGCAGCTGTGGAAGTGAGCAGGGAGGAGAGTGGAGGGGGGGGGGTGTCTGATTTGTTGTGTCTTGGCTTACACCACCCCCCACCCCACCCTATTGTATTTGTGTGAACGTCAGGTTTGCATTGTGTAGTTACCTTTTTTATGCGGGTGACACTGTTCTGAATCATCCCAAGTAGAAAGATTCTAATGATTATAAACCATATATTGTTTGTTTGTTTCCAAAAATACCCATTTGGTTCTTTCTTTCTAAGAATTGTTTTTGGCTGATGTCTGAATTTTTCTGGGCTCTGGCAAGTTCCCTGGAGGTGGTTCATTGTGCTCCTGTGTGGTTGCCATGTGTTACTTCATGGGTCAATTGCTGGGGGAGCCGACCTTGCTTGCTTTAAAAACACAGCTCTTCCTTGTGTCTTTGCAGAAGTGTGCAGAAATTATTGTGGCTCACCTCGGCTACTTGAATTACACTCAGTATACCGTGACTGTGGGATTCGAACACTTGAAGCTAGCCATCAAGGAAATGAACTTTACAGTAAGTATGCCAGCTGCCCTCAGTGTCTCCGTGGCTTGTTTAGTTCCCAGCCTTCTGCCAAATGATTGAAATAAATGTCAGCTTTGAAATCCTGTTATTTGGGACAAGGGCAGACACGCACAGTTTTTAAAAACTATAGAGAAACCATAATTTCTTAAATATACGGAACCAAGAATAGCTTAAAGGAACAACATGAAATTAGAAAGCCTTTGTGGTGTTCTGAGATTCAGAACAGAGAGAATAGAGAGTAGCCTTCCAGTTGGAAGGTCAGGAAGAGGTTGTCAGGTGCACCGTCCTGGTAGCCGAACAGGTGGGACCCCCTTCAACTTGCTTGTGGTCTGCCCTCGGGCTCCGCTGGGGCCTGTGGTGAGGCTCGGGCACTGGTCTCACAGGGCCCACCCGGTGTGCAGCTTGCAGGGTTAGATTTCCCAGTCTTGTGCCCCGCTGAAATCAACCTCTTTGTTCCTTCCGTTCGTTTGTTCCACGGTATAACCAGCACAGTGACCGGGAGTATGGCTTTGAGCTGGTTTAGGTCCTGGCACCGTGAGCAGATTCTGTTTCCTCTGTTTCTTATCTGTAAACTAGCTGCCTCACAAAGCCTGTGGATCAAATGAAGGTGGTAATGGGTTCCTTTTGAAAAGCAGCCTTTTATTGAGCCAGACCTCACATCCCCTAGAAGCAGCCTGGGGGCAGCCACTCCCCATTCCTCCCTCCCCCGTCCCTGAGGGACTGAGAAGTCACTCACCTTCTTTCTGTCTCTGTGGATTAGCCTGTTGGGGACATTTCATGTGACTGGATTCTTACCATGTGTGGTCTTTTGTGACTGACTTCTCTCCTGAAGCATAGTACTTTCAAGAGTTCATCTGTGCTCTTGAGGACGTCAGCACTTCATTCTCTCTCTGCTGCGTGATGGTTCACTGTGTGGGTGGAGTGCATTTTGTGTGTCTGCTCATTGCTTGATGGGCATTTGGGATATTTCCATTTGGGGCTTTTATGAATAATGCTGCTGTGAACGTTCATGTGAGGGTTTTTATGTGGACTGACGGGCACCCTCTCCTGAGAGGTTTGACGTGTAGGCCCTCTTCTGCGGTCTTGACATGCACGGCCTCACCCGCCCCACCTCTGTACTGGTGCCTGTGGTCCCCATTTTCCCGGGGGGCCTCTGGAGGTCAGCCAGGCTCGGAATCATTCCTAGTGCCTGTTCATCGTAGGCGCTCAACAAATGGCACCTGTTAACGTTCATATTACTTATTTTTTCACTTTCTGTCTCCAGACTACCCTGAAGTGACTTTTATTCTGTACCTATGTGATAGCTTTGAAGATATTTAAAAATGTTGTCTCGGTCCCTCTGAGGTTCTTCCTTGACATGGCCCTCGGGGTGGCTTCTGTGCCCCTCGGGCTCCTGGGTTTCCTTTCTGTGGCTGCCCGTGTCAGCCTGGCCGAGGGGACGGCTGCTTGTCAAGCAGAAGGAGTAGGTGGCCCTCCAGGTGCTGCTGGAACCAGACAGCTGGCTCCTCCGGCAGCCTCCTCACCTGTCGGCTTGTGTGCTGCCTGCTGGTAAGGACTCCTTGGACTTTTTCCACCGTAACTGCTGTTGAGTCTGGCCTTTTTCATTCTCTGCTTCTTTGGTTGGTTTGTAACAATTCTTACTCTGCTCAGACCTTAACACTTTGCTCTTGAATTTCTTTTCAGCAGCTTTGACTTCTTGGTCTAGCCTCTCCTGATCTTTTGAGTTTGAATCTGGATTCTGTTCTTTGTCGTATGAAGATTTCCTAGAGCTTTGTCCTCAGAAAGTCTGGCCAGCATTCTGCCCGTGTCCTCAAGTTCACAGGGTCTGAGACAGATGCCCCAGGCTCAGCCTTGCTGATCCTGTCTTGTGCTAATCATCTGTGCTTTAGACTTTGCTATTTCAGAATTACCTGGAATCAAGAATGCAGAAAACAAAGAGCACCATGTTTCTCAGACAGGGGACCTCTCCTTTTCATCTTTATAGGAGCATCACCCCCTGAAGGCCTTTACCAAAGTTCTCAGCAGCTCTCCCCCAGGCTTAGTTCACCCTGACCCTGTTACATGGGTTTGGACTCTTGTTTTTGACTGAGGTTCTCTTCTTTCATCTTTTGTATCTATTTTATTTTCTCTGGGACTTCTTCCCAAATAATTTGATACACATCTCAGATAAACTTGGTACATGTCATTCCACTGTTGCTAAAGAAGGCAGGTGATGTGATCTCACTGGGGGAGTCAATGAGGAAGTTGCTGTCAGAACAGCTCACCTTGAATGCCAATAGGCAGAGCTTTGTTTTGGGTGGCGCTCTTCAGGAAGTCCAGAATGCTAATACATAAGACCCTTGGGATTTGTGAGGGATGTCACCTAAGATTTTTCTACATTTTTGTACATTTCTGTATTCCCAGTACCCAACAGTGTGCCTGGAAACAGTTAAGCTTGAAATAAATATATCTGGGTTGAATTGAAGGATAACACCATAGCACTTCACAAATTAAGAAATTCAGATGGCCGGCAGACTTTGGTTTTTATCCTTGCTTATAAACCCAAGGGTCAGAGAATTCAGAAAGAAATGTCTTTTTTTTTTTTTTTAATTTTTTGAATGTTTGTTTATTTTTGAGAGAGAGAGAGCATGGGAGGGGCAGAGAGAGAGGGAGACACAGAACTTGAAGCAGGCTACAGGCTCTGAGCTGTTATCACAGAGCCTGACATGGGGCTCAAACTCACAAACTGAAATCATGACCTGAGCTAAAGTCGGATGCCTAACCAACTGAGCCACCCATGTGCCCCTAGAAATGTCTTATTTTAACCTGGAAAGTGGTGAAAATACCCACAAGAAAAATAACATCTAAGGTCAGTGAGATGCAAGGGCATACATTCTCTCGTACAGTTTAATGGTGTAAATTGATTTCAGTGTTGGGGGCAGTTTGGTGGTGTAGCAAAGCCTTTATGTGCATGTTCTTTTTTGACCTAGTAATTCTACTTCTGTGAATTTATTCTAAGGAAATAATTAGAAATGTACAAAGATTTCTATTTTTCGTAGCAGGAAGTTGTGGGTCATCTGTATTTCAGTAGAGTTCTGGTTAAATAAATAGATTAGTTTTTCTGTAGCTGTTAAAATAATGAACTAGTCACAAAATATATTAAATACCACAAACTGCTATTGATTTAAAAAAGGAAAAGAAAAAGTGTATGAATTAAAAGTATTGATTAATATTTTTTATTATAGAAAACTCTAGAAAGCTGTCTTTGGGTGGTGGGTTTACTGTTTGATTTCTTCTTTTCTTTTTTTAAAATATGTTTATTTATCTCTGAGAGAGAGAGAAAGGGGGGAAGGGTGGGGCAGAGAGAGAGGGAGACACAGAATTCAAAGCAGGCTCCAGGCTCCAAGCCATCAGCACGGAGCCCGATGTGGGGCTCAAATTCCTGAACCTTGAGATCGTGACCTGAGCTAAAGTTGGATGCTTTATCAGCTGAGCCACCCAGGTGCCCCTGTGTGTGTGTGTGTGTGTGTGTGTTAATAATGAGCTTTTTACTACCTTTATAATCAGAAGTGAAAATTATTTTTTTTAAAAGGCTCCTGAGACAACTGATATTTAAAAGAGGAAGTCCAAGATACCCTCTGGCAATTCATTCTAAGAAGCTTAGTTATTGAAGAGCTACCTCAGTAAATCACAATTTACTGTTATGTCTAAACCTCATATAGAGATGCATTGAGAAATCAGAGAACCTTACCCAAAGTACTTCTGTATCTTTATAAAACTGCTGTTGAAAAATATCCATTATGTTGTGAACACTGATCTAAACCTCCATATAGGATTCCTTTTGACCATTTGTTATAAACTGCTTTTACTAGAGACTGAAAGGTATATAGCTTGTCACATGTCACTTTTGCTATTAGCTGCTGGAAATTTCAGAAATACCAGTTTTATGCTGAATTGTGACAATTACTAATATCCTGATATAGGTTTCTGGTGTGATTATTTGCCCCCTTTCTTTACAGTTTTGCCATTTAAAAAACTTTAAAACTTGCTCCTGTCTAATCTGTCTTTTTATTATAAGCTGACTTCATTTCCTTCTCAGAAGTAAACAAAGTGTATCAAATGAAATACATTTAAAAAGTATGTCAGTGATGCTATCATACATGCACCGAATGGCTAACATAACAAAGTCAAAAAGATGCCAACGCTGGCCAGGCCGCCTAGCAGCCAGAGCTCCTGTGCTCCACTAGTGGAAGTGTAAACTGATACACCAGAAATGGACAAACATCAACCAGAAGGCATGCATTTCATTGTTCATGTCTTAGCAACATGGTTCTTAATAGCTCCAAACTGTACCCATTAATAAAAGGAATGCTCATAGTGGCACGTCCTTTCCTGTAACGGAGTATGTATGGCTGTGAGGAGGAGTGGTTACAGCTACGTGCAGCCTTAGGGATGACTTTCACAAGCATGATGATGAACACAATAGCACATAGTGTATGATTCCATTTATATAAGTTATATGAACAGGCAAATGAATCTGTGCTGTTAAATCAGGATTAGTGTTACTCGGGTAGGTTAGTGACTTGAAGGGGGCATATGGGGAGGGACTTCTGGGGGTGCTGTGATGCTGTTTCTTGATCGGAATGCTGTCCACACTGGTGTGTTCCATTTGTGACAGTTCATTGAGTTGTACACTTAGGGTATGCATACAGGTTTTCATAGGTATGTTACCTTTCAGTAAAAACTTAACAAGATATGTGATTAAAAATCAGAGCTCAGCAGGTTGGTGCCTGTTTAACCGCATTCTTTAGACTGTCCTTGCTTCTTTGACAGAATTTGATGTATTATTCTATTCCTGTTGTTTGGTGTTTTCTAGGAAACCTTTGGCATTTGGAGACTTGAGTTCTGTGTTCTCCCTGTGTGGGGTGGTGGCTGTGGCTCTTCCCCAAGAGCTGCAGGTCCATGTGGGCATCTTCCCCTGGGCTTCTCCAGTTCTTTCTCATTGATAGAAGTCGTGTTCAGGGTGAAAATTACCCTGGTTGCTACTCCAACCTACTGGGAGAGAGAATCGTCATGAGGGCAGGCTCCAAGTATTCACATGCTACGTTTTTGGCAGAAGACGTCTGTCCTTAAGCAGACACCTAGATGGTTGATGCCCTTTTCCTGTCTTGCCTGCTGTGTGGGTTTTATCTTCCATCTGGTGTGGTTGTTGAGGCTATGTACCCTTACTTTGAGAAGCTTGATTTCGCTCCTTTCGTTTTCATTCCCATACTCCGTGAACATCTGGTTCATTGATTTCCACTTACATTCATATCTGCTTGAAGTAGAGTGGCCGTCCTTCCATCTCTGCTTCTTCTATCAGCTGTTCTTCTGAGTACCTCTTGCCCACATCCCATTACCATGTTCAAGTCAAGACCACCCTGCAGGCCTTAAGGTATGTGGGAGATGGCGCTTATCTCTGGTGTTTTTTAAAAAGGTTTGTTCTATTGGCCATGCTCTGCATATGCAGTGGAGTGTAGACTTTAGACATGGTGCAGATTGCTTTTACTCACTTGCCTGTCATTTTCTCCTGAGCTTTGTGAACACCTCCACCCGCATCACATCAGCTCCCAGTGTCTTCAGGGCCAAGCTGGGCATTTTCCCCTCTAATTAAATACCTTCTGGTTGATTCTTGAGCGACACTGCAGCCAGCTGTTCGCATTTCCTTCTTTTTCTTCCTAAGCCACAGCCTTTCACTGGTAGATGAGATGAAAACAACAGCTAATGTTCCCAAGTCCTTCAGTTTTCCATCCAGTGGACGCCCTCCAGTTTTCATGTGAATTGAGAGGTCTGGCAGCAGGCAGCACTTTGATAAGCACTGACTGGATTCTTGGATCACTCTTGATATGTTGTTCTAATAGGACATTACAAAAGTTCTTCCCCTCCAGATATTTCTGTGTATAATCTTTTATATTGGTTTTCAAGTGGGCTTGAAACCAAATGGGCTGTGAACCAGTTCCGTTAGGTTTCTGGGAATACCACCTACCTGAGCAGCCTGTACCCCAATGTGCCCCCACCCCTGTGTGTTCCTGTGGCTTTCCTAGTCAAAGGGCTTGAAGGTTATCATTAGAGTATATGTTCTCTGCCAGAACATTAGCTCCTGGAGGCATTTTTCTGATTTTGTTTGTTAGTGTTTCCTGTCTGCACCATATTTGACATCATATTTGCTTGCATGTAGTCAGAATAGGTGCTCAACAAATGTTGAATGGATGAATGGAGAAACTGGACCAAAACTCTCTAGATTCTGCTTAGGGAGAAGTGGCCTAGGGCATAAAATGGATACTTGTTCCAAAGTCAGTTTGTGGTATTGCAGGGTGAGCCCAATCTCTGAAAGGACAAAGGCGGCTTTGTGAAGGCCAAAGGACCTTACCACACATGCCAGTGAATGGATTGATGGCTCTGAAGATTTCACAGTAAATGTCTAGAGCCTGAGTGTTTTCTGTTTGTTTTCTTTTACTTATTTCCTTTTTAATCTCAAATATACATATTCACACTTAAAAGAAAACACAAAGACAAAACTCCCTAATTCCATAGAATGAGGTCCATGCAGTGGCTGTGGTCCTAATCATGGCACTGGCACAGGCACTGGCCAACTGATTGACAGAATCCCAGTGGGCCTGGCATCACTGGATCCATTGTTTGAGGTGGAGGGGCCAGGGCCATGTTCTCTGAACTTCCTGCATTCTTCTTGGGCTCACTTGAAGGAAAAGAAAGACTTTTCAAGCCCTTGGCACAAGTGAATGCCAGACTGAGCCCTGAGGCTGGTCCGGTCTCCGAGGAACTCAGCTGCTGCTAGTGAAGGCATCCTCCCAGAGATAAATGCTATGTGAACATGGTTTCCCTGGATCGGGAAGGACAGGGAAAGGTACAGCAGGAGCAAAGGAAGACTGGATTGAGTGCAGTACAGTTTTGAGTGTCCACCGTGCACCAGCTGTCAACCCAGTGCTCGGGGCATTGTTTTCTAGTGTTAATTTTGAAAGTGAGTGAGTTTTATACTGTTCTGACAATCTTTAAAACAGAATTTCCCTTCTTCAGTGGGGGTCCATAGTTATTTCCTTTCTGAAGAGTTACAGTCTCCTGAAGGTGAAAAACTTACTTTCTTCACTGTTAACTTTAAATGTATTTTGTGACTTTTTGCCTAACGTTAATACTTTTTCTTTCTCTTCTTGATTATGTCTTAAATCTGTTTTTTCAGCTAAGATACGTATTGTACTTTTTTCTATTTGAATATTCTGTTCCCATTGATACCCCCATCAGTGCTCATAATTGCTACTTTCTCATTAACATTGATTGTTAATTGTTGGTTTTTGTTTGATGGCTTTACTGAAGCATAATTGACATACAGGGTAGTGCACATATTTAAAATATAAGATTTGATCCCTTTTTAAAAAATTTTTTTTAAATGTTTTTATTTATTTTTGAGACAGAGAGAGACAGAGCATGAACGGGGGAGGGGCAGAGAGAGAGGGAGACACAGAATCGGAAGCAGGCTCCAGGCTCCGAGCCATCAGCGCAGAGCCCGACGCGGGGCTCGAACTCACGGACCGCGAGATCATGACCTCAGCTGAAGTCGGACGCCTAACCGACCTAGCCACCCAGGCGCCCCAGATTGGATCCCTTTTAACATACATACATACCTGGGAAAAAGTCACCATAATCAAGATAATATGCATACCCCCTCACTTCCTAAAAGTTCCCTCATGTCTCTTCCTCCTCTTACCTTCTGTCCCCTGGCCACCACTGATCTGTTTTCCTTACAGATTCATTTGTATTTTTTTAGAATTTTATATAAACACAATCTTACTTTTCATCCAGCATAATTATTTTGAGATTAATTGATGATGTTGGGTGTATCAGTTCATTCCTTTTTGTTGCTGGGTAATATTCTGGTATGTGGACACAGCAGAATTTCTTCATCCATTCACTCACTAATGGACACTTAGATTGTCTCCAGTTTATGGCTCTTATAAATAAAGCTGCTGTGAACATCAGTGTATAAATCTCTGTATGGACGTGTGCTTTCATTTCTCTTGGATGAATTCCTAGGATCAGAGTGGCTGGGTCATATGGTAGGGGTATGTTTGTTTAAGAAACTGACAGACTTTTTCCAAAGTGGTTATATTGTTTTACATTCTGCCAGCTGTGTATGAGAATGCTCAGTTGCATCATATCCTCATCAATACTTGGTATGGTTGTGTTTTTAATTTTGGCCATTCTAATAGGTGTATAGTGGTATTGCATTGTGATTTTAATCTGCAGCACTTTGAGAATGTCTTCTAGCTTATGTTTTTCTGGCAAGAAATATGCTGTCCGTATCTTTGACCCTGTGCTGGTGCTCCTCTCCTCCCCCTCTACCCCCACTTTTAAGATGTTTCTCTTTTACTGATTTAAACAATTTGATTTTGGTGTTCCTTGGTGTACTTTTCTTCATGTTTTTCTTACTTAGGGTTCATTGAGTTCTTGGATTTGTGATTTCATAGTTTTCATTAAATTTGGAAAAGTTTTGCTCATTACTTCTTCACATATTTTGTTTCGTCCTCTTGTTTACCACCCCCCTGAGAAATTCAAATATACATCTATTAGGCCATTTGAAGTCGTCTCGTACTTACTGGTGTTCTGTTTATTTTTTGCTCCAGTTCATTTAAAATCACTTCTCTTGTCATGTCTCCACATTCTCTCATCTCTGCAATGTCTATTCTGCTCTTGTTCCATTTCCAGGTTTCTCCCTCACATGTTCAGACTTTCCTCCAGCTTCTCACTGTCCTTATCTGCTAATTCTATATCATCTGTGATACCTGGGGCAATTTTGATTGATTAGTTTTTTCCTCGTTATGGTTCCATTTTTCTTGTTTTTTTACATGTTTAGTATTTTTCTTTTTCCTTTCTTTTTTTGAGTATAATTGACCCAGTGTTACATGTGTGGTATTTTTTATTTAATGCCAGACATTATTGATGTTAGATTTTGTATTCTTATAAATAATCCTTGAGCTTTGTTCTGGGATGTTGTCAAGTTACTTGGAAATGGATTGATTTTTTTTTTTTTTTTTTTTTAAGGTCTTTTAAACTTCACTAAATAGGGCCAAAGCAGCATGAAATCTAAGGGTACTTTTTTTCCTCACCACTGGGGTGGGAGCATTTGTGCCCCTTTGTGTGTTTTTTTCTGTCTGTGAGAGCAAGCACTATTACTGGCCCTCTGTGAGTGCCAGTGATCCATTTCAGAGATTTTTTTCTTCCAGCGGTAGGTGGTTTACTCACACTCATGCCCTGATCAGTGTTCAGGTGGAGATGTGACAAGGACAGTCTTTGGCAGGTATCCAGGTCTCTCTCTTACAGCTCTCCTCTCTGTACTCTGTCCTTTGAATCGCAGCCGGTGGATTGTCTCCCTGGACTCCCAGCAGGTGTGTTCGTGATGCTCTGCTTGGGCTCCCTCCCTGCCATGGCTTGGGGCAGCTGGAGGGTGTACCGCTCTTATCAGCCAGAGATTATTGTCCTTCATTACATCTGTCCAGGGTTTTAGGTTGTGTGGGTGTTTACTTACCTGTGTGTGTATGTGTGTATTTTAAATGTTTCAAGTAAGCAAGGTAAATGTCGTGTCTGTAACTCTGTTCTGAAGTAGATTTTTTTTTAATTGCTCAGATGATTTGAATTCCATGCATTAACACACTAGGGCTCATTGGCCCAGTGCAGTGCCCTGGGGTCTGGTGGTAAATCTGGCTGGTGACTGAGGTTGGAAGGGCTGCCTTCTGCCTGCCATTGGCATGTGCTGCCTGCATCCTCAGCTGTGTGAGGTGTACACTTGATAGGGGTGAATCTACTCAGCATGAGAGCTGACACCTGTAGTTCCATTGTGCTTTTGGTTTCAGATTCATATTTGTATGTTTCACTTATTTTTTTTAGAACATCCTACCTACTCACATTTTCACATCTTTTAAGAATCTGTTTCTTTTCATGGAAAGCGTAGCTTTTTCTAATAAAGGGACTGACAGTGTTAATTTTTAATATCAGGTTTAAAAGCAAAATGCTCTTGTGATTACAGAATGATTTGTCTGCCAGATTTATCATTAGTGCAAACCATTTAAAACTATTTTCAATGTTTGATAATTAAGATTTTCTTAAGTCTGTGCTCTTTAACATAAAAATGTACTGTTAAAATTATAGAACATACGAGAAAGTATAAGGAAAGAGAACATTTAAAGTTAAAGCCTCATATCAAGACAGAACTATTATTAATAATCTGGTGTACTTCCTTTTAGATGCATATATCTTTTCAAATTATTTTCCTACTTTGCGTTTTAGTGGAAGACTTATGACCCTGCATTTTCCCAACTGGAAATTTGGTTCCGATTCGTCTTTGTGGTGCTTACCTTCATTGTCACTGTAAGTCCTGTTTGCCCGACAGACCACGTCAGGATCCTAACAAGGGCAGAGTTACTTTATGAATGATGATTACGGACATATGACCCACACAGGAGATTTATCTGAACTCTGAGACGCTCCATCCAATGGGCCAACCTGATATTACCAAATATTCTGTATGTCTGCTAGGATGCTGCAGGGCAAAAAGAACGACGGAAGAACTTCCATGTAATAGTGATTACAGATGGCTGACATTTAAGTAAATGCTCATCAGAATGCAAAGACCATGTCATTTAACCTGTGTGCCATTTAACCTAACTTGTTTGAATCATCTTCTTTGCATGTAGGCAGATACAGCAGGGACATTCTTTGGTTTGTACATGTGGGAAATCGTATGGGACCTTTCAGTCTTTGGGCGTTTTCAGGAGGCAGGCCTCAGATGAGTGGGTTTGGAAGTGCAAGCTTCTGTCTCATTTGCGGTCTGAGTTCAGCATCCACAAGCACCCTGTGACTTTGGGGAAAATGCTTACCCTTAAAGCACAAGCGTTCCCCACAAAGGCCCCATCAGTGCTGATGAGAATTTAAAACTGGAGGAGGAGGGGGTGTGCCTTGGTACTTAGTGCCATCCAAAGGGTGGTGTTCTGCCCATCAGCTGCTTGCCGCTTGCTGATGCAGAGGGTGTGACATTCAAGAGATCTGTTGAGTCTTTGCGGTGGTGGCCACTCCAGTCGCCACCCAGGGATCACTTGGTGCTTTACAATCTGACGGTACACAGCAGGACATAGGCTCGTGGGGGGGTAGGCACGTGAGAAAAGTGCCAGATGGTGGTGACATGGGACCTGGGTGTGGATGGAGGGTGGGACATGGCCTCTGGAGTATAGTAGAATATGCAGAGAGCTGGGGATTGCGTTGCGTTCCCGGCCATGCTCTGGGCTCCCCAAGTGACCTACTAAAGGAAAGTGGAGAAGTGCCATTTATATTTGGTCACCAGAAATCTTTGCTGTTTCTTGAAGCATCTCTAATGTCTGAGTTGCTGCTGCCACACTCTGGGGCCCAAAGAGCTGGCACCCAGGGCACTATGTTCATAAACCAGAGACATGAGCCTGAGCCTAACAGACCAGGAGAAATGGCCCATTGGCCCAGGAAGCCCAGATTGCTCAGAAAATCATTGGCATATGTAGATTACAGAAAAACAAAACAAAAAACTCCAGGTCTTTTTATACAGATAGTGTAATGTGTTAAAGTACTTGAAAGAAACTTCTATGGCTCAATCAGTACACCTTCTTCAGGGACGTGTTTGAAAACATACACATCTAGTGACCATAGTTATTAGCCTCATTCTCTTGGTTTTTGTTCGGGGACCCCCCAGTGCCCTCCTTACAAGCTATAGTCATCCTCAGATGTTGCATGGCTGGGAGTGTGTGGCCTGTCCCCAGGGAGGTCCTCTGTGTGGCTCTGTGGGGCCGGCCTTATAGAAGTAGCCTGTCCGGGAGGGGGGAGGGTGGGTGCTCTTCCCTTTTGCAGAGGGGTTATGGCCGGTATATATTCTCTGTCCCTACCTGCCACTATGAGAACAGCTTGTGGCCATCTTACCTGTGGCCCCTTGGCAGACATTCACCATCTCCTCTCCGTTGGCACTGATGGTCTCAGCAGGCAGTGCAACAAGGGGTCAACTTCGAGGTTTGGCTGACCATCAATTTGGGACGGCTTACCACGATACTAAGCAAGGTATACGCAAAAACAGTAACTCAAGTGCCTGATTTGGTCTGCAGTGCCTGTTTGCCCATTCCCTCCGGAAGTTTTCCATGAGAGACTGGGGGATGGAGCAGAAGTGGATGTCCATTCTTTTGCCTCTGCTGCTGCTTTACAATGGTAGGTGCCCGTTTTTATTTTGGAGCTTTCAGCTCTAAGGCTTAAAGCTGGAAGGTGTCCTAGAGAGAGTCTGGCCCCAGAGTCTCTAGAAGAGCGTGGGAGCCTCTGAAGGAACAGGTAGCAGCATCCCCCAGAGTGCATGAGCGCTGTTGCACGGGGATGTGGCAGATGCCTGGCTGCTTTCACAAATAAGTGATCGCTTTGGTAGTTAAAACCTGGAAGGGCTACAGACACAGCCGTCTTGGAACTTGGCTGAAGGTGGCAAACACTGCCGTCTGTTCCTCTTCCCCTGCTTCAGAAAGCATTTGCTTCCAGAGCCGCAGCACTGGGATTCCCAGGCCTGTGGGGAGGAGCGGATGGCGGGAGCAGACGGCACTCTGTAATGATCACTGGAGCAATCTGTTCAATGGCTTTCAGGTTTTTTGAAAAACAAAACAGCCTTTAGTTTACTACCTCCCTTTGGCTCTGCCTGAGGAGAAGGTGATTGTGAGTTCTGCCCTCACAGAGGGGACCGGAAGCCCTGTGCGGGGTGGGGTGAGCCTGCCTTCATCAGGCCTTTCTGCCTGTTGCATTCCAGATCCGTTCTTCCCCCTCTCCTTTCTGGTGAACAGCTGGTTTCCAGGCATGCTGGACGATCTCTTTCAGTCTGTGTTCCTGTGTGCCTTGCTGCTCTTCTGGCTGTGCGTGTACCATGGGATACGGGTTCAGGTGAGCACCAGCCCTCAGCGCTGCCAGTCCAGACTCTGGCAGTAGTCCTTGAGGTAAACTTCTCCTTGAGAATCTGTCTTCAGCCTCAGTCAGCAGAAGCTTGCATGCTATGTGGAAATGCTTTTACCTATGATCTAGTATGGTCTGCTAGACGCTAATGGTTTGGTAGAATTACTAACTTATTTCTTACTTTTTTTGATTTTTAGGGAGAAAGGAAGTGTTTGACTTTCTATTTACCTAAATTCTTCATTGTTGGACTATTGTGGTTGGCTTCTGTTACACTAGGAATATGGCAGACGTGAGTAATTTTGTTATGTGTGAAACTTCAGGCATGAGAAGCATTTGACAAAGGTGGAAAGATCCACAGTCTCACTATATTTTGTGAACTCATCTGGAAAGGAATCTGTCACCAGGGTTTCAAGACTGGATAGTGTGATTTGAACTGAGGATTCATTTTTGCTTGAATGTCACGTCAGGCAACACAGTCCTTATAGTCTAGTTTGGAAAATGAAAAAGTATGTGTCATTTTAGCTTGCCCTTCAAAGTGGCAAAGACATTGTCTTTAGGAATGACGCTCAGGGGTCCTGGCTCATCCCTGCCCGCCAGAAGCTTTAGTTTCTCCTTGGGCTTACATCTGTAAACTCCCATCCCTGCACCAGCTCCCAAGGCTTGTTGATATTAGTAGTTTTGTCCTGTAAACTGGGACCACTGTAGAAGCCTGATGTGGGCACAGCCTGATGCATCCAAGTAGGATTTTCTATAGAAATGAGTTCCATTTCACGGGTATGATTTTGGCACTTGGCACGTCTGACTTCATGGCCCATGACAGCACTCAGCCCACCTCGTCTCCCTTCCCCGTCCCTGCCTGCCACCTCAGCTACCTAGTTTCATTTTAAAATGAGTTGCATGGTGGGGTGTCTAGGGGACTCTGTCGGTTAAGCGTCCGACTTCAGCTGAGGTCACGATCTTACATTTCATGAGTTTGAGCCCACATCAGGCTCTCTGCTCTCAGTGCAGAGCCAGCTTTGGATCCTCCGTCCCTATCTCTCTGCCCCCTTCCCTACTTGTGCACACTCTCGCTCTCAAACATAAGTAAACACTTAAAAAAAATGAGTTGCATGGAAGTTGGTATTTACATTTATAACTTTCTTTGTGTACTCAACTATTCCCAGTGCCCATGAATGCCATTGAAAAGGTGCCTGAAAACAGTTTTTGGCCTTGCAAGAGAAATAGTATAGGGATTTCTTTAAAATGAAAAATACTGCAGCCTCATAGTACTGATGACTATGGGAAAACAATTAAGTTTAGTAGCACCAGATGCATTTTCATTGTGAAATTTGGGGTTTCTTATAAATTTAGGATTATTTTTAAAAATCTTTTACTGTTGGTTAGCAAGGAGTTTATGTTAATAAGTTTCTTAAAAAGCCAAGTGAAAGTATAAAATGGAAAGTACTAGTTATTAATCTATGATATTTTTTATAATATTGTATTTTCAGAGTTAATGAATTACACGATCCAATGTACCAATATCGAGTTGACACAGGAAATTTTCAGGTAAGAATTATTAATGATGCCTGGTGTTTTTTTTAAATGCCGTTTTTCAAAATTACTGAACTTCGTAACTTAAATTGTGTTAGGGACATGAGCTCATTGGCTGGCACTTTGGGGGAGAATGCAGAAGGTTCATGGGTGCAAAATTTGGAAAAAGGTATTTGAATAGTATAAAAAATAAGCTTTTAAAAACAAAGTTGTTGCTTCCATTGCTTGGTATATGGTTGAGGCACAGAAGAGGTGTCAGATTTAAGAGCATTGTAGAACAATTAAGAAGACATTTTTGTTTGTTTAATTCTCTAAAATAGAGGAAGGTTTCCAGCTAATGAATGATGTGGCCAGGCCGGCTCTGTAGGCGTGCAACCCGGGCAGTCACAGGGCCCAGCACCCTGGGTGATGCTCTGCTCTTGCCAACCCAGAATTCTTTATACTTTCGAACAAGGGGTCCTATGTTTTTATTTTACACAGAGGTTCACAAATGGCAGTCAGCCCTGAGTACGGCTTTCCCTTGAGTCTCTAGGTTTATCTGCATCCCTCAGATAAACAGGTAGCCCCTGTCACACACAGCTGGCAGCTCAGCCCGGGTATGGATGTGCGTAGGGCTGGTGGGAGGCGAGGGGGGGGGGTGGGGGGGTGGGGGGGGTGGCGCCGCAGAGGGAGCCCTGGGAGGAGTCTAGGAGGGATGTTTCCAGCAGGGCAATCCCAGAGGCACAGAGTTGAACTCTGAGCTTGGTGACAGCCAGCATTTCTCTGATGCTTTGCAGAGCTTCCTGTGAAGTGATAAAATCTGTGGCTCTTTATGGGAATGGCCTCTGAGAAAGAGGGAAGTTTAGTGAATGATGGTATCTTGAAAGATGTATAATGCGTGTTGAGACTACACATGTCATAGCAAACAGAATAAGCCCTGATTCTTAATCGAATTTCAGCAGGGAAGTGCCAGTAGCCTTTCCATTCCATTACTTAGAAGTTTGAGGAGTTTTGAAGGTCAGTCAATGAATGCCTTTTGAGCAGCATGCCATGATTCTTGCTCTCAAAGAATGTGTGACCTTGTGAGGGAGAAAAAGCTTAGAAATAAGTACAGACCAGTATTGACAAGTGTGCAGTGTCCTGACAGCTGTATCCTTACATACAGTGGGCCCAAGTTACAAGTTATTTGTGTTTTGTCCTTTTTCTTTGTCTTTTATTTAGCCTTATAATGCTTTAATAAGTTTTTTGTGGGGAGGGGCTGCACCTGGAGTGGAGAGTAGGGGAGGCATTCTGGGCCAGGGAAGGGAGGAATTGTTCCAGACTTGTATGGGGCCACAGGGGGAGGAGGCCATGCAGGAGACCTGAGTCAGGGCAGACTCAATGGGGGCTGTGCTCGGGAAGGGCACCCGCACCCTAGGAAGGCTTGAGGCCCTGTGTATGAGGGGCTGGGCTTCAGAGAAGCCTTTTCTCCCTGAGGGCAGGGCACTAAAGGAAGGGACAGGGAGGAGCGGCTTTGACACATTCTTATGAAGATTCTACAGACCCCAGTGATGGATCACATACTGGGCTGTAGGTTAAGCATAATTCCCCAGATTTAGATGAAATAATATAAATTCATGCTAATCTGTTACTGGAGCTTTTGTCTGGTCCAGTCCCCTCATTTTTCATATGAGGAAACTGAGGGCGGTGAAAGGTCTTGCCTGAGGTCACTTGGGGCCAGTACCTGGGCCAATGTGCCCAGCTCCCTGGATGGCCTTCGGAGTAAAACCTGTGTCCTGGGGGCAGCATCCCAGCCTGTTTCCCTCTGTAAAAGGGGGCAATGCTGCAGTCTTAAAGAGTTGTTGTGTGGGTTGAATTGACCAGGAATTCAAAGCACATGGCCAGCACTTAGAAGGACTTGAGCAAGGCAGCTGTCACCTGTCCCCTTCTCAATCAGTGACCTACGTCTGTTACTAGAGAAAACACTGGAAACCAGAGACTTCTAGGAAGCTGAAAAAAGCTGAAGACCCAACACTGGTGTATTGAGCACCTGCTACGTCCCAGGCCCTGTGCTAGGAGCTTTCCATGTGTCATGGAAGGAGCTTGGATTCTCGCTCATCTGATGAACGAGGGCTGGGGATGCCCACCCAGGTGAGCCACCCGTGCTCACAGATAGGGTGAGAGGCTGGGTCTGGATAAGGAAGTCACAGTGGTGGGAACACATCCTTGTTCTGTGTTATGGAGTGACCTTCAGGATTCTAGGCTCCTTTTAAAAATGTTTGGTTTTCCTGCTTGTGGTGGTATTGGAAAGAGGAGCAGCACTGAGCCCCTGTTCTTATTCGATTGCCCATCTTGTGTCATTCTAGGGAATGAAAATTTTCTTCATGGTGGTGGCAGCTGTGTATATTTTATACCTTTTGTTCTTGATAGTGCGGGCCTGTTCCGAGCTACGTCACATGCCTTATGTAGGTAAGTGCCACATCACAAATTGCCCAGGGCAAGGTGAGCCAGGAGTTGACCACACATGGTGGGAGGAGTGGGTGGGAGGAGTCCACCCAGCAGGAGGCCTGACCTGGATGGGGACCCATCGCATTCCCTCAGGCTAGAGACCAGTGCCTTTGGTCCCTGGGGAGGTCTGGTATCAGGGCTGACTGGGTAACTGTGAGCCTTTTGGACAGTGCCTTAGGCCAGCACTGAAGGGAGGCCTGTGGGGTAGAAGCCACCTGGGGCCCTGGGTGCCATTGTGGCTTTGGAGCTGCCTGGATCCTTCCAGAATCATACCTGTATAGAGGAGGTGGCCATTGTGGTTTTCCTGGTCCTGAATCCGGGCAACTCACCTGATCTCATAGGATCCTTTCCTTCAATCCGTCACAACCAAATAATAATGGCCATGGTCTCTCTGGGAGGTGGGATAGCATTTCTTCTGGGCTTCAGGTACACACAGGCTTACAGTCCAGACAGAGGAGGGGTTTTGTTCAGGAGGCTTTGTTTATTTTTGTTTTTATTTTTAAGGTCTCTGAGCTGAAAATGGAATTTACTTCCAATGTGGTTTAACGGGGTATTTATTTCTTTTTCAGATCTCAGGTTAAAATTTTTGACTGCATTGACTTTTGTAGTACTTGTCATTAGGTAAGAAGACTTCATTTTTTTGAAAGAAACAAAACCGTGAATTTTATTTTCCTACCATGAATATCTTTCTCCCCCTTTTACAAAGTTAACTTTAGGGCATTTCTAGCCAAACATATTCACTGGGTCAGAGAGCCTCTTGCCCAGGGCAGGCGCTGAGTGTGCACAGTGGTGGAGCGAGTACAGTTGTGTTGAATGTGCCCTGGGGAATGAAGAATGTTGACTTGAACCCAGCCGGTCCAGTGCTGGGGGAGCTCACTACTTGCTCTGATGTCACCATGTAGGTGGATCAGCCACAGAGCAACTCAGGTTAAAGAATTAGAACACCACGCATGTACTTGGCACCTGGCATCCTTTTGGTGCTCTACGTAGAGGACTAAGTACCATAGGTGTCCTTGAACCCCATGTGGTGGCCCCGACAGGAAGGGATGCTGTACCTGGAGACTACGAAGGCCCAGGTGACCCAGTTGTCCCTGTGAATCAATGCCAGATCATTGTTCGGTCGTTTGTGGTTTGTCTCTTTCTGCTAAAATCAAAATCCAGAGGGAAAGAAATCTAGTTACCTGCTTTTCTCTCTTGGTTGTTTGGGTGGCGAATAAATGGCAGCCACACTGGGCTCTGAGAGGCCAGCTTTGCAAGGAGGCGCTGAGGTCCCCGGCTGCTTGAGCAGGCAGACTCCTGTGGGCACCTGCGTCCCTTCCCTTTCCCAGGTTGTGCACATCACTCATCACACTGTGTGAACTCAGCGTGGGCTTCCAAGTGAGATCCTAAAGAATTTGCGTTTGCCTGAAAACAACAGTGCCCGTATCACGCAGGCGGGCCCTCTTCATCTCTTGGTGCGTGTGTTGTCTCCCACCTCTCCCATGCCTCCTCTCACACACTCCGTCTCTCACACACGCGCTCTCTCACACACCCTCACGTCCTTCAACACCTACCCATACTCCTCACACACCTCTCACACAGTCACACACACACTCTCACACACTCTCACACACACTCTCACCCTCTCACACACACACCCTCGCCCCCCCCCCCCCCCCCCCCCAGTCCTTACCCTCCTGCTACCCAGTGCACAGGTCAGGAGTGGGATACTTGTAGTGCCCTCCGAGGAGTCTTAGAAGTTGTTATGCCTTCATGGTCTTTCTTCATACAGGTTCAAGGGGATTCGTTTATTTGCCCAGCAGACCTGTACCGAGTGTCTGCTCCCTGGTCAGCAGGCAGACATGTTCCTCCCGATGGTGGTGGTTCTACTCCAGGGGAGGAAGACGGTGACAAGTAAATAGCAGTCCCGTCGTGAAAACATATGTGATGATGGCAGGAGAGGCTGTGCTGCAGGTGGGGAGGGGAGAGAACATCTCTCTGAGGAGGTGACGGAGGCCTGACGATGAGCCCTGGAAATACATGGGCGCTGGGGACAGCAGGTGGCTTGGGGAGGAGAAGGAGAGGAGACATCGCAAGAGGGGAGGCCGGGAGGGAGAGAGGCCACCGGAGAGGTCAGGGCAGGGTCCGCAGGCCGCCATGAGGAGTCCCAGTTTGTTCTCGGCGATGGGAACCCTTTGGAAGGGTCGAAGCCCAGAGGTGAAGGCTTAGGTTGTCAGCGATCAGTCAGGCTCCCTGTGGAGGACGGGCTGCGGGGAGGGGAGACGAGCACAGGGGAGCGGGTTCGGAGGCTGCGGAGCTCCGTGTCAGGACCCTCGGTGGTGGCGCGCGGCCGAGGGCGGGTGTGGGGTGTGGGGTGTGCGCACAGGGGTGCGACGCCGCCTCACCGTGAGAACCCCGCGCGGAGGAGGGGCGCGTGCCCGAGGAGCCGCGGGCTCCCCTCCGGGCGCTGTCGGCTGCTGTGGGGACCCGTCTGGGAAGCGTCCTCGAAGGCGGCTCGAGAAGGGAAGGAGGACGCAGCGGGCGCTTCCGGCCCCCGAGGCGAGGCTGCGACGCGGCCTGTGTCAACGTTAGCCGATTCTACCCCAGCCAAGGCAGGGTTGGTGTGCGCGTGCGCGTGCGCGTGTTCGGGCGCGTGTGGGCGCGCGCGTGCGCGCGCACTCGGGCCGTGCAGACCTTGTAGCGAATGGACGGTGTGAATAGGGTGAGTGGAAGGAGCTCTGGGAAGCTAGTGCCACTTCCTCGTGTATTTTTACTTACTGTTCCTACCCCCTTTTTTCCAGCATCGTCATCCTTTATTTAAGGTTTGGAGCGCAAGTATTACAAGACAATTTTGTAGCTGAACTGTCAACTCACTACCAGAATTATATCCTTTCAATGGGAGGTGGCCGCCGGCCTTCAGGAACACGCTCAGCGTGGAGTGGTTAGCGTGTTAGGTCTGCCAACGTGAAGAAGACGCGGGCCCCTGCGCTGTGGTGCCCTGTGTGCTGCGGCCCCGCCACCGCCCTCCCCTGCCCTCCCCCGCGGGCAGCGGCCCAGGCCCAGCAGGGCCAAGCTGTCCCAAGGGACTCCCGCTCCCCAGCTGCTCTCCCCGCCACCCTGCTCTCCTGTCCGCCTGCTGGGGATTCTTTAGGAACCCAGGCTCCATCCAGAGCCTCGCCTCAATCCCGGTGCCCGCTTCTGCCCGCAGAGCACCGAGGGAGACTGAGCCTGATGGGAGAGTCCTCTGTCCCCATCACTGGGGTGTGTCCAGCTGCAGTGTCCACAGGTGGTGGAGATTAGGGCGGTTTAAGCCTGTGTCCCCAGAAAGGGCTCAGAAGTCCCGGCTCCCAATGTGCCTGGGGCCAGTGGGGTGGGCTCCTGGGCTCCGAGCTAAACCTTCGGCTGTCTGGCAGCTTAAGTGTTCTTGCTGCACCCTCCCCTCCCTTTCTGTGATGGCATCCATCAGGGGGCGCTTTGGAGTTTTCATCCCTTATATCTCAGGTTCTTCCCCTGGGCCTTTGTACATCCTTAGAGTTCATGCAGGATTTGTCAGACTTCAGTGACTGAATTTCACACTAAACTTTTATCAGAGGAGTCCGTAATGCAGAGAAGGCGAAGAGAAACTGGTTCGAGAAACTGTTTCCCGTTCTTCCTTTCAGTCTTGGTTTACCCATATGCATGCGTGGCCTTTCTGCCCTTTGGTCCTGCCACCTCCAGAGGTTTCCATGAAAAGAAGACAGACGGTGCACCTGTTGTTCACAGGTGACCTTGAAAGGTTATTGTAACGTCCAGCTGTGGGCTTGCCCTGTGGCTTCCTGCCGTCTGGGCTGTGCAGCACTGAGGTACTCACTGCTGGTTAGCAGTAGCAAGGACTGCAGATGGTTGGACGGAGGCAGCCAGACTGAAAGCAAAGACGCCAACTGAATACGCAGTGTTTGGGGCTGCTTATTTCCCTTAACCGGTATCACCAGCTGAATTCTTATCTTTCTATGGCTTGTTGAACTTTTACCTCTACACTTTGGCCTTCGTGTATTCTCCATCGAAGAACGCCCTATATGGTAAGCCTCTCCTGGGGCCAGGACGCTGGCCAGATAGCTCCACAGAAGTTCAGGACCCACCTCCTGGGTCCCCTGTTAGTGCTGGGCACTGGGTCTCTTTTATTCATTCATTCATTCATTCATTCATTCATTCATTCATTCATTCTGTATATTTATTTTTTATAATTTAATCCAAGTTAGTTAGCACATGGTGCAACAATGATTTCAGGAGTAGATTCCTTAAGCCCCTTACCCATTTGGCCCATCCCCCGCCAAACCCCTCCAGCAACCCTCTATTTGTTCTCTATGTTTAATAGTCTCATGTTTTATCCCCCTCCCTGTTTTATATTATTTATGCTTCCCTTCCCTTATGTTCATCTGTTTTGTATCTTAAAGTCCTCATATGAGTGAAACTGTATGATATTGGTCTTTATCTGACTGACTTATTTCGCTTAGCATAATACTCTCTAGTTCCATCCACATAGTTGCAAATGGCAAGATTTCATTCTTTTTGTTTGCTGAGTAATACTGCATTGTATATATATACCACATCTTCTTCATTCATCCATCGATGGACATTTGGGCTCTTTCCATACTTTGACTATTATTGATAGTGTTGCTGTAAACATTGGGATGGGCACCATGACTGTTTGGCAGAGAGAGACACGAGGTCAGTTGCAGCGTGGGCTCTGAGGCATTAGAACATGGTTATGTGCTGTGTTATTACATAGTTAGTGGGTCTTAGCACATATGAAGTCAAGTCTGTTGGAGACCAGTGCCATGGCCATTCAAGGAAAGCCAAGGTGCCAGCTCCCCCCCCCCCCACCCCCCAAAGAAGAACTAAACTCTCACACAGGCAATGAGAAGGATGAGAACCTTCTGGAATGTGGGCAGGGAGATAGCCTTTCGGGACCACCACCTGACTTTCATGTTGTGTGAGCTCTCAAAGTGCCTTCATGAAAATGTCTTGTTTGAGCCTCACAGCATCTTTATGATGAAGATGCAGTTACTCCCATTTGAGGTGAAGAAACCAGACAGAGGCTTGCTTCCCAAGGGCGGGAGGGAGGGCAGGCACCTCTGGTCTCCTGGGCATTTTCCGCCCCTGCTACCTGTGCGGACTTGGGAGAAAGTAGCCGGGTTGCAGCTCCTGTCCGAGGGCTCCCCTGATGCCTCTTTTCTCCCGGTGCTTCCACCAGTCAGTCTGCCCGGTGGCCTGCCCGGTGGCAATGCTGCCCCTGGCTTGTACATGAGAAAGCACGCTGGGGAGGCGAGATTTGTTCAGGTCACATAGATAATAAATGTTGGAAGCTGGGATTTGAATCCAGCCCTTTCTACTCCTGTCCTTTTTCTGTAGCATCCTGCCTCCCTAGGCTCATGCATGAAAATGCTCTTTGTTGGTTTTCAGAGTCCCAGCTGAAAGACAACCCTGCATTCTCCATGCTGAATGACTCCGATGATGATGTGATCTATGGGTAAGTCACTGCCTCTCTGAAAGCTGTGCTATAGCAAGCACTCGGCCTGGGTGTATGGAACAGGTGTTAACAATCCTAAAATGATTTTCAAGGTATTATGACCTTTCTTTTACCTGGGAGTGTCCTGTGATTCCATGGTTTTCTGTTTTCACATTGTTCTGACTAGATGGAGTGGCATTCCTTTTTTTGAACACTTACCACGAGTGGTGACCACAGGAGGAACAGTTCATTCTGGCGTTGAGCCCTGGTGCTTGATGGGGGGGGGGGGGGCAGTTGGCTATAGAAATGGGGAGCACAGAGCTATGAATGTGTTCTTGCTAGAATGGCATGTCAGTGTGGAAGAGGAGAATAAATGAGGCGCTGTCAAAAGCCGAGTGGCTTCAAAGGTCTCTTCTGTGACAGGAGTGACTATGAAGAGATGCCTCTGCAGAACGGCCAGGCCATCCGGGCGCAGTACAAGGAGGGGTCTGAGAGTGACTGAGCCTCGGGCTGTCCTGCAGCACCGCTTCCTGGCCCTCCGTGCTCCTGCTGGTGTTCAGGCTTGTGTCGTGAGCAGAGATTTCCCGGTCCTTACTTGTTTACGTATTTTTGAAAGGAAAACCAAAACCAAGGATAAATTTAAACATTGGGCCAAATTTATTGTTAGAGTGGCTACATTTGTTTGGGAAGAGAGGTGCTGATGAAAAGTGTAAACAGGCAGATCCTTTTTCAAGGGTTTCAGATGAGAAAGGATTTGTTTTTAGTGGTGAGGAGGAAATTACTCCTGTTTTTAGTAGGTTTTTTTTTTAAATAATTTGCTAACTCCAAGTCCACGGAAAGCCCTTATGAATGAAGTTGTCAGCATGGTGACGTTCTCTCTCTTCCTTTTTTCTCTGCCCTGTACCAGTTTCGACCCTTTAAACTCTAAGGGAAGCCTATTTTTGTGCCTGTCTCATGAGGGCAGCCTGAGTGGCCAGCGCTCTGGATAACCACGCATGTTAAGTGACTCGTAACTTGTCTGTTGTGTGAAATTTGTGTCATGTCTCACTAGAGAAATGGTGGGCGAGCCGGTTCTAGCCCTTCACTGCCCACCCCCCACCCTGCCCCCGGGGGCGGAACTGGCATTGTGGGCTTCTGAGGAGGACTGGGTGAGCTTCATAGGAAAGGGTAAGAAAATTGACAAGTGCCAGCTCTTGTTGGGAGAGGTCTTGCTACCATACAGTTTTCCAAGAGCCTGTGTACACACGTGTGTGCATGTGAGGGTTACATGTATGAATATGAATGGATGTTGCTGTGATTGGGGTGGGGAAGAGGGTATCCATTACAGTTCCCATGAGCTGTAGTTTCTACAACTCCATTAAAGATGACACCCTGTGGAACTTTATTTTTTTCATAAAAGCTAAACAAAGGATCGATAAAATATTATAGTTTCTTTACTGAAAAAAGGTTTTTCAGTTCCTCATTTGGAACCTAAATGAAAGAAAGTAAAACATTTTTGATGACTTGTGGAAGGAAGCACATCTTTGGGTAGAAGGTCACTTGATGGGAATCATGCCCCACCCTCTCAGCCTCATACGGTGGCCTGGGAAGATGATGGCTTGCTCTGGAAAAGAAAAGTTGTCTGAATCTGTGGCATCACAGAAGGCCCTGGAGAGTTGCCAGTTCCTTTTTGTCAGAGACTAAGTAGAAGTCTGGTATAGATACCTCCTTTGCTTTTCCTTTGACACGCACAATAATGTCTGTCTTGAACTGTTGACATACGATCATTGCTAACATCCTGATTGATGGCATGGCACAGGATAGGATTGTTCGGCTCTGCAAACAGTACCTACATTTTCTTCATCTATGCATTAACTCTTAGATTACCAAGCTAAAAATCGGATTTCACTTTAGACAATGCTGGAACCTTTTAGAGGTTCATGAGAGACTATTCATTATGACTTTACCTCTTTGTGTTTAATTTAAACTTTAGTGATAACGTACCTTTAATATGGATTCCATTTAAATTTGTTTTTAAAACCCTGTAAATATGAAAGTTTGAATTAAAACAACTGTATTATTGCAAGGGTAATTCGAGTTTACATGGTTTTTACATTTTCAATGGTGTGATTTTTTTTTTTATTGTATTCAGTGGTATTGGAAAAACTTTTCTGTTACCAAATTTTTCTTCTACTAACTATAAATAATTTTATGTAAATTGATGAAAACTTACTTGGACTGATTAATGTATTCTAGTATGTGATATAGTTTACAGGTTTTAATCATTATAAAATAACTGTCCATAATTTGGAATGCTGTTATTTATCAGTAAACTACTTGAGGCATTTAGCCATACACGTTAGAACTTTTTAAACCTTGTCTTTGTCCTGTAGTATAATTATAAACTGATGACTGATAATCTTCATACTTGAGTCTTCATGGTATCAAGTCAATGAAATGAAAATATGGGAGTATTTATTTACTTTTTATAACTAAGCTGGAGACAAAAAAGGTATAAAAGTAAGTACTTAAAGGGAAAATGGTTCTTTGTTAAATCGTGCATTTTGGATCTCTGGTGCATCACACGTATCAACAAATTACACACTCCATGTAAAAATTTGCTTAAAGTATATAGCATTTAGCATGTATTATATATGCCGTAGATATTAGGTTCAAACACTAAAGTCTGCCGGAAACTTTCGGCAGTAGCAAGAAAAAAACTTTTTCTTCTTTGGAGAGTATCAAAGTTTTGCAAAACTTAAATTATAAATTCAGAGGGCTGACTTCAGTTCTTGCATGGTAATGGCTTGTATAACATCATCTTTGGGATAATTTTTTATACTGGTCCAGTCTAGGGGAATCTGGAAGGTGCCTGTCGGTATTTCAGTTTCCCTAGGGAGAGCATCATTATCCATGTGGGTAATAGGTCTGCTTGATTTATTATTAAATCATTACAGCAGTGAAGTGATGCAGTTTTCTCTCTCTTAAGCCCCATTTGAAAGGCTAGAGAAGGGGATATATAAAATATATTCAAGGTTTGTAAGATTGTTCCTGTACATAATTACAGATTGCAATAAAAGTTAAGATACACTATGTAAACCCAGCCCACTAAATGGGCAGGTTACAAGACAAATGTCACCAGCCTCAAGTATTTCCTGAACTATTTACTGAAGGTACAGTTGTTAAATGGGTTACGGTGTGGTCAGTGACTTGTTTCCTGGAATCCTTCTCACAGGGTAAACCACGGGAGCTCATAGACAGGATGACAAGAGATAGCTAGTACATACTTAAGTCACTAAAGAATATTTATGTATTTTGAGGATTTTAGAAACCAGTTGCCTTAGAGGTTAGACTTTTGGAAAAAAAAGATGTTAATCTTTTCCCCAGGCCAAAGGGAAGTCGCTTTCGTCTGTGACATCTTGTTATCCTGTTCATGTTGACCTGACAGGTTTTAGATATACTGGTAACTATAATACCACACAATGAAACACAGAATTTTCTGCTACTGAAAACTGCCTTTTTACAAAAAGCCTGTAAATATTTGTAAAATAAAAACAACTTTAAGCTCAGAAGAACGAACTACGTATTAGGTCTTGGAACTGTGTCAGTGAGCACAGTAACACCTGATCACAGAATGATCATTGTAATCAATCAAAAGTGAATAAATGTTTGTTTATGGCAAACTTACACTTTGGAAATGGCTTCATTCTGAGACTGCCTTTCTGGTAAATGTTAATAAATTTGAAACATTCGGTCCTTATTTATATGTGATGTATTTGCTCTTGTGTGTGGAGTTAATTTGGCCATTCAGACATGAGTGCTTCAGGGACAAAAGGAGAGCTTTTTTCATTTCAGCAAGTGGATATAGCAGCCTGTCTTTATTACAGTGTGAATGTGTCTGTGGATGAGCACTGAGAGGAGGTCACAGACTGAGGCTTGGGGCCCACCCCTCCCCTTACTTGGATAAGATTTTAAATCAGATAACCTCCAAACATGTTTACTGACTTATAAATAATGGTCTAATTGTGGACACAAAGTGAATGTTATGAAAGCATCTTGGAAGCCCGGATGTACTAAAACATGTTTTTGGTGATTGATTGCTACTGAAAAATGGAGACTGGGCAGCATGTGGGGACCAGAGCTCTCCGGCTGGAGTAGGAACCAGCTCACCCACTCCCAGAAGCCAGTGGAATCCTGGTCCTGCGGGTAAAAGCATCAAATCATTGTACTGAGAAGACCAAAGCCAAACTGTAACTTTTCCTTTTTTGTTTTTGCAGTTTTAGATTCTGAAGTCACTAATGACATTGAAAGAATTCATTTGTGGTGTTATTTAGACTATGAAGAAAAACACAAACTTTAAATTGGAATAATTTATTACTCTAACCAAAGTACAAAGTGTGGAAAATTAGTGTATCTGAATCATTCAGAGTAGAGAAAGTTTCAAACTAGCAGATTTCAGTTTTTAGCACCTTTGAAAAGAAATAGTTAAGACGAGTGGCAGCAGAGGCCTGACTGCCTGGGATGGCAAGTCCTCGGACCTGGGGGTGCTGTTCGCAGAACAGGGCCAGCCTTCGGCTTTTCTCTCCATCTGGAGAGCGCCCCGAGGACCACGCTGAAGGAGCACGAGAAAGGCGTTCACCGGCCTCCCGGAGGGTCGGCCGCGGCTCAGATGGACAGCCCGAAGGCGCTAACGATGCAGTACATGGTCTTGTTCTCCCACCGCACAGTGCAGCTGCCTGTGGGGAAGAAGGCACGGCGTCACTCACCTCAGGAAGACGGGGGCTCGCTAGTCTGACTTGTCACCTTTCTTCACGGCACACAAAGAAAGCAAGCCAGTAAGTCTCTTCTAGGAAATGTGTTAAAGGTGAGTCTAATAATAAGCATGCATTCAAAAAATTTGTTTTGAGAGAGAGAGAGAGAGAGAGAACGCAAGCAGGGGAGGGGCAGAGAGAGAGGGAGACACAGAATCTGAAACAGGCTCCAGGCTCTGAGCTGTCAGCACAGAGCCCAACGTGGGGCTCAAATTCATGAGCCACGAGATCTTGACCTGAGCCGATGTCAGATGCTTAACTGAGTCACCCAGGCGCCACTAATAAGCATGCATTCAAACACGGGAAATGTCCAAGCACACACTTCACAAAATACTGCACTGAATGATCTAGATCTCAACAGGATCAAGGAGGCGCCTCAAGGCCTTCAGGGAAAAGAAAAGCCCACGACAAGCCTTCACAAAACACAGGGAAAACCATACCGTCCGTAGAGCTGTCCCAGAAGCAGGAACTTGCTGTGTGTAACCCTGCTCCGTTCTTCTGCATAATTACACAGGTCACTTCAATTAAAACAAACTTTTTATTAGAGAGATACACTTGGCAACCCTACTTTAGCCTACTCTGGGCATATACATGCAGATCACGTGGTTGATGTGCACGATAAATATTATCAGGGTAGATTGGTCCTATGACAGTGACACATCACACCCTTCCCATTCCTTCACCACATGCCTGTTCTAAAGCAGCTGATCTGCAATGCTGGGAAATCCTGTGCCATGCGCCCTGCAACTGTTCCAGCCAGGCGGGTGGTAATGCACACGACACCGCGACCAACTGCTACTGGGAACTTTGAGGTCAGATACCACACTGCCACACGTGCCTCTCATCAGTATATATGATGAGTATATATGAGAAGAACCACCGACAGTATATATGAGAAGCAAAAATGCATTACCGATGTATTTAAATGGCTTGCCCAGCTTGGTGAGTTGGCTTAAAGTCTGTTCAACTACGTTTGTGGTCCACTGGTTCACTTTGCTGTGCTGATAGGCGTTGCCGCCGATTGCACTTTCTATAGCCTAGAACACAAAGGACAGAGGTCACTGCTGGCAGAACACAGCCAACACCTTCCAGGTAGTACTGAGTTCATCACCCTAAGAACTGCTAAAATACAATCTACCTGAAACGTAAGCTTATTTATCACCATGAGGACTCTTGTGCAAATACATCCTTTGCTTATCAGTGTTCTATTTCATTAAGGTTTATATTCATTTTTAAAAATCCACACTTATATAGAGTCTGTCAAATTTTAAACACATTTTGACTGAATTTAATGTTTACTGTTGCAGTTGGTACTTGGAGATAATCAATACTTTGCCTACTGAGGCTAGAAAATATTTCCCTTTGTCCTTTTTTTTTTTTTTTGAGAGAGAGAGAGTGAGCGAGCACGCAAACGGGGGGGGGGGGGGGGGGGGGGGGCAGAGTGAGAGAAAATCAGGCTCCACACTCAGCACAGAGCCTGAAGCGGGGCTTGATCCCACAACCCTGGGATCATGACCTGAGCCAAAATCAAAGAGTCGGATGCTCAACCAACTGAGCCACCCAGGGGCCCTTGCCTGTTCCTTTCTTAAAAATATAGTAGATATAAGACTTTATATGGGTTGTCTGTACAACTGACAATGCACAAACCTATCCAAATAATCATGTATTCAAAAATACTTCCTTTATCCAGCATCTTCTGGAACTATGTTAACACAGAAGTACACTTTTCAGATTACAAAAGAAAGACCCCTATATATTATAAAAATTATTTTAAGTTTATGATGAATTTCTCTATCTGAAATTCCTCGTCTTTTTCTGTGTTGCGTCCCGGTGCGGGCTCATGTTATGTACGTATGTATGTATTCAGGAATACATATGGCCGCTTGCCCCTACTCTTGCTGTGTAGTGAGGCTGCAAATCTGTAGTCAGGCTATTACCATCTGAAGATTTTCTGGGCCTTTTACGTTGGTTGCCAGTGTGCCTGCCTCTAAGCCACTTCCTTCTCTACCCCTTTTCTAACTTGCTGTGCTGGAAACCAGAAACCTGAGTTCTGATGACAGTTGTGACCTAGATAGAATGTAAACATTTGGTGAGGGCCCAGTTCTGTCCTCAGAGAAGCAGAAAAAAACAGTCCTGGGCTCAGAGCTGTGCACATTGGAGACGGATTAGGGTCTGTTGTCTGGAACATAAGCTCAGTGATCTTGCTTTTGAGGAACAAAGAGCTACCTAAGTCCCACCCTGGTTTCTACCTGTCTGTCCCGGGACTCTGAGTGGTGACATGAAACACACCACATGTAGCACCTGGCCTTCCTCTACATCTTGCCCCCACCATTGTCCTAGCTCCTTCTCATCCTGACATGTTCTGCCCCCCTCCCCAGCTCTGGGACTGGGAGATAGGCACTCCTGGTTTAAGGGGACCTGGTTGTTAGAAGATCTGGACATTGGTCAAAGAAAGGGGGAGGCACCACTCAAGCTCAACTCTGGCAACTGTCCACATACCCTTTGGAATTCAGTGTTTTTCAGGGAGGAGGAAAACTCCACTTTTGGACGCACCCAAATTTATTACAACCCAATCCTTAAAATAGCTCAAGTGAAGAATTAACCTACTGCCAGGGGTGAAAAAGCTGTTGAGGCCGGTGACCACATGAAGGTACTACAGGATATTACTTCAGGCCTCCACGGGGCCTGGGAAGGTCTACTCTCAACCATACCTGCTGCAGGCAGTAGAGTCTAAGAGGAGGCCGAAAACCAGCGAGAGCAAAGGGGACTTCACAACAAGCCAGCCCCACGTGTCACAGGTCCTGTGTGGCTCCCCCCACCCGTGTTCCGTAAGAAACATCATGTGTAGGAAAACTGTGAAAAGCACACCACTACAGATCCTGCACGACCACCAGGAGATCACGTGGGACGGTGAATAATGTACATGGTAGAACAACGACATTCTGCTTTTTGGTGTTGGGTCACGAAAACAGGTTGTGATTCTTCATTATTCTGGCGTTCGTTAGTAATCTGTTTGCATTAGAGTCAATTCCCCATTACACATATCTCAACTGGTAACTATTTTTAAATTTTTTTTTTAATATTTACTTTTGAGAGAAAGAGACAGAGTATTGGGGGGAGGGCAGAGAGAGAGGGAGACACAGAATCTGAAGCAGGCTCCAGGCTCTGAGCTGTCAGCACAGAGCCTGATGCGGGGCTCGAACCCATGAAGCGTGACCATGACCTGGGCCGAAGTTGGCCACCCAACCAACTGAGCCACACAGGCGCCCCTCAACTGAGACTGTTAAACTTCAATCATCTAATGGCTTTCTCCTGGCCAATGGCTTCAGTCTGGTCTCAATTTACACAGGAAGGGAAGGAGATGAGGAATAGCTTTCTGGCCTCATTCCTGCCCCAGGCTCCCCCAGTGCTCTGCACTACAGCCCCATCAGCCTCACTTCAGTCCCTCAAACATACCAAGCACAGTCCCACCACAGGGCCTCTGAACACGTGTAATGCCTGGAACGTCTACCCCCTCTTCTTGCAGAGTTAACACCACTCCTACTCATTCTCCAGATTCTAGCTCCAAGCTCACCAGATGGGTCAAATCCTTCATAGCACCACTTGCTATAGCAGTTACCACACAGGGAATGCAAGTTTACAATTCCCAGTGTCATTGACAGGTGCCTGCCTTCCCCTGCCCCATACTGTAAAGTCCTTGAAGGTCGGTCCCTAATGCCCCCTTGCAATGTACTTTTTAAATGAATGAAGAACAAATATCCTATTTTGTCTTCCACTGTCTTCCATGCATCCACTGGGGCACGGTCAATAATGATAAAATAGGTAGTTTAGGAATATACGAAAAATAAGCAGGTAAGCCCCAACTGGATCACCAGGTCTTAAGTGACTGGAAGTTACTCATTTTTTTTATATACTCTTTATTCAACACCAGAAACATTTATTTGTATACCATGACAGGAGTCTTTTATGCTAAAAGGTTACAGAATCAAACCTTCGTAACATTCAATAATAATGTCAGTACATACAGTTTCCTGTCTGGTTTAAAATATATAATTTACATAATATGGGAGTAATTCTTATCTACATATTCACTGACGTAAAAACTGTTATTTTAAATGCCAAAACACACAGGCTCAGCTGAAACAATTCCAAGGCAGTATTTAAAACACGTTATTTTACTCATAAAGCCGTTAATCAACATTTAAAAAATAAGCATCTTTCCTCTTACCTCTTTTACAATGTTGCTCACTTCATCAACAACAAAAGCAGTCTGTAAGGAAGAAAATTAGTTAAGTTTCATGGCTTTAAAAGATCTGTTTCCACTGCACTGATTAATGCACATTTAGGTAATGAACATAATTTAGAAATGAAGACTTAGAAATAACTGAACTAGATTGTTCATTTTACCAAGGAAAACACTACAATGAGGCTCAGAAACACCAAGTGGCTCTTCGAGAATCGCAGAGCTGGTACAGTCAAGAGTCTAGACAACGTATATAATTTAAAGGTTTTTGCTTTGTTTTAATCATGCCGTGGTCCAAAAGACTGACTCCGCTTTAGATTCAATCTCTCTAGCCATTTCAACTGGTTGCTGGGATCATTAACAAATACAAAAGTTGACTGACCGACTGGATTTTTGTTTACATGAGTGAACACTCTGCCTGATCAAACTCATTAGGAGGTTTGACACTTAAGACATTTCTGTTTCTGCTGTGAACCACCATTAGCGATAAAGTACAATGATTAAACTACTTCTGATAATTCTGTCTTCTTCTCCATGCTGTCGTACCTCAAGACTACAGAACCAGCTGCTAGCACAGCTGTTCTCCACAGGTGTGTCAGGATGAGCTGGGCTGCTGCAGTAATCTAGAGGCAGAGTTTACAAATGGGTTTTCTTTACACATATCGTACATGTGAATGGGTACAAGGTTCTGTCTGAATCCTGGGAACAATACTTAGCTCTGGACATTCCTTCTAGAGGGCAGCCCGAGGCCCTTAGTCATTGTGAATCCTGGTGGAATAAAGTCAGAGCACCCTGCTTTTGGCAGGGAGTTTCCCTCCCAGCTGGGACGCTGTCCACTGTGGCCCCGTCTGAGCAATGCCCCTTTCTTTCCAGGAGGATCACGAGCAGACTGCCTTGAAGCCCTGTCACTGGCTCTGCTCAGAAGGCATACTTGGGAGACAAAGCCAACTCACCAAATGATGAAAATTTGCACTATCTTACAGGTTAAATGACTTCTTGAGATTTAAAGGATCCTTCCAGGGGACTTCAGTGATCCTAAACCATACAGGAAAATCCCTGTGTGACTATCCACATTGCTAAAATATGGAAAAGGTTGAGGGGCATTTCAGTGGAGATTTAGTGGAAAGTAGAGCAGTTGTACAGAATCCACTGGGCAATTTCAACTTCTACAAGAAATAGGAACAAGGAGTTGAGAATAGTCTTACGAAGGTCCAGATATTTATATGAAGTTAGAGGATATGCAGAAAAGGCTTAGTTCAGAAGCTGTTAGGACTGGCATCCATTAGTAAATACCTAAGGCACGCCTACTAGGAAGAAGTTGCCCTCTTATCATGCAAGGGCCTAGGGCTTTATCTCCTGTAAAACACATGCTCTGTTCAGCCCCTTCAATCCTCAGATCTGTAAGTGAGATCTGGAATAATGAAGTCACTTAGCCACCTCATTGGTGGGAGAGCCAGAATTGAAATGCCAGTATTAAGAGACTTCTCTTACGGGGTCATTTCCATTTTTAAAGTTTTATAGATATTCCTATAATATGAGCCATTTTCCTACATTAGTTTACAGGGAAAAGCTTTTCCTTTGCTAGCTGCTTACGCACCATGGATCCACTTGGTTTTTTACCAGCACTGAAACACATGATTGTGCTGCCAATTCGCATGGTACAAGCATTAGAATTTTTCCCCCTCTAAACATCCCTGCTTAAACTAAGTTTCAAAAATGGTAAAATAGCAAACCTTACCAAATTCGTCTATCCTTTTTATTTTTGACAGGCTGCATAATCTGTAGGACTCTATTTCAACAAAAATTACTACTTAGCAAGGAGAAAATGGGCAGCAAGAATTATTACTTAGCAGGAAGAAAATGGGCAAATATTTTTGTATAATAGTAGCATCCATCAGCTATAGTCCCTGAATGCATGTTAAACTGAAGGAAAGCCATGTTACCAGCCCGCTGTTAGAATGTCTTCTGCTTGGCAAATAATTGTGTGCTTTACCCTGCTGCTTCTTCATTGAGGCAAGAAGAGATTATTTTTCCCAAGTAGGAGTTATCATACTGACATCTCAAACTCAAAATGAAACCTAAGGGATGGTGGCCACGGTGGATGTAAGCACCACACTGAAGAACAAGGTGCGGAACGGAAGACAAAGGCAGGCTCTCCACCTGTGCGCTTCCGCATTTTGCAGGTGCATCAAATCCATTACTGAAGGGACTTAGAAGATGTGACTGGACGTGCGTGTCACGCATATATGTCACTCTGTAGTCTTCCGTTAAAACATCAGCAGACGCACACGCGGCCTTCAGCCTTCCCCACCCGTGGACGTGGAGCACCTAATCTAGGGTGGGGGGTCTGCACCACGGAATAATGGGAGCGAATGATACCACTCTCCCGGCGGCCCTGCCGGCGTGGAGCAAGGTCTGGGGGCGCGGCTGGGCCGCGGGCGTGGAGCGGTTCGGGGGCGTGGTGGGCCGGCGCGGGGCCAGGTTCGGGGCGGGGCTGGGCCAGGGGCGCGGGGGGCACCGGGCTGGCCCGGGACGTGGGGCGGGCGTGGGACGCGCCCCGGGGACACCTGGGGACGCCCGGAGACGGGAGAGGCGCGGCGGGGTGTTCCCGGCCGCAGGGAGAAGTCCCAGGGCTGCGGGGCCCCTCCCGGAAGAACGACGGGGCTCACGCCGCCGCGCGGGGAGCCCCTGCCGCGCCCCGCCCCCCGGGCAGGGTGACGACGCCCAGAGCAGGCCGGGCCGGGGGTCACCGCGAAGCGCTCGGCAGGGGGCCGGTGCCGTCAGCCTGCACCTCGGACTGCCGCTGCCCACGTCCAGACGCGGCCCGGGTGCCCACACACGCCCTTGGCTGCCGCCGCCCACCCGCGCCCGGGGCTCTCGGCCTCCACCCTTCCTGTTGCTGACCCGGCGGTTACCTCCTCGGCAGCCTGGTAGTCTTCCATCTTTCCTCCTGCACGTCGCCTCCGCCTCCCTGAGTAGTGCGCACCGCGCAGGCGCACTCAGGCTCCGCCCCTCAGGCTCGCGCCTCGCCCCGCCTTCCCTGCGGGCCGGCGCAGCTCCAGGGCCCCTCCCACGCCCGGCTAGCGGGGCTGGGGACTCGGGATCGGCCCCTCCTCCCGTCTTCCCCAGGATGGTTTCCGTGGGAACCCGCGAGGTAGCCTGGCAGCAACTACAACAAAACAAATGTACAAAAGCCATTCCGAGAGGAAGAGTCGTCCGGACCTTCCCTCCAGCTTGTGCTGTATGGATTAATTTTAATGTTCAAATGGATTCGGACATCCTGTAATACACTGCAAAGGGATTTCTGAATATGAATGATGAGCAGCTGAGAAACTAGTTACAGTCTTCCTGGAGATCCAGGATTAGGAAACTTCAGCTCTGAACGAAACCCTGTTTTAGGGAGGTAAATTTTCCATATAAATGAGCTTCTTTTTTTTTAAGTACCAATAAAAAAAAAAAAAAGCCATTCTGGGTGGAAAATTTTGTGAAATGCTGCACACTTCCTGGCTGCTTTAACCAAACTGACCTAAATAGACACTTGTATACGGGGGTCTTTCTGAAAATTAGTAATTGTACAGTACTTTCCAAGAAGGACTGGAGTTTGGGCACTTGTTTGCATGTACTTTGTGGCTAAGATCTTTGATTTGGGGGGCTGTTTTTTCTGGTCTTGCTATGTCCTGGAAATCAGGCTATCACTTCTTACTTCTCTAAAGTGCAGTTGCTGAAACCCACTTTCCATCCCCCCAGGAAGCACTGACCACAAGCCCTCGAGATATAGTAGAATTAAGCTACAGAGCTCACTTTCGATCCATCAGAAACCTTTGTTTCTACCCTATGAATCTAAGTTCCAGGCAGGCAGAAGCCATTTTATTCACTGATGCACTACCCCCTACCCCTTCCATTACGCCTGGCACAAATAGGTATATAATTACAATTGACTGAATGAATAAATGAATGAATGAACGAACGAATGATTTCCCCAGGTTCATCCGTTTTGCCTCACGGCCACTGCAGAGGGCTGCGGAGGGAAAAAAGATGCAATTATCTGCTCCCTTGCGGGAGGCAGAGGGCTGGTGAGCAGAGAGCCCAGCGGTGAGACACGCAAGGCTGCTCTGCCCTAGACACCTGACCTCAGCTAACTGTATTTTCCTTTGCTATTCATTCCCTTCCTATTACCTGGCTTCGAGTCACCTGTCCCAGTGTTTCAGCCTTTGTGCCTCACATGTGGTTCTAATTCTGACATGTCTTTATCTGGCTTCCCGGCATTCCCAGCTTCACCTGAGATCCATTTTAGGTGTCCTGCCTGCCGGGTTCTGGGCCCTTAGCGCCGCCACGCTCCTCAGCCAAACGGGTCTCTTCACTGTTTCCTAATTTGCTCTCGCTACTCTGCTGTGGACCTGGAGACCAGGTCTTTTTCTGGTCTTGCTATGTCCTTGAAATCAGGTGAGTGTCTTAGAATCATGTGCAAAGCAGAGTGAACAGGTTCTGAGTGGACATCTGTATTTGAGTGCTGTGTGGTTTGGGGCATCTTCTAGAGGTTGCTCCACAGCCTTTTAGGAACTTCCTAATTCAACGGAGTGTTCTAAATGGCTGCTGGGATGGTGCATTAGTAATGCCTAGACTTTAAGTTACAGTGTAATTGAAGCCCAGCACGTGCAGAAATCCACAGAAAACATGTACAGGCGAATTTAAAAAGTTTTTTGACTTTATTTTTATTTATTTTGAGAGAGAGATAGAGAGCAAGCAGGGGAGGTGCCGAGAGAGAGGGAGACAGAATCCCAAGCAGTCTCTGTGCTGACATGCAGGGCTCGAACCCACAAACCACGAGATAATGACCTGAGTGGAAGAGTCAGACCCTTAACCGACTGAGCCACCCAGGCGCCCCTGAATTTAAAAAAATTTTACATGACTTTATCTCATATGCACTGGGTACTGCTCTCCAATTTTAACTATCAAAGAACATTCATTAAACAATCTTGCCATATGCACATTGTGCCTCAGAAATGGATAAATTGGGCTGTTTCTCTTTAGAGCAGTTCGTTCACCTGTTCAACACACGTACATTGAACATTCACTTTGTGTCAGCCTCTGAGCTGGAGTCGAGGCTACAGAGTTTACTAAGATATGATCTCTGGGAAAATGTTAAGAACACATTTTCTGGAAACAGGAGGACGTGAATTCTCTATGCTCAGTGGTGTTGCAGTGCTTGGAAAAATGCTATGTGCTATGCTATTATATGCCGCCCAATTGGCAGACAGGCCGTAGGGCCAAGGAATAAAATCACTACGGCATTGGCCGTTCACTAGCTGCCGTGTCCAGCACCCTCAATCTGCCAAGAGTGAGTGTCCATCATAAGTACTGAAGTATAAGCACACCGGCTCATAGCTGCTCATTAATCTCTGGTATTCAGCCGTAGTTTAGAATGTTTAGTTTCTGTGCAGCAAGCCAGTGGAACGAATCTCTGGTTTGTTTCTCAGTGTGGGGCTTAGCTGTGGGCTTGCAGATGCTGCGTGCTCTCTTCCTGTGAACCCAGGCCCTTTAAAAAAAATTTTTTTAACGTTCATTTTTTTGAGAGAGGGAGAGAGACAAAGCGCAAGCAGGGGAGGAGCAGAGAGAGAAGGAGACACAGAATCCGAAGCAGGCTCCAGAGTCTGAGCTGTCGGCACAGAGCCCGATGCGGGGCTCAAACAAACCCACAGTGCGATCATGACCTGAGCCGAAGTCGATGCTTAACCAACTGAGCCATCCAGGTGCCCCTTGAGTCAAGTCCCTTAAACACAAACTCTTTAAAGTAGGGATTGGCCTTGCCAGTGCCTTTATTTAGCAAGTGCTGACCTCATAATCTTAGCCGTGTCACCTGAAAAAAAAGAATATTAACAGGCACAGTTGGGTCTTGCAGTGCTGTGTGTGATCTGCAGCCCCTCACCATCCAATCTTGTGGATGTTCGAGTTTTCCTGCCTTTCTCTGTGCCCAGGAGTGTGTGACTCAGATGGACCACGGAGTCGTGCCAGGCCAGTGAGAATCATACCCATTTGATGACAAAGCTGATAATGCCAAAACACTCGGGCCTGAGGAATTTGATGCCGTAATGGAGAAGAAAAGAAACTTGTGGCTGACACATACCTGAAGTGAGAGTCCTGTGCTGAGAAATGATGTGGTAACAAGATTATTTAAGAGATGCCTATACTTAGATCTGCTGCCAGTGGGGAAGCACAGGCAAGTGGGACTGAAATTCCTCCGTACCTGGAAATGGCTGCTGCTCCGGGCCCCTTGGCTCCTTCTTCCCCCTGATCCTGGCTCCCTCCGCCCCATCCTTGAGACCCCATACCCAAGATCCAACAACTAAAGGATAACTTGGGGCATAGCAGGGGCCTCCAGCGGGCATTTCTCTGACTGGTTGATTTTTATGCTATAGTAGTTCTTAAATATTTGATCAGTTCTGTGTGTATGAAAAATCACACTGTATCAGCACAGGCTAGGTTAGCTGCAGAAACAAATGACCCCAGACTCTTGGTGGTTGATAACAACAAAGATGTGTTTGTCACCCACACTATGTGACCATCAGGGGTCTGTTATGGCTCTGTCCTATGTCTTCTCCACACTGGGACCAGACGGATGGAGCAGCCTGATGCCAGAATCATTGAGGGAAGGGGAAGGGACAGGGAACAGTGGCCCCGTGTGCTGGCTAGGACGGTGCTGCTCATAGGAGGCAGGGGTCACCTCTGCACACGTTTCATCATCCAGAGCAAGTCTCTCGACCAGCCTGAGTTTACAGGCAGACACTTATGGAAGAAGGGGGCTACCACCCACCACACGGAGCCTTCGGGAGTTGTGTCTTGATGATTTATCATGTTCACTCTCTTTGCCTGACTCCTGCCCATGCACCAACCCTGGCACTCTCCCCTTCCAGGGCTACTCTGGTCTAAGCCCCAGGCCAGCCCTGTGTCACCTCACTCTTTTTTTTAGATGTGATCTAATCAATACCTGCTCAATTTCCACACCCATATTTTTGTTTTTTAAAAGATTTTATTTTTAAGTAATCTCTATACCCAATGTGGGGCTCGAATTTACAACCACAAGATCAAGAGTTGCATGCACCACCAACCAAGCCAGTCAGGTGCCTCTCAACACCCACCTGTCTCCACCCTTCCCTGCTGTCCACTGCAGCCCAAGGCCTTAGGCCAGTGGTCTCCAGACTTCTTTAATTTTGCCCCCCTAGCAGGAACAATTTTTGATCTTGTATCTCAAAGTTATGTTTATTCCCCTGGTGATATATTCAATGGTGGATCCATTCATTAAACATCCATCAAGTCTAAGTTTTAGCTTTAAAAATTAAATATAAATAGAAGTTCTAGTATTTTCTTACTATATCCTGCTGTGATGGTCTGAAGTGTCCTTCCTCAAAATCACATGTTGAAGCCCTAATCCCCCAGTACCTCAGAATGTGACATTCTGTATTTGGAAATAAGGTATATTTGGAGATGGGGTCCTTAAATAAGTAGTCAAGTTAAAATGAGGTCATATGGGTGGGCCTTAATCCAATATGACTGTGTCCTTTTAAGAAGAAGAGATTAGGGGTGCCTGGGTGGCTCAGTCGGTTGAGTGTCTGACTTTGGCTCAGGTCACGATCTCACTGTTTGTGAGTTCCATCCCTGCTGTCAGTGCAGAGCCTGCTGTGGATCTTCTGTCCCCTGTCTCTGTGCCCCTCCCCAACTTGAGCATTCTTTCTTGCTCTCTCACTCTCTCTCTCTCAAAAATAAATAAAACACATTAAAGAAAAGAAGAAATTAGGACACAGGCACAGAGAGCTCTTGTGAAGACACAAAGACAAGACGGCCAACTACAGGCCAAGGATAGAGGCTTCCAGAAAAAAACCAATCCTACCAAAACCTTGACCTTGAACTTCTAGACTCCAGAATTATGAGAAGATGAATTTCTGTTGTTTAAGCCACACAAGTATTTGTTACAGCAGCCCCTAGCTAAGTAATACACCTACTTTGGAAATAAATATCATAGGGTACCCTCATTCCAAAAACATTTTCTTCCAAATATTCCTAAATGGATTCACTTAGTGTCTTATGCTACAAATAGTAAAATTACTATTAAACAGATAACAGTTATTATTTACTAAAGATCTTCTTAGGCCAGGGGTCCTCAACCACAGTCACTATGGCAGGGCCTGATATAACAAATACATAATAAATATCTGTGAATGAACAGAATGAACTGTAAAACGAAGAGGGAAGCCTGTGGCCTTCACCAGGAAATGGCTCTGGAAGGCCAGATGGTTTGCTCAAGGTCACTTTGATCTGTCTGTCTCACCCCAGAGCTTGCCCTCTTAATTCACTCTTGCCTCTTGTCGCAGCCCACTACCCTTCACAGCCCGTTACCACCCACCCTCCCAGCCCTGCTCCTCCCCTGATGGAATGTACCATCTCAGGTCATCATCCTCAGGCCGCAGAAGAATGAGATTTCAGAACTGAGGAGCCGGAGGGATGATCAAAGTGAACCTCATTTACAGTTGAGGAAACTGAGGCCCAGTAGTGTTCAGAGGTATCCAGTGACTCCCAAGGCCACACAGTGCACCTTATTTTCAGGGATCATCTGACTTGCCTGATCATTCAGTTAGAGTTCACACTACTTCACCCCCAAAGGTGAGTCTGAGACCCTCAAAAGAGCCCACTAAGGGAATGGAAAAACAAGTCCACAGAGTGGGAGAAGATACATGTAATGTAAATACCTGACAAAGGACTCATATCCTGAATATATAAAGAACTTCTATAAATCAATCACAGAAAGACAGATAACCCAATCGTAAAATAGGCAAAAGACTCGAGCAGGCCCTGCATCAAAGTAGCTAGCTAAATGATGAATAAACCGATAAAATAACGTTCAAATTGCTCAGCTGCCTTAAAGATCAGGGGAATGAAAATCAAAACCAGAATGTGATTCCAACACACACTGACCAGCATGGATAAAATAAGAAAGGCAAATAGTAAGTGTTGGGGGAACATGTTTCTGATAGGTGTGCAAATTAGCATAACCACTTTGAAAGACTGGCAGCAGCTACTAGTGTTGAACGTTCCACATCTGGGCACATAGCCAACAGAAACACGGACAAGAATTCGCCCAGACACTATACCAGAATGTTCGTAACAGCTCTGTTCAGACCAGCCCAAACGACGGATCGCACAAATGGCCATCGCTAGTGCTATAGATAAGCTTGTTATGTATTCATATGATATAATGCCACAACGAGAATGAGTAAACTATAACCACATGTGAAACCCCTTAAAAGCATAAAGTTGAACAAAAAATCAAAATGGCTGCACTAATGCTTCAGAGAAGCTTGATTTTAAAGTCACCTTTTTCCTCTCTGGCAAAACCTCACCTCCTGCCTCGTCAGCCTTTTGTTTCAGGAACCCAGCACCACCCTGAAAACGCGACTGAAGAGGCTGGCAGAAAGTATCCTATTCCTGTGGAAACCGGCCCCATCCTGCATTTCCCTACACCCTCCCCACTCCTCCTCCAGGCGGGCTTGCAGGTTCTTGAAAGCCTCAGCCTGCAGCAGCCTCCCGGGCCCACAAAGCACTAAAGCTGTGGTTCCTCTCCATCCCGAACTCTGTCTTGGCATTATGTTTTGTCTCCAAAGCACGGAGGTCTGTTTTCTCCAACACCTGCAATAGTACGGTTGAACCTCAAGCATGCTGAACAAAAGAAGCCAGACGCAGAACATATTACATACGTTCATTGACACAAAGTGCAAAAACAGGAAAGCGACTCAGTGGTGTTAGAGATCAGGAAAATGGTTATCTTTGGAGAGAAGGTAGTAACTGGAAGGGCAGACAAAGGGGCTTCCGGGGTGCCGTTGTAGTTTCTTGATAGGGGTGTGTTCCCCCCGCTTGTGATTTTATCGTATTCTATTTGTATGGGATACCTCAGTGAAATCCCCTGCCCCCGCCCCGCGGTGCACCCTCCCCCCTCCAAAGCTTATGCCAGTCTTGTTATTCTTGCGTTTGTAACCATTCTTCACAATGTGATCAGTCATTTACACTTGAGGTCAGTGTGAAACCCCTTGCAAATGTGAAAACGTTTGAATATTTGAAGCCTCTAGTCTGTCTTGGGGTTTCCCTGGTAGGGGTGAAAGTTTCAGGAACGTCAGCTTCATCTGTCCTCCAGCTGAAGACCATGGACTGTTGGCCTACAAGAGCCCCTGGGTGTGGCCTTGGGTGGCCTCGCTCCTGAGGTCCTTGGCGATGTGGGGGCAACCACAGAAGCTGTCTGGGCGGGCGCAGACGCTGCCCCGCTTCAGCACTGGCCCGACAGGAAGGAAAGAGAAATGCGTCAGTTGTTCCAAAGTGAAGAAAAGTTGACTTCCTTCTCTCCAGAACAGGCCCCCCGTCTCCTCTCTTGAAGCAGATGCCAAGGTAGGTGAGTATCCACATCCAGCCATGTGGGGAGGTTGTGCTGAGAGTGAGGTGGGTAGAGAGTATGGTGATTGTAACTTTTCCTAAATTAATGACACTGAGAAGGTGGGAGACAAAAACAGTGATAAATTAGCCAGAGGATGACTTCTAATTTTATTGAATAGCATACACTTAGAACGGTAGGGTGATAATGATTTAAATGGAATGGAGGAAATACTTGAGAGTTAGTTGAAAACCACACCAAACCAAACAACTCTATCTAAAAGTTATATGGTGTGAATTTTTTTTAAGGTGGTGCTTGTTTTGATTGTATTTATATTGTTTTCGTACTGTGGTTATTGCATATGTTGGACTTCTTCTGTGGCTTGTAAATTAGTGTACATACAGTTTATTATTGCCTTGCTGTGGATTCATAGATTCAGATTGTTTCCATCACCCATAACCTCTAGTTTGGAGATAGAACATAAATATACTTTTAAAAATAAAAAAGAAAGTCAGTTAGCCGGGGTCTAATTTTAACTTCTTTCGGGTAAGCTGCCTTCACCTCCAAATGCATTTCTTGGCAAGAGGAGAGATGATGAGGGAGACATGTGCGTTAGGTATTAAGGATCCACTAGGAAGTTAGAATCGATGTTAAGAAAAAGATTATTCGGCTAAGACTGAAGACTTAGCTGAACGGGAGACTCTAGCTTCTGAACTTTTCTGCCTAAATAAAGCATAAGGCTTTGAAGTTCAACAGACCCAAATTGGAGTGTGATTTTAGGTAAATTACTTAATCGCTCCCAGCCTCACACTCCTCATCTGTGAAATGGGTGTACTTACTTCATAGTGTTGTAATGAAGGTAGAGGTAATGTATGCAGAGCCCTTGTCAGACTGGCCCCGAGTAAGTGCTAAATGAACAGTTGCTTTTGGTCCAACAAAAAGTATAACGACAATTATGAGCAGTGTCTGTGACAAGGTAATAATTTTAATTCTCATTTCTTCACTCTTCCTTGAGAAGAGGTCAAGTGTAAGCCTTGGAAGTTGTGGGTTTCTATTTCAGTGTTTAACTTTGATTCTAAAACGAACGTTTATCAACTGCGTGTTATACGCCTAGCACCGTGATCTCAACTTTTGGGGTTTTCTCGTGGCAAGATACCTACCTGAACGAGAAAGAACCAGTGGAATCAGCAGTGAACTGCAGCGACCTTTCAGGACAAAGGCTCATTCCCCTTTCTCCCATGTCAGGTGGGCTTTGCGTCTTCTTGAGTTAAGCCCGTGTATGCGCAACTTCCTACCGTAAGGACTTGAAGCGCATACAACTTGTGGAGACTTTTTTAAGAGAACGAATGCAACACGAGGTCGGGGCCACGTGAGCGAGGGACGCCAAAGCGTGAGCTTCACCAGCTTCCCGGAAAACGCACGTCCGGTTAAGGGACCAGGGAGGCGAAGGATCCGTAGACCCGCCCCTCCGTTCCCCTGTCGGGCTTTCTGGTGGACACGCATGCGCGTCACCTGGCCTTTGTAAAAACGAACCGGCCCCGTTTGGGCCGGAACCACGGAGGCAAGAGCTGTTATTCGCCCACCTCCTGCCTTACGTGGACCGGTGTCCTCTGTGGCTGTGCCATACGCCAGCGAAAAGGGACGGCGCTTCGGGTGAAGTTTGGGGGTCAGCGTCCCCACGCTCCGTCCCCCCCGCGTACCAGGCAGAGTGCTGGGGCCGTGTTCTCAGACTGCGGCCCTTCCAGGAAACAGCTGTGGTAGCAGCAGAGCGGCGGAGGCTGAGGCCCCCCGAAACGACCCGCCGTTGCGCGGCTGTGGCTTTCGGGCTTGGAGAACATTCTGTAGTTGCCCTCGAACATCCCGGCAGCGCCGACCGTCCGGCCACGCGCACGCACGCCCCTGCGGTTTGCCGCATTTCCACTGTCCCCGTCCCCTGCATCACGGTCGGGCGGGGGAGCTTTCCTGCCTAGGATCTGATGACCAGCTGCTCAGAGATGACACGGGATCGGGTGAAAGGACCGGGGACACCTGCCGGCAAGCAAAGAACGTCTCCTTTCCTGTCCTCCTCGTGTTTGCTTCAGTTCCGTGATTCTCGTGCCTCCCCCTTGTCAGGTCTAAAAGCCAGGCCAGCTTTGCTGTGAGGCCGAGGAAGGAAAGCAGGAAGCATTTCAACACACCATTGACTGTTTTGTCCCCGCGGCAAGGTTGTCCCCACATGTTTGGCCCACAGGGTTGTCCCCCCTCCCCCAGCCATCTCTGCTTCCTCCATAAGGAGAATCCCACCTTCCTCCGAGCATTCTCCTGCTCTGTAGCTTCTTGCACTTTATTATTATTTTTTAACTCAAGGACCATTTCCAGAATTCCATTTTTTTATTTGATTTTTAAAATTTTATTTAAAGCCAAGTTAGTTAACATGTAGTGTAATAATGGCTTTAGGAGTAGAATTTAGTGATTCATCGTTTATACACAGCGCCCAGTGCTCATCACCATTTAGCCTGTGCTCCCCACCCAGCACCCCTCCAGCACCCCTCAGTTTGTTCCCCGTATTTAAGAGTCTCTCTCATGGGGCACCTGGGTGGCTCAGTCAGTTAAGCGTCCGACTGCAGCTCAGGCCATGATCTCATAGTTTGTGAGTTCAAACCCCGCACTGGGCTAGTTGCTGTCAGCGCAGAGCCCATTTGCAGATCCTCTGTCCCCTTCTCTCCCTGCCCCTTCCCCATTCTCTCTCTCTTTCAAAAAAAAGAGTCTCTTATAGTTTGCCTCCCTGTCTGTTTTTATCTTATTTTTCCTTCCCTTCCCCTATGTTCATCTGTTTTGTTTCTTAAATTGCACATATGAGTGGAATCGTATGATATTTCTCTTTCTGACTATTTCGCTTAGCATTATACCCGCTAGTTCCATCCGTGTTGTTGCAAATGGCAAGATTTCATTCTTTTTGATCGCCGAGTAATATTCCATTGTAAATATACACCACATCTTCTTTATTCATTCATCCATCAGTGGACATTTGGACTCTTTCCGTAACTTGGCTACTGTTGATAGATTCTGGCGTCTTTACACTCAACCCACCATGTTATAATTTATTTGCTTGCAAGTAAATTTTCTGGCTGGAATGTGAACTTCTTGAATGCAGGAATTGGGTCTTCCTTATTGTACATCCTTAATACCTGGCATATGCTTGGCACACAGAAGGCCTGGAGACCCATGTTGTTGAACCCATGCCCCCAACACCATAACCCAGCTGTGTTTGTCTGGAGGCCAGAGTTGCACCAGGATGCAGCCTGACTGGATACAGACAAAATGGAAATACACGGATTGAAGTACCATGCTGCGTTTAGGAGGGGACCCCGCTGCCTCTGTCCCTATCGGTCCCTGAGAAACGGCTTCTTCTCCTACTTTGGGGGTTTCCTACGTGGGGGACGGATTGCAGGGAGGAATGTTTTGAGCGTTGCTTGCTTCGTTCCAGCCATTGCTCTAGGTCTCCACCTGGGTGATTTATTTCATCCCCAAATCCACCCTGTGAAGCAGGGTCACAGAGGACGTCACAGAGGAGGCAGAGAAGGAAGGGGGGTGTTGCAGAGATTGAACAACTGGCCCGAGAGCACGTGGCTATGCCCTGGAATTGGGTTTGATCTCAGATCGCCCTGTATCCCCACTGATGTGGAGATGGTACAGTTTGGTTGGTTTTATGTTTTAATTGTCACGTACAAACGGACAGGTGGGGGAGTGCTGTAAAGCCAAGGCAGTCACGGTTGCAAAATTACAAACGTGCAGTGGAGAAAGGAGGTTGGGGCATCCCATGGATGAAAACGGAGCCTGGCTTCTTTGCTTGGGACAAAATAAATACAATTTAAGAATATGTCAGGTGGGTGAGAGAGTGACTGAAAAAGGAGCATCTCAGAAAAATGGATCTGGGAGATTTCATCTCTCCGGCTGTGGGGCTGTGAATTTCTGCATGAGATTGTTAAAACGCTTGTTAGTATGCTTCTCAAATTCTGAAATGACTCTGATTCTCCTGTGCTTTTCACATTTCTGAAGGCTAAAGCTTTCAGAATTGGGTGCTTGCCCACCTGACTCTCCTTACTTCCTACTCGACTTGAATTTGTGCTTCCTGCTTTGCAAGCAAACCCGCGTGGCACAATATTTACTGGGTTTCTCAACACATGCCAAATACTACTTGCTGGGTGGTGAGGGATCACTAAAACTCAATGTCACCACTAGAAAGGATTCTTGACTACAAGCCAGCATGAAGTCAGCGTCCCAATAGAGAAATATACGAAGTGGAAAGGTGTTATAATGAAGAAGGAGTGATTACCTTCGATTGCAAATAAGGAAAATTGGGTAGCAATTAAGCCGGACCTTGAAAGATTAAAAATGATGATGGTGATACTGTCACTACTGCTAGTAATTACAGTGAACATTTATCAACTGCTTATTATGTGCTTGCCACTGTGATCTAAGTGCTCGATAGGTAGCAACACAGTTAATCCTCACAACTACTCTATGAAGTAGGCACGGTCGTTCTCTGTATAGACAAGGAAGTTAAATCTCAGTGGGTTTATGTAACTTGTCCAGCATCTCAGCAGTTAGTGAGAGGCAGAGCTGAGCTACTCGCCCACGTAGTCAGCTCCAAGCCTGCTTTGCTGACTGTTCCCTCACTGTCTCTGAGTAATTTAGATTTTGGTCGACGGAGGGAAGAGTAGATGCCAATCAATGCACAGAAAAGAAAAAGGGCCCGATGGGCTCGAGGGAATAGTCTCGAAGGAGTCCACTATGGGAGCAGTGGAGCACTTAGTGGGAGTGAGGATGCAGAAGTAGGAATACCCCAGATCTGGGGATGTCAGGAAGGCCATGTTCGTGCTTCGGAATTTGTTTATAGGCTGTGGAGAAGCTGGACTCCCATGCTGGAGGAAGAATGTCACATTTCCGCCTCAGGGTTGGTAAATACACTGTTCCCACCTGAGAGATGCCCTCTCCATGCCTCAGACCAGCTCCTCCTCGTCCCCCAGGCTCGGTGGGTCTCCACTTTGCCACGAAGACACCTTGTGAGGGTTACAGATGTTACTCTCCTCTCTTACTCTGTCATCCTAGACAGTAACACGTAGCACAGTGCAAGGAGCATGCAAACTGATTTTGATAGATTTCATGTACTTCTTTTACTACCTCCGTGTTCTACTCCAAAACATCGCATCAATCAAAACATCCACAAGAGAAGTAGGTTTGTTTTATCCGTGTTTCAAAGACTATGAAACATATTCCAGCATGGTTTCTACTACAGGGGACTAGAATCTGTAAAGGTGTACCTCCCCCTGCTAACGCCAGGAGGTGGTTGAGATTCTCTCTGGCTTTCTGGGTGTTTACCATGGGCCTGTGCTGCTTACTGACTGGGAAGTTCGCTAAAAACCACAAGCAACTTTACAAATTAAAAATGAATTGTTATCACGGTTCTGGGGGCGCTTTGTCTTGCAGAAATAGAGCATGAGCTAAGAACAGTTTTAGTGAATCATTGTGGAGTGATTTGCAAAATGGGTCACAGAGTAGAATCTTCAAGTTAGCAGTTGACACAAAACTAAGAATTCAAATCCCAGTGCAGAAAGAGCCCCAGAACTTCTCTTCAAGAGGATGGGAAAAAAATGCAGCTGAAATAATTCAAATAATTTGCATCTTGAAAGAAGAACTCTGAGCTCTCAATTATAACCTGGAAATCAGACCTGAAATTACATGTGCAAATTCACAAACTAAAGTCCCCAGACCAAAACACAAAACCACCACCACCACCAACCAATTCTGTATTTCCCTTACCCCATTCTCCTACAAACCCAATAATGTGTTGCAACATGAACAAGAGAATTATACAATTTAATTTGTAAGTGACCTTAGAAATTGTTGGATCTTCTAATTCAGTGGTTTTTAAAACTATGAAATTCAATGCTTACTCATTATACGAAATATATTGTAATTCGCAATCTGGAAAATTCAGAACATATTAAAAACCTTGAAGGTATACTCTGTGTTTATAAAAGAGTTAAATTTTATCAGATAATTGTAATTTTTCCCCAATTACATGGTCTGGTAAGATAGTCAACATTTGCATGGGAGCGCGAGACAGATCTTTGTCACTCTGCCAACCAGAAGCACCCCACAAATTTCTAAAGATGTAAGGGTGTTACTGCCCCCATTGAAAATCCTGAATGAGTCCTAGGAAACAACCATGAAGCAACCATGGCTCAAACCTGTTACATGGAAAGTCCAAGCCACCAGGCTAGGCAGGACACTAGGAGGACACTGGAGACCAAAGAGAAAACATCTTCCTCCACTTCTGTTAAATCTTGATGTGACTGATCCTGGGGTGATGCCCTATGAACAGTACCGATTTATGACTCTGGAGTGATGCTCTCTGCAGTGCTGAGGGCATCACTTCAAAAGTCACCCCTTGGTTAGACAGGCTCTGGAGACAGATCCTTCAGGTCAAAGAAAAAAAGCACATTTCCATCTAACAATAGAAGGCTTTACTCCTAATAAATATTAGCCAAGTGCTTGTGTGACTGAAGGTTTACAGAAGTTAGAATCAAATTTCTGGAAGTCAAGGATAAAAAAACACAGTGGGATGGATACAGAACACCTACACCTCTAGTGTTTTAAGCTTATGCCAGAATCAATTTAGAATACCAGAAACCACCACGTTTGGCTCTCTATTTGAAATGCATTCAATGAATTGTGATTTGGTTCTATATTCTTAGCTTTAAAACCGATATAGTAACGATACCTCAAGCACAACTTTGCTACTTTCTGCCAAACCGCTGCTCAAATAATTGATTGTTTTCTTAGTCTATGCCCTTTATACCTCAAGGATGTCCTTCTTGTGTTCTTTCAGTTTATCAGAATGATATACTCCACCTTGATTTTTTTTTTAAGATTTGAATTTTACGTAATCTCTACACCCAATGGGGGCCTTGAACTCTCAATCCCAAGATCAAGAGTCACATGCTCTACCCACTGAGTCAGCCAGGTGCCCTTATACCACCTTGATTTTTCTTTTGTTTTGTTTCTTTATTTGGTTTTGTCTTGCTACCAAGAAGGTCAGAAATGCGTCCATGCTCAAGTACAATGACTGTTTCACTGCAGGTTCCTGCTAGAATGATCTCCTCTTGCCACTCTGACTGCTGATATGTCTCTGACTTTATCTTAATTGTCCTCTGTGTTTTTATTGTAAGTAGCATCATATTCTTGTTAGACAGGGGATAGGATGTAAATCACCAATCACATCATGTGCTCTAAGCACTTGAACAGTGTTGGCACTTGGCAGGTGCTCAGTAAGTATTTGCTGGATGGCTGGATGGGTGGATGGATGGATGGATGGATCCTAGAAACAAACTGAATTTTACTTTTCTATAGCCAGGAGTGAATGGCCACTGAGGGGAGGGTTAGCTCCCTCTCATCCATGAAAAGGGCACTTCCCACTGGAGGCCCACAGCCATGGATTGGATAGAGGATGAGGAGTGTTGTTAAATGATAATTGTATCGTGTATTTCTGTAAAACCCTGCCATCTGAACGAGTGAACATTTACATGTTCCAGGATTCCCCCAGTGAGTTCATTGGTCATGTCATTTCTAGCCTAGCACTGCACAACCAGAGCTAGAGGGTGGAGTACAAAAACCACCTGAAAAGAAAGCTCAGTGCACACAAATCATGTGTTTTGAGCCAAGTGCAAACCTCTTCATTTGAAAGACTTGAGGGGCATCTGGGTGGCTCAGTAGGTTAAACGTCTGACTCTTGATTTTGGCTCAGGTCATGCTCTCATGGTTGGTGAGTTCGGGCCTCATGTTGGGCTCTGTATTGACCATGCAGAGCCTGCTTGGGATTCTCTCTCTCTCTCTCTCTCTCTCTCTCTCTCCATCCCTCTATCTCTCTCTCTGCCCCTTCCCCCACCAAATAAATAAAATTTAAAGACTTGAGAATCAGACCACTGATACAGTTCTTGCTCCAATGGTATGGTTAATGATTAGAAATAAGACGAAAGAAAGAAGAACCAAGGGGCAAGTTGAGAAGAAATAGGCTCATAAGGTTGGTGACTTATTGGGCCAATTTGCGCCTCACCACTTGTCACTTGATGATACTTTATTCCACAGTACTTTCCTCTTTTCCAGAAATTCAGATCCTCGGGGAACTAAGATCTACAAGTTCCATCCATTCTCCTGGAAAGTGGGGACCAAGGAGAATCGAGGCTTTGCCACAGCCATGCAGCGATTACCAGCCAGGCTGGGCCAGAGCCCAGAGTCCTTGTTGATTTGTCATTTTCCCACCATCTAGATCAGATGCCTTTTGAGAGCAGGCGCTGGCGAGAACCTTACTGAAGACTAGAGGCCAAGTGTGCGCCTTTGCAGAGCTCTGCGACACCCTTATTTGTCATGCATCCAGTGCATTTGGGTGAGCGATGTATTTTAACTTTGTCTCATGACAGAGGAAATGACAAATCTAGACTCCCTTGAGCCACGGGTCCTTAGCCTACAGGGCCATGAACTTGGATGGGGAAGGGATTCCACCTTTATTTATTTACTTCTAACTACAATATAGCATTTCCTTCCATTGTGAATATAGGCATCAAACCACAGAAGAACTAGCAGGACCCGTTGACTGTCACCAGTAGAAATCATAGATATTTTCATACCACAAGGCATGTTACAGATATCTCAAAATATGATTTATAATCACCACTACTTTGAAATTATAGTAGTTGTTAGACTCATGACTTCATGCGTCAATGAACATATATATTCCTATATTAAAACATTTCAGTATAATTGATTCCCTTTGTAAATTAATGTATTTTATTTTATGCATTTAAGTACACAGGCTTCACTAGACTACCAAAGATTAAGAAAAAAAGAATAAGAATCTCTGCTTAAAGAAAATGATTACTGGGGCGCCTGGGTGGCTCAGTCGGTTGAGCGTCCGACTTGGGCTCAGGTCATGATCTCGCGGTTTGTGAGTTTCGAGCCCCGCATTGGGCTCTGTGCTGACAGCTCAGAGTCTGGAGCCTGCTTCGGCTTTTGTATCTCCCTCCCTCTCTGCCCCTAACCCACTCACATTCTGTCTCTGTCTCTCTCAAAAATAAACATTAAAAAAAAAACTAAAAAAAAAAAAAAAAAAAGGAAATGATCCCTTAGGGCGCTATTAACCTCTTATTCAGTGATTTGTTATGAATCATGATATAATGTGAGTTTCTGTTGAAGCCCAACAAAAGGAGTTTAGGTTCTGAAGCATCAAAAGGAAGTCTTATTACTAAGGAAATCATGTAGATTTGATAACAAAATGGCATTTACAGAAAGTATATTGATTTGATCTACGCGTTCTGCATTTCACTGAAATGCATCTAGCCAGTGTTTTATCAATTCAATGCCATCTTCTTGGTTGGGGAGAGGAGCAAATGGAAGCTCATGTGAGTCCAGTGTCACCAATGGTGGGAAAAGGCAGGGAGAATGTATACAGAACCTTTCAATCAGCATTAAACAGAAACGAGACCCCATGCATAAGGCAGTCCACGAAAACCATTAAAAAACAAATAATTGCTATATTGAGGTTGTGATGACGTCCCTTCACACCTCCCCAATTGATTAAAAGGTGGTTTTTTTTTTTGAGTTTTGAAGTTAATTGTAAAAATAATAGCTATGCGTTGAGCACATTGTTCTTCTAGTGTATTATCAGTTAGGATGAGGTACATTAATCATGGACCTTTATGCCTCTAATCATGGAGATACTGGATTCCTATTAGAACAATTAAAGTTCATAGTGGCTCAGTTGGTTGAGCGTCTGACTTAGGCTCAGGTCATGATCTCGCAGTTCGTGTGTTCAAGCCCCACTTTGGGCTCTTTGCTGTCAGCACAGAGCCCGCTTTGGATCCTCTGACCCCTGGCTCTCTGCCCCTCCCACATACTCTCTCTCAAAATAAATAAATAAAGTTAAAAAAAAACAACAAAAGAACAATTCAAGTTTAGAAGTTTTGGCCTTGAGAAACATGAGAAGGCCAATTTAATAAAAGTTAAATTCTTACGTTATCGCCGTGGCAGAAAGTGCAAGGGTCCGTGTGGAACACTCGGTGTTTCCGAAATAATGCCACGGGCGAACGCAAGCCAGGAAAATGATGCCACTTTTGTTGCTGTCTTTTCTACAGGTGTTGACCTGGCTGGGCTTTTAATCACCATCACTGCTGACCTGAAAGCATTGGAGGCGAAGGTTATTTTCTAAACGTCCTCGATATCCTTCTCACCGCCTTTCGTAAATTTCCTCCCACCGGGGCTCACTTCCGCTTTGCAGAAATTATCTGCTTAGAGCCCTGCCTGATTTATAACAATCTCTGGCAAGACCCCAGAAAAGAGATAACACTCTTGTCTTCGACGGACCTCGGAGGCGGCAGCGGGGCCGGTGGAAAGGGTCTTCCGGTGGCCCGAGGCTCTGGGAGCCACCAGTCCAGCTGAGGGACAGCCTCTTGGGGCTTTCTTCTCCCTGAGGAGCGTGACGCAGTTAAAAAGGGGAAAAAAAAAGAGCCACAAGCCAAAGAGTTGCCAATGACATAGGAGAGGGAGCGCTTTCAAGCCCCCGAGCCGCTCCTGGAGGCTCTGAGCTCACCCACCCCCAGCCAGGGGGCTCGGTCGTGGAGCGACACTCAACACGGGTCCGCGCACGAGAGACGGAATGGCCGGGGAAGTCAGTCTGAATTCCCTCCAGGAACTGGAACGCGAGGTCATCCTCCAGGTCCTGTACCGAGACCAGGCGGTTCAAAACACCGAGGAGGAGAGGATCCGGTATGCTGTCCCCGCGCCGCGCGATTCCCTGGGAGCTGGGCTTTTCCTGCGCACAGCACAGCCCGATGCCACTTGGCTGGCTGCTGGCTCCCGGCGTCCCGTCCGCAAGCGTCCCAGTGAGGGGTGGAGGCCAGGTGGCCCGGCCGTGTGACTGAGCTTCCCTAAGGGAGGAGGGAGGCTGCTTTTGTCATTCACTTAAAAATATGCCTTTCTGTGATAAGTGTGTTGTTTGCTGCCTGTCGCTTTGCTACTTCCTGGGAGTAATTCAAAGGAAGATGTTCAGGCCTCTTCTATACCTCTCAAGGGAAAGACCTCCAGGGAAGGGCTGCCTCCGTTGTGCGATCCTGCGGCAGATCTGGTGCAATCCTTCCCCGTCTTTTTCTTTGTGTGCTTTTGCTAACAAGTTGGCTTTGAGGGGAGGGGAGTGTAAAATATGAACCTGCTCAGCCAGTTCCCTGACTGATCTGCAATAGGCAGTTTCTTTCCTTGTCTGTCTTGGAGCTGCACCGGCTGTTTGGTAGTAGTTAACGCGAACTAAAGCACCGTATCAAAACTGCTCACCGATAGCGGTCAAGATCCACCTTTAGAAATGGTGATGCCTTGTTTATCAATGTTTATAAAGGATATGAAGTCTAGAAAATAAGTACATGGACTAGGCTTTTTTATTTTGTTTTGTTTTTAAACTTTTTTAATGTTTATTTATTCTTTTTTTAATTTTATTTTTATTTTTTTAAATGTTTTATTTATTTTTGAGACAGAGAGAGACAGAGCATGAACAGGGGAGGGGCAGAGAGAGAGAGGAGACACAGAATCCGAAACAGGCTCCAGGCTCTGAGCTGTCAGCACAGAGCCTGATGCAGGGCTTGAACTCACAGACCACGAGATCATGACCTGAGCCGAAGTCGGTCGTTCAACTGACTGAGCCACCCAGGTGCGCCCCTAATGTTTATTTATTCTTGAGAGACAGAGCGTGAGCGGGGGAGGGGCAGAGAGAGAGAGAGAGAGAGAGAGAGAGAGAGAGAGAAGACACAGAATCCGAAGCAGGCTCCAGGCTCCGAGCTGTCAGCACAGAGCCCGACGTGGGGCTCGAACCCATGAACCGTGAGATCATGACCTGAGCTGAAGTTGGACGCTTAACTGACTGAGCCACCCAGGGTGCCCTGTTTTTAACATTAAAAAAATTTTTTTTAATGTTTATTTATTTTTGAGAGAGAGAGAGAGACAGAGTGGGAGTGGGAGAGGGGCAGATAAAGAGGGAGACACAGAATCAAGAGCAGGCTCCAGGCTCTGGGCTGACACCACAGAGCCCAACATGGGGTTTGAACCCACGAACCGTGAAATCATAACCAGAGCCAAAGTCGGACGCTTAACTGACTGAATCACCCAGGCGCCTCTTTTAAAAAATTTTTTTTAATGTTTATTTATTTTTGAGAGAGAAAGAGAGAGGACGAGTGGGGGGGACTAAACATTTTTTAAAGTTTATTTATTTTGAGAGAGAGAGAGACAGACAGACAGGGAGAATCCCAAGCAGGCTCTGTGCTGTTAGCTCAGAGCCCGATGTGGGGCTCAGTCTCCTGAACTGTGAGATCATGACCTAAGCTGAAATCAAGAGTCAGATGTTCAACCACCTGAGCCACCCAGGTGCCCTGTATTTTGTTTTGTTTTTAATGACAGAACTCTTTCAGAGTTTGCCAAGAAAAATGCACATATAAAATAAAACTTTGGGCACCCAAATGCTTGAGAAATGAGAGAAATTTGCTGGTTAACTGAAAGGTACAATGTTTTTTCTGTACTCCTTGGTTATCCCAAAGCTCTCTAAATGTACTTATACTTTCTTCCACTAAAAAATAGAATACACTGAACAAAATGGAATTGTCTTTGATGATTAGAGGTCTTTCAGTGATTTAGAAACGTCATTTTGAATATCAACAAAGTAACATGGACACCGTGGAAAGGAAGCTTTGTTCCAGAGGGACAAAGGGACATTTGCCCTGATTGTAGGGCAAATCCTGCAAGTTGAATGTAAGCTATTTCTTTGGGACTGGCTTCTCTCTTCTAAAAGTAGGTGGCAGAGACATTTCATAAAAGAGTATTCTGGTTAATGACACCTCTCTGGGGCCCAGCGTAAGGTCCCTTTGCACTTGTGCTATGGTCTAGGGGAAATAGGTATTGGGGGTGAACTGACCACCCATAAAAAAACAAAAACAAACAAACAAAAACAGTAGCAAAAGCATAGCATCAGTTGAATAATTGTGTTGGATAACTTATGACAATAGCAAGTGTGTATGTTCTATCTTTATAGTTCTTTCTATGCCTTCTGTATTAAAGTTGATGCCATGCTCTGTGTGTATGTGTGTTTTGTTTTGCTTTGTTTTGTTTTGTTTTCTTCTCCCACTGTTCTTGCTAACCATTATGACGCCCTTTGGGCATGGAGGGATGAGCCTAGAACAAAGTGAGTAGCTAGCTTATCTGTGCCAGGAATTTGTTATGCTTTGCCATTTGGTCTTCTCAGCATCCCTGGGAGATCACCTTTTTCTCATCTCTGTTTCACAGTTGAGAAAATCTCTGAGCCTCTTTTTGGAAGGTTGAGGGAGACCCCTCGCTTTCAGGGCCATGTTGTCGCCTGGGGGTGTCGGATGCCAAAGCGCCGTCTGCCTTCTCGTGCTGTGAGCAGCAGCGTTGGGGCTCTTGCCGCGTAGGAGTGTGCCTCGCACCTGTCCTTCCATTCACTCCTGTCTCATCGTTTGACTCTTTGGGTCTCAGGAAACTGAAGACGCACCTGCAGCATCTCAGGTGGAAAGGAGCAAGGAGCGTGAGCCCGGAATACAAAGAGAAGTCCTGTGCACGCTGCCAGTGCCAGCTCGGGCTTCTGCTGAACCGGGGGGCCGTGTGCAAGGGCTGCAGCCACCGCGTGTGCTCCGAGTGCCGAGTCTTCCTGCGGAGGACCCGCGCCTGGAAGTGCACCGTGTGCTTTGAGGACAGGTGAGATTGCCCGGGTGTTCACTTTCTCCCGTGGACTCAGCCCTGGAGATGGTCCCAGACACACCCCCGACAGAGAGAGCTGTCCCTCCTCAAAGGTTCATAGAGTGCTTAATACAAAGCTACCTTTCTAGACTTGGAAATTGTAGTAATTTAAAAATAAATTTTATTAAATAAAAAAGATATTTTTAAATTTGCAAACGTTTGTTTGTAATAGCTGAGGATGGGCTAACCCAGGAGTTAAGATCCATTTGGATTTTGTAACTAGGTGCCGAAGTTTTCTCAGAGCTTAATTTATCTCTTTCAGAGAAAGTGGAGTGAATTTTAACCTAGGGAATATTAGAGTGATTCTTTGTAGCTTTATTTATTTATTTATTTATTTATTTAAGAGGAGGGGTGCCTGGGTGGCTCAGTTGGTTAAGCGTCTAAGTTCAGCTCAGGTTATGATCTTGTGGTTTATGGGTTCAAGCCCCGCATCGGGCTCTGTGCTGACAATGCAGAACCTGCTTGGGATTTTCTCTCTCCCTCTCTTTCTGCCCCTCCCCGGCTTGCACTTTCTCCCTGTCTCTTAAGATAAATAAACTTTAAAAAAAAGAGAGTGTGTGTGTGTACACGCGAGCAGGGGAGGGGCAGAGACAGAGAATTTTTTTTTAAATGTTTATTTATTTATTTTGAGAGAGAGGGAGCGAGTGCACGAGCAGGGGGAGGGGCAGAGAGAGGGAGAGAGGGAATCCCAAGCAGGCTCTGCACTATCAGTTCAGAGCCCAACATGGGGCTTGACCCCATGAACTGTGAGATCATGACCTGAGCCAAAATCAAGAGTTGGACACTTAACTGACCAAACCACCCAGGTGCCGAGAGAGAGAGAGAGAGAGAGAGAGAGAAAGAGAAAGAGAATCTTGAGCAGGCTCGATGCTCAGTGTAGAGCCTTAAGTGGACTCAATCCCATGACCCTGGGATCATGACCTGCGCCAAAATCAAAAGTTGGATGCTCAACCAACTGAACCACTCACATGCCTCATGTTATTTTTAAAAATATCTTTTTGAGGTATAATTGACATATAACGTTATATTGATTTTAGGTGTGCAACATAGTGTCTAGATATTTGTATGCATTGCAAGGTGATTGGCACAGTAAATCTTACTACCATCCTCTTAATCTCTGCTTCAATTCTGCATGATAACCTTGCCGGGTAGAGTATTCTTGGTTGGAAGTTTTTTTCCTTTCAGTACTTCCTTTCCCACTCTCTCCTGGCCTGCAAATTCTAATGAAAAAATCTGCTGATCATCTTATGGGGGTTCCTTGTATGTAGCAAGTTGTTTTTCTCTTGTTGCTCTTAAGATTCTCTTTTTATCTTTAACTTTTGACATTTAATTATACTGGGCTTGGTGCGATCTCATTGGATTCGTCTTACGTGGAACTCTCTGGTATTCCTGGACCTGGCTGGCTGTTTTTCTTCCCAGGCTAGGGAACTTTTCAGCCATTATTTCTTCAAATAATTTTCTGCTCCTTTCTCTCTCTTCTCCTTCTGGATCCTGTAATGTGAATGTTAATTATTCCACTTGATGTTGTCCCATGGGGCTCTTAGGTTGTCTTCATTTTTTTTTTTTTTCACTTTGCTGCTGTTTGGGTGAGCTCCACTGCTGTGTCTTCCAGATTGTTGATCTGTTCTTCTGCTTCGTCTGGTCTGCTGGTGAACCCCCTTAGTTATGCCTCAGCTCTGTGACTTCTGTTTGGCATGTGCTGATCTTTTCTCTCTTTGTTGATGGTCTGACCACATTCATCTGGTCTTCTCCTGAGTCTGCCCAGCATCTTTATGACCGTTACTTTGACTTCTTTATCAGACAGATTTATCTTTATCTCTGTTAAATTAAGGCCTTTTTCTGAGATTTCATCTTCTTCTTGCATTTGGAATGTACTTCTCTGTGTCTTCATTTGGCTTGACTCTCTCTATATGTTTCTATACATTAGGACAAACAGCAACCTCTCCCCATCTTGAAGGAGTGGACTTGTATGGGTGATGAACCTTGTCATTCAACCTTGCCCTAGCTCTTTCTTGTCTTCCCCAACCCTTGTGATTGCCCAAGCAGCCTGATTTATTCCTCTTTTTTCAATTTTTTAATGTTTATTTATTTTTGAAGGAGAGAGAGACACACACACACAGAACACACACACACACACAGAACTGACCACCCATAAAAAAACAAAAACAAACAAACAAAAACAGTAGCAAAAGCATAGTGAGGGAGGGACAGAGAGAGAGGGAGACACAGAATCCAAAGCAGGCTCCAGGCTCTGAGCTGTCAGCACAGAGCCCAGTGCAGAGCTCAAACTCGTGAGCTGTGAGATCATGACCTGATCCAAAGTTGGATGCTTAACCGACTGAGCCCCCCACCCCCCAAATGCTCGATAGGGCTCTGTTGGTGTGCTAAGACCTGTCAGCGTTCCAAAAGGAAAGATCTATTAGAACCTAGTTTCGGGCTGATTGGAAGCCAGATCTGTAGGCAGCAGCTTTTAAAGTATGCAAACATATCCAGTCCTGTGGGACCACAATCGTAAACTGTGCTGGCCTCTAGACCAGGAGATCTGAAGGTGCCCTTTGGGTGGAGGTTACAAAACTCAGGGCTCCAGACAAGTGTATAAGCTCCTTCCTAGGAGGCACCAGAGAGCTGTAGTGAGGCCAGGGGAGAGTGTAAGGATTGTGTCTCCCTGCATATGTTCCCTGAAACAGCTCATAACCTCTAGTTTTATGGCAAACGGGAAGTCTGTCCCTTAGGCTAAAGCTCCAGGACAAGTAAATGGATCTTTTTCACAGGGAGACTGGGGACGTGCTTCAGTCTACTGTCTGTGCAGCTCTGGGGCTTGCAGCCCGCCAAGAACCATCTTTACGATTGTTACAGTCCCGTGGTGCCCAGGAACACGAGCTCTCTGGCTGCCAGGGCCAGGTGACCAATGGGTGTCCTCTGTGTGGGCTGTGCGCACCTGCTGGCTTTGCGGTGCAGCTGGGGAGTGCGGAGGTTGGAGCGTGCCTACTGGCTTCAGCAAGGCAGGGGGAGGACGCCGTGACCTCTCACCCTGCTGGCCTTAGCCAGGCAGTGGGACAGTGCGACGTCTGCACTACCAGGGTAGAGAGCCAGTGCAAAAATGGTGCTCGTCTCTGGAGAGGGTCCCAACTGCCCCTTGCCCCTCTGACAGGCGCTTTAATACTAGCAAATGAACCTCCTTCACATAGAGTCTTGACGCTTTTCACACTTGCTTTGGTCCCGGGTCTCCATGGGAGTGAGACCACATGCCCCTTTGCACATAGGCCTCATCGTTTCTCTAAGCCAGACCTTTCGGGGGCACATCTCTCTGCGGCAGGTCCCACGGGTTGGTGTTCCTGGCATGGGGCACGAACCCCTCACTCCTCTAGGAGAAAGCCCGTGATTATAAGATCCCTCCCTGTCGTGGATCTCTGTGCCGGGGCGGGGTTTTTGTTGAGACTGCGTCTCGGCCCTTCCAACCCACCTCAGTGTGGTCTCCTTATCCTTTGCCGTGGAGGAGCAGGTGAGGCGGCTTTCAGGGCTTCCTCAGAGGGAGCTGTTCCATGAGGCTGCAGATTTGGGGTGCCCGTGGGCAGAGGCGGGTTCTTCCCACACCACCACGTTCCCACGCAGCTCTAGATAAGGCCTTTTGGAAGGGGGCAAGCTGACTTCTATCGGATACTCGAAATGAAGAAATGCGTGATAGAGAAGTTGTGAGGTCTTTAACCATTTTTTGCCACAGAGTTGGTATTTTCAACCACGCATTTTGAACACGATAAAGAGGGTGTTTGGCTTGGGTTCCCGCTTTTCTTTTTTTTTTTTAATTTTTTTTTTAACGTTTATTTATTTTTGAGACAGAGAGAGACAGAGCATGAATGGGGGAGGGTCAGAGAGAGAGGGAAACACAGAATCTGAAACAGGCTCCAGGCTCTGAGCTGTCAGTACAGAGCCCGACGCGGGGCTCGAACTCACGGACCGTGAGATCATGACCTGAGCCGAAGTCGGACGCTTAACTGACCAAACCACCCAGGCGCCCCGGGTTCCCGCTTTTCAAAGCAAGCACACGCTAGTCATCGATTCCTTGAAAACGCAAGAGGCGGCGTTTCTGTCTGCTGGGGTCAGCGTGCACGAGAGCATTGCAGAACCCAGAGGGAGGGAGAAATGTTTGCTTGGTGTGAGTCTAGGAGAATCATCGGAGACTTTGAGATTTGAAAACAACTTCTAAATATTGCTGCAGAAGTGCGAGTGCCCTGGACAGAGATCACGCGGTGTGCGTGCGCTGGCCGGGTTTTCTCTCCCCCTAAACTGGAGGCTTGTGTTTATTGGGCGCCTGCCATTAATCGCCTCAAACCTCCTGTCCCTTCTCGAGGCTTCATTTCAATCCCTCATCCAGAGAGAAGTGGTTTGACCAGCTTTTGCTTTGCTCCTTTACTTCTGTAGCAGCTGCCGAATCAGACTTCAGTCAGCTGAGTCTGCACATTTTATATGTGCTCCTTGGTTTGTGGAGGCCAGTGTCCTTCAGGCTTTTCTTTTCTCCTTTTGCTAGTGCTCCCTGCTCAAGCCCTGCAGGCTTTTCTTACCTTGAGAAGGAAAGACGGAGATTTGCTGTGAGCCGGCCACACTGTGCTCACGTAAGCCCGGGCTCTAGAGAGAGCGGGAAACAATTCCAAAGAATGTCTGGAAAGGTCTTAAGATTTTCTTCCCTCGTTTCAATCAGCCATATGTATTTGAAGTCTAATGGTAAACATTGCCCGCTAAGGGATTAAATTCAGCATTTTTTTTTTTTTGTCTTCTAGTAGTTAACTATAAGTTAAAAATCAAAACAAAAGGACAAGGCTGAGGCAATCTCCCGGGAAGCCAGCGGTGTTGAAATCTCTCCACCCGAGAGGGCGTCATGTCCTGGCTCTTGTAACTCTACCCGCTAAGGACACAGAGTGTGATTTCTAAAACCCTGGCTTCCTTATTTTGAAATAAGGTTGCTTTTCAAAATACCTAAGATAATTGCATTACTAGGAGTCCATTGCCTCAGGAAATTGTATGGGGAGAGAAGGAAATAATTTATAACACACACTTTCTCGTTCTCCTTTCTTTGCAGCCCTATGTCCTCTCTCTGGTTTTGTCACCCTGCCCTGCTATCCTATTTCAGGGCCAAAGCAGAGCCTTTGACAGAGTATTTGACAGTCATAACTGAGCTGGGTCCTAGAGGGGTGATTGAGCCCCATGTTTTCCTCTCCCTGGGTCACCTTCAGCTGGAGACTCAGTCCTTGGGAAGAAGTGGATCCATCATGGAACCAGGAGGAGGGAAGGAGGTTTTTTAAATCCAGAAAGAAGAAGGAGTAGGCTAGCAGTTTTAAAAAAGTAAAACCAGGGGTGCCTGGGTGGCTCAGTTGGTTAAGTGTCTGACTTTGACTCAGGTCATGATCTCATAGTTTGTGAGTTCGAGCCCCACGTCAGGCTCTGTGCTGACAGCTCGGAACCTGGAGCCTCCTTCAGATTCTGTCTGTCTGTCTCTCTCTCTCAAAAATAAATGAACATTAAAATAAATAAATAAATAAATAAATAAATAAATAAATAAATAAAACTTACAAATTGGCGCAAAAGGCCTATGGAATGTGCCTTGGGGTTCTGTGGAGGTTCCAGGAGACCTTTGAGGTTTCTGCTACAGGCAGGTTTTCTCTCCAAGAGCTGCTAAAGGTCACGAGGAGCTCAGAGGATGGAGGGCTGAGCTGGTTCGAGGGGACTTTCAGAGTATCTGTGGTTGGAGTATTTCTGGAAGAGGGTCAGTGGGAGAGAGGGAGACAGGCATCCTCAGGGAGAGAGGACAGTGTGGGAATGAGTGTTTAGCACTTCATTACACTGCATGTTTCATTTAAACCTTAAAACAGTTTTATGGGGCAGCTTCAACTATTATTCTAATTTTACAGGTGAAGAAACAGAGGCTAAGAGACATAAGAAAGTTAGCCCAAGGTCAGGGAGTCAGTTAGATGAAAACCCTGGTCTCCTGAATCCCATCCCTCCTAGATCTCTGCCCCGTCCTACCTGAAGGGAGAAAAGCCACTCAAAAGACTTTGGATCTTGGGGGCATCTGGGTGGCTCAGCCAGTTAAGCGTCTAACTGTTGATTTCGGCTCTGGTCATGATCTCACAGTTCGTGGGGTCGAGCCCTGTATCAGCACAGAGCCTGCTTGGGCTCGCGCGCTCCCTCTCTCTCTCTCTCTCTCTCTCTCTCAAAAATAAATAAACATTAAAAAAAAGAGAGAGAGAAGACCTTGGATATTGGACCGTAGGAAATGGGGTGTGAACCATTGCCAAAAGAAAGCCATACCAAAGTGGACCAGCGTTCTGCAGGACAACCCAGGGGACAGGAAGGTGAAGGCCAATGATCCAAGAGAGTCTTTGCAGTGAAGGGGCTATGAAGTGATGAGGCTGGAGGCGAAAAGAACTCGGGAGTAAAAGAGAAGCGTAAGAAAAGACCCCAGGAAACAAAGACAAGTTGGAAAGGACTTGGGAGAACAAAGTTGGTTGAAAGTTGCTTCCAGTCGTGAGGAGACGTGTATTGTCCTTAGCAGGAGCCATCCAAAGAGGCTGATTTAGGAGAAGGAAAGAAGAGAAGGAGACATAAATATCCTTGCTTCTTTGGTTGATTACCACAACCCCCCACCCTCAAGTATATGGACAGTTTCCTCGATGAAATGGCACGAGGTTAACAACCATGTTGAAATATGTCAAGGAGACTAAGCTTTATATTTACTTGTTTGTTTTAGCTTTTGTTTTAAAAAATAAGATTGAGGTTGATGACTTAGGTTCACACTGATTGTTTTCCCTTCAAAATTATTTACTGTGTGATAGCATCAAATTCCACGTGTCTAGAAAAAACCTGCTCATCTCCCTGAAGTAGATTGCTGAGGACTTACACGTGTTCAAGACATTTTCTCTTCAAACTGTGATCGTTTCTCTTGCTTCGTAATCGGCTGTGACCATAAACAATCATTCATTCATTCTTTAGCCTCAGAGATTTGTTGGAATGCTTTCTCGGTTTCATTAGGCACGTTTGCTATTTATAAAATAACTAGAGCAGAGATTTTAGAGTTAGGGTTTCAGATGGTAGGGGGCAGTACTGTTGATTTCAGAGTATGGGCTGCTCACATTCCTGTGATGAACTATGCCTGCGGCTAACGGACAGAAACCTAAGCGTGTCCCGTTCCAAACTGATACAGACGTTAGCATTTATTGTCACGTTCTTAGTTCTCAGGTTGGGATTTGCATTAATGCTGCAGAGCAGTAAGGGTTAAATACGATTTTGGAATTTATTAAAGGGGATTTTTGTTGTTGTCGTCCAAATACATTTTAGATTGGGATTTAGATGTAAAGATATCATTAGAGGATGACGTATTTTTTGCAACGCGTAAAATAATTGTTGAAAATCAAGTGACATTTCAAGACAAGTTCTCTAACAATTGTATTTCCTGTTTAAAGCTAAACTTCCCAGAGTTTGGAAAATATAATCTTTGAAATTTCAGACTGCTACCCCCAGTGTTTTCCTAATCCCATGTTTTGATAAAATACTGAATCCCCACCTTATCCCCATCAAGGGAAATAGCCAATGTATGAGAATGGAATAATTTGCGGTCATTATTGTAAACACTTCTGCTCTTTGTGTGAGTAAAAGGTCTAACTCTATGAAATATTGAAAAGAAATTGAATGCTGGGTGTGGTATGGGGGAGCTGGAAAAGAAGGAGTTTAGTTTGATGCCAGGGTTAAAGTGACATTTCTTTGCTGCCTGTCTTCTATTTCAAGACCTGATTTTTTTTTCTAATCTCATTTTAATACTTGATCTCAGCCGAAAGGCCAAGAAGCAATTTTTCTAATCTGCTTTTGAACATTGCTGATGGGAACTATGCTCATGTGTTTCACACCAAAAAGCATACACAAGTTAAATATATTGAGTAAAATATTTCACATAGTTGTATGTTTGCACATTTTCTTTCTTTCTTAAAATTTTTTTAATGTTTATTTCTTTTTGAGAGAGAGAGAGAGAGAGAGAGAGAGAGAGAGAGAGAGAGATATGGAGTGCAAGCAGGGGAGGGACAGAGGAAGAGGGAGACACAGAATCTGAAGCAGGCTCCAGGCTCTGAGCTGTCAGCATAGAGCCCGACGCGGGGCTCGAACTCACGGACCACGAGATCATGACCTGAGCCGAAGTCGGACGCTCAACCTACTGAGCCACCCAGGTGCCCCTGTTGCACATTTTTGAGAGATTAGCCACTGAATCTAATTTCACAAGGGAAAAGCCTTTTGTTCTTTGAAAATGAAGTGTTTTTTTCCTGTCAGTTCTGACTTACAGATGGCATCTGCTTTGGTCCTCACAACAGCATGGCTGTTTCACACGGCTTGTGTATATTGATTGCTTTCTCTAGGAATGCGATAGATGGTAATCAGATATAGGATCATGACGTCCTTTCTAATCCATTGACCAGATGGAAGTAATGACTATTTAATATTCTTTGAAGTCTTATGCTACTAAAACATACAGTAAAAAGGTAGACATTTATAGGACATTTTGAGAAAATTTTTATTTTGAAAAGTATTTTGTGCGTACCAAAGGGAACACCTTCACAGTAGTTTGACTATCATTCCTTTTGTCGAGGCTGAAATTTCTTCTGCGATCAGTGCTTGATTAGTCATGGCAGGCTCTTGCTTTTAAAACCTTTCTTTGAGATTAGTAAGCTTTCCGTACCATTAATTCTCTTATTCATACTTGACATTGTCACCTCACTCAGCCGAGCTGAAACTTTTCACCCGACAGGGACGGTCAGAGCGAGGAGGCTGCCGTCCCAGCCGGCACTTTGCCTGGTAGGGAAGTGTTGCCTCAGTTAACACTCTGAGCTAGAGTTAAGGGTACTGGCAGGCGTAGGGATGCTGGGCAGGCTGGTGGGTCCTTTGAAGTCATGTCTTCATGGGAATTTCCACAACAGCCTACCCATGCCCTTAGGTCAGACCAAAGCACATTCCAACGCCAGAGAGAAGTCATGCGTGGATTTGGCGATTTTAGATGTTTCAACTCCTGTACCGTTCCATTAATGCAGATATTTAAGAATCAGTATTTTTGTTGAAAGAAAGTTGCCCACAGATTTCTCGCTAATGTTAAAGCTGACCTCTGTATGAGGTCTGAAACACCTTCTTCTATCTTTAGGATGCTTTGGTAATGATGGGATTCGCTTTTGTGATATCTTTGTCAGATTCAAACTTACACTTAATGTTTTTTTAAAAGAAATTAACAAAACTATTTCTTTAAAAGGGAAGAGGGGTGCCTGGGTGGTTCAGCCAATTAGTTGGGCATTGGCTCTTAATTTTGGTTCAGGTCATGATCCCAGGGTCCTGGGATCAAGCCCCACATCTGTTCTGTGCTGAGCACGGAGCCTGCTTAGGATGCTCTCTCTCTTTGCCCTTCTCCCCCGCTTGTGTACTCTCTCCCCCTCTAAAATAAATTTAATAAACAACAAATAAACAAATGGAAAGAAATATGTCTGCCTAATTCTGCTATGTACTTTGCTACCCATATGAAGAATACTTTTATAACAATAGAAATGAAGTCATCAGATAAGAAATCAATTATTTCTTCCCCTTTGAAAATTGTAAAAACTTGCTAACAAGGCAGTGAAACTGTTAACTTGAACAGAGTCCTCTTTCAATGGTTACTTTATATTTAAGGCTCCATAATCTAGGGGCAGTAAATTTATGTTGCCTTATGCTTGGGAAAGGATGGTAGGATGCACATAACATCCTAGATAATGTATAATCTTATGTGTTAAAGGTATCTGAGTTCATTTTCAGTTCGATTTAGGAACTGCAAGTATTTAAAATTTGAATCTTATAAATGCTGATAAATCCTGGGGTGTCTGGTTGGCTCAATTGAGCATGTGACTTAAAAAAATTTTTTTTAATGTTTATTTATTTTTGAGGGAGAGAGAGAGAAGCAGAGAGAGAGAGAGAAAGAGACGGAGAGAGAGGGAGACACAGAATCTGAAGCAGACTCCAGGCTCTGAGCTGTCTGTCAGCACAGACCCCGACGTGGGGCTTGAACCCACAAACCATGAGATCATGACCTGAGCCAAAGGTGGATGCTTAACCAACTGAGCCACCCAGGCACCCTGAGCATGTGACTCTTGATCTCAGGCTCGTGAGTTCAAGCCCATGTTGGGCATAAAGCCTACTTAAAATGAATGAATGAATAAATGCATGCTGACAGATCCTAAGAGCTAGTGTATTGTAAAGCCTTCTGCCACCTGAAATAGCAAAATGAAAATATTAATGTTGGTTTTGACAACAATCTGTAGCTTTCACATATTCAGATAATAAGCTGGTGTTCATGGCAGCATTATTCAGAATAGTCACAAGGGGGAAACAACCCAGTGTCCATCCACAGATGAAAGGATTAAAAAAAATGTGGCATAAACATACTATGGAATATCGTTCAGCTATAAAAAAGAATGAAAATTTAACACATGCTAAAATGTGAATGAACCTTGCAAATATTATGCTAAGTGAAATAGGCTAGAAGGAAAAACGTATGATTCTACTCACATGCGGTATCCAGAGTAAAGACAGGAATCCACAGAGACAGAAACGTTTTATAAATTTTATTCATTTTGTCAAATATTTTGAAGTATCTATATTGTTATAAATTATTACTTTTATGTTTTATAATATCTCCCTCAGTAATTATGTTTGTCACCTGCATGGTTTTAGGATTATATTTACAATTAGTAAACTAAGTCTAAATTTTAATAGATTCAGGCACTAGTTGCCAATCTTTTGAGACCATGATTTCCCAATGTGCAAGTTCTTCACTTTGATTCATTTTTCAATAAACTAAAGTGCCTCTTGAAGGATTTTTTGCCCCAGAAGAGCAAGTGGGTGGCATATTGTCTGGGTCGTGGCATATTTGAGGATGACATCAGTAGCCTTCCCTCAAGCTCCTTTGAGCTATCCCTTGGATTTCTTGCTTTTGTTTTTTGTTTTGTTTTGCTTGTTTTGTTTTGTTTTGAGAGAGAGAGAGTGTTGTGCAAGTGGGAGTGGGCAGGGGCAGAGGGAGAGAGAGAGAGAGAGAGAGAGAGAGAATCTGAAGCAGGTTCCACGCTCAGCATGGAGCCATCCCACAATCCCAGCATCAGGACCTGACCTGAGATCAAGAGTTGGACGCTCAGCTGACTGAGTCACCCATGTGCCCCGCTTGTTTATATATATATATATATATATATAATTTTACCATGATTTAAAATATATATATATTTTTTTTTAAATCATGGTAAAATATATACAACATAAAATTTACTGCTTAGCGATTTTTAAGTCTACAGTTCAGTGGCATTAAATCTGTTCATGTTGTATGACCATCACCACCATCTGTTTCCAGAACTTCTTCATCTCGCAAAACTGAAACTTCGTACCCGTTAAACAACAACACCCTATTTCTTCCTCCCGCTGAAAACCAGCATTCTATTTTCTGTCTCTGTAAATTTGCATATTCTAGGTACTCCTAGACGTAGAATCGTACAGTACTTGTCTTTTTATGACCGGCTCATTTTACTGAGCGTGATGTCCTCAAGCCTCCTCTGTGTTGTAGCGATATTGCAGGTTTCTACTTCCTTCCTAAGGCTGTACATTCCATAGGGCGAGTATGTCACATTTTGTTTGGCCATTAGTTTGTTGATGGACACTTGAGTCGCTTCTACATTTTGGCTGTTGTAAAAAATGCTGCTGTGAACATGGGTGTGCAAATATCTCTGAGACCCTACTTTCAGTTCTTTGGGACATATTGCAGGCTCATATGGTCCTCACATGTTTAATTTTTTTATACTCTCCCGTAGTAGCTGCACCATTTTATAATCCCACCAAGAGTGTACAAGGACTCCCGCTTCTCCACGTCTTTGTTAACACTTGTTATTTTCAGGGGTTGGTTGGTTTGTTTTTATTTTTTTTGTTTATTTATTTATGTTGAGAGAGAGAGAGAGAGAGAGAACCAGCAGGAGAGGGTCAGAGAGAAAAAGAGACAGAATCTCAAGCAGGCTCTGCACCATCAGTGCAGAGCCCAACGCGGGGCTCAAACCCACAAACCGTGAGATCATGACCTGAGCCTAGATTGAGAGTTGGAGGCTTAACCAGCTGCACCACCCAGGCGTCCCTGTTTTTGATAATAGTCATCCTAATGGGTGGGGGGGGGGGGGGGGGAAGGTCAGCTTGTTTTTTGACTCAGTAACATTTTCTTCAGTTGGATGTGACTATTCTGATGATCTTTTATGCCCCTTGCCCTTGCTTCTTAAAAAATACCTTTTAATATGTAGGTTGGCTTTGTTCTGTATCCCCCATTTGTGTTATCTTCTCCTGCAACATTTAATGTCTTTTCTTTTCTGTTCATGTTCTAGAACAGCGCCTCTACTGAGTCTGTGTCACTGATTCCATTTCCTAGGCCCTTAGTTCTGTTCCTTCTGGTTGGTCAGCAGCCGCTCTGCCTTTGTGTTGTTAGTTTCCTAGATTTTTCTTTCTGAAAAGAGTCTCTTCATGTCTCTTCATGTCAGCCTGGCTTGTCCTTATGTCTTTCTGTTTTCTTCTCCTGGAGGCTGGGCTTAGGTGCTTTTGAAAACGAAGTGCTTTCTGGAATGTGCCCTGGATTCCCCTGTGGTGCAACTTCTGAGAAGGCCGCTTCTCTGGTCTTCGGGACTCCGTTTCTGCTGCCGGCTGGCATTTTGTCAGAGGCTCTCCATTGTCTCTTCAGTTATTACGTGCTCCGTATCTCTCGCCATTCAAGTGGTGGTGCAGGGGCGTGATGGGGAGGCTCCCCTTCAATCTCTGGGGAAGACAGGGTGATGTGCAGCATCTAACCCGATTTTTTTTTGAAGTTTACTTATTTATTTTGAGAGAGAGCATGCAAGCAGGGGAGGAGCAGAGATAGGAGACAGAGGATCCAAAGTGGGCTCTGCGATGACAGCAGAGAGCCCAATGCGGGGGGCAAACTCACAAACTGTGAGATCATGACCTGAGCCAAAGTCAGATGCTTAACCAACTGAGCCACCCAGGCGTCCCTCTAATCTGATTTTTATTGTTGAGGTCTTAAGCGCGGCTCTGTGCGGCCACAGTGGAATTTTTTCTCACTTTTGTCAATTAGTTACCCGATGTAACAAACCAAGAGTCACAAACTTGTGGCCAACAGGCTGCATAAGCCCACAGGCCTTGTTTATTTTGGGGCCTGCGTCTAATATTTGGGGCCTGGGTCTAATATTTATCGTTTTAATGTCTTAAAATGGGCCGTGGGTTCTCCCGTTCACCACGGCGCCCACTCCTCCTTACTGTCTCACAATGGCCCGCTTTCCTCATTTACGGTTTCTGTCCGGTGCCTGAGTCTGACACACATTAGACCTCAGTGCTTACCGCCAGCAGGGTCCCAGCCTGTCTCTTCAGTCCCCAGGGTGCTCCCCACAGAGCTGGGCATTTTTACTCATTCACCAAGCTGCTTGCATTCACTGGCCCCTGCCCTGCTCCTCAGTCACGCTTGGGGCTGTGGATACAGCCCTGAGAGTGACACAGAGGGGACCTGCCTTCTCTCTGCGGTCCAGTGAGGCAGAGTTATTAATGTTTCGCAAGAAGTGGTGGTGACAGCTCGATACAGTCATTTCTGTATCTTCATCTCGATTCCCCGAGCCCTCCCCTAGTTACCGAGGATTTAATCACAATGATCAGTCTTTTTTTTCCTGTAAAAATGTTGAAAGCCGATCTACTGAGCTGGAAGGAAAAAAAAAAAACCTGTTTTGCTTTGTAACTAAAAACCATCTTAGATGCAAGATTATTTGAAGTAAAAAAAAAAAAAAAAATCAGCTGTCTGCATGCACAAGGTTGCTCTGGCTGGGAATGACCACGCAGGTGGACAAGCTCATGCAAAGCGGTTAGGTTGATCTCAGTTTTACAATATTAGGCTTCTTCACTTGGGCTTTTTGCAGCCTGTTTGTCTGATGAGCCACCAGGGCACTCTTGAGGCACCCTGGCCATCAGGACATTGGGTGGAGAACAGATCTGCCCAGAGAAAGAAGAAGAAGGCTTCTCTAGGCCTTCTAGGAATCCTGACTCTGCAGATCGACTTTCCACTTCTTGTCCTTTGCATGGTGGAAGATACATTAAGCAACTCCAGGGACATCGTGCTGACTTTCTGAAGAGCATCCAGCATGGATGGGACAGCTAGCCATCTGCAGATGCAAGTAATTAAATGCAAAATAACACTGCCTTCCAACAGGCCTGTTGGGCTCACTGCTCGCTGAGAGTAACAGGTCAGACTGTCTTTCTGTTAGGGTCATCCGTTCATTGTATCATTGAACAAGTGTGTATGCTGGAATTTGCAAAGGGCTTTCCAACTGTTATTTCCTGTTTACTGATGAAATGACAGCATGAGCAGAGGTCAAGGCTATGAAAACGGACGCTGGAACCTCCAGAAGTGTAGTAAGAGCTGGCTATGCACCACGAGCTTGGCATTTATAATGATAGTGATCCTCATGCAGTGTTACTGACAAGGTCAGGCACGGAATTCAGGTCTCCTAGTTCTGCATCTTCTGCTGTCCCCACAACCCTCGGCTTCTGCTTTGTGAGATGTATTTGGCAATTGATTGAAGAAGTTTGAAAGACGCAAGTCTCCATTCTGAGGAATGTAAAAGCATCAGCCCATTGCTGAGCTCAGAAACTGTTCCAAGAAGCTTTTTTTAAAAATTTTTTTAAAATTTTTTTATTTTTTTCAACATATGAAATTTATTGTCAAATTGGTTTCCATACAACACCCAGTGCTCATCCCAAAAGGTGCCCTCCTCAATACTCATCGCCCACCTTCCCCACCCTCCCACCCCCCATCAACCCTGTTTGTTCTCAGTTTTTAAGAGTCTCTTATGCTTTGGCTCTCTCCCACTCTGGCCTCTTTTTTTTTTTTCCTTCCCCTCCCCCATGGGTTTCTGTTAAGTTTCTCAGGATCCACATAAGAGTGAAAACATATGGTATCTGTCTTTCTCTGTATGGCTTATTTCACTTAGCATCACACTCTCCAGTTAGTTCCATCCACGTTGCTACAAAGGGCCATATTTCATTCCAAGAAGCTTTCATAGGCAGATTCTGATCAATCATCTGGGAAGAAATAATAAACGCTTCTTCTGGTTACTGTGAGTCAGTCTACCCTGCGCTGGCCCTACTGAGGACAGATGTGATGGTGTCATCACTGCAAGATCTGCTCACCTCTGTCTGAGACGATAAGAGCAACAAATGGTCCCCCCTTTGCAGCTGGGATTGGTGTGCACAGGGAGCCTTTATTAAGGGTCTTAGGGAATCATTGCTTAGGAACGGCTGGTTCTGCAAGAAGTGTTTAGGGAGATCCCGCTCAAATCTGTTCTCGAAGCAAACAGCCTCAAAAGTAAAAAAGTGCTGTTTGGCACGTGGTTTAGGACTGTGGCATTTTCCTCCTTCTATTATTTAAACACAGACAAGCCCGAGAGACTAAATTTGTGCAAGTATGTGTCCAAATCTGTCCTGCCAAATAAGCTCCTGTTGAACTTCACAAGTGCTCAGTTGGGATGTTCAATTAGATGACTGGCACCAGGCGACGTATATTTTAATTCTGTCTGAAACCTAGAGCACTAGGCTAGAGGAGGACTTGGTAATAAAACACTGACTTACTCGGGTGCCTTCAGCTTCCCCCCTCCCTCCGCTGAGCTCTCCTTTCCTGGCCCCGCACCTGGGCGCTTACTTCTCAGCCAGGCACCTGTGTCTGCCTAGCCTCTGCTGGCTGTAGGGGGTGGTGGTTTGACTCGCTGATGAATTCTCAGCTCCGACCTCCTTCCAGTCTGAGCCCTTGCCCCATTGCCAGCCCCGGCTTGTATATGGATGCTTCTGGACACAAGGATAATGGCTGCAAAGCGCGACAGCGCTGATTAGCTGAAAGGGTCACCACCACCAGGAAAAGAAATCCAGGAAGTGGAGTTCATCCATTCGATGGAAGCCTCCTGGTTCCACATTTGATTTTGCTCTTTGACTCTCCTCATCTGATACTTAGACCTTGCCCTGCTGACAAAGACGGAGGAGGCCCCCACAGGCATGGAGAAATTGGTGGGTGTGGCCCTTCGAGGGGCGTGAATTCACCACTGGCCCGTTTATCTCTCCAAACTTCCCCTGGTGGTTGATCCCTTGCTTGCTTTCTTGCGCCAGAGGGGACCCTTTCGAGGTGCTGAGTTCTCAAAGACTAGATATTCAATTTTATGGTGCAAACTTTTCTCTGTCTCTCTAGACACATATCACAGTTGAATATTTTATATATTTTGGCTCTGAACGGTAGTGACTGATTATCAAAATTCTTCTATCACAATTTATAAATGCCCCGTGTATTTTTCTCTTGTTCTAGTCGCTAAGCATTGGGAATCATGGTTTACTTACTAATCAGAGAACATAATAGTTTCTAACTAGATGAAGGGGGAAAGATGGTTAGTATCTTCTAACAATCACTAGAACTCCGTAGAGAAAGAGGGTATTTCTTTTAAAAACATGTAGATGGACATATATTTGTGAATTTGCTTACATTTACAGCAATTGTAAGCATTCATTCAGAAAAACGCATTTGAGTTCATATATAGCCTAAAAGAACCCAGTGGAGAACACTTACTTCGGTAAACATAGACTAGAACTTGTAAGGTACAGTGTTAATTTTTCTTAAACTTTCATAACCCAGGAATTGGCAAGTTTTGTGGCACATCATTTTAAGGGTGTGGATAACTTGTAATATCTGTGTGTTTACTTTTTTGTATCCTAAAAGGGTGTTAACAATTCTACATTTCCAAGGTTTTTTGAGGTTGACAGTGGCTTCTCCAGAAATTTGGGAACTGTTGAAGAGCACAATGCATTTGGGGACTTTGGTTTCAGTCAGTGAGCATATAAAGGGCCCTGCATCCTGTTCCACTTGTGACTGAGACTGGAGGTGTAGGGGTGTAGACGTACCCTAGCGGGTGTTGGCCGAGCAGCTGGGCAAGAACAGGTCATTTCCCCTGTTTCTCAGGTGGTCCACTCGGACCCAGGTCCCGGATCTCCATGAAGTACACTGATCCCATATTCCAGACTTCAGGGCCTTCCAGGAAACTTCTCAGCTACTCTGTTAGCTCTTAGTAAACGTCGTGGTTAACACAAACTAACCTTAACCTAACCTAGGGATGAGTTCCCTCTTAGCCAAATAGGCAGCGTTGGGTTTTGTGTTGACTATCCTTCACGCCACTGTTTGCTGCTGTAAACATAATAAATTGATCATTTTTTAAAGTTTATTTATTTACTTTTGAGAGAGCGTGTGCATATGCATGAGAGAGAAAGCGGAGGAGGAGCAGAGAGATAGGGAATGAGAGAGAATCCCAAGCAGGCTCCACAAACACAGGGCTTGAATCCATGAACCGTGAGATTATGACCTGAGCCAAAATCAAGAGTCAGATACTCGACTGACTGAGCCATCCAGGCACCCCATAAATTGACCATTTTGATGGCAATTTTGTTTCTCATTGTATGTTTCTTCAGAAAACATTAAGTACTTAATATGTGTTGGTCATACACATATGTTAGTATGCAAACATTACAAGTACGTATTACATGTAGGGTAAAATATACCCAAGCACGGTCTTCCAGCCTTGCTGCTAACTAGTCAGATCACTTAACTAGTCAGATTGCTTAACTAGTCAGATTGCTTAACTAGTCAGATCACTTACCTAGTCAGGTTGCTTAACCTCTCTAGGGGATCTGTAAAGTTAGCAGGGGGAGATCAGAAACATGAACTCTGAGGAACCTTGCGAGACTAATCTTTTGTGATACTATCTACCTCCCCCTTATGAGCCAAATACAGCACCGACCACATCGCTATCTGAGGCTTCCTGTCTGCTTGTTTTTCAGAAATGTGAAAATAAAAACTGGAGAATGGTTCTTTGAGGAACGAGCCAAGAAATTTCCAACTGAAGGTAAATGCCCTTAAGTTTTTTACTAAAGTAAAATGATACTATCATTCCCAGTTTTAAAATATTTGGTGTTAAGATTTGAATACACAAAACTTTACAGGTCCTGGTAGACAGGCCTTTCCTTTCTGACCTCTAGCTCTGTTCGGTTATGCTTTCCCCCACCTGCCGCCTGGCCCACCCTGCTCAGCGCCTTTGACTGCAGACCACCCCTCTCTAGCTCAGTTCTAACTGCGGAAATCTGCCTGCTTTTCCCTGCGTGTGGGAGTGAAGTCTCCCTCCTCCGAAACACGGGCAGCTCTGGGTTGTCCATCTTTTCCAAAATTTGTGGCAAGTGCCTCATGTGGTATTACTATTTGCATACTTCCCTTTCTCTCCATAAGCAGAAACTATGCTTTGAAAATCTAGTCCCTTACAGCACTAAGCACAATACCTTGTTCCTGAGACTTGGTCAAAATGAATAACTGAAGGCCACGGAGAGTGAACAGGATTAGAATTTAGCAGATGTTGATGATTAGGAAGCGAGCACATGTCGTGATTGTGGGAGCGTGAATGCGCATATGGTCTGGGTACCACAAGAATATCTTACAGAGTCTCTGCAAAGCTGATGTAGCGGTGTAATTGGTAGCTGGGGCTGGAAACCAGGGGGAGAACTAATTCTGCCTCGGTAACAGAGGTGCCCACATCAGAGGATGTGAGCCGCATGGACAGGAAAACAACTTTTCAGACAAAGGCGCACGCACGTGTCATCAAAATAAAGCAGAGCTCACATGCTCTGTGAATCACATTCGTCCATGGTGGTAACACACATCCTCTGACGTGTGTGACAGCGGGGGCTGCACACAAGGAGCCCAGGCTGACCTAGAGGGAAAGGGGCGGCTTGAAACCTTTTTTCTGCCGGAAAGAAGCTATGTAGCCACAACCCCAGATGCGTTGTGAGGAAAGGAAGCCATTTGTTTGAGTGTTGACACTCCGCTTTTGTAAAAGGCACGGTCGGCTGAAGTTGACATTCAGTCGGCATTAAATTCTCTGCTGGATCATATTCCTGACTTCCCTTACTCGAGAAAAAACGATGTTTCTGCCAAGTTGATCAGAAATCTGGAAGGAAGCACAGTGCTAACGGGCAGGCTGAAGCAAAAGGGTGAGCGAGTGCGTGTGACCTCACCTGGGACACCACTTCTCAACCCTTTTTCTCACCGCCACCCCCCCCACCCCAGCTTCTCTCCCAAGCAGCCTTGTTAACACTGTTTCCTAAATACTACCCGTCCGTGAAAGTTTCATATCTCAGGTACATATCTGTTTGTGTACTGAGGCCTTCTGGAGCACACTAGGATTTGCTTCTTCCACTAACTCCTTTCTCTGGCCCCTCGGGGCCATCGTCCCCATTTAGGGCATAATCTAGGCGGGCTTGGCAGCGTGAGGTCTAAGTTTTAGGCTTTGTTTTGTGACTTTAAAATACTTTTTTGGGAGGGGGGCACCTGGCTGGCTCAGTCGGTAAACCTGTAGCTCTTGATCTTGGGGTCGTGAGTTCAAGCCCCATGTTGGGGAGTAGACTGTACTTAAAAAAATAATTTTCTTGTTGGGGGGCTGGGGTCTTCTTCAGGTGGTAGATTCTCATTTTTTTTTCACTCAGTTTCTACTTCACAAACGGTAAGACTGTAGGGAGTGAAATTCCTGTAATTTCTCAATAACAAGTCTGGGAAGACCTCTCCTGGCAACTATTTTATGCACTGTTGAAAGTGTTAGTATCATTATTTGAATCAGGGAAATTGATTTGCAGGCCGGAACACAGGTGTGTGCACGCGTGCATGCGTGTGCACATGCGTGTGTGCGCGTGCATGCTCATTATCTTCTCATCGTCTTTTTGGCACTCTCCCAGTGAGTAGAAGTGAATAGAAGCAACCAGCATGGTGGCCACCTGAGCTAAGGACTGAAACTGAACTCCTGGGTCTCTCTTTTATGTCCACTGACTTTCCACCAGCATGAAAATATCAGTAAGATAAGAAAAATCAGACAGTGAAAGGCAGCCTGAGACAAAATCATCCTTTTATTGTTTCTCCCAAGGTGTGAAAGTAACAAACAACAAAAAAATAAAAAACCCCAATTCCTTCCTCCTCTACTCTTGCTTCGTCCAGTGCTGAGGTGTCTCATTTCTTATTGTCCAATTTGGGGCGAGATGCGCTCAGAATGCGTGGAAAGACCCAGAACAGTGCCGTGCTGGGGGAGCACACATAGTTCTGTGAGCTAGACCAGGGGTAGGTGGGGGTTGGCAGGCGGGCGTCGGGAAGGGCAGTGGGGGTGAGGTGATGAAGGCTTGTCTGGACAGGTGGGAACTCTACCTCACTTACATCTGTGCCCCCTGGGAGAGAAGCTGGCACAGTAGTTGAGGAGTTGACTTGAACCCACGCGCGGTATGCTCTGAGGGCCAGTTAGGAAAATGGAAACCACGTGGGGCTTTGAGCAAAGAGAATTTAATTTAGGGAATTGGTGAGACAGGTATTATTGGAGGGAGAAAGGCAAAAAGGGAGCCCTGTGGGAACACAGCGATGGTAACTGCAGGAAGTGAGTACCAGGTGGGCCTCTTCTCAGCAGACGCTCCCAGGAACCTCCCACCTTCCGGTCTCTCTGGCACCCCCTGGTGGGCCCTGATGGGGAGCCCGCGGCAATCCCTGCTCTGTGATGTGTTCCAGACTCAGATTCTGCGTATTATCCAGTGTTTGCTGTAATGGTGTGAACACGGCTCTTCCCAGCCTTCCACATCCTAATCCGAAGCCAGAGAAACGAGATGGTGGTTTAAACCACGAGAGAGTATGAGACAGCTCAGATCTGTGCCTCTTTCTATTTCTGGGTAGGAAATTCCTCCAAAGTGTAGTGGGTTAAACAGTCAGTATTATTTTACATGGTTTCTGTCTCCAGCTGGGGGCTTGCCCGGGGCTGGAGGATCTGCTTTCTCCGGGGCTCACGCACGCACCTGGCGAGCTAGTGCCGCTGTCGCGGGAACCCTGGGTCCCTCCACACCTGGGCCTCCCCACCGGGCTGCTCCAGTGTGTTCACAACAACGTGGTGGCTGGCCTCCCCCAGGCTCGTGGGCCAAGAGAGACAAAGGCAGAATCCTACCCTTTTATATTAAACAAAAAAAAAATTATTATGGTAAAATACCCACGGCATAAAATTTACCATTTTAACCGTTTTTAACCACACAGTTCAGTGGCATTGAGTGCGTTTGCCCTGCTGTCTAGCCGTCACTACCATCCATGCTCAGAAATTTGTCATCTTCCCACGCTCTCCCCTTCCCTCACCTCCACAGAACCCCTGGGAACTTCTATTCTGCTTCCTACTTTCTGTCTCTTTCCATCTCTTTTATGGCCTAGCTTCAGAAAGCTCTCCCTGTCATTGCCGCTCTATCCTGTGGTGACACAGGTCTGCTCGATTCAGGGTGGAAGGGGATGGCACAGGGGGTGTCAGGAGGCAAGGGGCCCTGGAGCCCATCAGGAAGCAGGCTACCATAGCCCGTATTCCTTATCCTCGTCCTTATCCTAATCCTAATCTTAATCCACGCACCTGAGAATCATACCTGACTCCCTCCCCGCATCCGGTCAGTCAGCAAATCCTGACATTTCTGCCTCCCCAGTCCTAGAATCTTCCCTGTTCCTCATTCCCACTTACAGTGTAGTAGCTCCTAGCTGGTCCCCATGACTCCACCTGCTTCCCCCACATTCCCTCCTCCCATTTTGTAAAGAGAGTTTTCTTTTCTCTTTAAAAATGAATTGTTCATCTGATCATAGAAGGGATGCATACTTATCGCAGAATATTTGGGAAATACAGAAGGGTGCACAGAAGGCAATAAAAATCCCACCGCTCAAGAAGCCACTGTTAATTCCACACACACACATGCACACACATACTCTTCCAGTCTTCTTTCTGTGTGATGTTGTGCGTATGTGTGTGCATGTACAGACTTGATAATTTTTTAAACGAATATATGATCAGACTATATGTAGGTTTTACTCTCGCTTTTAGTGCTTGCTTCAGCAGCACATAGACTAAAATGTCGCTTTTAAAATTCAATTTAGCACATTTTCTTATGCTATTAAGACACTTCCTGACCACTGCATAAAATATATCAGATGGATGAATTATCTTTTATGCAACCTGTTCCTTCTTGTCAGTGAGTGTATCAAGGTATTCAAAATTTCATATTACGGATAACTCTGTGGTGAACATCCTGAACTATCTTGGCATCTCTTTATTTCCTCTAGATAGATTCTTAGAAGAAGAATGAGTAATCAAATGTGTGAACACTTAAAAGGCTTTGATATGTTTTGCCCAATTGCCCCCTGGGAAGTGTGTGCTCATTTACACGACCTTGGCAGGGTACGTGAGCTGTCCTATCACACTCTGGCCCCGTTACCTCCTATCTCTTGAAACGTGACTTCAAATTACATTTGTTCTGAGTGTAAAAGTGATATATTTTCATTAAAAAAAAAAAAGAAAAGAAAAGCATACCAAATAATGTTTAAAATACAATGACTTCACCCTGAAATGTTTTGTTAACATTTTGATATACATTCTTTCTATTATTTGGTGAGGAAATGTATGTATGTTTGTGAGTGTATACACACATATACATGTGTGTATATAGTTCTTTTTTTTTTAATGTTTATTTTTGAGAGACAGAGAGACAGAGCACTAGTGGGGGAGGAGCAGAGAGAGAGAGGGAGACAGAATCCGAAGCAGGCTCCAGGCTCTGAGCTGTCAGCACAGAGCCCGATGCGGGGCTCGAACCCATAAACTGTGACATCATGACCTGAGCTGAAGTTGGACACTTAACTGACTGAACCACCCAGGTGCCCCTGTGTGTGTATATAAATATACACATAAACGCACATAACTACACACATACATTTTTAAAAATTTTTTTTCAACTTTTTTTTTTTCTTTTGGGACAGAGAGAGACAGAGCATGAACGGGGGAGGGGCAGAGAGAGAGGGAGACACAGAATCGGAAACAGGCTCCAGGCTCTGAGCCATCAGCCCAGAGCCCGATGCGGGGCTCGAACTCACGGACCGTGAGATCGTGACCTGGCTGAAGTCGGACGCTTAACCGACTGCGCCACCCAGGCGCCCCCACACATACATTTTTAAGAGTACTGAGATCAAACCATAAGAAATTGATGTTTTTAGGTAAAAATGATTAAATAAAGGCAATTTTGTATGAGCCAAGCTAATAGATTTACATAATTGGGATCAAATCATATATATGGTTTTATACTATTTCTTTACATAATAATTCACAAAGAACATTCTTCCATATCCTTAACTGTCATCAGCTATATAATTTCTGATAACTGCATCTCATTCCATCATTGGAATGTGACTTCATTTATTGAACCAAATCGCTATTGCACAGTGAGGGAATCTCCAGTTTTGCTGTTACATTTTTGGAAGTTTATAATATTACTAAAATAATAAAGTGCAGCGGACTTCTTTGTAGATAAATCTTTAGCACATCTCTGAATATTTCTAGAAAGAAAAGGGTAAGGTGAAAGGTGGGGAACATCGCCTCCGGGAAGCGTGTGCCCTCCTCACCAGTAGGAATTATCCTGAAAAGCAAACACAACTTTGTCAGTTTGGCAAAACCACATTGGTAGTCTCAAGTGGTTTCCTGTGGTTTTCATCAAATTTGTCTAATTACTCGCAAAGTTGAGTATTTCCCACCTGTGTGAACTTCTGCAGCTGTCCTTTCTGTATACGTTCAGGCTCTTAGCTCTTTTCTGTCAGCTACGCCCACAGTGTTATGTTTTTTGACATACAGAAGTCTTTTCTTGTGGGTATACAGTCAGATACCAAGAAGGTACCTACAGATGAAAAGTTAGATGTCCGTTTCCTTTTTAGCATCCAGAAACCGTGAGCCAAATTTAATGTCCAATGGAAGTAATTCCAGCAATAATTATGCGCATTGTCACCCAATTTCTTTTTTATGTGCCTCTTTTAATGGTTCTATTAGATATGTGCCATTTATGGTAAATTCTCCCCAAATTTCCTCGAAAGTAGATAAGGTATAAGTAGTAATCCAATGAAGAATAATAGATATTGTAGCAGTTTCTTGTGCTACTTTCCCAACCCGTGTAAAGATTTAAAAGCAAGAAAAGATGAACTCCATTTTTTTTTATTTTGCGGGTAGATGGTACAAAAAATATTTTAAATACTTTGCTTTACTTAAATGTTTTTTCTGATTATAAACTGGCTTTTTTTCCCTGTCCAAGATTTCATAGTTTGATATTTAGCTTTACTCTCTGAAAATAGTTCCTTGTATGCCATAGTTGCGGTTCATCTGGGGTGCCTCAGAATGATCAAAACATACAGACCTTCATGGCGTCTCCAGTGTTTCTGTAGGCAGCTACCCAGCCTTTTGGGTATTGTCACCTCCTGCCCCTCACCGTGGGGCATTTGACAGTCTCTGCATTGAAGGTTTTTACTGTGGCTTCTGGGAACTCTGCGCCAGGATCAGCTCTGATCTGTTTCAAATTCAAATCTCCTGATGCTATGGGACCAGGGGAGACTCAACAGTGTGTATTTAACAAGTCCCCAAATAATCTTTTATGCATTTGACGTTTGAAAGCCCCTGGAAAAGTAGCAAATATAATAAACAATTATGATGGACCTTTTCTAGATCACTAATAACTTAGAAAATGAACTGAAAACCCGATCTTATTTTTTTGGACATCTGCTAAGCTTATAGAGATAGCGCCCTCTTCTGGCTCCTTGCTGTGAATGCGTGTGTTTTTTTTTTTTTTTTAATTAAAAAAATTTTTTTTACAACTATGACATTTTCTTGCTTGATGTTTCAGTTTAAGAGGGGAAAGATGACAATACTAATACTCTTAATACTAATATATTTCAAAGTTTAAGAATAGTTAAATGTTACCTATAAACAATCTGTTGTGACTTTCATTTTGTTGTTAGTAAAGCAAAAATAAAATAATTTAGGAAAGCTGTACCTTAATATAGCCTCTGATGATGGTCTCACTTATATAACTAACCAGGACCATATTATGTTTCACTATCATGAAGGAAAAGAATTTTTATCACCCCCTCCTAGTAGTAACTGTGATTTAATTCTTCATGTGACTTTTTAGAGTTTTATTCTTCTACACGGGCAGCTCAGATATGGCCCATCTGATTGCAGGGCTATGAGAACAGCTGTCAGGACTGGCTGTGTGTGGTTGGAAAACTTGGGCCCGTGGATTAAAAGAAGTAGGTATGAGTAAATAGGGGTGACTCTATTGCAAAACTCTGCCTTTATGGCCTCTTTGTTATTTGGCTCAGGAAAGACCTTTGACCCGTGCAATTCAGCAGGTGGGGTCTGCAAGGATGATTCAGTAAAGCTTCCTAGAGGTTGCAGACCAAGTGCCTAGTTCATATGCTTACGTTCACAAGAGGGTGTCTTTATGAAATCAGATTTACCAGATACATAATTTTGTGTATGCTTTTGTCTTCTTTTAAAGAGGATGTGGTGTCTTACTCTCTGGAATATTTCTTTCTCACTGCTCTCCTTAAGAGGAAAGACGAAACGAACACAAGCCCACAATGGGCAGTGTGTGTCCTAGAAGTGATTTTCCCAGCTGATCGGATTGCTTGTCACGTCCCTGACAGATTTTCAGACCAGTGCTTCTAAATTAGTTAGAATAGAGACTGTCAAGTCAGATTGGATGATTACCGTATGAAGTAACGCCTTGACCTTCAAACCTTTTGTTCTGACCCAGTGTTTCTAGGTAATAGTCTTCTGGAGACAGGTTCTTGAGTTTAGTCATATTTGATTTCATGACGCCTTTGGTTTTGTTCAGAGGAGCAATTCAAAAATGGAAGTGCTTACATTGCCCAAGGTGCTTTGAATACATCAAGTCAACCCAGATTTTTTTTTCTGTATTATATCTCAGATATCTCCCCAGGCCACTAGAGTATTCCTGCTGGTTTCTGGGTGCCAGATTTCCTACCAGGATTATTTTTGTGTCTCTGCCTCTGCCACTGTCCTTTGTGCCCTGTCTACTGCCCCTTGATGATGAGGCCACCCTAGGCAGTTTACATATTTGGTCCCGAATTGTCATGACTACCTCCCTATCTCCTTTTGGGTTTTGATCCATTGCTTTTAACATGAAGGGGAAACCATGATTAAATGGGCTAGTTATTAGGCTAGCAGTACTTTATTTTGCTCAATACTCCCCGCTCCACGGGGGGTCAGCAAACTATAGCACGTAGATCAAATGTAGCCCACCATCTGTTTATGTAAAGTTTTATTGGAACACAGCCATGCTCACTCCTTTCTGTCTGTGGCCAGCTTTGCGATACAATGGTTGAGGTTACAACAGGGATCCTATGGCTGGCAAAGCCTATACTTTTTTAACCTGACCCTTTGCAGAAAGTTTGCTGCCCTCCGCTCTACATGATAGGCTGATGATGCTACCGCATTTTGGTGACCATCATTATTTTCCTGTTTATGAACAGAATGGGAAACCAAAATGAGAGGTGCCTGGGTGGCCCAGTTGATCGAGCATCCGATTTCGGCTCAGGTCACTATCTCACAGTTCATGGGTTTGAGCCTTGCATCGGGCTTTGAGCTGACCGTGTGGACAGTGAGGAGCCCACTTTGGATTCTGTGCCTCCCTCTCTCTCTGCCCTTCCCCCTTTTTCTCTCTCTGTCTCAAAAATAAATATTAAAAAAAGAAACCAAGGTGATATCACTGAACTGAATAGGATTTCTGAATTAAGAATTCATGTGTTCATATGTTTAGACCAAATTATCGATCAGAGTAGTTTGTAGGGAGCACCCTGACAATTGGACATTGAGCTATCTCCTTATATGAATACATCTTTGGAAAGACCAGACACATACATACTTAACTAAGGAAATCATTTTCTATTTAAGAACTCCATGCTCATTGTTTTATTGCAGCAGTAAAATAGACATAAAATTTACCACTGTCACCATTTTTAAGTGCAGAATTCAGCATTAAGCACGTTCACAGTTTTGTGCAACCAACACTACCATCTGACTCCAGGGCTTTTTCATGTTGCAAAACCCAAACTCTCTTTCCCGTTAAACACAAACCGTCCATTCCGCCCTCCCAACCAGCTCCCCGTGACCACCATTCTGCCTTCTGGTTCTATGAATTGACGACGCTAGTTGCCTCATGTAAATGGAATCAGTATATTTGTCCTTTTGTGTCTTTCTTACTTACCATGACGTCTTCAAGGTCCATCCATGTTGTAGCATGTGTCAGACTTTTACTCCTTTTTAAGACCAAACAAAATTCCGTTGGTTATATATACTGCATTTTGTCTACCATTCATCCCAGTGGGTGTTTGGCTTGCTTCTACATTTTGGCGATTGGGGACAGTGCTTGCTATGAACATGGGTGCGCAAATACCTGTTCAAGTTCCTGTTTTCCCTTCTTTTGTGTTTATACCCAGATGTGGTATTACTGGATCAAACAGTAATTCTATGTTTCAGTTTTTGAGGGACCACCATACTATTTTCCACAGCAGCTGCACCATTTTATGTTCCCACTAGCAGTGCACAAAGGTTCCGGTTTCTCCATATCCTTCTTGTGATTTTCTTTCTTTCTCTCTTTCCTTCATAATAGCCATTCTGACGGGCATGAGGTGGTATTCCATTGTGTATTTCTTTAAGTCATTCCCTCAGTACGTATTAGGTATCTTATAGCCTGACATTTATTCCATTCTGCGTATGGATTTTTTGGATAGTTGATAGATGTATATATCGCAAAAAAAATGTATCACAATAAGGTTTGATAACACATCTTTTCATCTCCCACAATTACTATTTGCCATTGTTGTTATGGTGAGAACATTAACACTGCTCTCACAGCAACTTTGAAGTCACAACACAGTCCTATTCACTGTAGTCGCCATGGTGACTATATACTAGATTCCCAGAACTTACCTTATAACTGAAAGTTTGTACCCTTTAACCAATATCTCCCCATTTACCCTGCCCCCCGCCCCTGATGACCACCATTCTACTCTCTGTCCTGAGTTTCATGTTTTTAGATTCCACATATAAGTGACATCATATAGTATTGATCTTTTTCTGTCAGACTTTTTCACTTAGCATAATGCCTTCAAGGTCTATCCATGTTGTTACAAATGGCAGGATTTCTTCCTTTTTTTTAGAAAAAATATTTATTTATTTTGAGAGAGGGGGAGCATGTGAGCAGGGAAGAGGGAAGAGGGAGAGGGAAAGTCCCAAGCAGGCTCTGTGCCATCAGCATCGAGCCAGATGTGGGGCTTGAACCATGAACCATGAGACCACGACCTGAGCCAATATCAAGAGTTGGTTGCTTAACCGACTGAGCCACCCACGTGCCCCAGGATTTCTTCCTTCTTATGGTTGAAAATATTCTGTTTTAATATATCCCACATTTTCTTTTAACTGTTCATCAGTTGAAGGACACTTAAGTTGTTTCTATGTCTTGGCTGTTGTGAACAATGTTGCAGTGAACGTGGGAGTGTAAATATCTGTTCAGTAGTGATTTCATATCCTTTGGATATATACCCAGTGTGGGATTGCTAGGTCATATCGTAGTTCTGTTTTTAATTTTTCTGAGACCCTTCTGCGCTATTTTCCACAGTGGCTGCATTGTTGTGTTTTGATTTGCATTTCCCTAATGATGAGTGATGTTGAACATCTTTTCATTTTCATGTACTCACTGGCCATTTGTATATTTTCTTGATTATTGAAGTCCTGTGCCCATTTTAAAAATTGGATCATTTTGTTTCTTTTTAAAAAAATAATTATTTATTTTGACAGTGCACATATGCAAGGGAGGGGCAGAGAGAGAGGGGAGGGAGGGAAGGAGGGACGGGGAGAGAGAGAGAGAGAGAGAGACACAGAGAGAGAGATGGAATCCCAAGTAGGCTCTATGCTATCAGCATAGAGCCCGACTCGGGGCTTGATCCCAAGAACCGTGAGATCATGACCTGAGCTGAGATCAAGAGCCCGCTTAACCGACTAAGCCACCCAAGTGCCCCTGTTTGTTTCCTGAAAAGGAAGAAGAAAGTTAGAAGACTCATGCTTCCCAATTTCAAAACTTACTACAAAGCTGCAGTGATCCAAACAATGTGACACTGGCATAAGGACAAGCAGAGAACAGTGGAATAGACTAGCCTAGAAAACCCAGAGAAAAACTCTTGCATACGTGGTCAAATGACTTTCAACAATGCCGATATCGTTCAAGGCGGAAGGGTCAGGCTTTAATAAATGGTGCTGGGAAAACTGGATACTCACATGTAAAAGAACAAAGTTGGATCCCTACCTAACACAGTACAAATGGACAGCAGACCTAAAACTATAAAGGTCGTGAAAGAAAAATATAGGGGCTTCTGGGTGGCTCAGTTGGCTAAGCATCCGACTTCAGCTCAGGTCACAATCTCACGGTTCATGAGTTCGAGCCCCGCGTCTGGCTCTGTGCTGACAGCTTAGAGCCTGGAGCTTGCTTCAGATTCTGTCTCCCTCTCTCTCTGCCCCTCCCCCCCTCATGCTCTGTCTCTCTCTCTCCAAAATAAATAAACATTTAAAAAAAGAAGAAGAAAAAATATAGAGGGAAAGATGCCATTGGCTTTGACAATGATTTTTTTAGATGGCCCAGGCAACAGGAAAAAGAAAGGACTAATGGGACTACATCCTGATGAAAAACTTGTGCATCAAAGGACACCGTAAAGAGAGTAAGAAGGCAACCCACAGAATGGGAGAAAGTATTTGCAAAATCACATATCTGATAAAGGGTTAATATCCAAATTCTTTAGAATAGAGAACTCCTGAAACCTACATTCCACTTTTAGAGAAAATCAAGAGACCCAGGAAGGCAGTCCATGCTCTAGTCGCCACGTCCTCAAACCTAGGCCAGTTACTACCAACCTGAAGTATATCTTTGGGGAAGAGTTACTGCCCAGCGCTTGGTGATTATTGTTAACATGAAAGCCATCCAGGATTTCTGCCGATAGACTATAGGGAGCTTAAGTAAGGAGCAAAAATTATTTTCCTCTCTTGCAACTAAGCAGAAGAGTAATGTCTAGTGGCAGAAGGATACTGGATGAGGGATATTTTCTGCCAACAGGGTCATAAATCTACTGTTATTAATTTTTGTTCCCCTGGAGGCATTAGTTGCTGATTCATGGTTGTACACTTCATCTTCTTTCGTATTGGGCTAGTGGCTTGGCCCCAGTGCTATTTAAACTCAAAGCTTCTCTAAGGACTAAAATATATTTAAAAATTTTTCTGGAATCCACCTCCAAAATCATTTATGACAGGATATCGTGATTCTTTATATGCTGAGGGGTTTATAGGTCAAGTTTTTTGAGACATTTTCCATTTTGCATATGTGAGCCAAAAATTGGTTTAAAACTTTATTGTTCTAGGCACTTTCTTTCCTACTAAAGAAAAAAAGTCCTAAAACACGCTGTGATTGTCCAATACCCCCTCCAACCTTTGGTCTTATTCACCTTTTCTAAAATTTAGAGGATATTCAAGCTCCAGTGTGGACCGACCGTCAGGCCTGTCACATACAGTTGTACAGGTTTGAACGCCATACTAGGGAGCCACCACTAAAGGGGTACAGTTCACGACATCCAAAAATTGTGTGCTTATTGTGATGACTTTTCTGGAAGAATCCGCACGATGCGTTGTTCTAACAAAATCCGTATATTATGACCAATTCCTAAGGGTGGACAAAAGTGTCTTGAGGAAGGGGCACATTTGCATTGTTCCCAGGAAGGCTCCACATGGGATAGCCCCGCCTGCCTTATGCTTTGCGTCATACCTGGAAGTCAGGCTGTGGGTTCCTACATAGGGCGCTGCTCCCCTCCGTGGGCACCAACAGAGAGGTGGTTGTGGGCCAGGCCATCCTTCCGCTTGACGGTCTGTTAGCTCCACAGCTGGATCCCGCACGGCTGTCTGGGTGTGTTTAACTGTTCTAACAAAGGGCTGCTGTGGGGCCTTACAGTGTAGCAGGAGAAGTTAGGGGTGATGCCTTGCAAGAAGAATAACCCACACAGATCCCGCAGTTGAGGACGGGAGGCCGCTCGGCCACCACGACAGCGTGAGTTGCCGGGCTGGCTGAATTGCACTGGGACATTACAGAGAGTCTGCTCCGCGCCCTCTTTGCTGTGAACATGTCACCCAAGCGGGAAGAGTGTTGGGGTAGCGGGGCATGGCACCTGCCGCAGGGCCTGGGGTCCAGGGTGCTGGTAGGCTGGCGGTTAGTGTGCTTGACCGGCATGACGATGGAGCCCAGCCAGGAGGGACATCCGTTCTATGGGAGTTTCTGTGAGCACGTGAAATAGGGTGCCGTACCTGTATTTATTTTTTCTTTTTTAAAGTTTATATTGAGAGAGAGTGTGTATGTGGGGGGGGGGGTGCGCACGCACAAGTGGAAGAGGGCACAGAGAAAGGAAGAGAGAGAGAATCCGAAGCAGCTGTCAGTGCAGCACAGAGCCCCACGTGGGGCTCGAATTCATGAATCGTGAGATCACGACCTGCGAGGTGAAGGGTCAGACGCTCAACCAACTGAGCCACCCAGGCGCCCCTTGCATCAAGAAGTGGCACAGAGATGGAAGGTGATTTGTCGTAGGCACGCTTGTGCCAGCTGCAGACCTGGATTTTGCTCCAGAAACCACGGCCGTGTTCTGTGGCTTGAATGGACCCTTCCAGCACCATATGCTCTTACTTGTGAGCAGGGCTGCGTCCTCCTTATCCTTGTCCCCGTAAAAGTGCCCCTGTGGATTCTACACGACGAGTGTGAATGAGCGGATGAGTTACACGTAAGCTGAGTTGTGAAAACACGATGACCGTCTTTTCACGTGTATTTGGTCACATGGCTCAAACGAGGAGGTAACGCTTCTCGGTAAAACAGTGCTGGTTGCCGTTGGATTTATAGCCACCCCACCCCACCCCCGCATGACAAACCCTTTGCTGATGCCGGTGACACCAAGATGCATAAGATGGGACCCGTGTCCTCAAAGAGTTCACCGTCCAGTCGGGGAGACCGACACAGAGGTGCACCATCACAGCGCAGGCGGCAATGTTAATGAAGTGTGCAGGGCAAGCATGAAGAGGCCAGCCGGGTGAGGACAGGCACCGGATCCCGGGGAATAATCCCCTGGCAGGGGCAGAGAGCCACGTGAGCCAGGAACACGGGAGAAGCACAGTCTCGTGAGGCGTCAGCATCTGGGAAATCCACCTTCACCAGGACCCACGAAGGGCACAGGTGATCCATACGGCAGAAGGTGATCCTGGGACGCAGGAGGGACTGAATCACAAAGGACCTCTGAACTAGAACAAAGCTTGAATGTGTTGCTGGCTCACTGTTCTGGGGGCTGGGAGTCCAAAGTCAAGGTGTCACATTGTCGTCTTCTCTGTGTGCATGTCTCTCTCTGTGACTAAATTTTTCTTTTTTAAAAATAAAGTTTGTTTATTTATTTTGAGAGAGAGAGAAAGTGAGGGACAGCATGGTGGGGGGGTGGGGGCAGAGAGCAAGGGAGAGAGAGAATCCCAAGCAGGCTCCATGCCGTCAATGCAGAGCCTGATGCGGGGCTTGAATTCACCAACCGTGAGATCATGACCTGAGGTGAAATCAAGAGTCGGACTGAGCCCCCCAGGAGCCCCCCATTTTCCCCTTGTTTATAAGGACACCAGTCATGTTGGATTAGGCCCATCTTAATGACCTCACCTTAGCTTGATCTGCAAAGACTCTATCTCCAAATAAGGTTACAGTGGCAGGTACTAGGGGTTAGATTCAGCATGTCTTTTCAGGGGGTACACCTCAGCCCAGAGCAGCCTTGGATGCGGTGGGGGAAGTTCATTGGCTGTCGGATCCACACGGGGCGCTGCACGCAAAGGACAGCACCTCCCCCTCTGGAGGGTGTGTTGGAGGGGGAGGGGCAGGGCTAGGACCCAAGGGGGAGCCGAGGGGAGCATGGAGGGTGCTGTTGGCATGCACACTGCCAGGCCCGTGCCTCCCCTCAGGGCCCTCACACCCAAGGCCGGATGTCCCAACCCACGTGCATCAGCTTTGTTTCTTGACTTAAGCAGGGTAAGATACACAGGACAAATAGAAAGCATTTCTAAAATAAGAAATCTCACCCGGCCCCTGGGGGGCTCAGTGGGTTAAGCGTCTGACTCTTGATTTCAGCTCAGATCAGGGATCTCATGGTTTGTGGGATGGAGCCTTGCATCAGGCTCTACATTGACAGTGTGGAGCCTTCTTGGGATTCACTCTCTCTCTCTCTCTCTCTCTCTCTCTCTCTGCCCCTCCCCCACTTGCACTCTCTCTTGCTCTCTCTCTCTCTCTCAAAATAAACAAACACTTAAAAGTAAATAAAATGAAGAAATCCCCGAGTTTTCAGGGAGTTGGCCATTGGTTTATTAGTGGTTGTTTTTCCCCTTGCTTTTTATTAGGAACATTTTCACACCTGAGAAAAGCAGGGAGAATGGTACCCCCCGCCCCCACAACACAGGTAGCAGTCACTGGTCTGCTCTGCCCTAACTTGTGTATGTCCCACTTCGGAGACAAGTCATGGTGCACAAAGCAGCTTTGTCACTTGTAGACTGTGTCTTTGGGCCTGTTACCGAATGTCCCTGAGCCTCGGTTTTCGTTGATTAAATTGGAATGCCACCTGGTGACAAGCCACGCATGCCCGAAGAGCGTCCTCAGGGCACAGGGTGCGCAGTCAGCTGCTAATGAACGTCAGCCGGGCCTTTGGGAAGGTGCCCCGGAAGCCTAGGCTCCCGTCCGGCCCGCTGCTGTGCCTCAGCAGAGCCCGCGGCCTAACCAGGTGGCCGGAGCGTCACCGCTGGTGGACGTGGCCTCCCATCCCGAGAGGGCATTCTTTCTTCAGCGTTTCCTGGCCGTGGGTCGTCGAAGTTTTAAAAAATGTTAACAGGGGCTCCTGGGTGGCTCTGTCAGTTACGCGGCTGACTCTTAATTTCGGCTCAGGTCATGATCTCACAGTTTGTGGGATGGAGCCCTGCGTCGGGCTCTGCACTGACTGTAAGGAGCCTGCTTAGGATTCTCTCTCTCTCTCTCTCTCTCTCTCTGTCTCTCCCCCCCCCCCCCGACTCGCAGACTCAAGGTTCCTCTCTCAAAAGAAATCAATTCTCTCTCTTAAACATAAAGAAATAGGGGTGTCTGGGTGGCTCAGTCTGCTAAGTGTCTGACTTTGGCTCAGGTCATGATCTCACATTCAAGGGTTCAAGCCCTGCCTCAGGCTTTTTGCTGCTGCTTGCTTCAGATTCTGTGTCTCCTTCTCTCTCTGCCCCTCCTCCGCTCACACTCTTTCTCACTCTCTCAAAAATAAATAAATGTAAAAGTAAATAAATAAGTAAATATTAACAAACAGTAGATAGTGCTTCTTAAGGAAGCCCCTGGTAAGAAACAACTGAGGGATGGGAGAGGAAAATAAAATGTACATATACAGTGAACAGGACACAGCCCCAGGGCAGCGCTTCCCAAACTCCAGTCAATGGACTTCGGGATGGGCCTAGGGCTCTGCATTGCCGACAAGCTTCCGGCTGTGATGCAGCGGGCCGCACTGCCCACACTTGGGGTACCTAGGATATGGGGTGCAGCAGGTCTCAAGGGCCAAGCCTGTCCCTCTGTCTGTGTCTGTATGTCCTGTGAGTGAAGAATGAGTGTTACATTTTTGAATGGCCAGAAGAATGTTTGTATCACATTAAAAAAAAAAAAACATGAAATTCAAATTTCAGTGTCCATCATATTTTATCACAGCCCACTCTTTCGTAGTGTGTCTGGCTGCTGTCACAGGGGCAGAGGACAGAGCCTGCGCGGAACCTGGAATACTTATTTGGTCCTTACAGAAAGGGTTTGCTGAGCCCATGGCGTGGCCGGCCAGGCCCGATGAGGCCAGCAGGGGGCAGCAGAGAGCCGTTTGTGGCCAGGCCTTCCCTGGGACCTGGGGAGGGGTATTTGGAAATGCGGTGTAGGGGGACTAAACTGAAGCTAAGGGTGGAGCTCAGGGCACTGGGAGATGAAGGGGGAGTAAGTAGACAACGTCTGGGGAAGCAGGGCTGAAAGAAGGAATAAGAAGAGATGCTGCTGGGGCTGGCGGGAGAGGTGGGCCCAGAGCAGGTGTGGAGGCCCAGGGATGCTGCGTGGGGCTCGGACGTTGGGCGACGGCAATACGGAGTCACTGCAGCGCTTTAGGCGGTGGAAGGACAGCACCGTTTGGGGGGCGGGGAGACTGTAACTCTGGTGCCATGGGGACGCTGTCACAACAATCTGGAGACAAGATGTTGAGGGTCTGCTGAGGGCGGGCAGCCGGGAAAGGAGCCAGCAGCCAGAGTGAGCGAACCAGCCAACCCACAAGAAGGCTCAGAACTCACTCTCTCTTGGGTTCTGCGTCTTTACCAGGCAGGACACCGCGGGTAAACAGCGTCACTACCTTTTCTCTTTCTTTGCCTTGTTTCTTTCTCTCTGCTTTCATGACAACCGACCGTGTTGCAGTTGGGGTGGTTCTCTTTTCCTTCCGGCCTAGCTCTTTTCTTTCCAGTGGCTCCTGCAGATGTGGGATTTCATCCATTACTCGCGCAGCTCTCAGCCTTTGGGGGCTGCCTTTCTGTTCTGCCTTGGAGACGCGTTTCTTTATTATTATTTTTTTAATATTTATTTTTGGGAGAGCATAAGAGGGGGAGGGGCAGAGCGAGGGGACAGACAATCCAAAGCGGTGACAGCAGACAGCCCAACGTGGGGCTCGAACTCACAAACTGCGAGATCATGACCTGAGCTGAAGTTGTAAGCTCAACCGACTGAGCCACCCGGATACCCCCAGAAGCGTTTCTTAACGGGGGATGGGGAGGGCTCACAGACTCCTTTTAGAATCTGGTGAACACCGTCATGAACCTCCCCCCAAATGTACACAAACAGGGAGACCCAAAGTCTGACCTATGATGTCAGGGCTCATGCACTCCCTGAGGCCAGCCCCCGTTAAGGGCCCCTGCCCTGGGGGCTGCACGGCTTAGGGTCAGCTGGGCGCCAGCTGCCTCCTGGCTTTAAGGTTTGGGGCTCGACATCAGAGACGCTTGCCTTCCCCCTCCCAAGCTCCTCCCTGCCTTCTCCATGTCTTACGGAGATGATATGGGTACGTAAGCCTTTCTTTGGAATGGATTAAAGCTTTCAAACACACAACACAGGAGCTAGACAGACCTCCTAGGATGCCAGGTCCGGTGGTTCTCAGCTGTGTGTTGAGCAGCGTGAAGCCCAATGGGGAACATCCCTGAGCAAGAGAATCTGCTAGAAGGCTTCCCAGCTGGGCAGACTAACCTCTTCCTATGCATTGGGCCAGGAAACATTGTGTTCACAGAACTATGAACATGTAGAGTTCTATTTTTGGGGACGTAATACATCATAAAATCCCCTTTATTTGAAACAAAAAGAGTACTATATCAGATGCAGTCTTATTTAGGAAATTATTAGCCTCCATAACTAGAAATAAGCAGATTACATTTTTTAACAGATTAATTTAATCTCCATAACAAGGAATGTTTAGAGGAATATAGTCATTCAATTATGAAATGTTTCCAACGGACAAATGGAAGCTTGGAAGCTTAGGACTACTTTTCAAATTTTCCAGATTTAGAAAATCTAACCCAACGTCAACTTTTAATAAAAGCAGCCTTTCCTAGCAATTGTGGTCTCTTAGCGTGGGTGTATGTGCATGTTTTTAACAACAGCTTTAGCAGAATGTAGTTTATAGAACATACACTTCATTTAAGTCCATAATTTTTTTTAGTCAATTTATTGATGTGACCATCACCACAATAGAACTTTAGAGCCTTTCTTTTTTTGTTGTTTTTAAGTTTATTTATTTATTTTTGAGGGAGAGAGAGAGAGAGAGGGAGAGAAAGAGAGTGAGTACAAGCAGGAGAGGGGCAGACAGAGAGAGGGAGACATAGAACCCGAAGCAGGCTCCAGGCTCTGAGCTGTCAGCGCAGAGTCTGACGCGGGGCTCAAACCCACGAACGGTGAGATCATGACCTGAGCTGAAGTTGGACGCTTAACTGACTGTGCCACCCAGGCGCCCCCTAGGGCCTTTCTGTCACCCCCAAGATGGTTTTTTACTTTTTAGTTGCAAGAAGTGGTATTAGAAAAATAAGAATTCTAATCGATTACTTTCTGTGTTTGCCTCCCCAAGGTTGTCTTCTTACTAATGAGTGACCTTTCCTGGTATCTCTTCCAGGCAAACACGACAGAGCTGGAGCAAAGCTCTTGCAATCTTATCAGGAACTGAGGTGAGCGCCATACCAGGCCAGACCGTCCTGGCCCCTCCAGGCCTGGAGCACCAAGGACTCGCTGAAAGAACTTCTAGATCTCTTGACTTTCAGACCTGGCTGCTTTGGAATGTGACTTTTTTTTTTTTAAATGATAAAGTGCCTGGAAAAGATTTAAACAGAGATATTTCCAGATTCTTATGAAAAGCCTTCTTAGCAGCTCGCAGAGCATTTTCTCACGACAGGTTTTATTGCTTACATTCTTCTGAAATGTTGTAAGGAAACGAAATATTATTTTTGATGGCATCTTAAATGAAATTCTAAACCGAGCGTTTGTTTTACGAATCACTCCTGTCTCCAACATCATGCCCAGTGCCTGACGCCTCAGACATCTGCGTAATCCAATGGAAATGAAGTGGAGACTCTGCGAGATGCTAACTTCTTGATGCACATCCTAAACACCCAGCGTTCTTGAAGCTGGCAACAATTCACACACCTGATTGCAGCGAATTTATTGAAGTGTTGCTGAAAGCTCCCCACCAGCAGCTTTTTTTAAATTTTTTTTTGGCCCATAATGAGATTTTCCAATCTTGGGACCTCTTCATTTCTTTTACTCCCCCATCACAAACTTCTGATTCCTCTCATGCTCGATTTAATGATTTATGACATCCACGGAATTTTTGGCACTTCTGCTGGTGCGGTTTGGGCCGAGAGAACGCGCACGTCCGTATCAGACACGTGCGTGGAGTCTGGGTCCCAGAGCGGCCGGGCTCCTTTAGGCGACACGGGTGGGGCGCGAGGCCGGGACACCGGCAGCGTGGTGCTCCTTGGCCACGTTCCGATACCGGGAAGTAATGCCCTGTCGGGAGGAGCAGATCCAGGCAGGGCTGCAGGGTGCTCTTCTAAAATGCGAGGAAGGAAAGGAAAAAAAAAAATCAGAGAACATGAACTGTAGGGTGATGGCGAGTCTTGTATTTGTAAGTCTAATAGTTGGATCATCCATGACCTGTTTCTTATTCCTGTGTTTTTCCTTGGCAGCAACATTTCCGTGGTTCCTCCTACCCCACCTCCTCTGAGTGAAAGCACCAGCAGCTCCCACAGGGTAATGTGTCTGTGCCTCCCTGGGGAAGGGGACGTGGGAGAGAAATGGAGGAAGAAAGGGGGTCTGAGAGGTTGGACCAAGACCCCCAGAGCAAAGGGATCCAATTGTGGCTGAAGCTGGCCGTGGAGGGAGGCAGAGAATAGAGGCCAGAGGGCTGGGCCTGCCCGGTGTCTGTGTGTCCGCTATGCTTTGGGGGCCATGGGATCATCTGCATAACAGTGACTCACCTGCCTGCACCCCACAACCTCACGTATACCCCATATCCCCGCCTATACCTCATGTCCTCACCTGCACCTGTGCCCCACATCCTTGCCTGTGCCCCCTGTCCTCACCTGCACCCCACATCCACCTGCACCCCGTGTCCTCACCTGTGCCCTGCATCCCGGCCTGTACCCCACATCCTTGGCTGCACCCCACATCCCCACCACTTTACTCTTGTCATTTTGCTGGCTGTCTTCCCTAACTGTGCACTGTGCTCTTGAGTGTGGGGTTCTGAATAGGCTGCAGTGTGTTGGGGGCCTCTGGGGGTGTAAAAAGAAAGAAATACATGTTGATTCACAGGTGTGTGATTTATACGTGTGGGAGTGCCTGGGGTGTGTGTGTGTGTGTGTGTGTGTGTGTGTGTGTGTACTTTTGTGTGTTTTTAGATGCTAATGTAAAGTAGACCAGGAGCATTTCTGTCTACAGAAATTAGTGGTATGATCTTGTTCCCACTTGGGAGGTGGAAATAATTATACTCCTCTGGCTTGTTTCTCATGGCTGGTGTGAGAAATTAACAAAATAATGTCTGTACTGGTACTTGGAAACTGTAAAGTAAAAAAAAAAATAAATAAATAAAACAAAAAGAAACTGTAAAGTGCCATGAAAACACATGGTCTTGATTATTTTCATTATTACCATTCTGCAAATTAAAGAGAGTAACTATAGCTATACATAGAAAGGCACATTCATATGCTAGTGAGAGAGAGAGAGAGAGTGTATTCATTCTTTTTCCAGTTTCAAACTGAGACCCTGGAATGAACTTCAAAATTCTGTTGTCCACTTTCTACTTGAGATTCTAAATCCTCCCAACTTGTTCCAGCACAGATGTATTTCCTGAATGGATGGACAGATGGATGGATGGATGGACGGATGGATGGAACAGGGAGGGAGGGAGGGAGGGAGGGAGGGACAGAGAGATGGAGTGACAGATGAATGGAAGCAGGGAAGGAGGGATGGAGGGATAGGTGGATGGGTGGATGGAAACAGGGAAGGAGGGATGAGTGGATGGATGGAGGGAGGGAGGGATGGAGGGAGGGATGGAAACAGGGAAGGAGAGATGGAAGGAAGGAGGGATGGAAGGATAGATGGATGGAGGGATGGAGGGATGGATGGATGGATGGATGGATGGATAGATGGATGAATGGAAACAGGGAAGGAGGGATGGAGGGATGAGTGGATGGAGGGATGGAGGTATGGATGGATAGATGGAGGGATGGAGGGATGGATGGAAACAGGGAAGGAAGGAAGGAGGGATGAGTGGATGGATGGAGGGATGGATGGAGGGATGGAGGGATGGAGGGATGAGTAGATGGGTGGCTGGAAGGGTGGAAGCATGGAGGGATGGATGGAGGGGGAGACAGAGGGATGGAGGGAAGGATAGATGGAGGGGTAGACAGATGGATGGGATGTGAAGGGGAAGTGATCTCCTTTCTGTCATTTTTGCTTTTTCTTCTCTCTCCTGCTTGGGGGGGTGGAACTAACTCCTGGCTCCAGGCTGGTCCCCTGAGCCTGGTACCACCATCGGCCCCTGTGTCACTGTTGTGTTGGCTGTTGTGTTGCCATCCCCTCTGCCTGGAGCTGGGGTGGGGTCATACAAGAGCAGGTTAAAGAAGCAGGAGTGTACTTGAGTGCAGTCTGAGCCAGTGAAATGTCGGTTATTATTTCCAAGAGGTAGTTGCTGTCAACGCCCCTTGCTGATGCCCCTTCCTTATATGTGGGTGTCAAACCTCAGAGGAAAGAAGCTGAGTAAGAGGGTCCCTACCTCCTGAGGGGATAGTGCCCTCCCCTCTCCAGACATGCATGCACACACACCTGCACGCACCCGGAGCACCCCCACTCCACTCACACCTGCCAGTGTTTGGGGGTTGGCGACCTGGAGGCTGCTGGGGCAGACACAGGTCTTCAAATATAACTCTCATTCTCTCTCCTCTGTCTCTGTTTTAGTTACAGGAACTTGGTCAGTTTAAAGGATTTAATAAGTCCATGGAAAATTTGTTTCTGTCTGTTACCACCCACATGAAAAGTAAGTGGATGCCTCTGATGTGTTCTTCCCACCACCCCCCGGGCCAGCCAAGCCCATTGGCCGAGGCACGGCCAGGGACCTCTGTCTCTAGGCCCTGGGGAAAGCCACAGCGCTGGCCCTTCACCCCTCCCGTGCAGAGCAGGCCTCTGGTTTCCCGGAGGAAGAGGAGACACCCTTCACTGGAGTGGCTCAGTTTACCCCTACTGCTACCCACACCTGCCAGAGCTCAGCACAGACCTGGCAGCCGGTCCTGGCACCCATCACAGCCTCTCCCAAGGATCAGCGGAGACAGTAGAGGGTTCCAATGAATGAAAACTGGGAGCTTTCAGGCCAGGCAGGGCCCAGCGTCTGTCGCTTGCGTGGAACTACTTGTCCTTTCCTCCTTGGTAAATTTATCTTCTTCAGTTAGCAGTAACCCTATAATTTGTAGACGCAAGGAACCCAGAACTACCACTGCTCAGAATCTTGCCTCTTTCGATGTTGTTTCCTATCAGGTATTTCCCCCTGTGGATCTTAAGCTGCAAATCCCAGAGAATAGCCCCCACTTAGACCTGCTAAGGTGCCCAGAGCAGGCCAGGCATTTAGAGAAGGTCCTGAGTGGGATCAGGGGGTCTTGGGCATCCATTCTCTCTCACGGTGCTTCTGTTTGGTTTCTGCCCATGCCAATGCCTGTGGATGGGGTCGGGCTTGTGCCTTGGCTCTGAGACAGTCTTATTATTTGATTTTAATTAGTCCTCTGAGTTCCCCCACGAGCCCTTCCGAGCCGTATCGTGACAACTGAAATCAAAGCACCCTTTTTAGATAAACAGGGAAGTGACCATCTCACGAGACCGTCTGTCCCCCTCTGCTTCAGAAGGGCGAAGCAGCCAAATCTCATGCCACCTGTTTGCTAATAGAGCTCGGAGGTTTAAAACCACCCGTTAGTCTGCCGGGCTTGTGGACCACATCCGCCCTCCGTGCGCACCAGCCTTGGACGCGGGTTTCCAACTGGAACGGCGGCCTGAACTCGGAGCGGCTGGCCCCGTTCCTGCTGACGCTGCTCTTGTCGAAACTTCTCAGCGTCTCTTTCTAGAAGCACGGCCTCTACCCAAATCCATGCGGCTTATGTGAACTCCCCACCACTGTATTTTGGAATCATGTCTCAGCATTAACTCTGGCCTGGTAATCCCTCAGCCAGACGCCCAGAGAGGCAGGACGCACGTTTCATCTTGTCCCATGTCCCACTCGCCCTCCTACACACGCTGGGACCCACGCACGGGTACATTGGAGCGTGCTTTCGTACCCATAGCCTCGCCTGTACCCTTGCTTACATGTTGGAGACTTGCCGTGTCAATACCTCGAGTGTTATGGAGGTGGCATCAGTATAGAGCAGCAGACCCAGGTGGACAGCTGGGGCGAATCCCCGGTGTCAGGGGGTGGCGGGGGGGGATTCAAAAGAGCAAAGCAGCATCCTGTCTCTGCCATGGAATATGGACTGAAGCACCCCCCACCCCAGGTCCCCTCCCTGCTTGTTCAGACACTGGTGCTTCATGGGACGCCAGGACCTCAGCCCAGAGGCAGGGGTGGAAACACCCAGCTTTCTGGGCCCCCCCGGAGGGCGGTCTGCCCGGGGGGGGGGGGGGGGGGGGAGGGGGGGCGGGAGGCTCTACACCATTCACCCTGTCTCTGCCTCAGGGCACGTAGCAAGGGTGGGGCTGATTCCTGCTTCTTCAGGTCCTGAGCTGTCGTGCACAGGTCCCTCTTGATCCTTTTTGCTGTGTGTTTCCTACAGAAGTGGGTACAGAGGACGGCCTCATTCTGAGGGTGCCTGGGGCCTGGGGGGATGGCTGGAGGGGGCCTTAGCCTCAAGAGTTTAGGAAGCTGCCCCCAGAGCTACGACCTCTGGCGGCCCGTGTTGCCCCGTGAAGCCGATCCAGTTGGAAGAAAGCGATTTCCAGCCCTTTTTATTATCTTTGCATGTCTAGGAGATTCCAGCACTTTAGCACCACCCCCACCCCCGCTCAGAAGGGGAGGAGCAAATCGTTGATTTTCATTTCAGGACCATTCTGTGCTTCTCGCTGTTACTTTTCCTTTTCACCCGATGATGCTGATCACAAGCCTACTTGTTAGAAGCTGGATACTTAGGAGACACCCCCCACCTGCCTCGTCTGTGGACATAAATGGACCAGATGAAGGCACAGGCTTTGGGGTGAATGCCAAACAGATGGTGGTGAGGGGACACCCCCTCCCCCCGCCCCCAGGGCCTCACCCCCTTCATAGCTGGGCTGGAATTTAGCTGTATGAGGAGCCCAGGTTCACTGTCCACCTGGAGGGCCTGGTGTGCCGGGACCTTGCTCACTTCCAGGAGCAGAAAGTTGCCCCACGGTTTCCGGAGGGTAGACCCGCGGCCAGTGTGGACAGAAGCACTCTCAGAGAGGAGAGGTCCCGCACATCCTGGTGGGAAGGAGAATGCCCTGGGGTTTGGGGGGGCAGGCGAGCTTCTCCTCCGGAGAAAAGAGACACTCTGCAGATGTACCCTTGGCAGTACATGCAGGAATACCTAATCAAGAGCAACAACTGAGGATTATTTACACCCTGGAGCTGGGCCGTCCAGTATGCTAACCACAGGTGGCTCTTGAAGAGTGGCCTGCTGGGGGGCGGGGGGAGGTGTATTTTCAGGCTTTGTCTATTAAAATAGTTATAAGCGTACCCTGAATCTTCCGCCTCTCTTCAAAGTGTCCCAAGAGATGGTATTTACTTATAAATCTTTGTGAGGAGCCCTAAAAAAGCTGGCTGGTTTGTCAGGCTGCCTTTTTCGCGTTTGGACAACTGCGTGCTTATGACGGGTGGCCCGGGATACAGAGTGAGCTGGCTGGAAGTCCTTCCTTTCACTCTCGCCCTGACGGTGGCTGTCTGCCTACAGAGGCACATGGCCACACTGTCACCTTCTGGGAATCTGGATCCTCTGTCCTGTGCAGGGCGCCGTGTGCCCTGCGTCCAGCATGTGGCTTCTGGGGGTGGCTCCCCCTGAGCCCAGAGCTCAGAGCCGTCGTCCCCACACCGTGAGCCTAGCCTCAGAGACCTTGAGGCTCCTCAGGGGTGTGGTTGCAGGGCATCTCAGAGGAGGGCCCCACGAGTCTGTCAAAGCTGTGTGCTCCCACCTGTCATCCCTTGTATTTGTTTTCTAGAGTTTTCCAAGTCCCAGAATGACATGACCTCTGACAAGCAACTCCTAGCGACGGGTCCCAGGCAGTGTGCTAGCCGGACGGAGAGGAGGAGCCAGTCTGACACTGCCATCAACGTCACCACCAGGGTATTCCCTGAGGCCGCCGGGCCGCCACCAGAGCTACTTCTAGTCCATTTTCTCTATAGATTTCGTTTTCCTTTTCTTTTATTGCACAACACCAAGCAGTCTGAAGAAAACATAATTATAAACCCTTCTCTGTTGGGGAGGCCTGGCCAAATGAAGGTCAAATTCCAGGGTCGATTCGGAAAATAGTTCAGAGCAGGGAAAAGCTTCAGCCTAATTCTGAGCCCCTGGGGTCCCAGGTGTCCACGGGAACGCCTCACTGGTCTCAAGGCCACACCAAAGGCAGAGTGGCCCCCTGCAGGGCTGAGATGTGCCACGTTACTCCTGGGGTCCGAATACCTCATGGAGGGTCAAGAGGCCTTCTTGTTTCCAACAACCTCCAGTTCGAGTCTGATAGAAACCCACTAAAAACCTACGTGCCGCCTGACCGAGGGCAGTCACCAGGGAGGCTCCCTCCCGGTATCTAAACCACAAGAGAGAGAGCTCACCTAATAAAGGCTTTTAAGGAAATAATTACTCTGGCTTTCCACCAGGATTAACCAAGTCTGAAGCAGATGCACTGGGACAGGAGAGAAAATGTCTTTACAATCAGGACGCCTAGGTTCCAGTCCAGCGGAGGTGACCTGGCTAGGGCAGATGTCATCACCTGGTCAACAGGACTGCGCTGGGTGCCTGGATAGGACAGGTGTCCCTTCTCTGCCACTGTGGGCTCCGCTCGGGATGTCCCCAGACAGATTCCTTTAGGCAAGGAGATGAGGTTAGCCCCACCCTCCTGCTGGAACTTCCAGACACCCACTCTCGAGGTTTCAAATTCTGCCTCCATCCACGACCCTCTGCCTTGGGCACGTCACGTCAACTCCCGGAACGTCACTATGCCCTTGGTGAAAATGAAGGTGATGATACCTGTTCCGCCCAAAGGCACAGGCCGCTTATAAAGATCCCCGAGATAATATAGTATCTAAATTGCTACCTAAGCCATCTACATATACTATCTGAATTGCCGGTCTTCCTAATTATCTGCCAGACTCCACTCAGGGCTTTACCCAGGCCATCTCATTTTATCCTCACACTACCTCGTGAACTATGTATTGCATTTGGCCCTGTTGTCCATTTAGGGAAACTGAGGCTTAGAGAGATGATGTCAGTGCCCGCGGTTACATAACCCGAAAGCAGTGGGTGGTCTTGGCTTGGAGGCTGAATTCTGGAGCAGCTGTTCTCAGTGTTTGTGTGTGTGTGTGTGTGTGTGTGTGTGAGTCACTTGGGAATGTTGTTGACATGCAGAGTCTGACTCAGTAGATCTGGGGCAGGTGTGAGATGTGGCATCTCCAGTGAGTTTCTGAGGAGCTCTTGGGTGAGCGGGTTGTGGCTCCTGGCCCCTGGGACCTCGCTAGATTTAGGAGGAGGCGTCTAGAGTGTGTGAGATGCATTTGGAAGGCCTTTGAGACGCCAAAGGGCCAACAAGCGTTCGTTCCTGTTGGCTCCCCAGGGTCTACACAAACACCGTTCCAGACACCATCCCTGAGTCAACAGACGGAGGAGAGGTTCACGTGCATTTAGGAACCACTATGTTCCAAGCACGGGGGTGGTTATTACGTACTAGTCACGTTTAGTTCTTGCAGAAATGCTGAGGCGGATATTGTCACTCCCATGATGAAGATCCAGGATCTGAGTTTCAGCGAGAGGGTAACCAACCTGCCTAATGTCACGTAACTAATACAATGTGGAGCCGGGAGTAGAGTCCCAAGTTTGTAGGTTCTGAATCCTAAACTTGTAACTTCCTCATTATATGCCCCACATAAGGACGACAAATGAGGACCCAAATCCTTGGGATGGAGCCCCTCGGATGCTAACACTCACTAAGGTTACCAGGCACTGTTCTTCGTGTAAAGCCCTTATAGATACTAAATCCTTACAGCAACCCTGTGAGGCCTGGGCTATCACTGTCCCTATGAAAGATGAGGGACAAAGGGGAAAGAGATGACCAAGGGGTAATGTGGTCGGAAGTGTCGGGGCGAGGCAGAGTCTGTTCCAGACACCACACCTGTGACGCCTGCGGGAAAAGATGCCAACAGGGTTTGTGGACGGCATGTTTCTGCTTCCGATGCCTGTGCCATGTGATAGGGCATCCCAGGTTTCCCAGGCTTAGTTTCTGGCCTCCCCTACTGCATGTGCATGGGGAACGAGCCTGCTGGGTAATTGCAGGGTTGTCTGATGGGACAAGGGAGCTTGAGGGTCGAAGCGAGGAGGAACAGGGGAGGCCATGGCGAGACAGCCCCCACCATCTGGACGCTCTGCCACTTGCATCCAGTTGACTGCCATGCTCTTGAAGCGACACGCTTTCTACTTTTTGCAGGCATTCTGTCTCCCCACCTTCCTTGAGGATACGGCTGTTTTGGAGCAATGTAGCCAAATGTTTATAAAGTACTCAGCAATCATGGCATGATCTATAAATGCTAAATAATCACAGGGTTGACATATAAAGAGTACATCTTTAAATAGGACGTTTGTCAGACTGCAATTACACATGCCCTCGTTGGTGAGCTCATAAAACTGACACATTTCCATCGGAACGCCTCGGAGCATTCTGCCAACCTTAAGCACACCACGTGGTGCCCTTTGGAGGCAGGGGGTGTCAGTGCCCACTTTGCAGGTGGCTAGACTGAGGCACAGAAATAGGAGATAACTTTCTTAGGACCACGTGGTGACTCTGAGCTGGTAACTGAGAAAACGGCTCAGGACGGCTTCTATGCCACTTCTCTGACCATTAAGCATGCACCGCATGTTCCGGAAATGCTCCCATAAAGACCCTCATTTACCCATGTGGGCCGGGATTCTTTAAGAGGTGAACTCTCTCCCCTGTCCTTTGAGACTTCCTGTGCATCCCCGTGGGATTTTATTGTGCATCGTATTAATGTGTGGCTGATCTATATTGGCCGTAAAGACCCTGTTAACCAGGAAGGAAACACGAGAAGCTGTTGGGAGGGGTTGTCTCCGAGGAGTGGGACAAGGACGGAGGCGGGGAAGAAACCCTTTCTTTCATTCGGTGCCCCTTTATGTGAAGTTTTCCCACGTCCTGTGAAATCTGAAGAAACCATCCGCCCCCAGGGCATGGCGTTTCTGCATCCTTCTTTCCCCCACCTGCTGGCCACACGTAAAGGCTGAGCAGCCAGAGAAAAGGGAGGCAATGGCATTGAGTTCAAGGATGAAAACACTTGGTCTTAGACTTGAGGGCTGTTGACCCCCTTGATGGTCCCAGGAGAGGCGGCCTACCTCTCGGCCGGGACAGGACGTGGCTCAGAGCACGTATTGTTGGCCGAGCCCAGCCCCGGTGGTTGTCTGAGACCCTCGGATGCAGGCTTGGTGGCAACAGGTGCTCTCCCTTTTCACGTTTAAGATCAGCTAAAACAAACAATCCCACACGCATGAATTGTGTGGTTCCAGGGAGTCCATAATTTGATCAAATCGAGCCTAATGTTTATTGATCTTTCAGCATATAATATGAAACTTAATAACTGTACAGAGTAGACCTCATTCAGGGCGATCATTTTTCTCTGTAATCTGACCCAAACTAGATAGCTACTGAAATACATTAAAAATCACAGGGGAAATAAATGCCTTTCTCAATGTCGTCAATAGGCTGCCATCTGAATCTCGATGCCCTTTCACAGGGCACTGAGTCTGACAGAGTCATTTAGATCCTTCAGAATTTACCAGGGAAGAGGTGAACGCCAAAGTTCAAGTCGATTCCTTAGTCGAAATAGGGATGTTCTTCAGAACAGTGTCGGCTTTTCTAATGATTTCAAAATATTTATATCGGCACTTATGTTTCATTAACGTTTTTTCGGAATCCTAACATATTTGGAAACAGTCTTCCCTGGCTATGAATTTTTTTTTCCTGGCTATGAATTTGACATGCCACATGATCACTCTTATAAAGATAGTTCTTTGTCCCTTTTCGGAAACTTCTGTCATCAGTTTAAAAAAAATGTTTATTTATTTATTGCGTGAGAGGGAAGGGGGAAGGGGCAGAGAGAGAGACAGAGAGAGAGAGAATCCCAAGCAGGCTCCATACTCTAGGCGTGGAGCTGGACGTGGGGCTCAGTCCCACAAACCGTGAGATCATGACCTGAGCCTAAATCAAGAGTCGGACACTTAACCGACTGAGCCACCCAGGCGCCCCTGTCATCAACTTTTTTTTTTTTTTTTTTTTTATGATTTAAAAACTATGTTGCCTTAAAGAAAACTGGATTAGGTGGTTATATATTGAATGCCTATGTGTTACAAAGCTGTATATTAATATTTAGCCCATTTTATTCTTCCTCCCATTCCGACTGCTGCCTTACAGGCCGTTCCAAACGGAATCCACGTCCTCCAAGCCCCACCCCCCCCGCCCCGCCCCGGACACCGTCAGAAGGTAGAGGCCTTGCCGTAGGAGAGCCCTCTGACTACTTCCTCCCACTCAGTCTCTCTGGATCTTCAGCCACCTTTCCTCCTGCCTCAGGAATGGACGTTCCTTCCCGAGGTGGAGCCCTCCCCTGGGGGCTGGGTTCATCCTCCTCGCTCTCTTCTGGGACCTGCTCCATCAGCTCGCCGCTTTCCCCGCTTCTGTTTCTCCTCAACCTGCAAGTTAGCCCTGACGCCCCCCGCCTTCAAAAAGAAAAACAGCATCTTCTGAAGGATCCCCTTCAGCTGCTCTTCCACTTCCTCATCTCAGCCCAAGTCCACAAAAACGTCCTCTGCCCTTGCCCCCCATCACCCTCCCTCCTGTTCACTCCTAGCTTCCGTGCAGTCCGTTCCCTGTGCCAGGGCGACACTGCTCCCTGGCACCCCTGATTGAAAAGCCTGCTGGCCCATTTGAGCATCACCCCCATCAATGACTTTGTCACCTTTGACACAGTTGGCCAGAATTCTACACTTTTCTTTAATTACAAGAATGGTTTTATTGCTTGTATGTATAATAAAACCTAGGCCTACACACTAATGAAAGTTTAGAAAACACAGACGAGGAGGAGGAGGGGGAGGAGGCAGGAGAGGAGAAAAATCAAGCAAGCACTGAGCCGGACCAGTCACTTGGAGCACACACGTACATTCACTTTGCAAACACGATGCCATGCTGCACATCCACTTTTGTTATTTGCTTTCTCAAGAATCTCTAACTTTATATTTTAATTTCTTCCCTGTCAATACATACATATTGTCATTGTTTTGCAGCTATTTTTTAGGGCTTTTTAAAAGTGATTATTTATTTTGAGAGAGAGCATGAGCGGGGCAGGGGCAGAGAGAGAGGGGGAGAGAGAGAATCCCAAGCAGGTTCCCCAGTGTCAGTGTGTAGCCTGATGCGGGGCTCGAACTCATGAACTGTGAGATCATGACGGGAGCCACCCGGGCGCCCGTAGGACTTTTAATTCATGCCGCGAGATTGCCCTCCTCTGAGGTTGACTCAGTTTACGACCACCAGAGGTGGAGTAGCCCGCTTTTCAGCACCCCTGCTGGCACCAAATGTTACACTTTTTAAAAAAAAAATATTTTTGAATGTGTATTTATTTTTGAGAGAGAGGGGGGCGGACAGAGAGAGAAGGAGACACAGAATCTGAAGCAGGCTCCAGGCTCTGAGCTGTCAGCACAGAGCCCGACGCAGGGCTCGAACCCATGAACCACAAGATCATGATCTGGGCTGAAGTCGGCAGCTTAACCGACTGAGCCACCCGGGTGCCCCCAAATGTTATACTTTCTATTTTAATATTTGCTAATTTGATAGGCCAGTTTTAAAAATCTCCATTTCTTTAATTTCAGGTGAGCCTTTTCTCATACTCTTCTCCTTTGTGAACATCCTTCATGCCCGAAATCCTCCCCTTGGATCTGTAGTTCTTCTGGCTGTCTCCTCCCCTGGGCCGGCTCTTTGGGGACCCCCCCCTCCGCCAAGCTACCTTTTCTCTGGAAAGCCTGACACAGCAGGAATCTGGCCTCTTGAGTCTCTTTGGTTGCGTGGGTCATCAGCAAGTCTAGGAGCATGCTCGGTACTTGACCATCAGCATAGGCCCACCACTCACCATGCCCCTCCTTTGAGTCTCTCCACAGCCAGCCTTGAACCTCCCACTCAGGTCCTACTTTCCGCTAAAGATCATCCTGACACCCCCTTCTGCATAAGCTCTCCACCCCCTCTTTCCCATGGACTTGGCTTGTGCCTCCATTTCAGTGGTGGGTCTATTCCCTACCAGCCGGGTGAGCCCCTGGAGAGCGGATGATGCTTCTTCTTCCCGCTCCCTTCTCCTCTGCCCCCCTCTTTCTGCCCCAGGACTTAGAGCAGTGGGTCAAAGATAGGATCGCTTAACAAATGTCTGATGGAGCTGAGCTGATGTTCTGGGGATCGAGAGCATGAACAGTAATTGGGAACTAATCATTTCTTCCACGTGTTCCCTAATATTCTCAGTCTTTCATTCCTGAGAATTACAGCGATGATGCAAATGTTACATTTGTTATATTTCCAAGTTCCACTTCCAGCATCAAAATGTAAAGTCTGGATTCAGAAACTTTGTACTTCCAGCCAGGAAGAGGTTTCCTACCTTGGGCATTGTGTTTTTGGCTCTGTGCTAGCCCTGTCCAATAGAAGCTTCTAATCACGGCCACATGTGGCTGCTGGGCACCTGAAATGTGTCTCGTGCAACTGAGGAGTTAAATTTTTTTAATTTTAGTTGCTTTTAACCAATGAGAATTTAAACTTCTATAGCCACGTGTAGCTAGCGACTAGCACATTGGAAAGCACAGCTCTATACATGATAAAAGGGGTACTGACTATTTTATAAAATTTAGAGACATATTTTAATTTTTCCCTTTTTTTTAATGAGCACATTACAACTAAAACTCTGATAGGCTAAATATTGTATTTCAGGTGATTAAATGCAGGGATCGCTATTAAGGTCAACGTGTGGACTTGATTTTTCTTTAAGACTTACTAATCCATAAGTGACCCACCCACCACCGTTCATGAATATCCCAGTGCTTGCTGATGCCTGCCCGGGGCCCTGCGGGTGTGTGTGTATGCATTTATTCAAACGGAAGCGTGCTCTCTTACTCAGCACCCAGAAGTTTGCACGTGAGTGCCGTCAGGTCAGAGGTGCAGGCTCTGCTCATCGCAGTCACCACCTTTGAACAAAATCACACTAGGATACAGACTCTGTTAATTCCGTGTTTCCTTTTCCAGAAGCCAAGCACACCAGATATTCTGAAACCTCTCAACCAAGAGAGTCCCAGACACCTTACTAACCCTGTTTCGAAGCAAGAGGACGTCTCATCCAGGCCAACGCCCAGCTCTTTGTTCTCAGGAGGCTTGAGACACGTGAGTCTCATCTAACACTCTGGACCCCTGATGTGTGGCGGTCGCCATGATGTCGGACGGGGTTGGTGGGCGGGGGTAGGAGGGAAGTGTTGTCTTGTGGCATAAACTGGAACGTGACAACAGGACTTGGAGGTAATATTTTACTCAGACTGGGAGCTGGGGAAACCTGGCTATATACTTTGATGGTTTTTCTTTCATACACACAGATAGCAATGAATAATAAATAACGGCATATTTGGATGAGCAGTTTTTACTCTCAATGAGGTCAACGTATCAAATATTTCTCTTACAATTATTTCTGTGTCTTGTCTACCCACAAGTCATGAAGACATTCTCTTGTTCTCTTCTAGAAACTTTAGGAAAATTTCATTGTTCTGTGTAGGTCTGTGCCCCTGATCATTAATGTTTGTGAATAGTATAGGTTGAGGTTCATTCTTTCCACGTGGACACCCAGTTATTCCAGCACCCTTTGTTCACAAAACGACTCTCATTTCCCCATTGACTTTGGTATCTTTGTTGAAAATCAAGTAACCGTGCCGGAGCGGGTCTTTTTTGGGACTCTTCACTCTGTTCCTCTCATCTCTGTGCTCTAGCCCAGACCACACCGTCCTGATTACTGCAGGAAGTCATGAAGTCAAGTTTCCTAAGTCCTTCAACTGTGCTCTTCTTTTTCAACATGTTTTAAAGGTTGGCTCTGTTGATAGGCAAGCCTTTTATTCATTCTTTTGTGGCTTCAAAAACACTGACGGAATGCTTACGTTAGCCTCAAATTGTGATATGTGGTGTGACAGAGCCTTGGGTGACAGGTCACGAGGCCTCGATCACCGTGATAGCTCTTTACCTTATTAAATAATCTTAGACGGGCGCCTGGGTGGCTCAGTCGGTTGGGTGTCCGACTTTGGCTCAGGTCATGATCTCGCGGTTTGTGAGTTCGAGCCCCATGTTGGGCTCTGTGCTGACAGCTTGGAGCCTGGAGCCTGCTTCCGATTCTGCGTCTCCTCTCTGTGGCCCTCCCATGCTCATACTCTGTCTCTGTCTCTCAATAATGAATAAACGTTAAAAAAATTAAAAAAAATAATCTTAGACAATGGCAGAAACTCTCCAAACTTCAGTGTCCTCATCAAGGAAATGGGTATCAAGCCTGTTCTTTTTATTTCACTGGATTGTTTTGAGAATGAAAATGCACTCATTCCATGGTGTATTATAGTGGTTATGAACTCAGCTTCCAGGGCCATCTGAGTGGCTCAGTCAGGTGAGGATCCGACTCTTGATTTCGACTCAGGTCATAATCTCACATCTTATGGGTTCGAGCCCTACGTTGGGCTCCACACTGACGGTGCAGAACCTGCTTGGGATTCTCTCTCTCTGCCCCATCCCTGCTCATGCTTGCTTGCGCGCGCGCGCTCTCTCTCTCAAAATAAATAAACTTAAAAAAAATAAAAAGAACTCAGCTCCTAGAAACCACCTTCTTGGTTCACATTTCAGCTCCTATAGTGTGACCCAGAGCAAGTCCCTTAACCTCTCTGTGCATTGGGGTGGTTGTGTTTTTATGGAAAATGATACTCACTTTAGAAAACGATTAACTTACCCCCATCCTATCTACATGAATATCTGGTAGAACATTACAAAGTCATGGCGAAAGCAGGCCAGACCCGTGCACTGAATAGGTAACATCCTAGACTCAATCTGCTAAATGCTGGCAGCTCCCAAACCAGCCCTTCACTGAGTGGTCCTGCCTCTTTCGGAACCACTGCTCTATACCCGCACTACTCAAAATGTGGGGCCAACAGCCCTGACATCACCTGGGACCTTCCAGAAATCAGAGTCTCTGGCCCCATCCCAGACCTACTGGGTCAGAATCTGCAATTTAACAAGAGCCCCAGGTGATTCATATGCACCATAAAGTTTGAGAAACGCTGCTTGAGCTCTAGCAGTTTCAAACCTGAGTAAAGTATGTCATTTGTTAAGGATTTCTTAACAGTCAAGGGCCATGCTGTCCACTACAGTAGCCATTAGTCACATGTGACTGTTGAGCACTTGAATTATGGCTAGTCCGAAATGAGTATATAAAATACACACTGCCCAGGAGCTGATTATAATGTTTTTTGTCAATTATATCTAAATAAATAAAATACACACTGGGTTTTAAAGACTTAAGTAGGAAAAAATACAAAAGGTGTCATTAATAACTTTTATATTGACATATGTTGAAATGATAGTATTTTGGATATATGACATTAATAAAATGTACAGGCATACCTCCTAGATACTGTCACTTCCAGGCCACCTCAGTAAGGTGAAGATCATAATAAAGTCAAATGAATGTTTGTTTCCAGTGCATATAAAAGTTATGTTCACCCTACACCCTAGTTGGTTTCAGTGTGCAATGACATTATGTCTAAAAAAACCGATGTACGTGCCTTAATTAAAAAATACTTTATTGCTAAAAAATGCTACCCATCATCCTCTGAGCTTGGAGTTGTAATCATTGATCACAGCTCTCCATAACAAATATAGTAATAATGAAACCGTTCGAAAGATCGTGAAAATTACCAAAATGTGACACAGGCACGAAGTGAGCAAACGCCGTGGTTAGAACAGCAGTGATAGACTGGCTGGAAACGGGGTTCCCACAGACCCTCAGTTTGCAAAACACACAACATCTGTGAAATGCAATAAAACCAGGGATGCCTGTATTATTAAAATTAATCTCACCTGTTTTTAAAAAATAGGCCACTAGGGAATTTTAAATAGTTTTTAAGTTTATTTATTTAGAGAGAAAGCACACACACAAACAGGCAGGGGAGGGGCACAGAGAGAGAGCGAGAGAGAGAGAGAGAGAGAGAGAGAATCCCAAACAGGCTGTGGGCACAGAGCCCGACGCAGGGCTCGATCCCACGAACTATGAGAGGATGACCTGAGCTGAGATCAAGGGTCAGACACTTAATGAGCCACCCAGGTGCCCCTGGAGAATTTTAAATGACAGATTCGGCTCACATTCTAGTTCTGTGGAACAGCACCGGTCTGGGTACTGTGATTGTGCGTTCAGTGGCACCTGGGATGATCTAATGTGGAATTACCCAAATGTTGCGTCATGTGCCTCTGTGCGCTTCCTGGGAAGAAGGTTCGTGTTTCCATCAGTTCTCAGACAGGTCTGCACACCCACACTGGTCAAGGACCAGGAGTGAAAAGCAAACTCGGTTCACACAAGTTCTTCCCGGGAGCCTCCCGAGTCCCAGCGGGGTGTAACCACCTGCCCCCGGGGAAGAAACGACCCTGCGCCCTGGCCCTCTGCTTCTTGGTGCCTTTTCGTTCCAGAGACTGAGGTGGTGAGAACCTCGGCTAGCCGGGCCAGGAGGCCTCAGAAAGCTATGCTTGAGGGTGGGTTAGCCCCTTTCTTCACAGCTGGGTGTTGTAGGTGCTGGAGAATAGTTCAGCGAGGTGGAAGAGCAGAGGAAACGCTTCTCTGAGGGTGAGATAGGCAAGGATGGTTCCAGAACATTCTCTCATTGGGTTCAACCCTGCGGTGGGTCTGAGACAGGAAGAGCTTTTCCAAGATTCTCTGCAAGGTTTGCCCCTACTCCAGCCGATGGAAGGATGCCAGCTAGCTTGAGCTTTTTTTAAAAGGCTGGTCCTGAGGGTGACGCTAGCCTTCTGGGAGAGTCCAAGGGGCAGCTTCCCCAGAACTGCCCAGGGTCCCACAGACTAAACTCTAAGCTCCTCCAGGGGCCAGAATCATGTCTTTGGGTGCCCAGAAACTAACACATAGGCATGGACATGAGCTAGGATCCACCCCATGTGGTCCACGAGGCCCCACACGACTTCCCACACACGCCCCACCTGCCCCCTTGCTCGTTCCACATAACCGCACTGGCCGTTGAACACGCGAGACGCAAGCCTGCCCTGGGGGCATTTCTGCCCTCTCCCATGTGGCACCACACCCATTGACTCCCTTCCTTTAAATCTTTGCTCCAAGGTCACATTGTAGGCGGGGTCTACCCCCTGCCCTGTCCTGCCCTCCATCGCCCTTACCTTCTCTCTGTTACCCATATTCTTATCACCTTCTATAGCTGTGTAATTGGTTTATCTGTTGTTTGTTGTCTCCTGTAAGTCCCACGTGCCCAAGCAGTGCCTGACCCTGAAGCAGCACTTGGTAAACACATGCGGAATGACCGTGTTACTCCTACCCGGAGCTCTGGTTTCCTGAAAGCCTACTGTGTGCTAACGACCGAGCCAGGTGTCTCCCCTGGCAATCGTTCGCACAACCATCTGGTCAGGTGGATGCTATTGTCCCATTTCACAAATGGGAAGGCAGGTTCCCAGAGGTTAAGGCGGCTCACTGAGGTCAGACGGTAACCGCTGAGCCCTGACTCAACACCCAGAGCCGCGCGAGTCAAAGCCCTGGGGTTCCGTTGGGCTCTCCGATGGAGTGGGTTTCCTGCCCTCAGTCCCTGGTTCAGCTGCACTGGCCTGGGGCCGCCCCGCACCTAGAAAACCTCTCGGACTGCTGGGAAATGATGCTGTGGCAAGGAGACGCGGGTGAGTGTGTTTGTCTCGCTCTGTCCTTCAAACTACACCGCAAATTCAACTGGGCTCCCCTTCGTCCTTTCTTCTAGTGGGCTCGGATGTGTGCCCTTCAAGTTCTCCTCGTGGAGTTGAACTATTATGTGATTAAACCTGTTCCTTTAGGCTGAAGCAGTGTTTGAGGAAACGAAACTCCCACAAAGCAAATACTGATTATTGCTTCTTGCCCAGAGATGTTGCCTGTTCTTCCGACAGACCTTGAGGCTAAGAGCCAGGAAGTTTGGATAAAGCTTACCAAATCTCTACTTACTACAAAAGGAGAAAGCCAAAGGGGCAGTAAATAGGGGGAAACACTCAACCTCCCAGGTAGTTAAGTCAGTGCAAAATGAAAGCAAGCTCTGCTTTAGGGTCATTTCAGCAAATTTTAGAAGTGATACAGGTCCATGTTGGCAGGGGTATGGAGCTAGCTGCAGGCATCTTTATAAACTCCTGGGGTCTGCGGGAGGGCCTTTACCTATGTGTATCAAAAGCCTTGAAAATGCTTCTCTTAAAATGTTCTCTTAAATCAAACAATTCAGTTACAGGAAATATTCTTGAAAAATTATCGTGAATGTTGCCCAAAATGTGTGTACGTGGATGTCCAGGGAACCTTGTTTATAACTTTTAATTTTGAAGAATTGGAAACAACCAAAATATTCAAAATAGGGCAATGGTTAAATGAATTATGGTATATTGATTCAGAGGAATACTTTGTAGCTATTAAAAAGAATGTTGAAGAATATTAATATAGAAAATATATGCTGACAAATGAAAATATAAGGTTATAAAATAGTATGATAGTAGCACATCTTTATAAAAGCAATGTGATTCTACTATAGACTTTGCAAACCAAGTGGGAGGATTATACCCAAATTTGACCCTGAAATGATGGGGTTATGCTTTTTTCTTAAAAATTTTTTGGGGGCTCATGTGTGTTTTCTGTATTTTTCCTATAAACATGTAATATTTTGGGAGAAAAAAATAAGTTGTTAAAAAAAATAAGTTCAGGGGTGCCTGGGTGGCTCAGTCCATTAAGTGTCTAACTTTGGCTCAGGTCATGATCACATGGTTCATGGGTTCGAGCCCTGCGCTGGGCTCTGTGCTGACAGCTCAGAGCCTGGAGCCTGGTTTTGGATTCTGTGTCTCCCTCTCTCTCTGCTCCTCCCCTGCTCATATTCTGTCTGTCTGTCTGTCTCTCTCTCTCTCTCTCTCAAAAATAAATATTTTTTAAAAATTAAAAAAATAAGTTCAGTTATCAGAAGTAGAACTTGGTGGAGTGAAGAAATACGTTAACATTTTAGCGTTCCCACGGGAAAACAAATCCTACCAGAGTTCCTGTCTGGTTTTTAATTTTGTTTATACTTATGTTTAAAAAAAAGCTAAAAAGGAATGCATTTATATCAGTGTTTTCAAACAGCTTACACTTTTCCTGCCAGAAGGTGTTGTGATTGGCAGGCGTGACAGTGGAATACTGTTCGGAAGCGATAGTGAATGAACTCAAACCACAACGACCACATGGATGAATTTAAAAAGCAGAGTATCAAGAGAAAGTCAGTTATAGAGGAATAGGTACCCAGTAGGATTCTAATTATATAAATTCCAAGCTCAGGCAAAACTAACCAATATATTGTTTGGGGGCATCTACTACATCTGTACTAAAACCATAAAGAGAAACGAGGATGATTAACAGGAGACTTCGAAACAGCATTTCCTCAGGGACAGAAAAGAGGCACTGGACAGAGGCAGGGCCCCGGGGCACTTCTGAGGTCCTGGTTATGTTGTTTTACTCCAGCTGAGTGGTGGGTACATGGATGTCCATTTCATAATTATTATTTAACTATATCAATTATATGTACTTTTTGATATAGTTTTATAATAAAGAAGGAAAAAAAGAGAAAAGAAAAGGAGATGATTTATCCCGCTTACAAAGGGCAGCCACATTGTCTGGCATTTTCCAAATGGTAACGAATGTTCTATACTATGTGTGGGGATGGTTCTAAGTCTCCTTATGTATTTATTTTTTAATACATATATATATATATATATATATATATATATATATTTAATGTTTACTTTTGAGAGAGAGCGACAGAGACAGAATGTGAGCAGGGGAGGAGCAGAGAGAGAGGGAAACAGAATCCGAAGCAGGCTCCAGGCTCTGAGCTGTCAGCACAGAGCCTGATGCAGGGCTCAAACTCACAATCGCGAGATCATGACCTGAGCCGCAGTCAGACGTTTAACTGACTGAGCCCCTAAGTGCCCCTCTAAGTCTCTTTAGATGCATTAACTAATTGAGCCTCATCCCAGTCTTATGGAATAGATCCCCATTTTACACATGAGGAAACTGAGACTAGAGAGGTTATGAATATGGTTCAAGAGCACACAGCCACTAAGTGTCAGGGCCAGGAGCTGAATGAAAGCCTGTCAGGCTTCACTGCCACCATTTGGACCACTCTGCAGTAATGCTCTCAGCGTGTTCTTGGTGATCAGGACTTTTTCTTTCTAAAGTATGCAGTTGGCTCTTCAACAATGTGAACCTTAGGGGCATTGACCCCCTGTGCAGTCGAGAATTAGTGTATAACTTTCAACTCCCCCAAAACTTAATAGCCCACTGTTGACCAGAAGCCTTACTGATAACACAAATGGTCAACTGACACCTATTTTGGATGTTATATGTGTAATCACTGTAAACTAGAGGGCGCCTGGGTGGCTCAGTCAGTTAAAACGTCCGACTTCGGCTCAGGTCATGATCTCTCAGTCCGTGGATTTGAGCCCCGCATCGGGCTCTGTGCTGACAGCTCAGAGCCTGGAGCCTGCTTCGGATTCTGTGTCTCCCTTTCTCTCTGGCCCTTCCCTGCTCGTTCTCTCTCTCTCTCACTCTTTCTCAAAAATAAACATTAAAAAGAAATTTTTTAACGTACTGTAAACTAGAGAAAGGTAAACGTTAGGAAAATCATAAGGGAAGAGAAATCACATCTGTCGTACCGTCCTGTGCTTACTGGAAAGATCTGCCTCGTTCAAACCCATGTTGCTCAAGGGTCAGCTGTAGCTGTGGTTTCAGTTGACCCCTCCCGTCTTAACTTGGTAAAATAAGAGGGCATGGAGCCTTGCTCAAGGTCACGGTAGATAACGTGTGCCCTTCAGAGAAAACCACTGAATGTTCCCTGCCCGGCTGGAGTAGTTCTCCTTTGCTTTCGCTCAGATTTCCTTTCCTGTCAAGGCCCAACAGCACTAATGGCTCCAGGAAAAGTCAGGCTGAGCTCGTAGTTGCTCTTCTGGGCCCGGACTTCTTGGTGGACTCCGTCTGCTGTTCTTAGCTCCCGTTCTGGCTGGCAAGGGAAAGAGAACCAGAAAGCCCTCCCGAGGCAACAGTGGCAAAGACATAAATTATGTCAGGGATGCGGTTGACCAGAGGATGTGCTCTGCTGTCTTCTCACGATCTGAGGCTGCACGTTTCCTCCTGAAGCAGGCACAGCAGCTGACTTGCTCAGAGATCCTACCAGAAGCTGGTGGCCCAAGGAGTTAGGCCCCCCAGTCCACTTCCAGTCCTACCTCTGATTTCCTGGGCAACCTTTGGGTGCGTCCCAGCCGGCTTTGACCTCCGTGAACGTACTTATGAAATGAAGGAGGAGTCATTCTAACGCTTCCTGGATGCGTTATCACTCTGGGCACCGAGCTGGGTGAGCCAGGGGCAGCCCTCTCTGGACCTGTTCCTGAACAGCTGCACACACAACAGGGCGGGCCTCACGGCCAGTGTGAGTGTGCAGGGATCAAGTCTGCCCTGTTTTGTCCCCTGGGCCCGAAGTATTTCTCTGGGTAGCTCAGTTACCAACTCAGATCGACCATTTCATGCCTTCTCCAGTTTTTTTCAAGACTCTTTCAGATCTTCCACCCTGCTTTACTTCCTCATTTTGAGCAAATATCCCTTTTTACTTAAAAAAAAAAAAAAAAGAAAAGGGGGGGTGGGGAGATGGGTCTGGGTGGCTCTGTCGGCTGAGCATCCAATTTCAGCTCAGGTCAGGATTTCGTGGTTCGTGGGTACAAGCCCCGCATCGGGCTCTCTGCCGTCATTGGGGAGCCACTTCAGATCCTGTCTCCCTCTCTCCATGCTCTCTCTCAAAAATAAACATGAAAAAAAGAATCCGTTCAGAATTGCCTAATTCTCCTGATACCAAAATTAACCTCACTGTGTCTGTGCCCAACCTACTCTCCTTTCCCTCCCGAACGGAAGAAGCCAGCCACCGCGGCAGTATCTTGGGGCCCCTTCTCTCTTGCCCATTACTGTTTCTTCCATTAAAGATAGCATGTCTTTTCGTTCTCTGTCTTAGCGATTTTTGTCTTCGTCTTTGATTTTCAGCAAGTTTGTTATGTGCCGACATGTAGTTTCATTTAAAAATATTTTTCCTCTGGCATCTGCAGTGAAGTGACTTAAGGAAGTTCTACAAGATTACGACGACTACCCAACCAACCGAGTGAGTCGTCTTACTTAGTTCTACATATGGCTCTTTCCGGCACAAGACCGCCTACCCCATCGTGCCAGAATATTTACGTAGAGCACTTTTAAATCAAAGTACTCCAAGTGCTTTCTCTATCCCCTCCATAAATATTTACCGGGCACTCTTTGGTGAGCCAGGCCCCGAGCTGGGTGCTGGAGATACGGCGGAGGGCAGGAACGTGCAGAGCCCCACGTGCTAGGAGCTTCCAGTGGCTTTCAGTGGGTGTGACCCGCCTCCAGAGAGAATGGACTTTTGCTTCCAGCACACAGAGTGAAGGTCAACAGTCTTTATCCATCTGGTGTCCAGCTCGTTTGAAGCTGGGTTTCAGTCTTTGTGAGGACTGCTCCATTTCGAGTTGATTCTTCCTCCTGGGAAGGAAGCCGGTGGGGGAGTCCCCACTGAAAGTCTGGAGGTCTCCAAGCCCCTCCTCTGTGGTGGTCTTCTCCAGTAAGATGAACCTCTCAAAGCATTTTTAAGCTTCTCAGCTGCTCAGTGAGCCCTTCCAAATCAGCAAATCCCTTGAGGGGAAGAGAAGCATCTAGAGTCTGTCTCGCTGTGTCTCGCTTAGGTGCGGTTCCCCTTTCTCTGTGAACCCAGCTCAAGTTCTGTGTGCCTTTCAGGGCCCTGGACACCGGTGTGTGTCTCTCAACCCTTTGCTTGGCTCCTGAGCCCCATGGCTGCTGTGTTTCGCTTGACTTCCCTGTCTTCCTGCTTGCTTGCAAAGGGACAAATGCCTCAAAGGGAGACCGACCGCTCAGAAGGTCAGGCTCACGGCCACACTGCCCTTCTCTAGTAGCGTGGACCCCTCTCCCTGGCTGTCTTGGTAGCTCTACAATGGCCATGAAGCCGCTTGTGATTTAATTCAGTTTTCCGTCTGTTCTCGGCAGAAAAGTTGCTATAATACAACTTAGTCTGACGTGGCCCAAAGTGAGCCACGGGACGAATGCCATTTCAATTGTCGGAACTTTTTAGCACTTGAGATCCACACCCCTGTTCTGCGCACCAGCGGAGCCCGCCTTCCGCCGAGCGTCCCGACCTGTCTCTCTTCGCTGCTGTGCGCCTCATTGCTTCATGCTGTCTCCCCACTCCCTGCCTGTCTGGATGCGAGATTTCAAGATTGTGTTCCATTCCAACAATGGTGTGGATGTGGGCGGCTGAGCACCCACCTGCCCTCCAGAGCCGGTGACGGGGTGCGGCGAAGTTGGTTGTGTTCCTGACGTTAGTTAACTCAGGTTCGGGTCCTCCGATGAGCTGTTGGTTTCGTCTGGTTCGTCTCGGCGCTCTCTCTAGCGGGCGAGAAAGCCCCGGACTTTCTTCTTCGTTTCTTTTCGGGATGTTTGACGGTGTAGAGGAACTTGTTGGGAATTAGAAGTGGAAATCATTTTTTTTTTCCCCTCTATTTTCATAGTCAGCACTGAGATTTTGCATGTGAATGGGGCAAATATTGAAACCACTTTAACAGTGATACAGCAGTTCGTTTGTCTTTTAGGCACAGGCGTCCCACGCGACCTGTCTATGTTATGTAAGCTCACAGTGTCCTCACTTATGGTGGCAGTTTTGTTTCTCGTTTTAGGTACCCATAAAAATCGAAACACAATTACTCTTGTTCTTGACTACATACTTCACACGTTTCATTCCATTTACTCCTTACCGTAACCCAAGGAGACTAGTATTAATTTTTCCATTTAGACTTTGATGTCGCTCCCTTAGCAGAACAAGCCTTTGAATCAGCCCTGTGGGACTCCCAGTCATGGTGCTTGGCAGGCCTGCTCTCTGGCTCTCCACGTGGCTGTTCCTGCCATGGGTATTCTCTGCTCTCCTGAGACTTATCTTTGCAGAATTACGGAGGAGATCAGCCACTTCATCCCAACTGATTTGTGTTAAAGAATGAGATTGTGCAAGCTGGGCAAGACCAGACTTTCTGAGGATTTCTCATCTCCTTAGGAAAGAATGTGTGGCAACTTATTTTGGCAAAGTACAAACTGGTGTATTATTAACTTACTGTGAGTCAGGATGCTTGCTTTGTGTGATTTTTTTTTTTTTTTTTTTTTGAGATCTTGAAGCCAGAACTGCCAACAACAACAACAAAAGGATTAATTGTGAACTAATTCATTGTATCTGTCATTCTTGATTTCAGGCAAGTCTACTTAGCATTAACAGCACTTGTACAGAGATGGGAAATTTTGACAATGCTAATGTCACTGGAGAAATAGAGTTTGCCATTCGTTATTGCTTCAAAACCTGCTCTTTAGAAATATGCATCAAGGCCTGTAAGAATCTTGCCTATGGAGAGGAAAAGAAGAAAAAGTGCAATCCGTAAGTTTCTTTTTCTAAGTTTTGACATTAGATGATAGGCATATTGGGTCTAAAGTTTATATAGAAAAGTAAAAGTCGAAAATAAACCAAGACAATTGTAAAAAAACAAAAACTAGACTAAAAAGCCATAACAAGAATTATTTTAAGGCTGCACTAATTCAAACAATGTGCTATTGATGCAATGATAGATAAGTAGGTCAACTGAGCAGAATCAGAGGTCCAGATGCAGACCTAAGCTATATTTGGGAGTTTCTAGGATCAAGGGGCTATTAGAAATCAGTGCGGAAAAGATGAATGTCAATGCATGCTGTTGGGAAATTTGACTTCCCATACAGGAAAAACCAAACCAAAAACCTGTCTCACATAATCTGTAAACAGATTAAAGATTTTTTCCAGGGCACCTGGATGGCTCAGTCAGTTGAGCGTCTGACTCTTGATTTCGGCTCAGGTCATGAATCCAAGGTCATGGGATCGAGCCATGCATTGGGCTTTGTGCTGAGCCTGGAGCCTGTTTAAGATTCTCTCTCTCTCCCTTTGCCCCTCTCCCCTGTGGTGCTCTCTTTCTTTAAAAAAAGGTGGGTTTTTTCCCCCAACTGCTATGAAAGGATATCACATTAATTTTTAGGGTACATTTCCCTGATTACTAAGAAAGATGAGCAACTTAGACACTTAGGGGTCACCTTCTGTGAACTTCCCATTCCTATCTTCTGCCATTTTTCTATTGGGTTGTCATTTTTGTCATTTATTTACAGGAGGGTGGGAGTTTTTTAAAACCCATTCTTCATTGGTTATGTGTATTTTGCATATCTTCTACTTGTTACTTGTTTTCTTTTTTTTTTAATTTTTTTTTCAACATTTATTTATTTTTGGGACAGAGAGAGAGCATGAACGGGGAAGGGGCAGAGAGAGAGGGAGACACAGAATCGGAAACAGGCTCCAGGCTCTGAGCCATCAGCCCAGAGCCTGATGCGGGGCTCAAACTCACGGACCGCGAGATCGTGACCTGGCTGAAGTCGGATGCTTAACTGACTGCGCCACCCAGGCGCCCCTTGTTACTTGTTTTCTAACATTGTTTATGATAGCTTTCCTTGCAGAGAATTTGATGTCCAGTTTATCAGTCTTTTCCTTTAAAATGTCTGCCTGTTGAGTCTGCAGAAAAACTGAAGGTTATAAATCTCTTCTTCTCTATTTTCATCTATTAGAATGTTTTCATACTTAGATCCTTTCGCATTACAACTGGAATTGATTTTCTGTGTATGGCTTAAGGTTAAGGACCACATCTTTGTCTTTCTCTTGCCTACATGGGAAACTTTGAGCACAGTTTTTTGATTACCAGTTAGGGAGGGGGGATAGATTGTTGGTCCAACCAGACTCTCCTCTGCTCTGAAACTTTCAGGGTAGACACGAAGCACAGATGAAGTACATCACTGTCGCACTCATGGTTCTCCAAAACAGAGTCCTTCTTGTCTTGCTAGTGTCTTCTGTTATCCCCCCAACTTATACCTTATGCTTAGGAAACCTGGAATAGTCGTTGTTTCAAAGCTATCGCCCTGACTTTTCCAAACAGAGGCATTCCTCATGTTTGTTCTGGGACTGCCTTCCCAATGCCACTGCTACAAGTAGCAACCCTGATCCTGTCCGTTTTTCAGACTCCAGTCCAGTCAGAGACATTTACTCAGCCCTTGACTGTGCATGTATGCTGGGCCTCTGCTGTAATTCTCAGAAGGACTATAGTGAGGTGGTTGGGAGGATGGACATTGAACCCTGGTCCACCATGTATGCAGTTTGACCTTGGGCAAGGCACTCAACCTCTCGATACCTCAGTTCCCTCACTGTAACATGGGAATAATAATAGCACCTACTTCAAAGGATTGTTGTGGTGTTTCCCTGAATTTGCCCCTACTGAGCCTTCAGAACAATGTCTAGAACATGATGAACACTCAACAGATAGGAAGCAAGTGAGACATGAAGTACACAGACAAGTAGACCTACAAATCCACAATAGGGACCCCCTTGAGGTTTGGGCCAAATACTCAGCTGTTGACACACAGGACAAGATTTCATGAGGTCTGTCACAGAGTGGCTGCTGGTGAGACACTGGGTGTGGCTCAGTGCTGGGGAAGATGGGAGCTCTGACCAGCCAGAGTGGAGACTGCTAAACACCCAGGGCAGTCAGGGAGACACAGCAGTAGGACCTCTCCAGCCCCGGAGTAAGGGCTACTGTAACTCACCCCAGCTGAGCAAAATCAAACCTTGCCAGGGGCAAACTGACTTGCCCATCAGTGAAATGCCTGCTAGAACAAAACTCCGTGCTTTTTCAAGGAAAAATAGCCCAGAGAGGATTCTGGGACAGTGGCAGGGTGGGAAGCACCAGGAATCGGTCTCCCTTTGCAGACAACAATCGCACTGGTACCATCCGTCCGATGTAACTATTTTGGAACTCTGGAGTCTAGTGAAGGCTGGCGACTTCCAGAGGAAGGCTTGGAGGGGACATCGAGGTCAATTTCAGTCAATGTCAGTTCTTAGCAGGATAGCAGCTACCCATCCCTCACTCACAGCCACAGCCATGCCAGTGTTCCTGGAGCAGCTCACACATCTCTCACAGGAGTCCGCGTGGGATATCTGTCCTCCAAATATCAGGGATCTGTGCTCTGACTGCAGGTTGCTGCTTCTGATCACAGAGGCACAGACACAGAGGTGGGCAGCCATTACTGTATCTCCTCCAGTTACTGGGATCCAAAAGGGGTCCTCAGGGGGGTTACCCACAGATTTTTCATCAGCTACTATAGAGGCCAGAAGGCAGTAAGGAAATATATTCAAAGTACTAAAAGGAAAAAAAAAAAAAAAGCTGTCAACCAAGAACCCGATAGCCAGCAAAGCTGTTCTTCAGGTTTCTGTTCTGAGGCAGATACTAAGACATTCTTGGATAAACAAAAGCCAAGGGACTTTGTTAACACTAGAAATTTCTGTCTTGCAAGAAATGCTCTAAGGGGCCCTGCAGGGTGGGCCGGAAGGATACCAGACAGTAACTCAAAGACCTACAAAGAAACAAAGACCTCAGGAAAAGCAAAGACACAGGCAATTATAAAAGCAAGTATTACTTAACCGTGGCATGTGCTTCCACTGTTTGTTTTCCACAAGACTTAAGAGACTAATATATATATTTTTAATTATTCATCTCTCACTGTTGCTGTAACTTTCGTTTGTAACTCCACACTGTTTTTTAAACTAATTTAAGAGCGGAATGCATTTAAAGGAATGATTAGTTGGTGACTTTGGTCGCGCAGTGTAGAAAGGTGCAATTCTGTGACCTCGGCAATGCACAGAGGTGAGGTTGGCACTATAAAGAAACCGAGGGGGGCGCCTGGATGGCTCAGTCCCTTGAGCATCAGCTTCGGCTCAGGTCATGATGTCGTGGTTTGTGGATTTGAGCCCCGGGTAGGGCTTACTGCTGACAGTGCAGAGCCCGCTTCTGATCCTCTGCCCCCCTCTTTCTCTGTCCCACCCCCCCTTCTCTCTCAAAAATAAACATTAAAAAGAACATCTACGAAAAGAAATGAGAATGGAATTTAAACATTTCACCACAAAATTGAGCTAAATACGAAGAATGAATACAATAACGCAGGTAGTGAGGGACACTGATGCTAGAAGATAGAAACAAATGGCAAGTGACAGAAGGAAGTCCCTCCTTATCAGAGTTACTTTCAAATGTCAATGATTTAGAGACAGAAATTGTCAGAATGGATAAAAACATAGGAGCCAAAGGTTGCCAGGATCAGGTTCTTGGGCCCGACAACAATAGAAACAAGGCTGGACCCCACAATCAAAGTGCAGGCAAGGCTTTATTGGGGCCGCAGCTCGAGCTGAAGAGAGAGACGGCACTAACAGAGCGGTTGGGCTGATGGCCTTGTGCAGGGAAGAGGCTGGCCTCACGAAACAGGAGGAGGGGGGAGCAGGGGAGGCCCCTTTCTACAGAGAAAGTACCCTCATCCTGATCGGTTGGAAGGCAACTCAGGCTGCTTGTTGGTGCTTTTTGGAGCTGGGGTCCTCTGCTTTAAGTCCAGCTTGTACATGGGGCCACATCCTGGCTCCCCTTTGCAAGGGAAGCAGTTTAACAATTGCAGCCGACAGGGGAATGTGGGTGGCTCAGCCGGTTAAGCATCCGACTTCAGCTCAGGTCATGATCCTCATGGTTCGTGAGTTCGAGCCCCACATCGGGCTCCGTGCCGACAGCTCAGAGCCTGGAGCCTGCCTCGGATTCTGTGTCTCCCTCTCTCTCTGCCCCTTCCCGCTCACACTCTGTCTTTCTCAAAAATAAACATTAAAAAAAACAAAAACAATTGCAGCTGACAGAAAGTGCCCGAGGTGCACAATCTTTTGCTTGGGGCTAGTTCCCAGGGACCCTCAGTGTCTCACAGCTCTGTGCCCTCTACAAGAGACTCCCTCCGGATCCAAAGACAGAAACAGAAGATCTTCCGTGTAAATAGTAACCAGAAGAGAACAGGAGGGGCTGTGCTAATATCACACAAAATAGACTTTTTTTCAAAAATTGTTTTTACTTATTTTTGAGAGAGCATGAGTTGGGGAGGGGCAAAGAGAGAGAAGGGGACAGAGGATCCATAGCAGCGAGCAGAGAGCCCGACGTGGGGCTCCAACCCACGAACAGTGAGCACGTGACCAGAGCCAAAGCTGGTCACTCAACCGACTGAGCCACCGAGGTGCCCTACACAAAATAGACGTTAAAGCAACAAAGATCATAAAAGATAAAGGATGTTCTATGCTAATAAGAGGGTCCGTACAGCAAGATGTGACTGGTCTGTTTTGCTTCGGGAGAGTCAAGCCTGTGGGGAGCGTGCCTGGGGACGGAAGGGTCCTTGCTGTTACCAAAACTGCCAGAGCAACACCAGGACAGTCTCGGGACCTCCCTGGAGGGCGGGGTCCTTCTGGACAGGATCTCAGGGGATGGGCAGAATGCGGGAGGAGAGGCCCCACAAGGGAAAAGTAAAGTGTGAGGCATGGACTTTCTATTTCCACTTTTTTTTTTTTTGGCGGGTTGGAGGAAGCAATCAGTGGAGGGAGGACGAGCCGGCACGGGGCCTCCACACCCAGGCGAATTAGAGAATCTGTCACTCGTGCAGCCTCAGCAGCCCAGCCTCTGGTTCCAGGATTGTTACCAAATGGCGAGGAATGAGCGATGTAGATTCTAGGGGTAGGGCGTGAGGAAAGCAGGGGAGCTTCCCACCCCCAGGAACATTCCAGAGGATTATGGCCAAAGACTGTGTAAACCAGAAGCCGTATACCCAGCACTATCATTGTTCCCTGTCAGGGGAGGCCACCAAGCCCTGTCAACCTCAAATCCAGCGAGAAGCAGGGTACAGAAAATGCTGATGTGTGATTCTCCTCCTCCTGATCGCTTTGTCCCCCACCCCCACCCTCTGGTTGAGCTTTCACCCTGTCCCGTCTGCGTTTGGCCACCAGGTACGTGAAGACCTACCTGCTGCCTGACAGATCCTCCCAGGGAAAACGCAAGACTGGAGTCCAAAGGAACACCGTGGACCCAACCTTCCAAGAGACCTTGAAGGTACTTGCTGGACAAATCTTCACATGCTAAGTCCCCCGTCCCAGGCTGGGCACACGGGGCCAGAGTTCAGCAGAGTGTTCTTCGAAACTCTTGAGTCAGTTAAACATAAGTAACAGACACTTGTACGTTTCTGCAGGCCTCTGTCAATCAGTGACAGGTCGGTAGAAACTAAATGGCAGCCTTTGTACAGGAAAAGTGCAGAGTCTGCTGGACTTGAGAAGGCATTTGATTAATGATTTCTGAGAAAATGGTGGAAAAGAACCTGGCTGCCTCCCAAGCTCTAAAACTGGTTTGTCCTATTGAATTTTTATGACTCTCAGAGAGGGACTTCTTGGCCGGGTACCCTGTGTATTCCTCTGCTGAGTTACCATCTTCATCAAAGTGCTCCTTTATCGTAATCACTTGGCAACCCCAGGCAGCTTCTGTTATGGGAAAAAAAAATAGTCATCTTATGAAAAACATCGTACAGAGGAATTGTTTGGATTTTCACTTTGGTGCTGGGAAATCACGATTTGTGATGTGGGGCAGAGCTAGAAAGTGACTCTGGGGATTTGGGGTCGACGGGTGGAGATGATGTCCGGCATCGGCTGAGAGCTAGATGTGGGAAGCTCCGTGCTAGAAGAACAGTCCAGATGCGCTGGGCCATACCCAGTCAGCGCTGGGCATCCCAGGGACCCCATTGTTGAGCCCGAACCAGGAGAGGGCCTGACTTGCCTTCCTTGGCAAGTAGGGACACTTGTGAATGCCCGGCCAGGAACCATCTGGCCAGCTGACATGAGTCCCATTTGTTAAGTAATACAAGCCACTGTTTTCTGTGTCCCTGCTGTGGCCAAGTATTTTCTATACCCCCTGAGCTAGGTATTGCAATCCTCGTTTCCCAGTGGGGAAACCGAGGCATAGAGAGTACTCAGAAGGACAACTCTAACTCACAAGGGACTAGCAGACCTCCACAAGATTTATGTTCATAGGACTCCCCAAAGGATGGTTTAAAAAAATTTTTTTTAATGTTTTTATTTATTTTTGAGAGAGAGAGAGAGAGACAGAATGTGAGCGGGGGAGGGGCAGAGAGAGAGAGAGGGAGACACAGAATCCGACAGAGCCCGACATGGGGCTCAAACCCACAAACTGTGAGATCACGACCTGAGCCAAAATCGGAAGCTTAACTGACTGAGCCACCCAGGCACCCTGCCAAAGGATGCTTTTTAAAGTAGCCTGTGGTTCAGCAGGTGTGGGTGGGGCTTAACGGATCACCGGTCTAGGACCCCTCTGGTACCAAGTCGCTAGAGACTGGTCTTCAGGTGGTTTTGCTCACATATCTGCTGAAAGAGTTTTGAACAGCTGTGTACCACCTCACACATTGTAAGTTCTTATCTAAAACCACATGTTATAAGTTTAAGGTGTTTTGTACTAAACAGATAAATATTTCACATTTTATGAAATGAGACAAAGAGGAGGATTGACTATATTTTAGATAAATATATAGTTTGATTTTTAAAGTTTTAGCCACCTTATTCAAAATGCACGCAGGGGGCGTGCCTGGGTGGCTCAGTCGGTTGAGCGTCCGACTTCGGCTCAGGTCATGATCTTGCGGTCTATGAGTTCGTCCCGCGTCAGGCTCTGTGCTGACAGCCTGGAGCCTGCTTCAGATTCTGTGTCTCCCTCTCTCTCTGCCCCTCCCCCACTCATGCTCTGTCTCTCTCTGTCTCAGAAATAAACATTAAAATAAATAAAATGCATGCAGAATCTCAAAGAAAACACCTAAAATTTGTATCCGTTGGTTCTACCCAGTAGATGGTAAATGTTTCGGTTGTCCTGGAAAACTTTCCGGATACATTGAAGAGAATCCGTGTCCCTCATCTGTTCTCAAATCAGAGCATCCTGACACGGGCCAAGCCTTACTTTTCACAGAAAGGCATGTGAGGCAGCAAAGATGGGGGGGGGGGGGGGGGAAGAGAAGCAGAGCAATCATTGAGAGTTTTCAGAAATCAGTGTTTCGGATGATCTCTGTGTTTAGCATGTGGGAGGTTCATCCAACCGTGGGCAAGACACCGAGAGAGCCTGAGGTGTGAGAACTGTCCTCCGCCAGTTTCAAGAACATTCCTGTGCAAACTGAGGATCTAGAAGCTGATCCTCAAGGTTTTCTAAGCAGAAGGGAAGCCGTCCTGCACCCCAGGGCTGCTGGCACCCCACCTGAAGACCAGTGTAGGGGGCCGGGGAAGGATGGAATGCGACCCCTGATCTGGGAGGTGTTGGGTGCCCCCGGACAGCGGCGGTCTGCGTTCGTGGGGCTGGGCGCCCAGGGGAGGCTGTAGCAACCCCACGGTCTGCCAGGACCGCCTCGTGGATGTACCATGGTGATGGGAACAGGTCTTGTTTGCAAAAGCGACTTAGTGGACCAAAGGGAGCAGTCCCGTTGGTCGCTGGGGAGGAGGGGCGCTCGTGTGTGAGCACCTGAGAAGCAGGTCTGCATTCCCGAGGGAAGTGGAGGACAGGGCTTTCCGCACACAGGGTGGATGGAGATCACATGGGGGACAGTCACCTGCCCTCCCTGGGACGGTTCTTTCTCAGAGGGAGCAGGTGCGGCGCCGTGAGCGGTCAGCCCTCACAGTGTGGCCATGAAGGGAATAACCAGGTTAACTTAGAGTTTAAGGACAGACTGGGGAAGGAGTGCAGGGCAGAGTCAGAAACGGACCATGGACTTGAGGGAAGACAGACCGAGAATCAGCCCAAGGCAGTAGAGGGATGTGGCTTCCGACCACAATGGGCGCTGATAATCCCAGAGGGAAGAAAAGGGGGGGCGAGGGCAGAAGGCAGCCCGGCCTGAGCGGGGGCTGTTCATCGGCCTGGGCCCACTTCCCCTCCCTCTCGTCCATCATCTACCTGGAAGGGCACAAACGGTGGTCAGGAGACGCGACTCAGGGAAACGTGCGCGGCTGCTGTAAGTGGGTGTGAGGGTCCCGCCCCGCAGTGTGACAGGAGCACACCCTCAACACGTTGTCGTGGGGGCAGCACAGGGCAGAGAGCAGGCTCCTGAGGTCTGCAGGGCAGATCCGAGGTCTGGCCTGCTGGGCCCCCAGTGAGGAAGCCCTAAGACTGGCTGTTGCCCCTGTAAATTGGTGAATGGCAATACTCACCTCGGGTGCTCCTGAGGGGTAAGGAGCAATGTAGCTAAAAGTCTGGTGCCACACAAGGGTTCAGTAAAGTTTGACTTTTGTTGTTATTGAGAAAATCCAACAAAGAAGCTTGGAACAGGCTGTCAGAGGCTGAGTGGAGTCAGCGGCTCTTGGGAAGCCTGGCCGTGTCCCTGGCCTTCGGGAAGGGGCACAGGGCACCCTCACACAGGGCCTTTGGCCTCTAGTCCCCATGGGGGCAGAAGCCCACCCTCACTGGAGGGGAGGCGCAAAGCTTTCTTGGCCTCCGTCTGGGCTGAGGCTTCTGGGGGGGGGGGGGCAAGGGGAGGATGGTTAAGAAATACTGTGTGACCCTGAGTGCCGGCATGGGCCCGTCTAGGCAAATGCCCATGCTAAAAACTCATGCTTTACATTAAAAAAACCAACAACAGCAAAACCCGAAAACCTTGTTTTCAGTATTTTTGGACAATCCTGGCCAGGCAAGTTCAGATCCTAAGCTGGGACAGATCTCGACTTGAGCTGGATGGGGACTTTCATCCTTGCCTTGGGGAGAGAACTTGACAGCGAGAGAGGACTTAGCAACCCAGTCTTCCCCCCCGCCCCCCGCCCCTCCCCGGGGCTGAGAACAGGCCACTTAGTTGGGGAGGAAGCAGAGACACCGCTCACCCCCGCTCCAAGCTACTCAGCACATCCTGACCCCATCAGGACCCCGGCTCCAGCCTGTGGGAGGCAGGCCCGTGTGGCCCAGGGGAGGGGGGGCAGTGTGGGCTGGGGGCCCAGACTGACTGCCTCTGTTCTGCCTCCACAGTACCGGGTGGAGCTCGCCCAGCTGGTGACCCGGCGGCTGCAGGTCTCCGTGTGGCACCTGGGCACGCTCACCCGGAGGGTGTTTCTTGGAGAGGTGACCATTCCTCTGGCCACGTGGGACTTTGAAGACAGCTCGACACAGTGTTTCTGCTGGTATCCGCTGAGGGCCAAGGTGATATGTGGTTTGGGACTGAGCTACCCCACTCCCACTGTGAAAACGAAACCCATTCAAAGGGATTGGAGAAGAGAAAACCTACCAGGAAACCTTGGCTGTGACTCTTAGATAGGAACGTCCCACGGAGGAGGGGCTTCATATTGCGATCTCCGGGGTGGGGTTGGGCTGAGGGATCTTTACCTGCTCAGGTTTGTGCCGAGTACCCAAGAGCCCCTTCCTCAGCGTAGCCCAAACAGCAGCCTGGGTCAGGTCTCGGGGTTGAGGCCTCCCCTGCGGGCCACATGCTGCCCCTGAATTCGGGATCACTTGGTTTCAGCAGGGGAGCCCTTGGCTCCCTGCTGTCGTAGCCAGAGTCCACTGCCTGCACCAGTCAGACCGCCCCCTGTCATGCAGGCTGTGAGGTATTGTTTCTAGATGCCCGACCCAGGCACTCCCAGAACAGTAATAGCTGAAAAAAGCTGGGCCAGATGCTCTCGGCAGGGCCAGGGCTGCCCTGACCAGCAGGGATTTCAGGGTGGGGCGCTGGGGAGGCCAGGAGAGGAGGCGCTGATAGATTTAGGGGTCTGCTCACGGGCCACGCAGGTAAGAGGAGAGCCAGGGGAGAAAGGTTCACCTTTCCGGGCAGCTGCTTTTTCCTTTCTGTGCCAAGATCCAAGGTTGGGAGAGGGTACGGATGAGGTCATAGGGGAGGAGGAGTGTGGGGCCCTGTCATCTAAGAAATGACTACAGGTGTGCCAATTGCCCCAAAGTCTGGCAGTGAGGCTCAGTTTCTACCAGGCCGGGCAGGTCCTGTGTGCTGTTTCCTCTCAGAAGCCAGGGAGGCTGACTCGCCATCTCTCTGATTCCCGGCTTCAGTCAGGTCAAATCGCAAGGGTCTCCAGCCACCTGCTCTCTGTGCTGCTCTGCGCACTCAATATCTACATCCTGGCACCTTACGGCTCACCCTTCTCAGAGCCTAGTTTGTCTGCAGACATCCACTTGGGAGGTCTGCTTGGAATGCTTTCTCCTGTCCAAGGTCTGCCTAAGACTTAGCTGAAATCCCACCTCCTCCATGAAGGCTTCCTTGGTTCTCCCTGCCAGACGTGCTTTCCCCCAGGATCCTGTACTTGGGTGCCCTGCCTGTCTTTTCCCTCTAGGACCCCTTGCTTAGGGACAAGACTAGCCGCCACCGAGGCTGGTGGGAAGAGAAGGTGCCAGGCTAAAAGACGTCCCTCCTAATACCAGCTAATAGACAGTGCCGCCCCTCCCCCCACCCCGGCTCACCCTGCTGGATTGGGAGGGTCCTGCTCACAGGCCTGCCCCGTTAGTGCAGGTTTCCGGAAAGTGAGGGTGGAGGCACCCGAGGGCCAGCTGCCTGCGTGTGAGGCAGCCAGGAGACCTAGAGGCCAGTGTAGACAGGGGCTGGCCCCACCCTCTTCTAGGAGTCCTTGTCCTGGGCAACTGTTCCTCTTGCAGCGGGATGAATCTAGACCCTTCCTCTGCCCCTCAGGGTTAAAGATAGGATTGGCTTGTAGTCTGGCAAAATCACTCCAGACCAGAGAAGCCACCGGGTATGCAGGGGAGTGTGCTCAGGGCAGTGGCGTGGGAATGGAGAGTCCCACAAAGGCAGGAAGGACCAGTCCCACCATGGGCATGTCCACTCCACCCCAGGGCACTCCCCAACCTGCAGAGGCTTTGCAGGGGTGAGGCTAGTGGGGAAGGGGGATAATTAGAGGAGCCCAGAAAGTTCTGGGGGCTGAGGAATCCTGCCTGTGCTTCTGTCTCTTGCCCCAGACAGAGAAACATGAAGACAGCATTCTTCCAAATAATGGAGAACTTGCAGTCCGGGCCAAACTGGTCTTCCCTGCGGGGCCCAGAAAGCTCAAAGAGGCCCAAGAAGGTAGGTGGCCTCCAGCCCCACGAATGTTCATCTGTCACCGTGTCACTGTCTCCAGAGCAACAGGTGGGGTGACGATTTCCTTTTCTGCCACCCGCTGAGCCTGCAATGCTCCAGTGACTTTCCAGGATCTGGGAAGCTCAGCCTGGGGAGTGGGTTCTTGGAACCTATGACTTGGAACGGAAGTGAGGGGCCAAAGAGGCCACCACGCCTTTGATGTCCACTTTGCGAGGTTCTGAGGACACCAGCCCTGGGGCTTTCCTCCCAGGGGGCTGGTGGTCTGGACAGTCCCCTGGTGCAAACCACCCCACTGCCACCTGTCTGGAACAGGGAATGTTCCCCTGACCGCCTGCATGTAGGTTGGGAGTATGGCTCCTTAGGAGAACCAAGAGCACATCTCAAGGCGCTGGGGCCTACAAGGCTCTGCGTGAATGCGCACCGGCTCCCAAGCAGGGAGTTATTGCCCAGCAAGATAAGGGATCAAGGGCAGGCGCTTGAGGTGCTTACAGGAGATTTAAGTGAAATAAAGTGGGGCTTATGGACGAGAGGAGGGTGGAGGGGGACGAGGGAACGCTTGATCCCATGATGCGTTTAGTGACCTCTTACTTGCCTGGAAGAGGAAGGTCTGTGGCCAGAGCTCACAGGGCCACCAGCAGGCCAACCCCCTAGAAGAGAGGCCTTGGGGCCCCCACATCCCCCCAAACCACCCCCTGCAGCTAGACCGAAACCCCTACAGCCTTCCTCTCCTTGGGTCCCTCTTTACTATCTTTGCTGCTTCCATTCTTGGATTTGGGTGATCCCTCCATCCTGTCGCCACGCTGGCCTTGCAGTGGGACAGCATGTGAACAAGGCCAGCAGAGCCTTCCCCCAGTGGATGTCCTCCTCTTCCCGTCTGCTCCCTTGGGGCCTCAGGGCTCTAACGTCCTCTTGCTGTCGGTTTTGGGGTGCTACGTGGTATCGTGTGCCACGTGCAGAAGTGGGGCTCACAGCAAATGCTGCTTTCCTTCCAGGGACAGGAGATGGGCCATCCCCTAACGGTCAGCTTTGTCTGGTCGTGCTGGGAGCCAAGAATTTACCTGTGCGGTCAGATGGTACCCTAAACTCCTTTGTTAAGGGGTAAGTATTCTATTTAATCAACCATCATTTACCGATTCCTGGAAGCTACACAGGAAACACCAGAAAGGGCAAGCCATTTTGAATTTGTATTTTAGCTTTCCTGGGAAAATCCGACACTGTGTTAAAGACTCCGATTTCCAGAACCCAGGGGATTTGGCCGTGTGGAGGCTAGATCTGGAACACTGCGTTTTAACCCCAAACCCAGATCTTACTGGTTCATATAATTGCATCAGAAAGTCAGCCTTTCCTGGCTGAAACGGAGCTTGGAAAAAAGCAGTGCGTTCGGCACGCATTCCCCAGCTTAGCTTCTCCTCCTGGATTAACAAGATGGAGTCTGTTTATTTCATCCTTATCCGCTACAGGTGTGCCGGTGTCTCTAAAAGTAAAGCACCACCATTAATTACTATACAGAATTGCTTCGTCCCCAGTGACATAATGGGAAAATGGGGGCTTACCGTGTCAAGACAGCGCTGAGTTCCTATCCTCAGGCTGCCACATAACATATGGCCTTGGGCGACTTATGTGGCCCTTCTGCATTTACTTCCTGAGAACAGGGTTAAGGGGAGAGAATGTGTGCGCGGAGTCCCCGTCCCTGGGTAGCAGGTCTAAAGCCCTGCTTTGCCTGGTGGTAGGCATTACCGAGGAGGGGGGATTACGATGAGGGGCCGAGTGGCCTGGAATCCCAATTACCCTTAGCGTCTGGAGCAGACTTTAGCCCTAAATCCGGAACATCCTAGCAAGAGGTCACATGGCCAATCTTGCGATTCCCATCCTGGTTCCCGGCTTGGAATTTTCCTTTTGTGGTGGATTTAGCCCTTCCGGAGGGCAGAAGCCGGGCAGGACAGGAACTGCAGAGTCAGGGTCTCTCTCTCTCTCTCCTGCAGCTGCCTGACTCTGCCAGACCAACACAAGCTGAAGCTCAAGTCCCCAGTCGTCAAGAAGCAAGCTTGCCCCCAGTGGAAGCACTCCTTCACGTTCAGTGGCGTAAGCCCTTCTCAGCTGAGGCAGTCCAGCCTGGAGTTAACCGTCTGGGACCAGGCCATCTTTGGTGTGAACGACCGCTTGCTGGGGGCAGCCAGGCTTGGTTCCAGTAAGTCCGTCCGAGGTATTTATTGGGCCTAAGCAGCACGGCTTATCCTTAGCGACTGTCTTACGTGGTTACCACTGAAAGGGCAATCGTGCTTCCATGACGGCAGGTGATTTGACGGACTTGGAAATGGCCTAACTCACCGTAATTAAGGAGATGGCCGCGTCTACTTCTTACTCTACAACGGAGCTCTAATAGAGAAGCATTTCAACAATTTAGATCAGATGTAGAGATGTGCTAACGACACAAAAATGATAGGCTTCAAAATGGGCTGGGAACAGTACTGGCTTTTGTTTGTGGTGTCCATCACAAAAGGATTATTTTCTTACGGGAAAATACCTTAATCCAAACAAATGGCGACTCAAAGTAGCTCAAGAAGAGTGGGATGAAAGGGTGATGCTCCTCAGTGTTGCTGGGCTGGGGTGCTGCTGGCTTTGTGGAGGAGGCGGCCCTTGGTGCAGAGGGCTCACACACCCTGGCCCCCGCCCACCAGTAAGTAGTGCCCCTCAAACACTGTGCCAACCAGAGACACCTGCACCCATCTCCAGAGCCCCCCACCCCCTGCCCCAGGCCCTCTGAAGACAAACCAGAATCATTGTTCAATTACTGTTCTGAAAGGAACATTGTTCAAGGCACACCCCCTTCCCGTCGGGATTCCTTTCTGTCTGCAAACCTGGCTCCCAGTCTGGGACACCCCCTCCCCTCGATCCACGGCCACAGTAATGTATTAAGACCATCCACTCACCTTGAAGAGCCAACCCACCAAACGCGTCCCCTCCTTTCAAACTATGGGAAAGAAAGCCGCTTTGGGCTCTGAAGTCCACACAGGATTTAGGAAGGGAGGCCCGAGCGCATTCTGTTCCAAGTTTCGTATCGGGGCAGAGGTGGTCTTGCCCTTCCTCACCAGTGGTTGGCATTTTCATATGGTCTTGAGGTGGAAAATGCTTTAAGAGGTTTGTCTCGGCTTTTTAAAATACTTTTTAGAGTAAGAGCCTGAATGGGGGAGGGGCAGGGAAGGGGACAGAGAATCTGAAGCGGGCTCTGTGCTGACAGCCAGTCGAATGCTTAACTGAGCCACCCAGATGCCTCGATTGTCCTTTTTAAAAAGCCAAGGTGACTGGGTGGGTCAGTCGGTAAAGCGTCTGGCTCTTGATTTTGGCTCAGGTCACGATCTCACGGTTCGTGGGTTCGAGCCCCACGCTGGGCTCTGTGCTGGCAGCACGGAGCCCAGCTTGGGGCTCTCTCCCCCCCACTCGTGCTCTCAAAAATAATAAAGCCGAGGAAAGGGCTGGGAAGGTGGCATGTCTCGTCACCCCCCCATTACTGATTTGTCACCTCACTGCCCTCGCAGAGGAAGACACAGCTGGCGGTGTGGACTCATGCTCTCAGTCAGAGCTTCAATGGCAGAAAGTTCTTTCCAGCCCCAATCTGTGGACAGACCTGACACTCATTCTTCACTGAAGCCAAGGTTCCGGTCCGCAGTGGGAGTCTCGAGTGCCACATGCCAGAAGGTGGCTGGACGTGTGGGTGTGGACACTCGCCGGCTGTAGCGAGAACATTCCTCCACACCCCCACGTGTATTTATGTTCAACGGCTGATGGTATAAACATGAGTCTCGGGTTGGTTTTGTGCTGAGGTGTGGAAATGGTCCGATTTCAATAAATGGTCAACACTCCCCTCTGTCCCCTGGTGCTTATCAAAGAGTGAAACTTACGGCACATGCATTTGAAAGAAACATTAAGAGCCCTGGCGGATGTTAGGTCCCTCGCGGAGGCAGATCCGGCTGCCCCGGGGAGTGCCGAGGGGACCACCGTTTCGGCTCGGTAAGCGCCAGGGTCCACCTGAGGGGCAGCAGCAGGTCTGGAGAGCACGGCCCCAGCGCCGCTCAGATGCAGAGTCTGACGAGGACCCTCCCGCCCCGACACGCAAGTACACACCCATGGCCACGGCTTGCCTTGCACATCTTTTTATTTCTCAATCTGTGGTGCGGGGTTCATCTGCACAGGACTCTTGCCCGGAAAGGAAAAGGACACAGCTGAGCATGACAGGGCACCCGTGGCGAGACCCGGCATTTCAACAACTTTTCGAGGAAGCGGTAGGTCAGGACAGGTTCTCCTTGTGGGAACAGAGACCGGACCAGGTTGGAAGAGTCCCTTCATAGCTGGGGCCTGAATTATCCGAACAGCATGTGTGCATGGTTTCAAACAAGCAGCTCGGACAGAAAACCGAGCCGTGCATAGTCCGTTAGGTGCACAGAGAGCAGAGTGAAAAGTCATGTTCACAGATGTGATTATAGCAGTTAATCAACCTCATCACTGCCCTCACGTCACATCACCTGCCATGGTTGCATGGTTTTTAATATGTAATTCTTTTATTCTGTAAAAGGTAACAAAATATACAGAATGAAACTTTCCCTTTGTAAAACTAATGTTACAAACCCATATTGTCACATATATAAATACTATTCTCGACAGCTGATCATTAATTGGTGTGAGTCCAACAAGGTAGCCCTCTGTTAAGCAAGAAAACAAAAGTTCATCTAAGACTGGAGTGTCCTCCCTGTTGATCCTGAACTGGAGGAGGGGAGGAAGAAAAATCAGTGTGTGCACTGTGTGTGAGTGCTTTAGACTCGGTTTTCAAGATAATTTTCACCCCTCAAAAAACAAATATACAAAGATGGATCCTTCATAGAAATCAAAAATCAACTTGAGCTAATTTCAAATACAGAAAAAAGTATGGCACAGAATATAAGCCACGATGTGGTTTTAATTACAGGGAATCTTGTATCACACATGCCAGCATGGACTTTACAGGCATCTTTCCTTAATTCAGTCCTGCTGTAGGCAAAGACCAGGAGGTGATTCAATAACAGTAATAATGAAACCAGGCCTGTTTGGCACAATGATACAATTGGGAAAAATAAACCAGGGAAGCGTCCACTGATCCCAGCCCCAGAATACTCCCGCTGACATAACTACTCTCATTTTAAAGGAACTGGACTTCGATGGGGGGGGGGGGGGGGGTTCTAGATTTAAAGAACTACAAACACAAGCTCTGGAGTCTGCCAGCGATCCCCCCACGAAGCCCAGATGTGAGGCCCCACCCCTGTGCCCCACCCCACCCCAGTCCTGGCCTCACATGGCCTCGAACTCGTCGATCCGCTGCTTGGTGTTGCCCTGCCGGATCTGACGCAGCGTCTTGTACTTGTCCCGGCCTTGCCTCATGTTCTCGTTGTGGATGATGTCGTTGTGGGTCCTCTTGTTCTCGTCCCTGGCCTGGGACAGCTCGTTGGTCAGGGTCTACAACGTGAAGCAGCACAGGTCAGGCACGACCAGGAGAGGTGGGGGGGGGGGTGGGGGGACAGCCCCGCGACGCCCTGGGAGACAGGGGGAGGGGCGCCCCCCGGCCCGCTGCCCTCACCATCAGCTGCCGCTGCACCCGCTCATTCTTCTCGGCCTCGGTGATGCGCTTCTCCTCGTTGCGGTCATCCAAGATGCCCTCGCTCGAGAGCTCGGCGCTGTAGCCCGTGTGCTCTGCGCCCTCGTCCTGCAGGCTGTCCTGGACGTGGTAGCTCACCGGCTCGTAGACAGGGGGGGGCGGGGGCGGGGGGGCGGTCATCACCAGGTGCAGCTCCTCCTTGGTCTTCACCAAGTCATCCTGGGCTTCTTTGGCCTTTGAAAGTGGTCGGGACCCAGGTGACCACTTGTCACGTGGAACCACGTGTTTAGACCATCTTTGGAAGAATCCCCTTTGCTTAAACCAACAAAGGCTTCTGCACCTCGTCTCGCCACTTGCCTCCCCTTCCCCTGGCGGGCTGGGTACATGAGCCTACGCGGCACGGAGCGGAGGAGGGGACCACGTGTCCCTGTGCAGGGTCTGACCAGCCTCTTCCCAAGTCTGGGGCTCCAGATCCTCTGAGCAGTTCTCAACCGTGCCCAGGGCACAAAAAAAACTGACTGATGCCAGGGGGTCTAAGAACCATAGCTTCTTAGGGCGCCTAAGTAGCTCAGTTGGTTGAGCATCCGGCTTTGGCTCAGGTCATGATCTCACGGTTCATGAGTTTGAGCCCCACATCGGGCTCTGTGCTGACAGCTCAGAACCTGGAGCCTGCTTCGGATTCTGTCTCCCTCTCTCTGCCCCTCCCCCACTTGCATTCTCTCTCTTAAAATAAATATTAAAAAAAAATTTTTTTTAAAACCCCATACTTTTCTTCTGTGCCTAATTCTAGAATATGTTCATTGTATAGGTTTCTTAAAGGGAACTTACTAAACAAGAAACCCTCTAGCCACCAGAAAAAGCCACTATAGTGTTTTAGAGTGCAGCTTTGTTCTCCTTCCTGGTGTGGCCACTCTTCATTAAGCTCCTCACTGCCTGCCTGCACTGTGTTCAAGCACTTTCCTACCTGCCATTACCCCTAAACCTTCCAGCAACTTCTTGGCGGTACAAATAATCATGCCTACCTTGCTGCCACTCCAGCCCTGGAGATGAGCTTAGTTTGAAATCAGCTTTTGCCACTTAATACCTTATAATGAGTGCTTTCTCCAAAACCTAAAGACCGGAGATCTGCATGCAACTTGGATTCGGGGCGTGGGGGCCGAATGGTGAGGGAGGCACCAGGGAAGGACAGTGGGAGGTCCATGTGGGGGGCTGTCACAGCTCAGCAGATGTCTACACGGAACCACATCCAAAGCTCCCCCAGGGACCATGCTTTTCTGCTGGGTGTGGGGGACTCCCAGCTGGAGAGACCGGCTCCCCGGACACTGCAGCGGAACATGGTTCTTACTGTTACAGCTACAATTCATTCAACCCTCTGCAGGCTGGTCCTCAGAGCAACCTTACAGGTTGGCTATTAGTCCTGATCTGCAACGAGGAAACTGAGGCTTGGAGAGGTCAGGCCCCTGTCCTATCACACAGGGAGGAACAGAGTGGAGACCCTTGCCTGCATCCTGAGACCTTGAGCCTGGGCCTTTGCATGGTGCCACGCTGCATACGCTAGGGGTCGCGAGAGGCAGGAGGCCTTGGGTGGCCCGTTGCCAGGACACCCACACAGCTGCGTCTGAAGCTGGCGCCTGATGGGGCCGAACGGTCTGAGGAGGGGGGCGGGGGCACGGCAAGGTGGGCGGAAGTGAACCCGAGGCTCCCTGCCGGGCAGACCGAGCCCGTCCCCGGGAGGGTCTGGCTCATGACGTGGGGCTGGTGTCGGCGGTGGGGGGGGGTGGGGGAGGCCCGTGTGCCGCCAGCCCCAGCCCGGAGCGCGCGCACTCACCCTGTGCTGCCACTCCTCCACCTCGTCCTCCTTGCGCCGCCGGGCCTCCTCCAGGAGCGCGATCTTGGCGGTGTACTCGGCCAGCTCCGCGGCCTGGCGGGGCGCACGAAGCTCCGGTTACCGCGGGGCCTGTGGCCAGGGCCCTCTTGCCGACGGACGGCCACGCGTTTTGGCAACTGGCCCCGTGGGCAACTCAGCCTCATCCCCGCCTCCTCCCTGGCCGCTGCTGCCCACTGTGTCCTCGAGGCCTCGCTCAGAGGACCACGGTGGAACCACCCAAGGTCCACCCACCGGGACGGCCTCTCCCACCAGGCTGAAAGCCCTCGAGCAGGTGGTTTTCCGGCCACGGACACAAAGGACGGATGATACAGCGGGTGTCACTGTGTCATCCCCAGAGGCGGCCTCTCCGTGCTTCAGCCTCATGAAACTCAGGGAGCTCGTACCAGCTGCTCCTGGCTCTTTATCTGATCCGCCGCCTGCCGCTCCAGCTCCTCCTTGGCCCGCAGAGCGGCCACGCGGTCAGCCTCCAGGCGCTCTGCCTCCTCCTGTGCACGCTTCCTCTCCTCCTCCAGCTGCAGGGCTCTCTGAATCTGGTCCGAGAGTTCTGGAGAGAGGGCACAGACCCAGGACTGCTCGACGGCTTCAGCCAGGGGCCCCGAATTCCCAGCCCAGAGGCACAGGATGGAGGCCGGGGCGGGAACCACCCCACGGGCTACAAAGCACTGCACCGGGGCCTCTGCTTCCACGGACACCGAAGGGAAAAGCACTCTGGGGCGCGTTCCTGCTGCGCACATCGGCATCCTCACCGTGGTCAGAAACTGCTGCGCAGGGTTTCTTCCTCCTGGCCAGGGCCAGGCTCTCCTGGCAAATGCAGAAACTGCACCGCCTGCCCAAGTTTTAGTTTCTCAGACAGACCAGGGCCACGTGGCATGGTTTGGGCAGTCACTAGCCGTGTGACCTTGGGCAAACTGTTTTACCCGCTAAACTTTAACATCCTCAACAGGAAAACGGGGGTAACTCAGTACTAACCCCAAAGGAGTGAGGAATGGAAACTTAAAAGGATGATATGCAGAAAGCACTTAAAACCGTACAGAACCACCTGATCCAACCCCTCGTCATCGGCTCTGGTCCGTGAGCCTCTACTCTGGGTGCCGTGTTCACCGGAGACCATCCTGGCTGTGAGCGTACTGCCCAGCCACCTGGCCCTCGCCGCGGGGACGCTGGCCTACGGCAAAAGTGCCCAGCACACACCCACCTTTCTCTGCCTTCTTGGTTTTCTGCTCGAAGTCCTGCAGCCTGAGCATCAGCTCCTCCTTCTCCCGCATCATCTGCTCCTTCTCTCTCTCCACGGTTTCTCTCCTCTTCTTCTCGGTTTCCAGCTGCTGCCTGTTGGGCGGGGGGGCACAGGAAGGCTAGGAGCTGGCAGGCACTTGCCATGTCACCAGCGCCCAGTCCAGGACCGCCCTCCAATGGAAGGGACTCCGCAGTGGCAGCAGCGACCCCCGGCGCTCCCGCCCCGGGGCCCTCCCGCTGCCCGGCCCGCAGCGAGGCAGCTCCACCCTCGTTGGCCAGGTGAGGTGCCCGCGGCTCCTCCGATGGGGAAGGGCCCAGGTGTCCCGCGGGCAGTGAGCCCAGGCAGACGCCGCCCCGCCCTGCTGGCCTCCGGCCCGCTCACCGCTCCAGCTGCTTCTGGTGCTTCTCCTCCCGTGCCTGAGCCTTCATCTGTTGCACCTCGATGGTGTCGGGCTTCCTGCGGCGCATGTACAGCTCGTGATTGCCCATGCACAGCTGCAGGATCCGCTTGTTAATTCGCAGGCGGGGGGCATAGAACACGAAGTCCTACAGAACAGAACAGGGCTGACCCTCAGGGGGAGCTCCCTCCTCTGGCTGTCTTCTTTCCAAACCCGACTTCACAAAGTTCCGGATAACCTTTTCCAAAAGGACAAATGGGGCCACAATGGGGCTTCAAGGAAAAGCCAGGGACAACAAGTGGCCAGACAGAAAGTCCCTGGTGTCACCGGATTTGGATTCTCCGGAACAAAGGGAGCAAGTGTGTGTGGTCTTTGCGGGTGTACACGCGCACTGAAACCCCTCTGGCTGGACTACGAAGCCCCTCTCTAGGACAGGGGGTCTTACGGCCTTGGGAAACCCAGCACCCCGATTCCCGCGCTGCCTGATCTGCAGGTAACACCCATCCCCAGCAACCCCAGAGTCACCATCTCCAAGTCTTGCCTGGGGTGCGGCTGGTCTCCCTGCCTCAACCATCACCTCCTACACTGCCACCAGCTGTCAATCGGGTCACTACCAGACGCCTGACGCCAGCCTGTTGAGCTCCAGGACCAGGTACAAATGCCGTGGCCGGGCACGTGTGTGTGGAGGCTTCTGGCTCCGGCTCCAGCCTACCCCTTGTTCACCTGAACCGCACTTCCGTGCCCCCAAGCAGATTTGCTCAAAGCACCTCTGCTACTTGGGAAGTACTGTCCGATCCCATAAGCCCAGGGGTACTGGCACATCAGGAGACGGCATGAAGCCATCATCTCCGGTCTCTGCGACCCCTCCCGTGCCCCCTGCACTTGAGGGGGTCATCCACACTTTCCTCGGCTGACTTGTATTGGTCTCCATCTTCCACTGGACAGGCACCTCCCTTGCCAGCAGGCCTGTGTTCATCCATCTCTGTCTCAAGGACCCAACTAATATACTGTATTTACCAGGTGCTGGAGTTTACACAGCGCTGCCACGGCTGAGCCTGTGGCCTTGAGTGAGTCATTTCCTCTGAGGATGAACACCATCAGCTGCACAGTGGGGAGGACAGTAATCTAACTGGACTGCTGAGAAGATTAACTCAGATCCTGTTTGTCAGGACTCAGAATGGGGTCTGGCAGGACAGGAGTTGCCTGGTACACAGATGCTCAGACAGAGTGCTGGTTGCCTTATGAAAGTGGAACCTTTTTGAAGAGAACAGACCAAACAAAGCATCCAAGAATGTTAGGACTATGAGCACGGAAGTCTGGGATGTGCCACAGGGAGGACACACGACTTCGCCTCCTAGCTCCAGCTACTGCTGTGATTAATGCAGGGGATGGGAGAGGAGAGAGGGTTTAGAAACTCCGGTGAGAAGTTGTTTTTAAATGCCAGTCTGCTTCCGCTTTTTTCCCCTTTCTCTTCTCAGTACGGGGCTCCTGGCATCCAGATTCTGACCAGGGGAAGGGGAACAGGGGAAGGGTGGATGAAACAAAGACACAGCAGCTTCTGCAACCCGAAGGGACATGCCACTGAGCTGAGCAACACGCCCCCGAAGCCCTATGTAGCCTCTCTGTTTTTTCATCTGTGCCAGAAATGCTGGAAAGACAGTAATGTTGAACCCGAGAGCCCATGGAGTTCCCGGGGGTGGGGGGCTCTCCTCGGGCTTCCACACACTTGTGACGAAGTCATCGGGTTTCCCAGGGAGTGTCTGCAGAGCTGGGAGAAGCAGGTGTGTTCACCACGCACCTATCTCTGTTACACAAGAGAAAATGATCTTCTGTTAGGGCCGCGCGGGCATGCCACCCAAAAAGATGTCGACTGTGGCTAAGCGTTGCAAAGGAGCTCCGATTAGCACCAACTCCTCCTTACAAAGACGTCAAGGGACAGAAACTGCGGTAGCATCATGGCGGCAGGTGATCCTGAGTCCAGCTCTGCACACAGCCTGAGAGCAGAAGAAATTTCCTACGCTGCCTTTGAAGGAGGCTGGTTTCCGACTTCAAGTTAAAAACAAAAACTGAAACAGTATTTATTTAAGGATTTCTAAATCCAAGTACCCAGCCCACGCCTCCTCATGCAAAACCACAACACCAACTAGACCTGGAGCGGACTTTCCTAACCCTGGAGAGAACGGACGTCCTAAAACCTGAAACTCAAGGCATGAGGCGAGTTCAAGGGAACGGATCCAAGTCCCTAAGGATACAAGAGAAGGAGATGGAAACGCAAGTGAAGCGAGGAGCCCCAGGAGCCTCCAGGAGGCCGCCCTCGACTGAGGGCAGAGCTGCTCCCGGGCAAACGGCGGTTTTCCTAAGTTAAACAGGTAGCTGCCGGAGCCCTCACTCTTCCACGAGGCCACAGGGACAAAAAGCCCTTTTTGAAGGAGGCAGAGCCGGTCTCTGCCCCCGCAGGATGACCGGGCAGGGGGCAGGCTCCGAGCACTCTCGGTGCCCCAGCCCGCCTTGCAGTGTCCCAGCAGGCAGCAGGAGAGCCAGCTTTTATAAGGGACACGCCCGGTCGCCGGGAGCACGGGCGACAGTGGCTCGTCTGTGAGCCTGCCACGGAAACTGCCCTCCACGAGTCAGCCTCAGCAAAGGAATCCTAAGCCACATCGGCGAGCCAGCCCGGACCTCTGGCGTTTCCTTGTCTGTCTCCTGGGCCAACGGGATTTTCTACGGCCCCGAGTACGGGGCCAGAAGCGGGGCAGTGCCGCAGAGGCAGGAAGGAGCAGAGCGACCCTGGCGAGGTGCAGAGGGGGACGGGGACGCGTCCCCTCAAACCAGCTCCTCACTTGGAACCCCTGCTCCCCCCACCCCCGCCCCCGACAGGAGCCTGACAAGGTCGGCCTTCTTGGTGAGGCAGTCCCAACCACCTGGAGCGGTCACACCGTCCCCCGTCCCCTCACCCTGATTTGTTACTAAATATAACCACACTGTCGAATTCCCCGCCGGAAAGCACGGTACTTGTTTTCATCTGTCTCTTGCACTAGAATGTGGACCATGAGGACAGGAACCCCATGCTGTGTGCACAATCCTACAATTGTGCCTGCTCGCAGTATGCCACCAACCAGTGCTTCTCTCGCCTTTTCTTTAATCAGCGGCCCCACACAGAACTAGTATATAGTAAAAGTATGCTCAGCTGATTCAACCTTTGCTTGGAATTTTAAGATCAGGAAATATTCGGGAGGGAGGCAAACCATAAGAGACTCAACTACTGAGAACTAAGGGTTGATGGGGGGTGGGGGAGAGGGGAAAGTGGGTGGTGGGCATTGAGGGGGGCACCTGCTGGGATGAGCACTGGGTATTGTATGGAAAGCATTTGACAGTAAGTTTAAAAAAAAAAAAAGGAAATATTCTTCAGGTTTTCAAAAGCTAAACTTAAGCCGAATTAAGAAATGCACGCGCATGCGCGCGCACACACACCCCCCCCTCCCCCCCACACACACATTAATCCTTAAGTAGTCCGGTCCAGTATTCTTGCTTCTGCCAAACTTCTTTAAACAGTTCTGAAAACTGAGCACCACCCTATGGGCAGACGGCAGCCTACCCAAGGACTTGAGGGTCTTCTCACTGTCTCAACTGCCCCACCTCAGGGCCCATGGTAACATGGGGACACTGTGACCCTTGGGCTGCGATGCTGCATGTTAACGTGGCCTGTTACCATGGAGCACGCAACTCGGTATTAAATGCTGCTTTAATTGTAAATAACTGGGCAACTACCCACAGAGTAGGGGGTCAAGAGTTTACAAACAGCAGGAAACGTTTTCAATAAAGGAGAAAATACTTTCACAAACAGCGTCAAGACCTGTTTTTCACTCATGCCAGACTGATACATGCGGAGGGGCAGTTGGACAATAATGCGGCTCACTGTTCCACGTGGGTCACTTGTTGCCCAGCGGGGCCCTGGCCCAGGAAGGCTCCCGACGCCCTGGCCTGGACCACAGCCCATGCTGGCCTCTCTAAGCCCAACACTGTAACCAAGACACAAAGTCCTTTACGATCTACAGTTCTGTAAAAATCATAACAGGCTCACGGGATGAGAGAATCCTTTAAGTGACAGTTTTAAGAACCAGATTTCTGGTTAGAAGACAAAATCCTCGCTCATTCCGTCACACTATACGGCATGTACGTCTCAAATTTTCTCACCAAACAGCTGAAAGCTTACACGTTAGCAGAATCAACGATAAAACCGAATGCATTTCCCGCACACACCAGTCTTTGCGGTTGTTAGTTAACAGTCTACGTTCTTCAGACTGCAGGAAATGAAGTCCCTTTTCTAGCTAAGTCCTCCCAGGAAGAGTGTCCCACCAGCCTCATCTCTGCGAGGACCCACTTCCCACATCAGCTCCAACGCGAAGGCACCTGCGTAAAGCGCACTGGAGGGGGCAGAAGGTGCTTGGAGAAAAGCAGAGGGGCACAGTCCCGGAAGAGAATGTAGGTGGGGGACAGGAGGACCCGCGGTGCCCTGGATGCAGGTGTGACTTTTCGTAACGCGGTAAATTGCAAAGACGGCTCAGAAAGCCAACTCGGGCCCTTGAGACTTGTGCCCCAACTGGCTTCCAGGGAGGTGCCGACGAGAGCCCCCACCCCAGGTACACCATCTGGAGGCAGGTTGGTTTTCCGCAGGAAAACGAACATTTCACAAGCCCAGAAATGCAACCTTTCATGAAATGCTTATCATTTGGTCAATGACTCAGAACTGTCCTTTTCTTCATAAGGAACGAAGACCATTTGAAAACTTAGGGGACACAGTCAGCTAGCTTTTGACAGACACCTGGGCCCCAGCGCACCTCTCCTGTAGCGGTCAGTCACATGATGCAAGGGGTCCTTGACCCTCAGTGTAACCTGCTGGCAGTTTGTTTACCCTGTACCACACAAGGGATCCTGCATATCACCAGCTCCTTGTCCCAGAGAATCAGACTGTTACCCGGAAAACATAGTTGGCTATAAGAAAACCATAACCCCTCGCCTAGAATTCATAGAAACTTACAGGAGCCTTCTTGTCGATGGGCTTAATGACAAACTTTTTGTCATTGAAAGAGATGTTCCTGATTTCACTCCACGGAAAGCCAATCTTTGGGGTCAACCTGAGGTTAAAAAAGAGGGAAGGGGATAGTTAGATGTGTATTTGGATTGCAACTCTATTCTTAGAATTTTTGCTTCAATTTGAAAAAGTATAAAGCCCAGGAAGCACAGTATATAACACACGTTACCGGAGTTCCTACCTGTGCTAGGTGAGGTCAGGTCCAGGCTCCAGCAGACCTGCACCGGGCCGCCCCAGCCAGTAAGCTCCAGGTCAACTCGGATTCCCGACCCGGTGCACCCTTTCACCCTGTGACAGCTTGCCCAGCCATCTCCTGTAGCCTAACTGGGTCCTTGTGCCCAGAACCCCACTTCTAGTCACTGGGTCTGATTCATTTCCCTTGTAGTCAATCCATTCTCCTCTAAACTGCCAACACAGGAATCCTGTTTCCATAGGATGGAATCCAGGGGCCTCGACTTAGCATCCAAGAGGCTTCCGATCGAGCTCCTGATTCACACCCAGGTCCTCAACACCCGTCCCACGGCCCACCTGGCCAGTAGAGCTCCCTGCTCTACGCCACAAACATACACCCTCAGGCCAGCTCAGCCTCCTTCAACAGCCTTGCCTCTTCTTGACCTGTAGTCTCTTGTGCTACATCAACTATTCTCTTCGTGGTTTCCCAATTCCTCCGTTTTTATTGAGCTCTTTGAAGACCAGACAGGTAAGCTTTCTGATGTCAAAGTTCACGTCTTAGGTTTTCTAGGCATGCTGTACTCAGAGCGGCTGCTTGCTGATGGAAACGGAAAGGTGCCTGGTGTGCTTCCACTCCAAGAGTGCCTTGCTCATTTTCTGTGGGCATCATCTGTCCATGGCTGCAAGGGGGGTACTGAAGTCCCTACTCTTACCTATTGTTGTCTATTTCCCCTTCATGTGTCAGAACTTGCTTATTGTATTAGGTGCTCCAGGGCTGGGTGTGCATGTATTTACAGTTGTTTGAGGTCCCTGATGAGGACTTGGTATGGACTCTGCTCTTCTGGGTCTCATCTTAGGGGTGCATGGCATGTTCACCCGGTTGGCCAGACACCCTCCCATGTCCTCCTCCAACTTCTATGACAGCACGAGGCCCACAACCCCCCGAGGAAAGCCCCAGCACTTCCCTGCTTGGTCGCTACTAGCCGACCACTGGCTCAAACTCTGGCTCTTTGGCATTCCCAGGAGAAGTTCTCCAGAGGGTTAAGACCAACCACATGGCTCTTACCACACGACCCGCCCCTGTTCTTCATCTCTTTCGCCCTATGCTTTCAACATATTACCATGGACCCCATCTAGAATGACAGACCCTCAAACCACCATCCAAAGATCCTACCATCAAAACCCAACCTTTCCCCCAGTTCATAAAAACTTTCAATTTAGAAAATAAGCAGAGATGGACAGAAACCAATTGCCTACCAACACGTTTAAATAAAAACTAATGGGCAATGTAGGTTTGCTATGACAAGCCAGGTCAAGGTGGCAGGGTGGCTTCTGATGGCCAAGAGAGGACACCCAAGCCTCACAGATGGCTCTTCTGGGACACAGCAGTTCCACACACCTGGAGGAAAGAGGTCAGGGCACTGGCCAGTCCTTTTTGGCATTCGCCTTTTTACAGCTCTGTCCTCCAGGGTCACCAATGCCTGCTGAAACGTATCTGGCCAACATGCCTCACACAGTCAGACACGCAAGACGTTCACTCTGCTACTGAGCAAAGAGGTGATGTTGTTTGCAGGCCCCTGAGCACCAGAAAGGAACTCAGGATACCACCTAGTCCCACTGCTGGCTTTAACCCAGGTCCTTACATGGCTGTAAGAGGGACAACAGGTAGACATCTGCTGCTTCGTAGCACCCGCTCCACAGCACGAGGCCTCTCTGCTAGCTCATTTCTCACCTGTGCAGTCACCACTGCAGCCAGATTTCCAACACTCAGAATGCCAAGGAGGCAAGGATCTCAGGTGCTCAGTTTTTGTTTTTGTTTTTTTTTTTAAGATTCTGCCTCTTCTTTTTAAGTTTATTTTGAGAGAGAGTGTGCATACATGTGTGAGTGGGGGAGGTGCAGAGAGAGAATCCCAAGCAGGCTCCGGGCTATCAGTGTGGAGCCTGATGCGGGACTCAAACCCTCAAACTGTGAGATTATGACCTGAGCCGAAATCAAGTGTCGACCTGACTGAGCCGCCCAGGCAGCCCTGAGGCTCCTAGCTTTATATGGGGTTCTCAAAACAGTTCTAATCCCAGAAAACCTGGACCTTCAGGTTAGACAGGCATCTTTCTTTTAATTTTAAGGACTGGGCGTCCGGTCACCATGCCCTCCAGCCCTCTGCTTGCTTTCTGAGGTGTCTGTAAAGTCTGTCTTTTTAAGACTCTGGAACCTCATATAACGGTTCACAGCCGTTCAGAAACCTAACTGTAGGATCAGAAATGGGACTACATATGTTTTTTAAAAATGGGATTCTCCAAACAGGGACCCGAGCTCTTTAGAGAAACAGCTGATTCCAGGGCTGGAGGAGGAAAAGTACAAGATGATCCTGGAACATCTTGAGGAGCCAGGAAGTAAAGAAGTGCTCAAAAAAATAACGGGGTCTGTCCGGGGTGCCTGGGTGGCTCAGCTGGTTGAGTGACTGACTCTTGGGACTCTTGGTTTCAGCTCAGGTCATGATCTTGCAGTTTTGTGGGTTCAGGCCCCACATCGGGCCCTGTGCTGACAGAGTGGAGCCTGCTTGGGATTTGCTCTCTCCCTCTCTCTGCTCCTCCCCCACAAATGTTCTCTCTCTCTCAAGATGAATAAACAAAAAAAAATTAAAAATGGGGTCATATCAAAAGGGCACAGGAGCCAACTCGAAAGGGATCCTAAAGGCAAATCTTAATTTGAACAAAATAATAATGGTAATAGATTATAGCCTGTAGAATAAAATATCCACGAGTAGAAAACTGACTCTGTTCAGAAACCATACATGTAAAAGAAATGTTCTGTTTTTTTTTTTTTTTTTTTTGTGGGGGGGGGATCACTGTTTCCTCAAAACCACAGTAATAATTGTTTAAGACTTGCGAATGGATGCTAGAAGAGATTAAAGTATAATGAGAAACAGGGTATTTACATAGTTCCCAAGTGTCTGCCTGAAATGTACTTACTGACCACAAAGGGAAGGACAGTAACTTCACAAAGAAGCCTGGCAGACAGCACCCTGACCAGACACCAAAGTTAACACCACCAGCAGTGGTAAAATATTCCCACACCACGCACTGCCTCGTGAGAGGCCCCGGGAAGGCATGACAGACCTCTGTGGGATTCCTGCCCAAAGCGCAAAACTCAAATCTAACTGAGAAAACACGACACAGATCCAAGCTGAGGGACTTTCTAAAGAGCCAGTAGTCTTCCAAAGTGTCAAGGTCAAGACTGGGGAGGAGGCAACTAAGTGCAGGTGTGAGTCCGGGCAGGATCCTGGGGCAGAAAAAGGACGTTAGTGGCAACTGGGCAAAATGGAAATAGGGTCTGTATATTGTGAAAAGCATCGTGTCAACACTGACCTGGACTGTGGTTATGTAAGATGTTAACACATGGAGCAGCTGGGTGAGGGCATATGGGAATTCTTCATACCTGCTACTTTTAGAACAATTTTAAAGTCTGAAATGATGTCAAATGAAAAAAAACAAATGGCTAAAGAATTTAAATTCAAAGTGTGCAGGTGGGGGGAGTGATGATACTGTTCTTCTGTATCTTGACAAGAGTCTGAATTTTTCAGGCACATGTCTGTTCAAACTCAGCAAATGGGGCTGCCTGGGTGGCTCAGTACATTAAGCGTCCAATCTCATCGTTTTGTGACTTCGGGCCCTACGTTGCGCTCTGCAATGACAGTGCAGAGCCTGCCTGGAATTCTCTCCCTCTCTCTCGCCCCTCCTCCGTTCTTGCTTGCTTGCTCTCTCTCTCAAAATAAACAAACTTAAAAAAAATAAACGCAACAAATGAACACTTAAGAAGTGTGCATTTCAATGTACTTGAATATTACATCAAACAAAAGACAAGCAAGAAGAGCTCTAGTAAACAACATGCATTTTGGGGAAGGCACACAGATGCCTGCAATTTACTCTGAAATGTATCTGGAAGAAAGGGGCCCCAGGTTGCAGTGACGTGAGGCTGAGCAGTGAAGCGCTAAGGACAGAATCTCTGCAGGCACGGGACATTCACAATAAAATCCTCTCCATGTTGTGGTTTGCTTGAAATTTTTCATTAAAAACATTTAGAAAAGGTCTGGGGTGTTGGAAGGGGCCGGAGGTCACTGTGGGCTCCACAGACGGCTCTGCGGGCACTCGTACAACAGAAGCAAACATCCTGATCTGAACCAGCAGGGGCCGATCCAGGCGTGCCGCCACCTCTTGGCAGGGCAGGCGTGTCAAGGAACTGTCCCCACGCATCCCTTGTGCCCACCTCCTGCCAGCCACTCCTAACCAGGTCCTACTGCTTCTCCCTCGGCCCTCATGCACGTCCAGACACGCAGAGGCCAAACCCTCCTCTCCGCCAGTCTGAGGGGAACTTTTAAACTCAGTACTCTTAGTGGATTAGCTGCATTCCCTTCAACGGTCTCTGTAAGAGACTAGGAGGTTTTCCCGGAAATTCTGTTCCACGTTCAAGTTAGGGCTCCAAAGACCAGAAAGGAGAGAAGTATCTGACAACTGCATATCTGGTAAAAGAAAACTCCTACTTAAATAGGTAACCTGTTAGCACTAAGGCACAAAGATGTAACATACACACAAAAAGGGGGGGTGGGGGTGGAGGCAAAATTAACATATCGTGCCTATGAGCGTAATTTTAGAAACTGGAAATAATTTCTTAAGTATCTACATGATACATAAATACTATATATACTGTATTACAGTTTTACGATCCCGTACTGCATATACTATACGCTGTAGTATACATATGCTGTATATAACCAGTATGCTATAGAACCTAACAATAACCACTGGCTTACTATATACATAATAAAGCTAACAAAACGAGTATAGATCAGTGTGTGTGATTTACCACTCTGAGCGAGAGATTTAAGGGAGAAAGACACTGGTCCTTGTTTGGCCCCAGCTTGTCTACAGCCCTCTGCAGCATTCGCTCCCTTCAAGGGCCCTTCAAGAGAGTCACACGGCGCAGACTCCTGCCCCTGGGAGGACCAGGAAGGCTGCAAGGAGAGGAGGGTGGGGGAGGGTGAGCCCTGGGAGCACAGAGGTGCTCTCGCAGGACTGAAAAACGTGGGGGCAAGGGCGCACTCCTCTCCCGGTTCTGTTTTGGGTCTGACGATGCCAGGTAGGATCACATAACACACTAATGGGAACTTCCTTTGCTCCCTCTTCATCTACGGTTTACAGAATGAAAAAGACTAAGATGCTTTCTGTCCCACGCGTTCCCACTCCGTGGTTACGTACACACTGAAAAGGGACCTCAAGAGACATTTCCCAACCAGGATATGTTTAGTTCTAAAAAGGGATAATAAAGGTATATTTGTTTATCTGCAGGTGCACTAAGTCTCTCATCGCCCAACTTACATACTCAAAAGATCCAATTTCTCACTTGAACAGCGCTCCACGAACATCAGTTCTCACTGCTGGCCCTGCACCGAGGGGGGTAACCCAACACGCGCCACAGCCAGGACTTGTCCCAGCGCGGCTCAGGCTCGAGGCAGGGTCCTGCTGGCGCTGGTAAGCAAGCTGTCCATCCTTGCTGGCGAGGAGAACCACCTGGGCCCGCTGGTGACCGAATGTCTGGCTAAGTGTTTCTTCCTAACTGAAAAGAGGGGTGCCCTCCGAGGCAGAAGTGAGGTCGCCCTACGCCCCAGTCTTTGTCGGGGGGAAGACCCCTTTGAGAGGACTGTCAGTTTCACTGGTAAACTGGGGGTGGGGGCAGAGGGAGGAGAGCAGGGATCGACTGAATGAGCCGTGCAACTCTAATTTTTACTTGGGAAAAATTAACATATAACGTGGGCCGGAGGTAGTTACCAGCTGACATCAGCAAGTTCCTGCCCGTGGCTGTTTCCTGCAGCTGGAAAAACCTGTCCGGACAGCCCCGGCCACGGCTATGTTACAAAATCTGCTCATTCAAGAAATGAGTGCAGAGACACAGGCAGTTTCCCACACACGTTCCCACGAGGGCACCGCGTTCTCACTGTGTGTGCACCGCCCGCTGCCAGCCACCACCCTCCAACTGAGGCGCCTCCGGAAGGACCAGGCGCTGGTTTCTGGAGTCTCCCGGACCGTTGACGTTTCCCTACAACACTGCTGCCAGCACACTTGGGGAAGCAGCACACCAGGAGTCCTCAATAACTCACTTCTAGATTCTTGGGGGAGTTCCTGCCATTCTCTGATAAGCGTTATCAGGTCCTACACCGTAACCAGAGTCCTCCCTGACTGGAACCATAACTTCCAGTAAGAGTGACTGTCCTCCTCCAATTCTGGCACTCAGGGGAGGGTCTGGGAAGGCCTGCCACGGGCCTCTGCCTGACCCAAGTCAAAGGTATCCGTACCCTGGGTTCTGGCAAGAAGACAGATTCTTCACGTGACATCACCTGTCGCGGGCAGCAGCATGCCCTTCATGGAGGCCAGAGAGAGGGTTTTGGGGGGTCCGAGAGCCCGGACATGGAGAAGAGCTGTGACGGGAGGAGATGTGTTCTCCACAGACACCATGGAGACCTTGCCCCCGCTGACTCAGATCTTTTTCTCTGTGTATCTAGCTCCCTGGCAGAAAGCAGACACCCATGCGCAGTGTCTGTAACCACAGGGAAGGGCAAAGGAAGCCGCAGGGCCCAGCTGGCTCCACGCTGGCTCTGGCTCCTGCAGACCTTATTCAATGCACACAGCTAGCACGGGGCAATTAGATACTCTCACAGGCTCAGAGGATTTAGCTAAACTGTCTGTACATAAGCCACTGTTTACAGAACCTTAAGGTCTCTGATAGCACTGTAACCATCCCTGGTTGGATTAGCACAAGCCTTAAGCCACCAGCACAGCTAGGGCTGCCTGGGTGGTATCTGTGGGTGTGCTGGTGCCTATGGGCAGCTGGTGGCCGGGCCTCAGCAGATGGGCAGGGGAGGCCTTCCTGCAGCTCCGGCATGTGGGGTCACGGGTCAGCACACACCAGGGCTAGTGAACAGGCTACAGTGACGGAAGAGAAACGGCCAACACCTCGAGCTGACCTCGGACACAACGTGGGCACGTCACAGCTGAAAAGCCCTTAGAGAGTCACATGCTAGACAAATGTGTCAAAACACACTACACACACAGATGCCATTTTCTCCACTGTTTCCAGTCCCGATACCCCACCCACCGAAGATAATTACCAAGGTCAACTCACTTATCATCTTTCTCATAAATATTCAGTCCGAGGGCATCAACTCCAAGCCAAAGGTCTGTTCCCTTCTTGTTTTTGATCTCAAAGTAATTGATCCCATACATTTCCAGGTCCTGGGCAATCTTCAGATACTCCAACATGGCACTGTCTCTGGCGGGCGGAACAAACAAGCGTGGTCATTAGAGCCGTGTCCCGAGCCATGAATCCGCTACCAGGGTCTTCGGCCTCAGGCAGGTCGTGCAGGGTGGGCCCACAGCCGTGGCTTAGCAGCTGCCCCTCTGCTGACTGTCCACGCCTGCGCCCCAAGCTGTCCTGGATGCTGACCACCGATGCGCTTCAGACATTCTGAAAGGACTGAACGGACTCATGCTGCTTTCTCTGGACACAAAGATCTTCCTTTTAAATCGTATCGGTAGGCACGATCTTTCTCTTGCCCACACACTGCTGCAGGGACTCCCACTGTCTATTTCACCAGCACTTGCCACTTAGGCTTTGAGTCCCTTCCCTCCAACAAGAGATGCCTGGGACAGAGGATACTCGAAGGACACAACGGCTGTGAGGCCCAAACTGTAAATGAGCTTCTGAGGCTGGGGGGAGGGACACAGAGAATTGCTCGTGACGCCCGAGATGAAGAATCCAGGGCAACAGAATGTGGCCACTTCTTACACCTAATAGCCACATGTCACATCATGTCCCTCCTTCATGCTCCCTGAATAGCAAGGGGTTCTCACTTGGGATCAATTTTTTCCCATTTATACACCTTTGAAAGGAAACACTTTACAGACAATGAACAAGCCAGCACCTCTATGACAGGAAAGAAAAATAATGCTCTTTCCCCCTTGACTAGAACAGTGTTTTAGACACAAGACGGTCTCTCCTCTAAAACAAACAAGGGAGAAGACTTTAGGGCCTTAAGCTTGAACTAAATTGCTTCTTACCCCAGTCAGGAACACCCGGCTTTATTTAGGGAAAACCTCCTGTGCAACCGTTACCTTTCACTGCTTTGTGGCACCCAGGCTGCAGCCCCGTGGGGTTCCTGAAGCACCACCCTGGGGACCCCAACTGAACTCCATGCAAAGGAGCCGGGCGGGAGGGAGGGGCCGCCCAGCACTCACTTGAGCATCCCGCGGTGCTCCGCGTGCCACACCTGGATCCGGTCCTCCCACTGGTCCCTGGTGAGCTTGTGCTGGTCCATGACTCTGGGTTGCAAAGGAAGAGGGCACAGAACTGTCACCACAAAGGGCCACAGAAGGCAAGCAGCAGGCCACTGCTCACCTGCAAACCTGAGTTTTCTTTCAAATAAGACCACAGAGTGTTTCTACTTCCTGATGTGTAGCATTTCTGACCATTAACGACCTGAAAGACTTAGAACCTGGAATGAGACATACCCAGTCTTGCTGGAGAATTTTAAAAAGGTATTTTATATTTTAAGGGGCCTCTTCTTCCAAAAGGGGTAATTTATGTGAGGGGCCAAATCATTATACGCTAGGGCGAGCTAGGAATGGTCCCCGTCCTGCTACGTTTCTTTATCACAGACCCTGTACAGGTGGATCAGTGCCCGAGGGGAGGCCATGGCGGGTCAGTGCCTACACCGGCCAGAGCACACTCGGGCCAGCATGCAGATTAGCGGGTGCTAGAGCCCCAGCCTCAAGAAGCATTTACCCTTGTGCTTGCCGACTGCTTCTGCTCACACACACCACCTATGCCCTTCAAGGGTGCAACCCGCCGCTCTCGTCCAGGCCTGGCCACCCTGTGCTCACCTTTGGGGGATCAGCCGCTCAGAGCTGAGGTACCCAGACTTGTGCGTTTCTTTGTTATAGTCCCCGAACTTGGCTTGCACAGCATAGGAGCCCAGGAGCACTGCAGTCTCAGGAGGGCAGTAAATCTCATCGCTGAGAATTCCCTCCTTCACTTGGAGGAAGAAAAGCTTCTGTGTGATGTCCTGGATGAGCTCCTCAGACACATCTTCGGGGTAGAACTTTGCCCGGAACTTGAACTGGAGAGGATTCTCCTTTCTGACCTCCTGTGCAGATACCTGGACGACAAAAGCCAAATGCCCTCTGCAAGTGTAGAGGATGAGACCAACCCCCCCCCCCCCCCAAAAACAGGTCATAACCACCAGGTCAAAAGGATCATGCAGGCCAGTTTTCAGGAGATAGCGTTCACTCCAAAAGTCACCTTTTTAGCACGTAAGACGAGAAAAGGCCAGTTAAAGTCCTATCGCCCTCCCATACTCAGCTGGAAGTCTAGCAGCAGCCAGTTAGGGACTCACCAAGCCACTAGAACCAGCCCCAACTTCTGGGAACAATGTTACCAATTCCAGAGAACTCGAATTTAGAAAGGGCCTGCCTAGTGACCTGTGAACCTGGCATCTGCCCGCGTGGCCAGTCGAGCCATGAGCACGGAACTTATGTTTAGTAACTGCTCATGTACCCCCTGCCCATTGCCATCTCTAATTGCCCTCAGGCTTGCTGTAGTAATATGGGAGGAAGATGCAGGTTTGGGAAAAGGGACATTTTCAAACTGTGTGGAGAAAACACATTTAAGCTTCCTGCTTTTCTTTACAGTTGTTAATGGAATTATCCAGTCTTTCGAGTTGAAAGATAATCTATCACAGGTTCAAACAAAGCAATAACAGGTTCTTACAAAACAGTGAATGATTCATGGTCTAGAAGATTAACAATCTCACTGGGGGAAAAAAACTAAGGTCAACTAAAAGCTAAGCAATTAACTATCATATGCTCCAATGAGTGAGCAGTAAGGAGAAATCCCAGGATCTAATTTCCAACCAATATCCCCATTTACTGGAAACCTGTAACCTTTTTGTCTATAGAAACTTTTACACAAATAAAAAGAACAAAAAACAAAAGACAGAAGAAGGTGTTCCAGTTTCAAAGTTAGCAGAGCAGACCAACACCCAAATATCCTGTGAATAGTTAACTCTGACTTACCTTTTTATCTAGTTTCAACCAGGTAGGAAATCCTTTATTATCCACATACTGGAGGCCAAAGTACCACACTTCCCTAAGGCCGATGGTCTTGACCACCTGCGTGAATGAGACAGAGGGGCAGAGGCTGACGTCTGGAAGGGCATGAGGCACACGGCACAGCAGGGTCGCCAGGAGAGCCAGGTGCCGGCTGTCCGGTCCCACTGCACACACCTCTCCTGCACCATCCCAGGGAACCTGTTACCAACAGAGGCTGCTCCTCCAAAGCCATAGATGGCTTATTTTTAACATACGTTTGAGCAGATTCAGGGTTCACTTTAAATCTCAGAAAATCGTAAGACCTTGTAAACTCTTGCCCCCCCTCCTCTTACCCCACCCACGCTTTCCCAAGTAAAGACAACCAGCTGGGGTGGAGCGAGCACACACAGCCGGACCCCACCAGGGAACACCAGGGAGAGTGTGTGGCCCAGTGTGAATGCCCCTGTCAGGTGTGCTCCCATGAAAAAGGGGTTGAAAGTCACTAATGTGAAGCAAAGGAATACTTGGGTCTTCCCTGGCTGCCTGTCTCTGCTTCTCAGTGGCCCAGGCCTCTGCTTAACTGGGAACAGGGCAACAGCAGTCCCCAGAGAGGCAGGACAAAGATGGGGGCAAACTTCCAGGGAAAGGAGGGGGGGACAGGGGAGTTATGCTTCACACACCAAGGGATGACTAGCATTCCTTCAACCTCCAGAAATTTGGAATTCTGATATAGGAAGGTGTAATTCAACCTAGGTCATCATAAGGATTTCACATTTTAAAATTCTCCACAGCACTAGAAAAAGTCTCCTGTGGTCCACTACAGACAGAATCCCATCCTGGTTATTCTTTTGTCTTAGGAACAGAAAAGCAACTTCCTGGGGACACCTGTTACACATCATCACAACTGAGTCCCAGGGCTTTGCTGCAGTTTAAATGCTGAGTCCCATGACATACAATGCTCAGCCTCTATATAAAAAGGTTACCATTCTTCAAATGTCATAAAGGGAAAGAGACCCAAACACATGAGAAATGACAAATCAGGTATCTGGAGCATTTGCTTAAAATAAAATTGGAAATTCCAAATAGACTCCTGCTTGGGAGCGTGTCTTCTCCTCTGCTGGGGGACCAGATACTTGCTGGGGCTCCAGGAGCCTGGTCATCACACCCCCAGGAGGGACCTGTTCCCATCCCACTCATTCCACTCTCCCATGGGGGGAGGGGGGCAGGGTCCCATCATGGCACGATGTGGAAGAACTTGGATGGTTCTGTGCTAACTTCCAAGTCTCTTGGGAACCCTGCCTAAGTCCTGTCAGGGCAGCTAAGTGCAGGGAACGCTGATCTGAAGACCAGGTTTTCCATACCCAATCCTGCTAATTTCACACTCTCTATAAACCTCCGTCTCAGCATCTGGATATAAAACCTGCCTTGCCTTCCTCTTCGGGTGGTCTCAGAGCGACCTATGAAAGGTCCACATACAGAAGCATCTGGTCTTTCCACTCCATGCACCAAACTGGAGCCTTAGCCTGGGTGCCAACCAGTGTGAGAGGATTCTGTCTGCTCCACCTCCCTTCCCACCGGGTCAGACCCCTGCTGATAGCCGCAGCCACAGCTCAGACTTCTCTTCCCCTCTGTTATGAGGCAGCCAGCCCCCTTGGCAAAGCAGATCACAGACTCCAGAACCACACTGTGGACAGAACCCTTGCACAATGAAACGCCTAACCCTGGGTACCCCGATCCGCCACACGTCTCTGTGGCATGAATCTCCTCACTCCAGGGTAACTGCCCGCAGAGTATATTTTAGAGCCTTACTTCTATTTCTATGGCTTCCCCAAAACGGCACACTTGAATTAACCTGCTTTCCTTCAGTCCATTCCAAAAACCAACCCGTAAGTCCTCCTTACAGGGGAAATCCAATATTCCTGAAAAAAACACACTTCACCCTTCCCCTCGAATATCCTTGGCTTACTAAAGCAGATACGCAACACGGAAGCGGAATTTGAACAGGTGTGGAGAATATTCCTTCATTTCTGCTTCAGCAGCGTTTTACATGGCAGTTTGGAATGGAAAATGCAGGGACAAGTCTACTTGACTCCACCTCAAGTGACAGCTGAACACAGGTTGTGATGATGGAAACAAAGGGCACACAGAGTCACAGCTCTCTCACTGCCTCCGGAACCGTAGGATCTTGCCTGGCTGTGCGGTGCTGGCCTGGGAGGCCCCCCATCAAGTCAGACCCCTGGACTAGAATCCAGGCAGATCCAGCAAGAGCGCTGGGGATGGGGACGGGGATGGAGATGGGCCGGGCCGGGACCCACAGAAGAGACTCATGTTGCTCATGCGGTGGGAGAGAAGGCTTTGGACGAGCTTACCTCTCAAGCGTCTTTCAACCCCTTCTACTTAAGGACCATATTCTAGTGCCTGGTAGTTTGGCCCAAACCTAGAATCAGGTGGAGCAACTGAGAAAAGGACACAGACTCCAAAGGCATCGAGAAGAAAACACGCGCAGCCTGGCTGGGGTGCGGGAAGGAGCCCCGGAAAGCACCCAGGGCACCCCTGATGATCTACTCACGGGAAGGCGGGACCTTTGCAGTGTCATGTGCTGCCTTGGAAAGACATAGAAGGATAAACAAACGGATCTTCAAAAAGACAAGTGTAAGCAGGCTTATGATGCCACACAGCCAGAACCTGCCCGGGCCCTGGTGAGCACTATGACCTCAGGCAGCTCTCTTCTCTAACTTCCATGTCCTTCCATGTGTCCATGTACACATAGAGTTAGTCGCTTTCCAGGTCAGCTCCAACCTCAGCACCCTCAGATTATATCGCATTTTTCTTTAGGGACACACCAAACTGAAAAGAAATTAAATGTGAACTCTGTGATCAGAGTTCTTTGTGATCCAGGTCCTACTGCTGAAGGTGGAGTTCGGGATCTTTCTGTCTCCCACTACTTCCCTTTCTGATAACTGACTGGTGGTAGAATCTCACTACCTGTCTTGGAGGTTGGCTGAGATTCGGGCAGGAAACATGATTTGGGAACAGAGGTTCAAGTGGGATGTGGCCTTGTGTTCTGTTTAGCACACAGATCTGGGGACTTCACTTTCAGGGCTGGGGAACAGTATCATCGCGCTTGAATGTGGCTGATGGGGCTAACAATTTAGATACTGAATTTATCCAGACTTGGCATGCTGACTGGATTTATTAAATACGTTTTTAAAATAACCCACACCTACCGACTGAGTTCAGGGTCCATTTTTTGTATACCTACTAACCCACAGCTCCATGCCTCTGTTAAGCAGATAATCTAATAAAAATACCCGTTTTTAAACCAATGCAGGGAAAAAAGCCAAACCAACGCAAACACCAAACGAGTACAATCGCTCAACATGTAGGAACATGCCGAGTTCTGCCAACGTGGCAACCTGGACCAGAAAGCGGGGGGAACCCCGAGCGGTACACAGCTCCATCCACGCCTAGCACACGAGCGTGCGGTTAAAAACGTCCGTGGAACCGGACCACCCAAGCGGAGTATGTCAGGGAGCAGGGCAGGCCTCGCTGCTCTCTCCGCTCCCTCCGCTTCCAAAGGGTCCCACGGGCAGACACGGATGTCTCGGACACTGGCAGTGGTGTCACCGCGGACTCCTCACGCGATGTCGGAGAAGCGACACGCAAACAAACAAGGCAGATGGAGGCCGGGCAGGTAAACGGCCGAGGCATCGAAATTCTGTAACTAACCCCCAGTTTCCGTCTCCGCTTTAGAACAGTCACTTGAGGACAGCCCCACCACTCATTTACAGACAAGGCCTCTGGTACGACCCACGTTCGAACCACTGACCCAACCCACACAGGGCTCGGCTGGCTCCACTTAATTTACACTTCAGGATTCGCTTTCAGAAGAAACCTTTAGGTTTTTGCCCCAAGTCCAGCCTGACCGCGAAGAGTAAATGCCTCTGTCCTTACTGGGTATGGGCAGAGCCAGGCAATGACCTCACAAGAGCAGCACAGGCAGAACGGAGGTGTCCCTGCCCACCCCACAAAGCCCAGCACGCACACCAGTGCCGGCCCAGCACATGGTGGGGATGAACCTACCGGGTGCTCACTTTTGGGGACAAGGAGGAGATATGACCAGACGCAGGAGGGAGTCCCCTACACCTTCTAAATTTGCTAGAAGTCACCCACCCTCCCTCAGCTCCTGATCACCACCCACTCCAATCTCTGGGCTTAGCGCTAGGGTTCAGACCATCACTTGTCTCATCAGCGGGGCCTCTTAGCCAGGCAGGCTATAGCTCAAGGGACCCGTAAACTCATGTCTGCGCCTGCTGCCCTCCTGGAGCCCTGGCCCCGGAGCAGACTTTACTTAGCCCAGAGAAGCAGATCTTGTTCCAGAACCTGGAACTGTTCCATGGCAGAATTATCACCGCTTTCCGGGTGGCTCGCTATGATCAGTGTTCTGCATCCACCTTCAGGTCTCAAGAAGAAATACGCAGGGATGTGGACGTGCTCTGCCTCGCCTAGCTCACGGGCTGTGCTAATGAAGACTTCAGAGCATCCCCAAATTTCCTCACAGGGCTGTGAACAGGGGCTACTCGCACAGGGTGTTTACAACAGTGTGAACCCCCTGGAGGAAGGAGAAATGTTCTCCTCTACAAAAAGAGGTAAGCCGCAAGCCAATATGCTCAGCAAAATTATTCAGATCTGCAAAAAATAATTTTCTAATTAGGGATTCTCCCTCCTAAGCTCAAAGACCAACCTGATCAAAAAGCTGTTTTCCTGTTGTATTTGGCTGGATGGCAAACTCCAGCTCCGCATCCATGGTGGTAACTCGGACGTTGATCTAGAAAACAGAACGAAATGAATTACACTTAACTGGGTGCTCCTTTCTTGTAATGATCTTCTGAGCCGTCGGCATAAACTCAAAGCTACTTAGCAACACGGCAAGAGTAAATTCCTCACTGACATCCATTCTCATGCTGTCATGACACACGCATGCGCACACACTCACACGCTGCGAGTGTCCACTCACAGTGGACAGCTGCCGAGTCTCAGTGTGTGCACAGTTTGGACTCAAACGCAGGCCTCCTTTGCTTTACTGAAGCACATTCGCACTTAGGTCTAAGCTGGTTCTCTACAAAAATACCTTGATAAACATTTAACATTTCTCCGTGCACCAGCTCGCACTGACCCTCACAACAGCCAAGGAAGGCACCAGTGGGCTGGCCAGCCTCCTTGAGAAGTCAGACCAAGACAATAAGTGAAAGGAACAGAGAAGGAGCAAGCAATATACCAGAAGGTTTAGAAACATCAGCAACTGACTAGTGAAAAGAGAAACGGTCAGATGACTGAGGACACATCAAAAGAGGGTATTGTGCAGTAACTGAAATGCTAATTAAGAAGATGGTAGAAACGTGGAAAACTGCTTCAGAAATGAAAAAGCTATGGCAAGCAAAATGGCACACATCCCATCAATACAAACCTGCGAGAGCCATCCAGCAGAGGACAGAAGTACGCCATGGGGACGGACAGATCACAAGATGGTCGGAGCACAAGGAACTGAGGTGGGGGCGATGAGGGGCCTTAACGAGGTCTCTAACATTCCCATGGAGTGTTTTGTTTAAAAAACTCATTTCAAAGTAGTTTTCAAATATATCACTCGAGAAAACTCAAATTTACCAGCATATGAAACAGACCACATACTACTTTATGTGACTGTCCTAAAGAAAAACACCACCACACAGCAAGAGTAAAGCTTAATTATCTTTTTTATTTTTTATTTATGTTTTTACAAAGAGAGAGCGCAAGCGCATGTGAGCAGGAGAGACAGAGGGGCAGAGGAGAGACAGAACCCCAAGCAGGCTCCACACTCAGCACAGAACCCGACGTGGGGCTCAATCCCACGACCCAGTGATCGCAACCTGAGCCGAAATGAAGAGTCAGACGCTCAACCAGTGCCTCATCCAGGCACCCCAGAATGCTCAATGTTAGGAAACGCTTGCTTTTCACCATTTTTCGAGTGACATACGTAAGTAGCTGGATAGACGTGTACCCTAAACCCCTCCTTCCTCAGATGTAAATATCACGGGGACAGAGCAACAGGACTAACGCTTTGCTGACAAAGGTCTAAGGAGAGCTGGCACACTACAGATGCTTAGCAGTCACCACTCTGGTGGTCTCTTTAGGAACAAAACCAGTCTTTAGGGATGTTTTTCCCCCCTAACCCTGAAGACTGATAGTGGAGAGATACTTTGATACAATCCACTGTGTCTTAAAGGTTCTCTGGTTGACAGTAAAGAGAAGGGAGGCATAAATTTTCCAGGATTTCAAGAAAAGTCTCCCTTTCAATCTCAAGTCTACAAATTAAAAAACTCGAGTTTACTGAGAAGCAAAAGGAAACATACTGTAAATTCTTCAACTATATTAAAACATAAAAACCTAAGTTTCTTTTCCTGCTGGCAATAATTTATTTTTTTAATAATCACAAAACGGCTATTATGAAGAAGATAAAAGTACCTTTCTCTATTATGGTTCCAAATGCACATATTAGAGATGAAAAAGCAGCCCCAAGTCAAACATTCCAGTAGACGAATGTCGCTCCAATTACACACTCATAAGCCCACAAGGATACATCACACCCAAAACTAAGGTGGAGGCCCACAAATACGGGGTCTTCGATATGCTTTTCTGATTCACTGATTGCAAACTGATTACCAGGAATATTAAAAAAAAAATGATTTTAAGGTTTAAATCAGATCTACATTTGATTCCAAGTTCACACAACTCTTTGAAAAAGCAAATATCCAGTAAAATGAGTAGTTTTACTGAGGATGGGGGTAACAGGCCAGTAGTCCGTAGAAAGTAAACTTCTTAAAAATGAAGCATGAAGAGAAGGTCTGCATAACCTCCACAAAGTACACGAACCACCACAAGGACCTGCTCTGCCGTCCACAGCTCCAACACAGCCATTCTGCCAAGTTTTAGTCGGTCTGGTCTTTCCAGAGAATTCTTTCTGTGAGGCCCAACACCCACCGGCAAGCATGAAGTGTGGTACAGAATCTCCAACAAATTCAGCCTAAATAAAGATCAGGTTAAGTTTTTCTGGCATTGCAGTAACAAATAAAATTGGGACAAATAACAGGAAACAAATAGGCTTTCCTCCATTGTTTGGTCTCCTGGCCCTGTAATTTCCAGTTCTGATTTGGGGACACAACAGAATTTTTCTTATTTTCAATCTCCCGCCCCCAAATTATAAATCAAATGAATTTTACCAACATACGTGTATATTCATATATAGCGCATGCTCTACAATATTGATAGGAGGCTGGGACGAGATATCTCAGGAACCCTAAACAACACGTGAACGAACAATACATGATGACCGGTGGCCGAGCTGCTCTGCGTCACAGGTGCGTGCTCCTGGACAAGGTCACTGCCCCGCTAGTGTTTCTCATGGGGGCATGAATGGCATTCCAGGCACAGGTGCTCGCTCTGCCAAGACTATCTCCAGTGCAGGTCTGAGCCCACCTACTAAACACAAATGTCCCCAGTCCCTGGGACCATCTAAAAGTGCTCCCATCATTTCCAGATGCTGAGGAAACGGGAGGCAGCTACCCAGACTGAGGGCCACAGAGAGGCACTGTCTTCATCAGAAGCAGGATATAGAGCTCTGGGTTTACAAAGCCTGTTAAGATTATTTTCAATTTTATAGATCTTTAATAACGAAATACTGAAATATGGCACAAACTTGTATCCAAGTTTAAAATGAAGCACTTACTCAGATGACAAGACCATTTATATACATATTTTGATCCACTTATCCAGTACCTTTAAAAGAAATCAGACTTTAGCAATTAAGGAAACATGTCTAAATCCCAACTCTCCTTTTTGATTCTCTTTGTCTTGAGTTTCCACGGTAAGCAATTCTTTTCAGTACTGGGATGGAAGCTGATGCTCATATCTGCAACGGTGCCACAGAAATAAAGTGGGCTTGTGTGGTCCTGCATGATCAATGTGAGCATGGTTCCACAAAAAAAGCCAGAGGTCCACAGTCTTAAAACATACCATCACACAAACCCAAACCGTGTGCAAACGATGGGGGAAAGAATGCATGGTTTGCAACTTTTATTGTCCTGGTAATTACCCCCAGGTTAAGTTTTTCTTATCAAAGGCAACATCTGCTGAAGGCAGCAAAATCCCATAGTAATGTGTGGGATACGTGTGTATAGACCGCATGCAGTCAGTCACTGAAAGTCTAACCCCAAAAGGCAGGGATTCTCTCAGGCTTGACACAATACTGAAAGCCTTTTAAACATTCTGCTTTGTTTAGGGGTGATGACAGTGATTCAAGTTGAGTTTTGCTCGAGTTCCCCCTCACGTGCACACAGACACACATGCCCCATGCCGTGGACGGTGTAGACGGTAGCTCAACAATTCATGTCTCCCTCCCCGTGCTACTCCAACTGAAACTAAGAAACAAAGCCATACTGAGAGTTCTAAAATGTTACAACACAGAAGGAACTAGACTTAACCAGACCCCACTACGTATAATGGGAATTCATAAATAACTTTAGATAATGGAGTTAAGTTAGCAAAAGCTTTTTAAACTCCACAGATTAAAAATAATGAGGTCTTTCTACTGCTCTATGCCATGTCATAAATTTTAGAGTAAGAGGACTTGCTTAGACACAAGTCAAGAAAACATGTTAATGAAGATGCCCCAACACATCCAAAAAAATGAGGCTCTAATGAGTATAATGCAGATTTTCCACACTGGCCATATTTAGCAGAAAAATCTTTCTTCTTTTTGCCCTAGCAGCCTAGCTTAGTGGGGAACTTGTGTTCTCATTTCAGTAAGACAGGCGAGTTTTTGATTACTAGAATATTAGTATATGCTGCAGGTCTGTATTTGAAAGAGACAAAGGCTATAAAAACAAAAACAGGAATGAAAAGTTTTATTTCTAAAACAAGAACAAATCTGGCCAGTAAAAGTTCTTAAATCTAAGCAAAATGCCATGCATGTTTAGTTTTTATGAAATGACTGCTGTTTCACAGGTGTATGAGCCATGCCTCGTGACTAGGTAACGAATAGGTTATCTGATAGGTGATTTAACACATAGACCTATCTTTGCCTTAGTTAATGAAGTTAATGAAAACCTAACTGTAATGCTGTCTCTGTCCTCCCTCCGCTTAATAATCTACTCTAAAAAAATTCTATTTGCTGCTCTTATGGGTTAGCTCAGCTCAAAACTGTGACACTATATGCCAATGAACCATAGTGGTTTTATTTCACTGTTGGCAACCCACCCCAGCTAGTGGGCACATGGCATGCCCTGGAGGCTCGCTCACTGGGTGCCTGGGTGCCCACTGGGTGCCTGGGTGCCTACTGGGTGCCCTGGGTGCCCTGGGCACTGCAGACAGAGGAGTCAGACTTCTCTCGCCCTTCTGTCACTTACAACATGATCGACAGAGATGGGTCTCAAGTAGCACCCATTCACAGTTATTTCCAAATGGGTCCAACTATTAGAATCCCCAGTGCAGCCTGAGTTTCTCGGCCTCAGCCCAAGAAAACCAGCTGAATTCGGGGATCACTGAAACACGGGCAAGAGAACAGCAGCCAGGGGGCCCGGGTTTGAGAGCTGGTGTTGTAGCCTCAGAACTTCCTCCCACCGGGCCTCACACCCCGCTTTGTCTGCAAGCTGAAGTTTTGGACTAGAAGTCCCGAGGTCCCTTCCACCTCAGAAGTGCTAGGTCTGAAGTCCAACAGCGCCAGGGAGGTGCAGGAGCGCAATGAAGGCTGGAGCTGTGAAAACAGGTGGGTTGACTTCTTAGGAAAGCTGTGTGGACGGACCAGAAAGATTGATGAGAGAAAAATAGCCAACTGTGATGCTACTAAAAGCCGGCCAGGAGATGGTTTTCATGGGCAAAAGGAAAGCTCATACCTGATTTCACATTTCCAGGAGGGAAAATGCAACTCTCTGGCTGGACACAGAGTAGCACACGTTTTATTGCTCTGATGCAACTACCTCTTTTTCCAAGAGGAGAATGTAAGTGTGTTAAACCACAATTTTTTTTTTTTAAATAAACTCAATTAACAATTTACCCTATTAAAACAAAAATAAATTGGGGCACCTGGGTAGCTCAGTCAAAACGACTGATTCTTGATTTCATCTCGCATCATGATTTCATGGTTCAGGAGTTTGAGCCCCAAGTCTGACAGAGCCTGCTTGGGCTTCTCTCTCTCTGCCCCTCCCCACCTGCTCTCTCAGAATAATAAATAAACTTAAAAAAAAAAAAAAAGAAATCCATTGTTCCCTTTGCTCACTCCCCCCGAAAGCTGAGAAACCACAAGCACAGGCCTGACAGCAGGTAGGGGGCCAAGACCCGCTTCCCTAGGCATCCCGGCCAATCCCTGCCCAGTGGTCCACATCCTGAAGAAAGCCCCTTCCCCTCATTTGTAATATGAAGTCCTGTGACTGGAAACGTTTTATCTACGAGGGATCTCCCAACTGTAACATTCTATAACTTAAAAAACTATCTGAACGGCTTCTGACACCACCCAAGTCAGGGGCAGTGCAGTTCTGTAGAACATTATCTGACCTTCATAGGGAGACAAAGAGGTGATACAAATGGGGGGGGGGGGGGGGCCTATCTGGAGGTCACATATGTTAAGGTGGTTTCTGTTTTCTTTTTCTTTCTTTAATGGAAAGGCTTGAGTGTCTTTGTTGTGTTAATACCTTTGGTGCAAAACCCCAGGGCAGTGTCCTAGTCAAAGTTCCCCAGGAATGTTCTACCTACAGAAGTTTCTTCCATGGAATATCCCAAAGGACTGGTATGTCTCAGAATGTACTCTGGAAAACATGATTTCTAAGTCTTCCCAGTTTATTTGATCAAAATGGTATCTAAAATGCCTTCTAAGAGTCTGAGAGGCATAAAAATGATATTGACAATGAAATACTGGATTTTACTTCTAACCCACGTATGGCTGTCATATTATCTGCCAGTTCTTTCCCTTGTTTTGGTAAATAAATCCAGTACCGCAATTTTTCCTTTGGGAAGTGCCCATTTCCTTCTGAAATACAATGAATTTGGTTTAAGATTACCTCTCTAAAAAAAAAAAAAAAAAAGATTACCTCTCTAATCACACTTTTTACAGAATAAATTCATAGTGCACTAAAGACCAAGAAGGAAACATTCAAGACCAATCAATTCCTCTACAGCCTTTACAGGCAAGCGCTCGTTTGTCTTCTTGGGCAAGGCAGTCAGATTTCATCTTAGTCGGCGGGTGGGGGAAGAAAGTTTGCAGTGATTTTCCTACCTACTTAAGCAGGAAAACCATTTAAAATACACAGCGAAATACAAACCGTAACAGTTGAATGTTTGAATTTCAGGCAGTGGATTCAGTGATAACAGATTAATCCCTATACTATCACACCTGCATTTACTCAAAAATTAGCCTCAGTAGAACCATCCAAGCGCCACCAAGATTACATTGAGAGCCTGACCTTTCATAATCACTTAAAAATGTCAGTGCTGTTTTCCAACATTCCAGCCTTCTTCCGAAGGTGCCACTTCAGCAACTTCTAACAGCTTTCAAATATTTGGATAAGACCTTTCAAATACTTAGAAATGCTCTGATAGGAAGTAGATACAGTAAACTTTCTCCCACAAATGGGGGAAGCAGGGAAGTAGAACAAGGAAAAATTCTCACAACAGATAATAAATGATTTATAACAGTTTTCTGAAATGTTATTTTGGTTCATGTAATTCAATAATTATAGAGACTATTGTATTTTGATTTTCATGTTGAGTCATTATGTGTTCTTTTTTAATAACAGCTTTGTTGAAATGTAACTTACACACAATTCGCCCATCTAAAACATGCAATTCAGTGGTTTTCAGCAGAGTTATGCAACCAGCACCACTATCTAATTTTAGAGCATCTCATTCCCTTAAAAGAAACCTGGTGCCCATTAGCAGTCACCCCTGCCAATACTCCTCTCTCCCCAGCCCTGAGAAACACTCATCTACTTTTTGTCTCCATAGATTTCCCTGTTCTCAACAGGGCGTATAAACACTCTGCCTTCCATCACTCAGTGTAATGTTTTCGAGGTTCATCCATGATATAGCCTGTACTGGGGCTTCCCTCTTTATCGCCAAGGAACATTCCAGTGTATGGATACATCACTGCTGTCCATCCATTCACCATTTGGGACATTTGGGTTGAGTAGCTTATTAACTAGCTCCATGTTGCTTTAGTGATTGCAAATATGAACTATACTGTCAGTTTGGCATTCAAAATGGTAAGAATAAAAAATCTTTAGGGGAAAATAAAGATAAAAAAATGAATTTTTATGTGTGTACTTATTTAAAAGATTTTTAAGTAATCTCTACATCCGATGTGGGGCTTGAAACCACAACCCTGAGATCAAGAGTCACATGCTGCGCCGACTGAGCCAGCCCAGCAACTCAGAAAAATGAATTTTTAAAAACTAAAATTCAATTTAAGTTTACTGCTGTAAGTCGTAAATGAAAATATTCTATGTGCTCACAGGAAGACGGTCCAAGCTGCCAAACTGATGTGAACACAGTAGAAGACACTCTGAATCCTATGCTCCCACACTTACTCTCTGAAGCCAGCAGTATTTCTAGCATCATGAGTTCTAGTCGACTCCTTCCCCTTACACACGAGGGAAGACAACTGGGCGTTCACCACCAAGGAGAGGAGGGGAGAACCCAGGCTCTTGTTCAGGGTTCTCCCAAGTAAATCGTGTTCCTGCTCTAACTTTTAGGCAGGCGGCCGAGTCTTCTGTTCAACACTGAACTCCGATGGTGCCGGGCATGCTACAGCTACTTAACACAAACACCTCCAGAGCCCTGTTCACTGCTGCCCAAAGGACGTGACCACATCAGACATGTTGTAGGAAATCTGGTGTCCCTTGGTAATCGTTTAAGAAATACAGCCAGCTGCACCTTATAAGCTACTCCTTGGGTCCTCAGTGCTCCACAAACCTGCACACGCAAAAGACTCACCTGAAGAGCTTGTTGACACAGCTTTCCGGGCCCCGGGCCCAGAGAGTCTGACTCAGTAAGTTGGGATGGAGCCCGTAAGTCGACACCGCTCTACCAAACTCACAGGTGAGCCACCCCAGACAGCCACTGCTCTCAGGGCAAGAGGTTACTATCCCAAACATACAAGAAGCCACAACACCTTTTGGCCAAAGTAATGCATTTATTGCTGTTACTTATAATCCACTACGTAAAAATATCTTCACTAAATTTTCATTCATTAGAACTAAAAACAGTTATAGACCTATGCTCTCCCATCCCACATACTCCATATCCCAACAGATGGACCCCCTATTTTGGTCATCTCTCTGGATCCTGATCTTTGAGATAAAGATTAAGTCCTTATGAGCAATACTCCAACTCAATAAATAATCCTAACATTAGCTATGACACACAGTGGTCATAGCGTTTTCACAAACGCTAGCTAACAAATGACCAAGCTCCGCAAACTTGACCGTTAACTTAGCAAACCTTAATCGGCTTAGCGTAGAAATGCAGATGGATGAATTCAGCCAAGCCCCAAAGGCAAATGGATTTTTTTTGCTTTTCTCCCTCTATTTCATCAGCCCTTTTTAGGGGATCATGGTAATGACTACTACTTAAAAGATAACTTTTTTCTACCTAGGATATAAACTGTTTGTTTCAAATGAACATCGCTCCCAGTAACACTGTTTATATAAACAACAAAATTATATAGAAGTAGTTGCCATTGAAAATCCAGTGACCGGGGGCGCCTGGGTGGCTCAGTCGGTTAAGCGTCCGACTTCAGCTCAGGTCACGATCTCTGGGCTGATGGCTCGGAGCCTGGAGCCTGCTTCCGATTCTGTGTCTCCCTCTCTCTCTGGCCCTCCCCCGTTCATGCTCTGTCTCTCTCTGTCTCAAAAATAAATAAACGTTAAAAAAAAAAAAAAAAGAAAAAGAAAATCCAGTGACCATATTTTACATTGTTATAGTTTCTAATAAGCATATAATTAGACGAGCCCGGCTTTTATTGAAGAAAGCCAGTCCAGAAACCACCCTGCTGTCGTATACCATTCTTTTAAGGATAGAGAGGCCAAAAGAAAAACCGGTATGTTGCTATGGGGAGGTATTTACCACAACAGCACAACAGTGATGTACAGAGAGAAGACAAGTAAAATAGAAATGTGGTCCTTAAAATACGATTGTGCATCAAATGGAGCCAAGTCCGTAATGACCCGACACCAGCACCACGGTCGGTCAGAGCTGGGGGGGCAGCAGTCCCTCCTGAAATGTTCCCACCACCAGCAGAACCACGTGTCACCACGCGCCCAAAGCAGGCTGGGCTCAAAGTTTAAAATTCCAGAGATACATGTTCAGTGCTAGCTCTTAACACCAGACCTTCAGAGAAGATGGAAAAAGCAGTATAAATACATTTTACTAATTAAATAACACTAACAGCAAACCTGTAAATCAACGGATAATGACTCAAAATACTGCTATTCCTTTCTTTTGAGCTCCTGTGTATCTTACATTTAAATTATACCCAATCACATCATTTTATATGTTCTTCTCTTTCAAGATTAAAGAAACTGAGTAGCAGTGAACAAATTGGTTGATTGCGGCAGGAACGTTTCCAGATGCCAAAGAGAACCGGTCAACCACCTTTGCAAATGTAGAGGCTGGATTATAACAAAATTGGTCAGGGAATTCAGTAAAAATTCTTGTATGCATCATCGTTTTATCTGCAGCACAACAAACCATTGAAGACAGAAGGGCAGAATAGATATAAAACTCATGTTCTGATAGTTTTCAAATAGTTATACAAAACTAGGACAACATACTGGTCTTTTCCAGTCTTTTATTGCCTCGTAACAGGAATAATAAAATCATCAAATGTTAAGGCTGACCAAGAGTCCATTTTGACAGCTCTAATAACCAATATACAGCACTTCTACAGAGGTCAAAGTGCTGATCCTCGGTTCTCAGTAATTCCTGGAACCTTCCCAGGAACCATGGGCGGGTGGTCCCACTATTCCTGAGAATAGGAGGCACTGAAAGTCACAGAGAAGGACTGGGCGATGCTGCTGATGGCTGTCCTCCCGTCTCATGGTGCCCATCACGGGGCTCCAGATACTCCATTCCTGGTGATGGTATCATTTCCCCTGGACAATTCAAGCTTGGCTACATGTGAGCTGATGCTAACAGTTAGTTCATGGGAGCCTGAGAATGTCCCATTGGGAGGGAGTATCTATCAAGAAACCAAATTAACCTGCCACAATCTAGTGCCTCAGGATGGGCCACTATCCTGGATTAAAGCAATCCTGTGCCCTCCCCTCCTATTCCTTCTAGACGGGAGTGTAAAAAAAAAGCAGTGGTCGGTTAACATCTGCCCAGGTGCTAATTACTAATGAAAAGTAAGGTCACAATCACAGAGTTCAATGACAAATAGCCAGCTCAACTCCATTATCAACCAAGTAGCTGTAAGTAGAGTTTCTCAGTTCAGGTTAAGCACAGTCCTTAGTATTAGGGAATGGGAGTTTAAATTTTAACCTGGATGGGGTGCCTGGGTGGCTCAGCAGGTTAAGCGTCTGACTTCAGCTCACGTCATGATCTCACGGCTTGAGTTTGAGCCCCACATCAGGTTCTCTGTCAGCGAAGAGCCCATTTCACACCCTCTGTCCCCACCCCCCTCTGCGTGCACGTGTGCGCACACTCTCTAAAAAGTAAACACTTAAAAATATCTTTTTGACCATGGAAATACAGGGGTGGGAAGCAGCCAGGCCCCTGCTTCCTACCCCAAGAGCGTTTTGACACCATGAGGGGGGCACCAACATCATTTTAGCTAAGAATTCGATATCACTTAAGGAATTTTGAGGGTAACTTAATCATAATAAGAGTTAACACTATCTACCCTTTACCTCCTTTCTTAACTTTAGAAACGTCAAATTTTTAATGTGCAGTGGACAATAGGGCAGAGTGTTAACATGACAGCTGGGTCTTGGGATTTCCAAAGAACTTTCATGTTTCAGGTATCTCTACACGTTACATTTTAGATCATATTTTTATGTTACATAAATGCATACATTATAAGTGGAACAACAAAAGTAGTGACAAGGTAAAACTATCTTGTAGGCAGATTCTAAATGGGTACTGCTTGGTGAGAGGTGAAAAGTTATCCTTGTCCAACTACTTTCTTTGAAAGGCTGAGGAAACTGGGGCCCAGAAAAGTGTATGCAACTTCCTCAACTTCTGATAATCAGCTACTAAAAATACTTATTTGTATCTATGGGGCTTCTAAATGTTATTGCTAAAGTTGTATCTTTCGATAACTCAATCGTTTTCAATTCTGAAAAGTTTATATTTCCAAATTCCAGGATAAAATTATGTAAAATTACAGGTATACAAAAAGGAAGAGCCCAGATCAACCATCGCATAATTTCAAGAGCATGTAATGAAACCCCAAGTCTTTCTAAATGGCTCCTTTTGCTTCTGAAAATAAGCCACTTCCTGCCCCCAGACCCACTTCCTGTCAAGCAGAGCTGCAATACAAAAAGCAGACAAACCAGTCTTGTTTGTACTCATTATAACCAGAGAAAATCACAACCTTAGAGCTAGATGGGAACTTTCTGAGCAGCCCCACTAAAAAGAAGGTCAGTTCCCACTACTTGAAAACTGAGCTGGGAACATTTCGTGCTCCCCTCTGTTCATGGGCTCAGGCACCGCTTCTAGAAGGAGGAAACAGAGGCAGGAAGACACTGCTTTCCAGACATGTGACAAAATGAAAGGATCGTCCCTCTCACCCAAGTTCCAATGACCTGTGCTGCAGAGGAATACTGGTGGACATTTTCTTATCAGCTTGAGGGCACATAAAAATCATTTTCCTGACGCCTACTAGCTGTGCGTTTTAAATTTATTTTTGGGACAGAGAGAGACAGAGCATGAACAGGGGAGGGGCAGAGAGAGAGGGAGACACAGAATCGGAAACAGGCTCCAGGCTCTGAGCTGTCAGCACAGAGCCCGACGCGGGGCTCGAACTCACGGACCGCGAGATCATGACCTGAGCTGAAGTCGGACGCTTAACCGACTGAGCCACCCAGGTGCCCATAGCTGTGCGTTTTAAAGAACCTTTTTTTGTGAGAGTCTGTAAGTAGGAATGACATACACTGTGTGTGTAGATTTAATATGGGCACTAAACTAGCTACAATGCTTGGACACCTGACCTAGGAAAGGGGAGGCAATGATCAAAGAATGTCACGTTCCACAAAAGAAACTCTTTCTTTCCAGAAACACAGATGCGGTCTACATCCTTTTCTCCCCACTCAAAGGTCACTTTCTCTTTACCTAATAAGCTTGTGAAGTCTTGATTCTGTAACACATGATTTCAGTTTTGCTAGATGTGTCATACATACTTCAGCATCAATTCAGTCCACTGAAAAGGGAGGTTAATTATATCCACAAACTGAGGATCCCATAAAAGAAGAGAAGGGCCAGGGCCAGGATGGCCACCAGTTGCTGCAACGATTTTTAATTCTAGGCTCATAAAATACAGGAAATTAAAGGCCTATAGATTAAACTTCACTACCCACCTGGAATGTTTTCTCTGTAAAGTTACAAGTCTCTGAAGGGTTTCTCCTATCTAATCTACTGGGGAGGGGGTGTGATGTGGGGGGGAAGCCTATGAAAAAATAGAAATGTCCAAGCAGAATTCTTTTCACTAACCTGTTGTTTTAGGCAAGGACATAAAAGACAAATTGTACTTAAACCTTGTGCCATTTCTTTGACAGATCTTTGCCCCTGCTTAAGATCCCATGTGCAGTAGGGGTGTCTGGATGGCTCAGTCGGTTAAGCATGCAACTCTTGATGTTGAGTTTGTGAGTTCAAGCCCCATGCTGGGTGTAAAGAGTATTTCAAAAATAAAAAGTGTTAAAGCCACATATGCCATAATATTTTGGGGTACAGAACATTTCCCTTGTAAGAAGCTTAGGCAAAATACATTTGAACTTGACCAAGAAGCCCTTACTTTTGACATCTTCAAAAACAGAGAGCAAGACCCCATTAGCTTTTTTAAAACTCCATATGAAATCAGTAACCTTACAAAATTTGCCTGCATAAGCACATTTCAACCAAACTTACTTTAAACGGCCCAGTGTTTCTGAAATTACACTAAGTGTCGGGGAAAAACAAAAACAAAAGCCTTCAATTCATACTTGGTCACAATCTGGTCTGTCAGGTCCAGGATGGATTACGTCTATGCACATAACTAGCGGAGGGGAAGGGGGCGGGGGAGGTCTGTGCTGCTTCGTCCCGCCCCTACCCCTACCCATGGTCCCAGTGCTCCAAAACCCTGCCCCGGAATGCCCCACGCTTTACGCTCACTTCCAATTTTCAGCTGCGCAAATGCTGCCATTGAGACAATGACCTATTTCCAGCCAGGGCTCAGAACACAGCACAACCCACCCCCACCCCCACCCCCAAGATTGTGGGAATACAGAGTAACTGGAACTAGCTGGGAACAAACACTTCTGTGTGTTTTCAAATCAACTGCAATGTTGACTGGAGGTCCCCCTTGAATAAAATAGGTATGTGGGAGGTTAGAGGGTCCAGATGGGGTTAGGTCAGTCACTCATCTGATCAGAACACCCAAGGTCTCCCAAGAAACCGCATCCACTCGGGGGTCTGTAGAGAGCCGCTCAGCAGGACCCGCCTGGGACTCCAGATCCCAGGGCAGAGACATCCCTTCCTGCTTGCCCTCCAACCAGTCCAGCGTTTGGCGGTTTGTAAAAGTGACAGCATCTTTCCCTTTCACCCCTATGTGCTTTTAAAAAACAAACTTTACTTTGGCAAATCTGAAACATTCACAAAAATAGAACAGTACAAGGACTCCCCCCTCCCCTCATGTACTGTCTGTCACCCAGCTGGATGCCATTAACTTTCTAACATTCTCGATTCAAATATTCTTCCAGTTTAAGATAAAAAAAATTTTTTTTTGCTGGCATTTTTTAGGCTGCCGCAGGATCATTTCAATCGTAAAAGCTTCAGTACGTAGCTCTAAAGGACTCTGAGTACATACATGTGTGTATATGTGTTACCCACCAGACCACTATCACTTCCAACATAATTCAAAACTATTCCTTAATATTTAAAATTCAGTTAATATTCAATTATCCATTGTCTCAAAAACTTTTTACAGTTGAATTCCTCGAATTGTGTCATGCACTCTGCAGCCTTGTCATCATACTGTATTTCCAAGCTGCCCTGTTTGGTCAGTTTCTTAACAAACATCCAGTTTCCCCCACCCTGTCTCCCCATCTAAGTCCCACTTATGTAAGCAGATACTTGAAAAGAAGAAGCAACATCCGAAATTATTTAACCAAGGCAATGAAACGCCTTAACAAGAACACTACACTAATATACATAACGTATTTTCATAAGGAGGTGGTTCCAAAATAATATTTATGTTCTAAGCTTTTACCAAGTGATCTGCGGTTCAATTTTCTCTTTAAAAACATAATAACCATGGCTGGCTCTCCCTCTAAGACATATCTTACAAGAAACCTATGGATGCAGTAATGGTGCAAAAGTCCAAATATTATTCAAAAAGAATTAATTTTCCCTGAACCTCAATGCCTGAGAAATGATGGAAGAATCTACAGGGGCATGGCAAATGATGACATGCTTATCATCAAACCTACTTGAAAACAAGTTCTTAGAGAAGTATCTTGGCTCACTGCCCAATGCAAGAGTGATTTACCGAACAACAACAAAACAGACAAAAACAAACCACACTCTGCCCAGTCGTTTTAACTGGTCACCCAACCAAGAGTCAGTGAGAGAAGAAAAGCACCTCTGCCTCTCGGCAAAGCCTGGATGAAAACCAACAACAGTGCTATCACTCCCTGACTTTATGGTAGAGGTTTGGAAGCAGGGATTTTCTTAACATTTTTGAGAGCGCACACCAGAGGGGGTGGGGCAAAGAAGGGGCAGAGGATTCAAATCGGGCTCTGCTGACAGCACAGAACCCAACATGGGGCTTGAATCCAGGCAACCATGAGATCATGACCTGAGCCCAAGTCAGAGGCTTCAACGACCGAGCCACCCAGGCGCCCCTGGAAGCAGGGATTTTCCCCTTTTTGTTCATCAGTGTATCCCTAGGAGCTAAGAACCTGGCACACAGTAGGTGCTCTACTTGTTAATGAACAAGTAGAGGTTACAGAAGGGGGGAGGGGGGTGATGTTCATTGTAGCAAAAGGAAAATATATTGCATTATTAGGCTAAGTCAGAAAAAGAATGCCCGTCATGAGTTACAAAAGCTTTTAATCAGATTAGAATTTAGTAGTTAAAGTAGAGTTCCTCTGCCATTTACTCTGTTCTCTATGGTGAGAAGAGACAGTGCCCGGGTGCCAGGCACGAGGCCAGAAGCTTCCGGTGCTAGGCTCTCCGGTCCTGCCTCATCAGAACCTAGGAGGTAGGTCCCTGGATCATGTCTCACAGGTGAGGGGGCAGGGCACAGGGAGGTTGACAAGCTCACCGCAGAACACCCTGTCAGAGGCAGGCATGTGTATCTAGTCGGTCAGCCAATAAAGTAGGAATTTAAAGTTTGTTCTTGAAGCAGGTAACAATGCCTTTTCTTTTTTTTAAGCCACTTTGCATCTTGCTTTGTGGCCAGGAAAGAAAAAACACAAAAAATAAAAAACACCCCCCACTCCAAGTATCTAACATTGCTATAGATAGAACTAAGTTCTATTAAGTAAAATAAAGTGGGCTAAAGGGTGGACAGTGAGAAGGTTCTATTTTAGAGTGGTCTAAATTAGGGATTGAATTAGAAAACCATCTATAGTCAGAAATTCACATAGGCGATAGTAATTTCAAAAGTTAATTTCAAACTGTCAGTGATAAAAAAAGCAACTCATTTATAGAATATTCTGCTTTCGACTCAAATATCAGATACAAATTGTGTTCTTTTAGTATATGCCAGAAATCTGTCATTAGACAATGGCTTAGCAAGTGTGACACAAGATACTAGCACTTTCTCCACAGAACAAAAGACCTGCTGGGGGACCAGCCTTGTTTAAAGTATTACCTCAACACCAACCATGCCTGCTTCTAGGCGATGACAGCTTTCCCAATACCTGTCCAGGCACAGAGCCTGTGATACACCTAATACTGGCTAAGAAAACAGATTACTTGCTCTTTGAGAAGAAATTTTTAAAAACTGGAATAATTGGTGAGGGACTGCTTCAAAATACTAGCTTAGTCATAAAATATATACAAGGATAACATATTGAACAGTAATTCTTTTTATCCGAAAGCAGGGGTTGGTGAAATCCTCCGTGAAGGGTCAGATAAGTATTTTACGGTTTGCGGGCCATTTTGGTATCTGGTGCAGATTTGCTGTTCTTTTGTTGTAAACAACCCTTTAAAAATGTAAAAACCATTCCTAGCTGGTATCCCCTACCAAAACCGGCACAGCCAGATTTGGCCTTGGCCTACTATTCCACCTAAAGTAAAAGCGATTATTTGTGACGATATCTGACACGATGATTTTGATACAGAAAGCTTAAAACTGGCTTTCAGGCAAAAATAGAAAAAAAAAAATAGGACGTGGAAAGTGTCTTCATAGTTAACAAAAAGGTAAGCAAAATCTACTATACTTGGCTATTATAGTTTGATCCTCCTCGGTGGTATTAGTTCCTTTCTGCTGACAGTCAAAGTTGGGTCAGGGTCAGGAAATTTTCATTCTGCTTTTAAGGTTTTCTCAAATACATTAGATTAAAAAGGTAATTACTATGTTAATGCAGCCTTCCCCATTCTTTGAACCGTATTACCATTTACCTATTGGTATTAAAAACAGCTTAGAGAATGAAAAGTGACTCACAATCAAAGGAAAATAGAACTGACCAGTGCTGCTGCCTTAAATTCACTTCTGCTCCTGTGTACTGGTGAGCTCCTAGGCATCCCTCAACACCCACCCCAAGCATCTGACCAGCTGAGAGGCTTTCCCTAGCTCTCCAGGGCACACTTCCTCTTCTTCTGTAGGTATCTCTATTATCATACTTACTACGCTGCACTATAATTCTCTGCTTACATATGGGACTCCCCCATTAGACTGAGAATCCCTTAAAGGCAACAATCTAGCTTATTTCTTTTCATAGTTCTAGCACTCAGAATGTAATGGCATACAACAGGCCTTCAATGGGGTAAGGAAGGAGCCCATATGACCTCCCAGGGAATTTGCACAACTACAAGAGGATGAGAAAGAATGTTCCCTTTTACTACACAACCCAAACACTTCACATTGCTGTTTTTCTTAGAAGGCCTAGTGACAGACTTTACCTGGTTAATAGCAACTTGGAAACTAAAACCCTTAGTTTTAGCTCCCTGTTACACTGAAAAGTTAGTAAAGCTCGTTTCCAGGAAAAAATGTACACAAGAAACAGCACCTGGAGATAAAATTATTTGGATTTCATAGAAGCTTTGTTTATGTAACGTTCTTTTCATGTAAAAACTTCACTTCCATTTTACAGAGGACAAAACTGAGGTTCCTAGAAGCTTGCCAAAGTACAAGTAAAATACCAAATTAATTATGAAACCATTTTTTATATGGCTGTGTATTTTTACTTGGAAAAAATATGTATATTAGCTATACTAAGCATTTTTAGCCATAACGCTCCAACTCACATTATAGCATAGTTGTCTTAAAAAACAAAACAACAAGGGCGCCTGGGTGGCTCAGTCGGTTGAGCGTCTGACTTCAGCTCAGGTCATGATCTCACGGTCTGTGAGTTCAAGCCCTGCGTTGGGCTCTGTGCTGACAGCTCAGAGCCTGGAGCCTGTTTCGGATTCTGTCTCTCCCTCTCTCTAACCCTTCCCCATTCATGCTCTGTCTCTGTCTCAAAAAAAATAAATAAAGGTTAAAAATTTTAAAAAACAAAAAAAACAAAAACAAAACAACAAAAAAACATTTATAGAAGTCTATGGGTGCCTGGGTGGTCCAGTCAGCTGAGCCTCTGACTTCAGCTCAGGTCATGATCTAGAGGTTTGTTGAGTTCAAACCCTGCATAGGGCTCTGAGCTGCTTAGGATTCTCTCTCTCTCCCGCTCTCTGCCCCTCCCCCACTTGTGCTCCCTCTCACTCTCAAAATAAGTAAACTTTAAAAAGACATCTAGAATAAGATCTTCCTTATATCCACAGGCACGGATGGTAAGTCTCTTAGAAGGAAAATAATGCAACCTTCTGGTCTCTTCAATAAATATTCACATGTAATTAGCAGTGGCAACCAAACATTTAGTGCTTAAACTAAAAACTAACTGGAGTAGCTGGGGAATCCCAAATGCAGTTACTACTGAAATGAAATAAAATATAATGCATAAAATATGCATTCAGTGATTCTGAAAGCAGACTGAATTTTATTGCTTAAGACTGCAGGTAAAACATCTAAATACTTTAAGAAAGCAGGCATATATTGAATCATCCTAAGAATCTTCAAATTATCAAAGACACTTAAACAGAAGTTTAAGTAAAATAAAGAAATTATGGTAATTCAGTAAGAATAGTAATGGTTTCCTTACCCAACCTGTAAGTATTTGTAAGTTTATGAAATTTCTGTTAGAAATCACATTACTACTTAGAATAGTAACTAAGGAGGGGCACCTGGGTGGCTTAGTCGGTTGAGCATCCAACTTCGGCTCAGGTGGTGAGTTTGAGCCGCACCATCGGACTCTGTGCTGACAGCTCGGAGCCTGGAGCCTAGTGCCTGGTTCAGATTCTGTGTCTCCCTCGCTCTCTGCCCCTCCCCTGCTTGCACTATCTGTCTGTCTCTCTCTCAAAAATAAATAAAACATTAAAAAAAAAAACAAAAAAACCAGTAACTAAGTGAGGCCAGTGTGGAAGGCCTGAAGAGCAAAGAGGAACATAAGAATGGGATTTCTTTCTTCCCTGCCATTTAATGGAAAACGGCCGGCTTTTCTTCCCCTTTAAAAACAAAGACAGCCAAAATTTGAGACCACACACCAGTGGCGGCCAAATTAAGCTCCACAACCAAACCCCCACAGAGAGAAGTTCAAATCAGAGAGATTCAATTGGACATCTTAGCTAGTCTTTCTGGAGTTTGATAACCATCCAGCTATCTCCTTTATCCCCACCCCAGCCGCATTCCAAATACCAATGATGGCACCCAAGGCATTTAAGCTGGAACTTTAAGAAGGTGGTTGTGTCTCCACTCCTACACAGATGTTCCCTACAAGAACATCTGCCTGAATGGGTGCTCTGGAATCACACTGGATTTTGCCGCCCCCCCCCCCCCCAAAACACACCACAGGCTCTGGTCTCTGCTCACACACAACCACCAGTATCAAGAGGGCCTCACCGCACTGGTGGGGTTCCAAAGGGAGAACTATGTAAAAACTGTCCCTTTCTTATGAAATTAGCAATTCCCCAAATCTGGGGGCACTTCAGAACCATCTGGAGAGCTTACTAGAAAAAGCACATCCTACCTAGCCCTAGAGACGGGGATTCAGTAGAACTGTGAGAGACTCCAGAATCTTCAGATCTCCAGATAATTACCTATACTAAAGTCGGAGAACACGGCACTAAATTAATCCTCACCTTTAACTTTATGTGTAATGTGTACACGCACTCAGAAGAAAAATTAGAAGCCGGTGGATTACTTTTACTTTACGTGGACTTAAAAACCTGTAGCTTAAGAAAAACACTGACATCTGTATTGTATTTCAGGAGGTAGCGGTTATAATAATGAGAGAAGTCAAAGGGACTCCTTTCATCATTTACAGTCACGAATTTATTAGCAAGTACAAACCAAACTCAACCCTCCCTCCCACACCCAGTCCTTTTCCAGGTTCCTTATCTCAGTGAATGGCACTACCATCCGTCCAGTTATGCAAGCCAGGAGCCAGAAGTCAGCCTTCCACCCGCCCTCTGCCCCTGCACATCCAATCCATCACTAAGTCCTATCACGTATACCTCCCAAAGAGCTCCCTAACACCCACCTCTCTCCACTTGGATCACACTGCCTTGGTCGATCCTATTACCACCCCTCACCTGGGCTGTTCCAATAGTCTACAGTCTCCACCTCTCACCTCCTACTGATTCTCATGTTGCAGGTGCAGTGACCTTTCAGAAGCCAATCTGATCAGGTCACTTCCTTCCAATCAACACCCATCAGTGCTTCCCCCTAAGTTAAGCCCTGAAAATGCCCTCTTAAGACCTACTAGGCTAGGCACAGCTGGCCTGTTTTTCTCCCTAGCTATACTCGTCCACATTTGGAACGCTGAACTCATCCTACCCCTCCCCCTTTTCTACCACAGGACCTTTGCACAAGTGGGTTCCCTCTGCCTGGTACACTCCTTGCCTCCCTTTTTCACCTAGTGAATGGCCCTGCATTCTTTACATTGCTCAGAATAGTCACTGCCTCTTGGGAGTGCCTTCCTGTCCTGCCCGATTAACTCTCCCCCCCAACCACCACCACCACATGCATGCCATGGTACACAATCAAGTTATTCTAGGATTGTTGTCTGTTCCCCTCAACAGACTGTAAATCCATGATGACAAGAACTATTTCTGTGCCTGCTCATCTTGGTAACCTCAACATCTACCATAGTAACGCATAAATGACTGAACTAATGGATGAATGTACAAATACACTCATTGTGCCTTACAGTGTGATGATGACAAATGACTAATCCTAGCCAGCACTTCTCACCACCACATGGGAAAATCTTAGCTAATTCACCATCTGCCCATTTTGAAGACGGAGGGATACACAAAACATATCCCATGTGTGCTTCTCAATTGATGGAGGGGATGGAAATGTATCAGTGTATATTCAGTAAATCCCGTGCCTGTTGAAATATTTAGTGGACATTAATTGTCTCGCGCAACAATATGAATTAAGGACGCTGGCAGTCCCATTTTATAGACAATGAGCCTGCAGAAACAAGCTAAGAAACAAGGACTTATTCCATACTGGGTATCTACCCAAGGGGAAAAAATATATTCCCAGAGAGACAAGGCAATTTGAGAAATTATCTTCAAATTTTGGCAAAAGGTGGAATCTTGAACCTGTTTTCACAGTTTTCCTACTGAAGAGAATATTTGCTTTTATATCAGAAACTTCCAGATCAAAACTTTAGAAAGGAACATTTATGGCATCTGCCAGTACCACTTAAGGCAGCTCGCGGCTAAACTCAGAAAACAGATTCTGAGAGCTTAGCCTTGAATGCAACACCTTTTTCATTCCTAAGCTTGACTGCTGTGGTTTTCCTTCCTACCGCCCTATGCCTCCTTCCTATCATGATGAAGAGAGCAACTGTGGTGGTAAGAAGTAAGGATACCACAGGTCACCCTTGGCTGAACCACAGGCGGTCCTGAGACCGCTCCCTGGGCACAACCCCCCCCCCCCCCCCCCCCGCCCCGCGGCTCTCTCCAAATAAGAAGGACCCACAAGGCCAAACATATCAGCTGAGCAGAGGGCGTACGTACTGCCTTCTAGGCCTCAGATCATTCTCCCTGGAAGTCTGTCTACAAGTCACACAAGAGTAGAGCCCCAAAGCAGTTGTGGGAAAAGTAAAACCAGACAACAGCTCTCCTTCTGAGTGCCCAGGCCGATCAAATCCTACCCACAGGCCTAGAGCAAGACTCAGCTGAAGGGTTCTCAATGAAGTCCACCCATTTCCCCATCGGATGATTTTCCTCTTAATTGTGTTACACTTGACTTAAGCCTGTTTCCCTCTTTGGTGGCACTCAGAGTGACCCAGCTTCTATTTTAGCATTTGCATGTGTCTGGGCTCAGGTCCCAGACTATAAACTCCCCGAAGACAAGCTGCCTCACCCACCCACACTTTGCACACGCAGCTTGCGGGACAGATGCTTGCCAGAGAGAACACTCAATCTTTCTAGCAAGTAGTGATTCGAGAAGCAGTATTAAGAGGGAAAGCAGCAAATACATATTTCATTTACACCGTTTTTATAAAGTTGTCTACTCACAGTTTACATATCAATCAAAAATACTGAATTCAAAGGATCAGGTAGAAGCCTCAAACCCCAAATATTCAGATGTTTCTATATTTACACATACAATTAAAATATGCCTGCCATAAGAAATACAAAGAGCCTTAAAAAGGAAGGAAATGCTAATACACACTACCACATGGATGAACCCTGAGGTCATTAAACTAAAATGAGCCAGTCTCAAGTAGACACATACTGTGTGATTCCACTTATATTAGAGACCCAGAGCAGTCGAAGTCATAGAGAAAGGAAGTGAAGGGTGGGTGCCAGGGGCTGGAGGAGGGGATGGGGAGTTAGTGTTTAATGGGTACAGTGTTTCAGTTTCGAAAGATGTAAAAGTTCTACAGATGGATGAATGTACTTAATGCCACTGAAAAAAATGGTTAAGACAGCAAATTGCATATTATGTATTATTTTACTGCAACAACAACAACAAAAAAACAGAATAAAAGAAATTATGGTTCACTTTGAGAAATGAGAAAGAAAAGCAGTAACAGGAAACTGGTTTACTGACTTTTTTCAGAGTGAGATCTTCAAAACTGAACTCTGCATCTTTTCTTTTAGTGAAATAAAGAAAACCATACCTACAGTAGTATCTTGACCACAGCTCTGCAAAAGGCTGCATGGGGGCTGTGCCCCGAGTAAGGTTGTGTTTTTAGGTCAGTTTTATATCACAGGCATTGTAAGGCCTGGATGTTATGTGCAAGTGGAAATGAAAAGAATTTTGTGGGGCCCCTGAGTGGCTCACTCGGTTGAGCCTGACTCTTGATTTTGGCTCAGGCCATGATCCCAGATCGTGGGATGGAACCTGCTTCAGCTCTGCACTGAGCCTGGAGCCTGCTTGAGATTCTCTCTCTCCCCCACCCCCCACCCATCCCACCACTTGTGCTCTCTAAAAGAAATTTTTTTAAATAGAAAAAAATAAATTTGTGTAGGAAAAAAAATTTCTACATCATGAACAAATCATTTTAATCATGTAATTCACGCAAAACTATATTGACTTCTTCTCTGATAGCATATTCACATGGTTATTTAACCTAACAGTACAGACTTTATTAATAAAGAGCTCCTTTTATTAAGAATCTACGACTTCATGGTAGAAAAAGCACATAAACATCGACTACAGAACCAAATTGTTTGAAAAACTAGAAAAATCCCACATGTATCTTTCACTGCCAATTTTTCATGAATCCAGAAATTTTCTTCATCATGATTTAAAACCATTAAAAAAAAAAGTTAAAGCCTCTCTGCAGCATCTGGTCACCGTTCCCCTGTGTTAAAGCAGGTAAATCTATACAACTTTCCAAGAAACGCCGGTCACAAAGCACCTGCCTTGTTTGCTCCCACAACTTCAGTGAAAGTGATTCACCCCAGGCCTGGCCAGCAATCTAACCCTGATAGCGGCCTAATCAGATTCAGGGGACAGAGGTGTGGGCACCAGAATCAGCTGACGTTTATGATGTAGCACAGGAGCGCACGACCAGGAGCGCAGGGGAACCTTCCTCCACCTGCAATTCAAGTTCATTACTAAACCGCTTTCAGAGATAGGAATCCTGCTGCCAGCAGCAAATTCCCAGGTTAAGAGAGCACAACTTCACAGGCCTGGCAGGAAGCTGCCCGCCAGAAAGACGGGGTCTTCTAAGCTGGACGCCCTTTAAAGCACCAAAGGCAGACTTGGGGTGAACTGGGTTCCGGTGCTTAAAGGGACTCGGAGTTGATGTGCCTTCGGAAGCCATCCGACTTTTCTTTAAAAAAAAAACAACTCCCAAGTTGCATTAGAACACACTTTTTTTTTTTTTTTTTTTTTTTTTTAAGCAGACCAAACTTTCTTTTACGAAAGAGCATAAAGTACCCGGGCGGGCGGGGGGCGTTCGCAAACAAAAAGACGGTAGAAAGAGGGGCAGCACAGTGGACTTCCCAAGAGTTCCACACAAAAGGACCAACGAATCCCGAAGCGGGGAGACAATTCCCCACTCCGGCCGTCTCGCCGTTTGCACGAGAACCCCGGTGGCACAAAGAAGAGCCCCAGCACCTCGCCCAGGCAGCGCCGCCGGGCAAGAACGCCCGCAGCGTCCGACCCGCCCCGACGCTGGGTCACTTACTGGTTTCGGCATCTTCGGTTCCTGGCGGGTTCTCCTCAAGCCCCTGGAAACTCGACTCTGCCGCAGCAGCTGAGACCGCACTCCCGACCTGCAGGCAGAGGAGAGCCCTTCAGAGCGCGCAGCCGCCCGCCGCCGCCTCCTCCTCCCGCCGCCGCCGCGCCCGACACTCGGCGCCCGCCCCGCGCGCTGCTGCTTAAGAACCGGCCGGGCGGGCGCCGGCGTGAGTCACCGCCCAACCTGCAATTACGGCGGGCCGGGCGGGCCCTGCGGGGAGGGGGGCCGGGCCGCGCGGGGGAGGGGGGCGCGGGGGACGTGGGCGGCGGGGAGGGGGCGCGGGGTCCCGCTCGGGGACGCGGAAGCGGAGCGGGGCGGGGTGGGGGTGGGGGTGGGGGGTACACCGAGGTAGTTCTCGGACTTCCAGGAAGCCAGGCGGGAACGCCGCCGACAGCAAGTTTCACTTTGTGAAGCAACCGTTTGCCCCAGGGCTGAAACCGCAACCGTCAAGCCTTTGAGAAACACTTTTTTAAAAATGGTCCCCGCCCCGGAGCGGCCAGAGGGCCACGGGCCGAGCGAGGCGGGAGGGGCGCGGGCAGGACGCGCGCCCGCGCAGCCCGGGCTCCGCGGGCACTTCGGGTGGGGCACCCCCGGGGACAGAGTCGAAAGAGGAAGGTCTGGAGCACCAGGGGCGGCCACGCCGGAAGGTTCGGCTTCACCTGCCTCTTACTTGGGCCGAAAGAGAGAACCGTGCGCCAAGGGCCGGACGAGGGACCCCACCGGCCCGGGGACCACCCCGGCTCTTCCCGGGCACCACCGGCTCCGGGCTCCCGCGCAAGCCCCCCGCCCCCTCCGCCGGGAGGGCCCCGCCACACCTGCCGGCGAGTCCGGGCCACGATCCCCTCCGTGGGGCGCGGACCCCCCGGCCCCGGCCCTCCGCCCCCCGGCCTCGGCCGCGCTCCCGGCTCACCCGCGGCGCCTGCAGGAGACCGCTGCGCTCCCGGCTGTCGGTGTGTCGGCGAAGTGAGCCCGCGGCCCGCGCTCCCGAGAGTCCTCGGCGGGGCGGGGTCCCGGGGCCGCGCCCCTAACTGCCCCGCCCGCCCGACCTGCGAGGTGCACCCGGCGCGCAAGATGGCTGCGGCCGCTGCCCGCGCCCCGGGGCGCCTCCCGCCCACGCCGCCCGGAGCCCCCCAACCACGCCACGCCCACCCCGCCGGGCGCCTCCCGAGGGGCGCGGGGACCCGGTGGGCGCGTCCCCCGCCGCCTGTGTCGTAAAGACCTTTCCCTTCTCGCTGCCTGTCCCCTTGCCTTGCGGAGGACTTTGCCGGATTTAGGGTTCGAGTCCTAATGACAGATGTAGGGTGTGAGATCGTTCGCTCCACAGCGGACAGAGGGGGGAAAAACGTAAATAAACCCAAAGGAGCCGGCGGCCCCAGGGGAGCCTGGGCCGTTTTAGAGTGGGGCAGCCCCTGTGGTCAGGTCATTTTGTAGTTCTTGCACCAGGACGAGGCTGGGTTCTGAGACCCGCGGGCCGCCGTTCTCGTGCACGTGGTCGGAGCTCCTGCCTTCGGATTCGGCTTAGGACACAAGCATAGAAGACGCTCCACGGCTGAACGCTCCGGTTAAAGGGCACATTGTGGTCTAATTTGACTTGACTAACTCAGAGCTATGGTAAAATCTCCATAGGCAGGAATTCTAGGAATTGTTTTAAGTATTTTTTTTTTTTGCAGATGGTTCTCCAGAGGACATTTTAAAAACACAAACACACATGGACTGTGGTGGGCAGTAGGATTTGTCACTCAGTGATCAAGACAGCTAACTCTAAGGCAGTGTGGTTCTCTAAGCGTGCTTCCCAGGCCAGCAGCGTCGACCTCACCTCTGAACTTGCAGAAATGGAAATTCACAGGTACCGCCCCCGGAATCACAAACTAGGGCTGGGGCCCAGCAATCTGTGTCTCCCTGCCCTCCAGGTGATTGTGATGCAGGCTCAATGCTTGAGAGCAGAGCCTCTCCTGAATTCCTTTCCTGGGCTCACCACTAACTCCCTACTGAGTTGAGTGAGTTATTGAGCTAGTGTGTGCTTTCACATCTGTAAAATGGCACAGTTATGGCACCTATTTCGTGGGGTCGTTATGAGGATTAGAGGTGATATGTGGAGGATGCCTAAAACAGTGCTCAAATCTATCCTGGCACAGACAGTAACCGGTGACTTTGGGCAAAGCACCAGACTCTAAGGCTCAGTTTCCCCGTCTGTCGACCGGGGATGCGACTAGCACCTCCTGCAAGGACAGGTAGGGGTTAAATGAAATAAAGCATGCAAAGTGCCTAGCACAGTGCCAACCTCCCCGTAAGGCCTAACCTGTCACAGGGACAGTTGGCTCACAGGGTAACCCCCCCCCCCAAAGCTGCAGGCCCACGGCGTTGCAGGGGCACAGGTGTGGCCGGAGGCCTTTTCTGAGATTTTGTCCTGTATTCTGACAAGTGTGTTCCTGAAGAGAGACTTTCTTTTATATTAAAATGAGATGTAACTGTGGTAGGAACTATGAAAAGAGATTTAAATACCCTCCAGTGATAATAGTTTGGATGGAACTGGTCACTCCTAGCATGCTATCTCTAGCTCATTGTCACTGTCTGGAGTCTCATTAGCCATGTTTGGTCCCCAACTCTTCTCATAGGATAGGCCTCTAATCTTTTTTTTGTTTTGTTTTTTATCTTACCCAGTTTATCATCTTTTAAATTGGATGTTTGAAATAGCAGTGGCCCTAAGACCTTCTGGAGCATTTCCGAACTTTGCCCTTCAGGGGAATGCTTAAAAATGAACTGGCCTGTGGCAACGTGGTCCAAATGAAAAGATCACATTCTTACATCATGTGAATCTACAGATAATCTCAAAAAGTTTAATGAAAAGAAAAGATCAGAAGCAAATAGAGCTAAGTCTGAATTCTGGTCCCGGTCATTTGGGGCGAGTCTCTTACAGTGACGAGCTCCCAGCTCTTCATGTGCAGAATGGAGATAATAATACATATTCCATGGTGTTCTTGGGTCACTGAGTCACAGAGTGGAGCATTTAGTTTTGCCTTGTAGGCATAATTTCCTGTGTGAGTTAAAATAGCACAGAGGCATGGTTTGCATACGTATTCGCATCTTAACTGTAAGCATTATACTAACATGTACAGGGTTTTCTGCCCCCACAAAAAACATTTGTGCTGTATCTTATGAGTGCTTTCAGAGGATTTACCAGGAGAAATTTATTTTCATCTGACATTCGGACCTAAACCCCTTCCCACTCTCCCTCCTGTGGCCCCAGGACACACAGAAGACTGAATTCCAAGGCATCTATGAGAATTGCTTAGGACGGTGGTACTAAAACTTCAGTGTGCATTATTAAATTTTTTTTTAACGTTTATTTATTTTTGAGACAGAGAGACAGAGCATGAACAGGGGAGGGGCAGAGAGAGAGGGAGACACAGAATCCGAAACAGGCTCCAGGCTCCGAGCGGTCAACACAGAGCCCGACGCGGGGCTCGAACTCACGGACCGTGAGATCATGACCTGAGCCGAAGTCGGACGCTTAACCGACCAAGCCACCCAGGCGCCCGCAGTGTGCATTATCAGAATCATCCAAAGAGCCCCTCTAGGAATGACAGGCCAGTAAGCCTCAGGTGAACCCTGGGATCTATGGCTTTAACAAGCTCACAGGTGAGTCTGATGTATACCAGAATTTGAGAACAGCTGACTTAGGATGTGTCAAGATCCTGACAAATATTACTTACCCCTCCCTTCATGCTTCTTTTGTAAAGTTATCCCCCTGTATTTGTAGATCATGATTTTGTTCACATTTGGTAATCCATGTCACGGAAAGAAGTGAGGAGACTGGGAGCTGAGAGTCTTGGATTCCATTCCTTGCTCTCGTTGAACCTGCCCATCACCTTGAACGGCCGACTCCCTTCTCATTTCAGGGCTTCTGTTTTATAGCTAGATGAGGGAAATCCTATGTCTCCCCCTGAACCTGGTGAAAGGCCGTTGGTAAATTGCTTGGAGTTCTTCAGGCAAGTTTATACTAAAGTCTGGGAAGCTCAAGGTGGCTTTAGACACAACAGCAAGGACAAGAGCAGGCACATCCCTCGAGGGCAGGTTTCCTCCGAGATCACCTCCGAGCCTGTCTCCTCACTGGTGCTGAATTATCTCAACCAAAGTTCACAAATAGTATGACAGTCTCTAGTCTCTCTCACTTCAAAAGAATAGGCAACAGGCAATAGGGAAGACCGCAGGGTGCCCTTGGCCAAACAAGAATTGGGGTTATTTCTCAGGACTCAATAACCTTGTGTGAAAATTCAGGACGGTGGGTGAAAGAGCAAAGGAGGGGTAAGAACTCAGGCAGCCTGACAGGTGGCCACTGCCTTGTGTCTAGAGATCATGTTTAAGGGACTTCCCAGCCAATAAGCTAGAAGGAGTCTCTTCGTAGTTTTGATCGAACAACTTCTATACTTTGGGTCTGCTAAGAATTCTGGCCACTCCGTGTTCTATTTTAAAGTTTCCTTAGCTTATTTAAAACTTTGCATAAATAGCCTTACTGGGTTTTATGTAGAAGCGTATTAATGACCACACAACTTTTTAACTAATAAATGCCCTAAAATTTTAGTATAGCATCTTTTCTCATTTTTCTTATCTCTGATCATTTTATGAGTTGTTTTTTTTTTTTAATCCAGCTTACAAATTGTACAATGTGGTAGTGGACAGGACCTCAGATGTCATTTATTCCATGACCCGCACTTCACAGAGGAAATAGCCCCACAGAAATTAAGTTAATTGCCCAAACTTCTGCACCCAAACTTCTCTTGTCAAGATAGCCAGTGACTTTTGTCTTGCTAAATCCAGGGGCCAAACTTCTCTGCCTCATCTTACCCTTCTCCTGAGCAGCCTTCCCCACACATAACAGTCCCCGGGAGCATTCTGTTCTTAGGGTTTGTTTTTTCCGCTCTCCCGTCTCCAGGGCCCTCTCCCCAACCTCCTACCGCAGGCTTAGCCCAGAGCTCATTTCTGGGCCCTTACCTGTGTGCAGCTACTTCCTAGGCCATGTTATCCAGTCCCAAGGCTAACATAGCATTCCCAGCCCCGACCTCCCCCACCAGGAACAACTCTCTACTCGATGTCTCCCGTCTCCCAACCTTCCCCTTCTTGGCAAACAGCAGGCGCATCCAAGCCCTGTTGCTTGGTCCCAAACCTAGAAGCCAGCCTGAGTTCCTCTCTATCCCCTGACCCCACTTCATCCTTCATCCGTCTGGCATCCAATCCAGCAGACCTACCAGCGGCTTCGCAGAATGTGCCCTGTTGTGTATGTCCCCAGCCAGTGGGTTTTAGCATGACATTCACACCCCTTCCTCGGCCCCTCAGGATCCCCTCCTGCCTGCTTCTCCACCTGCACCCGCTGTTGGTCTCCTTGGTGCTGTGCTAACCGTGCCCCGGCTGTCCAGAGTTTCTGTTCCGTGAATGTAGCAAACCTATCCTGCCTCAGGGACCTCACATGTGACACTCCCTCTGCCTAGAATGCCCTTCCCCCATCTCTGCCAACTTGGCCTTTATCCGAATACTGCCTTCTGCGAGAGCGCGTCCCAACCTTTCCACAAGAAGTGCCACCTCCCAGGTCGCTCCCTGCTCCTTCACCTCATTTGCTGTGTTCAGAGCACCTCACGCTCTCTGCTGTGTCTTGCTTGTTTGTGGCTGTTTTCTGCCTCCCCTACAAGAATTGAAGCTCCTCCTGTCTGTCTGTTCGCGGCTATGCCCTCAGCAGCTAGAACAGTGCCTGGCGCCTAGTTTGCGTTCAATGTATGTTTGTTGAATAAACAAATGAATGAACACTGCTAGTTAGTATCGAAGTCACAGGAGTCAGGTTAGTTTTCTATCCAACACGCCTTACTGCTGTGCCCTGGAAAACGCTTGACTTCCTTAGATCCCCAAACACCCTTGAGAAGCAGATGATGGTGGGGGAAAACTGTTTAAACAATTCATCTATTAAGACTCTTTCTGTGTTTCCCTTCATTCCAGTTTTAGTTGGGGTTCTAACAAGTTTGATGAGCTCTTTTCCCAGGACACAGCAGATTAAAAAGGAGGCGGCAAGGTATGAGCAGACACCCTGACAGCAGTAAGACGCAACACCTGACGGCAAAGAGGCAGAAATATTACAAAGAACAGACAATAACCCAAATATAGCCGACTAGAGTCACATAGGCCAGAGACAGACAGGGCCACATCCCTCAGGGGCCCCAAGGGCACAAAGTGGAACCCATGCTGCTCCTAACGATAGTTTTCCCGGGAAATGGATTTATGTCTCCTCTGTATTATCAGGAAGCATGTTGTTTTATAATTTGTAAAAATTATAAAATGTTTTCTTTTTTTTTTAATTTTTTTTAATGTTTATTTATTTTTGCCAGAGAGAGAGAGAGACAGAGAAAAGAGCATGAGCGGGGGAGGGGCAGAGAGAGAGGGAGACACAGAATCGGAAGCAGGCTCCAGGCTCTGAGCTGTCAGCACAGAGCCCGATGCAGGGTTCGAACTCACAGACCACGAGATCATGACCTGAGCCAAAGTCGGACGCTCAACCAATGGAGCCACCCAGGCGCCCCAAAATGTTTTCATCTTCAAAAAATAATTCAATATACAACTATGTACCCGCTATTCAGATTTAACAAATGGTAATATTTTATCACATTATCTTCACATTTCATGAAAAAAAGAAAGTACTGAAGCCCACCTAGCCCTCCCCTGGAGAAGCCCCTGTTCTAAAGTTGATGTGTCTCTTCCATGCCTGGTTTAATGCTTTACATGGAAAAAAAAATACACTGAATGTGAAAGCTGACTAGGTCCCGAATAAATTACTTATTATTAATCAGGTGCTTGGTTGCAAAATATAATCAACCATAAACATTTTTATCATGACTCTTTCTTTCTTTTTCTTTCTTTCTTTTTTTTTTTTTTTTTTTTTTTTTTTTTTTTTTTTGGTTTCACAAAAGCTAAGTTAATAAAGTGGTTAATGAGCTGGAAATGTCCGGCATGACAGAGGTAGCTTTAGCATTTGTTTGGATTGCTGTCTACTCAGACCGTGAGCTCCTTGAAGGGAAAGCCAGAATCTGCTCTCTTAGTAGCTCATGTACCTAGAACAGAACCCTGCAGATAAAGGGAGCTCAGTAAATATTTATTGGGCTGAATCAAACACAGAGCCCTGCGCATTTGTAGTGACTATATTATCTCACTAAGCATTGAAATGTGTGGATCCTAGAGATTTGAACGTACACTGAAGATTTGGCACTTAAAATAAACAACAACAACAACAACAAAAACTGGTTGCTAACAGGGCAGACAAATTTCTGTAGCAAGTGCTGAAGGTTACCTGACCTGGCTGGATCTTACTGAATATCTACGGAATGAACTCGTCTTTACAACATCGTGAGCAATGCTTTTAGGATGAAACATGGACCACGTACGTCATTCAACAAATATTGAGTTCCTGCTTCTTGTCATGCAGTGGGTTACAGGGGGGAGCAAGACAGATGAAACCCCTAAAGACCACACTTAATAAAACTTGGCCTTTGGCTGTTGGGGGTTTAGCAGACTTCCTGTGAATTCCCATGAAATTGGCATTGTCACTTGGCCAGTCTGCAATTCCAAGCCACCTCCTGGGACTTGGTCCTCAAGGGACCCCCCCCACACACACACCAATTGGATTCAGGAATGCATGGATGGCTGGACATCCAAAGACAACTGTAAGATCTGGAGCGGGTGCCAAACTGCCGTTATCTGGGATTGTTGGCGCACCACTGCAGACCCCACTATAGACGAGAATGCTACAGGGGGAAGCAGCCAGACTGAAGGAATGGTGGTCACTGGAGAAGCAGGACTGTCTAGAGGACCAGCCACCCCTCGGTTTCTGCTGATGGCTATTGCCAGGCTAGAATGTGAGCCTATCCTGCCACATGTCTACCCTTTCAAGAAAAGCTTGAAATCCTGATTTTGACATGAAATTTCCCAATTCTTACATTTGGCAGTGAGTTAAATTTTTTTTTTCCAAAACATGCTGCAAGCCAAACAAAATATGTCTGTAGACTGGGTGTATACATCCACCTCCTTGTGCTCTACAGACCTGCTTGATTATCTGTGGTGCACATGGGTTCAACGCCGTGCATGTAGTATCCTCCCCCACCCCCACCCCCCCGTCTCCAGAGTGCTGTCATTGCAGACATGCTCTTGCCCTGTGGGCAGCAGCCGGGAGAGGCTGTTCTCCACCCGTCGGGATGTGGTAGAAAACAGGTGGTCCCCAGGCCTTGCTATCCAGTCTTTCCGTTCTGCACATCCTTCTTCTGGTCATACTTTCTGTTTTGGGGATTGTCTGGCACGGCTGATAACTCAAGGGCTTAGACTTAAGGGATGTTCAGGGAAGGGATCTCCTCATTTGTGTGTCGGTCCTCCCTAGCAGGTCCTCCCCGCGATGGCTGCTATGGTGCCGTCCGAGCTGTCTGCCCGGCCCCTTGCCCTGCATATGCACCCACCAAGCAAGAGGAGCTTCTGGGTTTCTGCACATCTCCTTGCCAGAACAGCCCGTTTTGCACCTAGACTAGCAATGGCTCACAACCTTGTCGTTAGCCAGCTCCTCTGCTGGTTGATCTCTGTCACCACAAAACCTCCCCCGGGGAGGCCACAGAGACGACCTAGCACGCCATGTGGGTACTCGGTGCAGAGCTGCTGTTCCAGGCAGCCCTCTTCTTCTCAAGATGTCCGACCCTCCTAGAACATGCTTCTCCTCCTGGACCCACCTACCACACACCTGGGATGTTAGGCATGCGTCTCCCAAGACCTGCCTTTATTTTGAAATTGTTTATGAAAGAAAGCAAAGCAGCCTACCCTGGATCCCAAAGCTATGTTAAGTCTTAGAGCCGAGTTTGCTGGGGTTCCCGTCCCGGGTTTCATGACCTTGGGGCGGGTGCTAGCCAGCAGGTAGTGATCAAATGGGTAGAGACGCTGACAAACTGGGTTTTGTGACTCTCCCAAAGTTCAGAATTCTGGTGTTATCCGTCCTCTTTCCTTTATCCCAAAGCCTGGCCGTGGCCTTCTGGAACTTGCAACTGAGAAGATCCCATAACTGAGGAACACCTACCTCACTTCCGAGTGGAAGACAGACTCTTTCCTTCCCTCTGAGGGAGCTCCACGAGGGTAACGCGTCTGGCCTCCCCTGTCCCCTCGATGGAAAAGGCCTTCATTTGGAAGGAGAACCTGGTCATGTGAAGCCTGTCTCTGTCTCTCTTGGGGCCAGCTCACCGGCCAAGAGGGGGGCTCTGCCCCTTCGGGCCACATGTGTGGTAGGGCCCAGCCCCAGCTGGGAGGCCCACGTGGTGCAGGGCCACCTCTGGGAGGGCGGCATACCCCTCTAATTCTGTGGTTCTAGGATGTCCACCTGCCCGCAGATGTAGGCCACATTCCCGTCAGCTGCTTTAGCACAAGAAAGCTTTCCGGTGTTTCTCCACTGTTTTGAAACCAGGGTGGGAAAGAAGAGCGTTCTGTATTAGGTGCCTTCACACTATAAAGGCACCCCTAGTCTCTCCCCCAGGCTGCTCCAGACAAGCAGAAAGCAATGGCCATCCCTCCAGTGCCATCAGACTGCCAGAAACTTCCTGCTTGGACTCTCCCAATGCCTCCTGAGACAACGAAACCTTTCTTCATTAAAGACTTCAGTGGGGCACCTGGGTGGCTCAGTCAGCTGAGCGTCCGACTTAGGCTCAGCTCGGGATCTCGCAGGTCATGAGTTCGAGGCCCGTGTCGGGCTCTGTGCTGACAGCTCAGCGCCCGGAGCCTGCTTCAGATTCTGTGTCTCCCTCTCTCTCTGCCCCTCCCCTACTTGCTCTCTCTCTCTCTCTCTCTCTCTCTCTCTGTTTACAAATTTAAAATTTTGGTTGTAGAACTCAGAGTGGTATTTCATTTCTACTCAATTATAATTGTTACGAAGCTTTGGAGCACAAACCTCTGAAAAAGTGAATGCAGCACACTGTGTCGGGGCCCCTTTGCTGAGAAGGGACCTGGGCATGTGGCCAGGACTGTGCCCGGCTTGCCAGTTGAGAGGATAACTGGCAGAGCAGCCTGGCCCTGTCCACAGCCAGGTGCTCTGGGAGTCCACGGCTTCCACTCCACGGCTGTGCCAGGCAGGCTGCGGGCCACATCGCCCCTGGAGGGGCTCAGCGCCCACTTGGCAGTCAGACTGGGTGTAAATGCCTGTCTCATTCTCAGCTCCTTATCTTCTGCCCATCCACACCCTCTGGACGGATCTGGACAATTCCACTCATATCCACCTCTTCTTTTCTGGCCTGACTCCCACAGCTGTTTTCTCAGCCTGGCATCCAGCCCTTCTCTCCCCCAGCTAGAGCCACTCAGTCCACACCAGCCGTCTGCCAGCCCCAAGGGTCTGTGTGGACCGAACACTCTGGGACTTGGCACCACGGTGTGCATCAGGGCAGTCCGGCTGGCTATGGGCTTCTACTTTTTTTTTTTTTTTTTTAATGCTTATTTAACTTTGAGACACAGAGAGAGAGAGAGACAGAGCATGAGCAGGGGAGGGGCAGAGAGAGAGAGGGAGACACAGAATCCAAAGCAGGCTCCAGGCTCTGAGCTGTCAGCACAGAGACTGACGCGGGGCTCGAACCCACAAACCGCGAGATCATGACCTGAGCCAAAGTCAGACGCCTAACCGGCTGAGCCACCCAGGCACCCCTGGGCTTCTACTTCTTATTCTCTTGTTGCACCCAGATCCAGTCATGTGTGTAATTGGTCTATGTTTTCTCAACCACCTTAGTTTTATTTTCTGAGTCTGCGTGCCTGCCAGGTAACCCCCTTCTCCAGGTGCCCCAGACCCTTAAGAACCTCGGCGATGCCTTATTCTTTTGATTCTTCCTCCAAGCAATTAGAGGCTGGGGTGAGGGTCTACCACCCCTTGACCCGTTTCCCATGGCAGACCACCACATACGTCAACAGTCGCATGCTCCACACTCGCTCTTCCAGTTCTTCTGACAGGTGGGTGTTCACATGACATGTGCCATGAGAGGAAACTGAGGCCCAGGTGTGAAGTCACTTCCCCAAGGCAGCAGAGCCAGGACTGGAGCCAGACGATTGAACAGCAAAGCCTTCACTCTCCCCTCTACATCATAGAGCCCAAGGCCCCTAGTCCCTTGTCCTGCTGTCATCTGTATCTAAAATGGGACAAAGCCAGGGTGCCTGAGGGACTCAGTTGGTTAAGCATCTCTTGATTTCAGCTCAGGTCACAATCTCACAGTTCGTGGGTTTGAGCCCCGAGTCAGGCTCTGTACTGGCAGCGTGGAGCCTGCTTGGGATTCTCTCTCTCTCTCTCTCTCTCTCTCTCTCTCTCTCTCTCTCTACCCCACTCTCTCCCTCCCTCTCTTTCTCTCTCTTTCAAAAGTAAATAAATAAACTTTTACAAAAATAAAATAAAATGAAATGAAACAAGGCCACGTTGAGGTGCTCAGTACCTCTGCCCTGGACAATCACAACAATCTTCATGTTGTTGCCTTTTAATCTGTTAGGCGAGCCAACAAATACTCATTAAGCACCCTGTTCCTGCCAGATACAGCTTCCACATGATCTATTTTTCAGCGCAACATTGACACGGCAGCTGGAGCTATGGTTTGGATCATGTCACACTTCTGCTCGCAAACCTTCAGGGCTCTAGCTCAAGGCAGGGCCTGCTGGAGTGGCTGCGAGGAGCTGGGACTTGGAACCAGGCCATCTGTGGGGCCAGACAGGCTGGCCCAGCTGGGCAGAGGGCACAGCCAGGCAGCTCAGTGGGCGTGATCATGGGTAGAAGGTCCTGGAAGGAGTCACCAGGCTCCGGGAAGGTCCAGGGCCCAGGCAACAGAGGAAGGACTCGACTCCCAGGGAGGGGACCTGCAAATGAATGGAGTAACCTGGTTACTAGACTGAGCAGCACAAGGAGACTGGGGAACCTGAAGGTGTCATAAAAACAAGCAGGAAAGGGGGCAGACCTTGGCTAGCTCGGTGTCGTGTCCTGCAGAGTAAAGCTGCTTCAGGGCAAGATGGGTCCTGGGCCCAGAGGAGACAACTTGGACCCCTCATTGAGGAAGGGGTGCCGGACAAGGCTGGGGACAACAGCCTGACAACCACTCCCCACCCCCTTACTGCACTGACACAGGCCTTCTCCCCTTCCAGGCGGGTCAGAGGCCGCCTCCTCTGTGCCTGGGCTTGTGCCTTTCCGTGGCCTGGCTGTGGTGCTCAGCGCTCCGCCCCATCTATTCACTTCCTGAAGCCCACTTACCCTTCAGGAGCAAGTACAGGGGTGCTGGGGTGGCTCAGTCGGTTAAGCATCCAACTTCAGCTCAGGTCATGATCTCACAGTTTGTGAGCACGAGCCCCACATCAGGCTCTCCGCTGTCAGCACACAGCCTGCTTTTCGATTCTATGTCTCCCTCTCTCTCTCTCTCTCTCTCTCTCTGTACCTCCCCTGTGCTCACTCTCTCTCAAAAATAAATATTAGAAAAATATTTAAATCATTAAAAAAAAAAAGACTAAGTGCAAACGAGCACGCTTTTTTTCCTCTTTTCAGGCCTTCCCACTCTGTTTTCTTACATAACAGACTAAGTCTTTTTTTTTTTTTAATGTTTATTTTGAGAGAGAGAGAGAGAGTGCACAAGCAGGGGAGGGGCAGAGAGAGAGGGAGAGAGAGAATCCCAAGCAGGCTCTGTGCTGTCAGCTCAGAGCCTGACGCTGGGCTCAATCCCATGAACCATGAGATCGTGACCTGAGCCAAAATCGAGAGTTGGACGTTTAACCGACTGAGCCACCCAGGTGCCCCAACAGACTTGGTCTTATATTACTTGCTACATACCTCTATTAAAACACTCTTCCTTTAACCTGGTTTATTAGCTTCCTGGGGCTGCCATAACAGAGCATCACATGCTTCGTGGCTTAAAACAACAGAAATTTATTGTCACACGGTTCTGGAGGCCAGAAGGCTGAAATCAGGATGTCAGCAGGGCCGTGCTCCCTCAGAAACCACCTCCCAGTGATTTCCCAGTTCTTCTGGCTTTCAGTAGCCCTGGGCATTCCTTGGCTTGTGGCCACATTATCCAGTCTCTGCCTAGTCATCACATGGCCCCCTTCTCTCCGTGTCTCTTTTCTTCCTAGAAGAACCCAGTCATATTGGATTAAGGGTTCACCCTGCTTCCATCTGACCTCATCTTACTGTAACTAATTAATCCATAATTACCCCACTTCCAAATAAGCTCATATTCTGAGGTATGGGGGAGCAGGACTTCAACATGTCTTTTTGGAGGATGCAATTCAACCCATCACACCCGGTATGACAATGGTATCTAGGCCGCCATCTTCTATATCCTCAGCTCCTTGCCTACAGCCGGGTAGTTCTGGAGAGAAACAGACCTGGGTTTGTCACTCACCCTCTTGTAAAACCTGAGCAAGATCCTTAAGCCATTTGTCTTTTCTCATCTGTAAAATAACCACAACACCTAGAGCTATTGTGATGTTAATGTCAGTTCATGTGCTCAGTGAGTGCCCGGGAAATTTTAATTAGTAGGTAGTAGTGCTGTGTGTTGCACAGGGTAGAGACTCAATAAATAAATGTGAGTCACTGTCTCTAATACATATTTACTAAATTGGCAGGCCTGCAGAATACCTGAACCGATGAGCTTCTCCAGAGGGAGGGAGAGGCAGTGGCCAGCAAGACCTGGAGACTCTAGCCCGTCCCCTGGCATCGTGGGAATTGCTGAGGTGACATGGTGGCCACTGCCTGTCCCTGCTTGGATGGCAGGAGATTCTGGCTCCCGTCCTCACAGCGGGGAATCCTGGCTGGTTCTGTGAGAATGTGAAGGTGGAGCAGGCAGGGACCCTATGCCCTGTTTTTTGTTCTCTAGCTGGTGGGTGTGTGTGTGTGTGTGTGTGTGTGTGCGCGCGCGCGCACGTGCGCGCACATGTTCTGGGGAATGGGGGCCTGGAAGACAGGGACCAGAGGGGCCCAGCATCGTCCTGAAAGAGACATTCAGGCTGGAATGAAAAGCTAGCAACCAGAGCTTGACCTCCTGCTCTGGGGCCCTCCATGATTTCTGTGAAGAATCAGATTCTTCTACAGGATGAGTGTGGGTAGTGGGCACAGCACAGGAGATGGAACCAGAGACTTGGGGCTGAAAGAAAACTCTACGTTGGAGTAGCTGGGGTGACCTCCACAATTGCAGTCTTCTCTTGTATCAGGTGGGGCTGGTAAAATCTGCCCTATCAAATAAGAACATGATTCAAATGCCAGCTGTTTATGTCCTAAGGTTGCCAACCCTTGAAAGGACATTTCCAGAGCATATCCAAATTTGCAGAGGACCATCACAGCTTTGCTTTGTTTTTATTTTCATTTTCACAACCAGAAGTGAAAAATCCATTAATTACTCTTAGAAAGAAGAAAATATGTCTGAGGCTCAACATCCATCTGCCATAGGATGAAACTTGGCATCCCTCATTCTTTCTCTATTTCATGAACACCCAAGATTGTATGCTTCTGTTTCACGGGGGTTCCTTTTCCTCAGGAAAAATGCTGACCTGGCGTCTGGCCTCCCTAGACTCCATACTAGACAAATATTTCCACTGTAGACTAATCACCAACTCCTTGAAATTTCTTGAAAAATTGCTTCAAGGCGATGTACCAAAGTGGGAAGCACATTTTCAGGAAAGAAGATAATGATGGAGTTTCACCCAGGAACCACACATTTAAGAGTCAGACATCATTAGGGGTGCGTGGGTAGCTCAGTTGGTTGAGGGTCCGACTCTTGATCTCAGGGTTCATGACATGGAGCCCTGCGTTGGGCTCTGTGCTGACACTGCTGAGCCTGCTTGGGATTCTTTCTCTCCCTCTCTCTGCCCCTCCCCACCTCTCAAAAATAAATAAAGAAGCTTAAAAAAAAAAAAAAAGGTGGTGCCTAGGTGGTTCAGTTGGTTAAGCATCCGACTTCCACTCAGGTCATAATCTCACAGTTCCTGAGCAAAAACCCCACATTGGGCTCACTGCTGTCAGCATGGAGCCTGCTTCTGATCTGTCTTCCTCTCTCTCTGCCCCTCCCCCACTTGTGCGAGCTCTCTCTCTCAGAAATAAAATATTAAAAAATTAAAAAAAAAAAAAAAAAAGAGTCGGACATCATTGCACCAGACAACATATGCGCTGAACAACACCGACACACACTGCAAACGTGGGAAGTTTCATGATTAAATTTACATCCTTCAGTCTAGCCAGTGAGGGCAAGGATACGATGTGCATAGATAACTGGAACACTGCGCAGATCTAAGGAACTTCCGCGAAAGTTACAACGTGTGGTGAGGTCAAAGAATAAAGAGCTCACATTCTTTGGGGCAATAAGAAGAATGCCTGGTGTCTTTTTTTTTCTAATGCGAGAGAGATCAGGGTCAGATAAAGAGAAGGGAGAAAACTGTGGTAAGCAGGTGATCCACAGGTAGAAAAGCAAGCTCTAAAAAGTACGGCCTGGATCCCAGTTGGTATGTTGATTACCACATTCAGTTTCCATTCCGGTTCTGTATTTATTGATCACATTTGCATTTACCCAGGTAAGGAAACTCTGCAATACAGGGCATGCAATTGGTGTGTCTAGGGACCTATGCAGTCTCAGCAGAATGTTGTCAAAGTGGATTCTAAGTTCAGAAGCCTCATAATTATCAGCAAAAGCTGCCCAATAATTTCACCAACAAACCATATGAACAGACTTCAATGCAGAGACTATTGGAGAGCACTTAACTTGCTGTAAAAAGTACCTAAAACTTCAGGTGTAGCTTGTATGGCATCCAGGAAACATACCACTGTTGGCAGGTTCCCATACCTCTAACCCCACAGTGGTAACGAACACGGCAACTTCTTTTAGAAAACCGTATTATATGCCCAGCATGAAGCCTTTACGTTTGTTATTTACAACTTTGTGGTCTGCACAAACTAAAAATAGCTCAAATTGTTTAAATCCCTAATTGTTTGAATAACACAACTGCTTTAGACTTTCAGAAAGTTGGATTTCCCACTTGAGTTCCACAAGGTGCGTTAAAAGATCCCAGCCAGGGATCTTTTCCAGGAAGTGATGTTGTAAAGTTTCTCTGCAGAAAATCTCTAGGGTTCTGGGACCTCTGCTTTCCGCAACAGGACATGTCACTGCAGAGGACCACACTGGGCATGGTCCCGCTAAATGCTCACCATGCATGGATCTCAGACGATGTTACATTTTGGTGGGGTTCTGAGCTGTGCAATCAATGAGAGAAATACACTGAGGAGAAAACAATTTATTTGAGACTCTTTGCGGTTAAGTTCTTCTAAGGCAAGGAGATTATTTACCTCTGCTAAGTTCAGAGACTAGGTTTGGGTGATCTAAGGTTCTGGAAAAGCAACAAGAGACTGAAAGCACCTTGAAAATTATTCAAGCTTAAAGGAAAAGATCATAAATTATTTTTAAAAAATCCATAAGACAGAACAATAATAAACCCCGAGGTAACTGAAGGACAAGGACTTTGCCAAAATGAGAAATATGTTTGTGTGTGTGTGTGTGTGTATGTGTATACACACTTTCCTCTTAAGAAAATGACTTGTATGGCAACACAAAGCACATGAAAATATAAAGTTCTCTGATAAAGGTAAACACATAGACTAATACATAATCCCGTAATATTGGAATGGTGGTGCATAAATCACTTTTAATTTTGGTGTAGGATTCAAAGGATAAAAGCCCAAAATACAAACTATATCCCCATGTTAATGGATACAAAATATAAAAAGATGGTATTTGTGACATCAGTAACGAAATTGGTGTTGGAGAGGATGTAAAAGAGTAGAGTTTCTGTATGTGATCATGGACATTTCTTGATTTCAGTTCCCCAACATCCTTTCCCCGTTCTTCCAGTAACAGAACCAGTGCTTGCCTTGTTCCATCATTGGCCCATGTGGTTTGCTGAGCTGCCTTGAACCCTAGCTCTGAGTTTGGACCTGTGTCTCAGAATGGCCAGTGAGGAGGTGGAATCCCCCTGTCCACAGTGACTGGTTTCAGCAGAGATCTTCAATTCTTTCAGTGGGACTCAATTCCATTTTTTGTTTGTCGATTTAACTCTTGGGAGACAGAGATGGACTTTAGCTATTCAGATATCTGCTCGATCCTGCTGAAAATGAAGTAAAAATGGAAGAAAGCATACCCAAGAGAAGAGAGGTTGGGGTCCAAATGACATTATTTGAACTCCTGGGTCCAGCTTGGCCAACCCCCCTGAAGTTTTCAGTTAAGCAAACTAAGAGATTCTCTTTTCTTTCCCACACCTGTTTGAGTTGGGTTTTCTGTCACTCACAAGCGACACTCAGAGTGGTATACCTTTACAATTCAGCTAATTGTAGATCCTTGTGACTGACCGTAACCTGGATGTGAATTTGGAGTATCATACAGCCCCTGAAACATCAAGACATACAGAGCATTTCTGCAGGCCTCTTTTTAATTCCAGACTGGGATATGTCAGTAATAGGTCCCTCATATCACCTGTCATCAGCTCTGACCCCTTCATCTGCCTTAATTTCTCCATCCCACTTAATGTTACTGGACATAAAAGTACATCATTACTTGTTTATATATTTATGGTCTGTTTCACTTGCTAGAATGTAAACTCCATGAAGGCAGGCACTTGGCCTGCGGTGTGCTCTGCTGTTTCCCCAAGGTCAAGGACACTGCCTGGCACCAACTATAAATATCAGTTGAATGAACGAATGCATGAGTGAGTGACTCTGGCTTCTCATATCATTCTCCCTATATGATTAGCTCTGGAGTCAATTGCTGGGGTCCAAACAAACAGTGACCTAGAGAGCAAAAGAGACTACTGTCCACTAGCAGGCCACCTGCATAGCCACCTCTCCTCTCAGGAAGGGACATCTCTTGTTAGCTAATTACATAACAAGAAACTCTACTTTCTATAAATTCTGAATGCAGTGGGTGAATGAATGAGCCACCTGGGTGGCTTAGTTGGTTAAGCATCTGACTTTTGATCTCAGCTCAGGTCTTGAGCTCATGGTCATGAGCTCAAGCCCCAAGTTGGACTCCATGCTGGGTGTGAAGCCTAGTAAAAAACAAAAATAAGAAAGAAGGAAGGAAGGAAGCAAGGAAGGAAGGAAGGAAGGAAGGGAGGGGTGCCTGGGTGGCGCAGTCGGTTGAACATCTGACTTTGGCTCAGGTCATGATCTCACAGTTCATGGGATTGAGCCCAGAGTCAGGCTCTGCACTGACAGCAAGGAGCTTGTTTAGGACTCTCTCTCCCCCTCTCTTTCTGCCCCTCCCTGCCCCTCAAAAATAAATAAATAAACTTTAAAAAGAAAGAAAGAAAGCAGATACCATAAAATAGCTTTACTTGCTAATATACCAAGAACTTAATTGGACCCCTGACAGTTTAAAAATATATCAGAGGAAAACATTTTGACTAACCTGAGCCATTTTGTCCAATGGGGTCAGAAGAGAAGTAGGTAGTAATAAATTATGCTTATAGGGGCGCCTGGGTGGCTCAGTCGGTTAAGTGTCTGACTTCGGCTCAGGTCATGATCTCACAGTTAGAAAGTCTGCCTTGAACGGGCTAACAGTTTTGATTTCCATCCCAATTTCCATGTCGTTTAGAGAGCTGCATTATAAATACTCCAAAATAGCTGAAAGGTTGAAGGTTGAACCTGTATTTTAGGATTCTGAATTCCCTGTCCACTCCAAGTTCTTAAGTATTTTAATAGGGAATTGGTTTATTTGTATTTTTAAGAAAGCCAGGAATCAAGGAGGATATACTGAAAAGTCAGGTGATTTAGGGAATATGAGTTCCTCTCCTGAGGGAACTCAGTGGCCAAAGACCAACTACAAAGTAAAAACATAATTACACCCCGGGAGAAAGGCCCTGGCCAAGGGAGGAAGGGAGGGAAATACAAAGAAATGACAAGAGCGGAAGGGGCATTCTCAGACAAGCTGACAAAGGAAGCAGTTAGCTCACGTTTTCTAAAGGTGAGGAAAGACGAATGCCCAACTATTTGTTCTGCTGTTAGGTAGACTGTAATTCAATCTTGGTTTTTTTCAGGGTGTTTCCTTCTCCAATCGTGATTCTCATTAAAATGTAGAGGCTTGGGGTGATTGTGTTAAGTCTTACATTTTCCATTTGCTGTGAGAGGTTGATAGCATCTTGAACCCTCCTTGGGTAGCACTTACGTTGCTGCACGGCGACTCTTGTTTATACCCGTGTGCCTACAGTAGATCACCACGTCCTCCGGGGCTGGGCCGCTGGACTCAGAATGCTCTTCGCACCAGCACAAACCAATGAACATTTGGTAGATCAGTTCTGGAGCAGATGCACTTTTGCCTTACAGTCCTTCAAACTCATTCAGTATGCAATCAGTTTAAATTAAATTCAGAAGGCTTGGAGAATTCTCAGTCTGGCAATGAAATCGATTAACTTGGCGACTGGTGTCTGTTTAAAAATGAGGGGAGTAGAATTACTTAAAATCTCTCTAAACATGTTTGAGAGTTTTTTTTAGCAAATAGACAATTAAGTAAATATTCAGAAAATGTACTCAAAGCCATAGGAGGAAGCTGATTTCCAGAGATAAGGAGCTTTTTAATACTAACCAACTTTGCAAAAAGTTTGTTTCTACAATGATGCTCAAATCTGTACTGTGTTCATACTCACTAATACTTTACTATTTTTCAAATACGATAGCTTGCTTCCCAAATTGGAAATTCTAGGGGTCAGTACTGACCCACTCACTCACTTATTCATTGATTCATTCAGACAATATTTCTTGAGCCCCAATCATGTACCCAAGCGCCGAAGATATTATAGTGAATGGATATAGACATGCTTTCATAGCGCTTAAAACTTCACCAATAAATTAAAAAATCTCAACTATGATAAGGAGGTAGATGTACCCGGTGCTGGAGAGGACCATGTGAGATTTGCCCTAAGTTGGGTATTTAAGGAAAGTTCTCTAGGAGCGATGATGGATGAATGAACAAGATCTGGAGGGAGGTAGATTGACCAGGTCAAGAGAGGAGGGAAGGGGGGTTCAGGCAGAAGGAGCAGCAAACCCAGGTTCTTGTGGGGGAGTAAGGTCAGCATAGCTGACCCAGGAGGCCATGCCAGCGTATACGACATTTTAGGGGAGTATGCTCATGTTTGGAAAACGGGAAATCACTGAAATGCTTTAAGCCAGAGAGGAGTGAGGTGGTTCGAGCTGTGGTAAGACCTGATTTGTCTTCCCAAAGACTCTGATCCTGTGTGCCGGAAGGATTGGAGGGTGGCTAGACTGGATGGGGAGTTAGGTGAGAAGGGCAGTTGGCAGGATGCTAAAGGAGGTCTAACATTGCCCCTCACCCCACAGAGAATGACTCCTCCTTAGCCAGAGTCAGGGTTCTGACACCAAATTAAAATAAACCTGAAAACCTATTTCCTGACCAACAAGGAAATGGAACACCAGCCACACTGAACCTAGATGGTGTTTTTAAGTTTTTTTTTTTAAAGTAAACTCTACCCCCAACATGGGGCTCATACTCATAATCCCTCACAATGCTGAGATCAAGAGTCAGTCACAGGCTCTACCAACTGAGCCAGTCAAGTACCCCTGATTGTCTGATTTTTAAAGTAGGCTCCACACCCAATGTGGAGCTTGAACTCATGACCCTGTGATCAAGAGTCACGTCCTCTATGGACTGAGCCAGCCAGGCACCCCAACCCAAATGATATTTTAATGTAATTGTTACCCCTCCAAAGCCTTTGAGCTTCTTAAGGACAGGATATGTAAATTATTCATCATTGTATCTTAAGGCCTAAATACCATCAACAGATTATATAGCTGTCAGGTACAGAAAGGAAGCATGGCACAATAGCTTGCTAGGGCTACTGTGACAAACTACCTGCTTAAGTGACAGACATTTATTTATTTATTTTTTAATGTTATTTGTTTTGAGAGAGAGTGGGAGTGGAGGAGGGCAGGGGGCGGGGAGGGGAGAGAGAAAGGGAGAGAGAGAATCTTAAGCAGGCTCCACACTCAGCACAGAGCTTGATGTGGGGCTTGATCCCACGACCCTGGGGGCTTGACCCGAACTGAAATCAAGAGTCCGACACTCAGCCACTGAACCACCCAGGCGCCCCAACAGACATTTATTTTCCCACAATTCTGGAGGCTAGAAGTCTTAGCTTAAGGTATCAGTGCAATTGGTTCCTTCTAAGGGCTGAAGGAAGGACCTGTTCTAGGCCTCCCTCATGGCTTGTAAATGTGTCTTTACACCATCTTCCTTTGCGTGTGTCTCTGGGTCCAAATTTCCCCCTTTACAACACAGTTATATTGGATTAGAGCCCACCCTAAACACCTCATTTTAAATTTGGTTACCTTTATAAGGACCCTACCTCCAAATAAGGTCACATTTGGGGTAATGCAACTCAACTGATAACACATGGGGCTGTGGGATTTGGTAGCTGGCCTGTGTTCTAGAGGACTCCATTTATCAAGGCACCTTTTGCTTGTTCCATTTAATAGTGCTGACTCCTTCATGTGCCAGGCTCCAGAAAGCAGACTTCAGACTGGGTAGAGCAGAGCAGGGAGATTGCCTTTTCCTGGTCTCTTCAAAGCTTATGCCATTTTCTTGAAAAAGCCCGACCAAAGCAGATAGATTTTCCAAACTGTTATCTGTTGAATTGTGCCCCTCCACCTCAAATTCATATACTAAAGCCCTAACCCTCAGGACATCTGAATGTGATTGTATTTGGAGACAGGGTCTTTAAAGAGGTAAATAAGTTAAAATGAAGTCATTAGTGTGGACCTAATCCAGTATGACCGGTGTCCTTACAAGAAGAGGAAATTTGGACACAGACACACACGGAAGGAAGACCAAGGAAGACATGGGGAGAAAGAGGCCATCTGCAAGCTGGCGAGAGAGGCCTCAGGAGAAGCCAGCGCTGTTGACACTTTGATTTGGGGCTTCTATCCTCCAGGATGGTGAGAAAATAAATTTCTGTTATTGAAGGCACCTCGTCTGTGGATTTTCTTATGGTGTTTCTAGCAACCGACACACAAACCAAACCGGCCAACGGTGATTCTCAAAACCCAGTTTCACTTGATAACTCCTTCCCATGATTCACTTCTTATTAATAACAAGTAATGTTTCCTGAGTGTTTACCTCGTGTGTCAGGCACTATGCTGGAGTGCTGTCAATGTTGTCTTATTTAATCTGTACAAACCCCTAGACATGAGGACTATTATGATCTTAATTTGTAAGCAGAAGAAACCTGAGCATAAAAGAGATCAAGTAACTTGCCTGAGGTTATCCAGTAGGAAGGGTACAGAGTCTGGGGTCTCCAAGACTGTGCCCTTAGCCTCTGAGCACTTTGTGCCAACCTGAGGACCATTCTGGAAGGAGGTAGAGCTTCACTGCACCATAGAGTTTACAGGCACAGCTGAGACATCTGGGTGTTTAGCTGATGAAGAGAGTGAATTACCCCTTACAACTACTTTCCCTCATTAATAAGAAGATAAACAACCTGACTGAAACATCGGCCAAAACCTTTACAGTCATCAGGAACACGCAGCAGATTAAAATAAAAATGAGGACCACCACACTCCTGTTAGAATGGCCAAAATCTAAAACATTGACAACACCAAATGCTGGTGAGGCTATGGAGCGACAGGAACTCTCAGTCATTGCTGGTGGGTATGCAAAATGGTACAACCACTTTGGAAGACAGCTAGGCAGTTTCTTAGAAAACTAAACATACTTTTACCATATGGTTCAGCAATCATATTCCTTAATATTTACCCCAATGAGCTGTAAATTTATGTCTACACAAAGCCCATTACATGAACATTTATAGCAGCTTTATTCAAAAAAGCACAATGTGGAAGCAACCAAGATGCCCTTCAGTAGGTGAATAAAGGTTAGTACAACGAGGCAATAGAATATTATACAGCACTGAAAACAAATCAGCCATCAAACCATGAAAGGATGTAGAGAAAATGTTAAAGCATATTACTAAGTGAAATAAGATAATCTGAAAAGGCTACATACTATATGATTCCAACTATATGACATTTTGGAAAAGGCAAAACTATAGAGGCAGTAAAAGGATTAGTGGTTGCCCGGGGTTGGAGGGAGGGAGGGATGAATAAGTAGAGCACGGAGGACTTTTAGAGCAGTGAGACTGCTCTGTATGCTACTATAATGGTGGATACATGTCATTATACATTTATCCGAACCCATAAAATGTACAACACCAAGAGTGAACCCTGATGTAAACTATGGACTTTGGATGATGACAGTGTGTCCATGTAGGTTCATCCGCTGCAACAAATGTCCCATTCTGGTGGGGGTTGCTGACAACAGGGGAGGCTGTGCGTATGTGTGGGCAAAGGGTATATAGGAATTCTCTGTGCATTCACCTCAATTTTTTTGTGAGCCTAAAACTGCTCTAAAAACTAACATCTTAAAAAAAGAGAAGAAAGTACTCCCCTAGCCTTTTGGGTCAGCTTGTGACTCTAGATCATTCTTAGTTCTTGCAGAAATCATCAGCCCTCCATGAACAGTCTGAAGACTATACCAACATTTCAGAGCTGGGATTAAATATTTTGCCTTTGCTATTATCACAAGTCATTAGACTCCTATTATTACTGATCTTAAGCAGAGGAAAGAAGATTGGAAGAAAATGACAAGTCATAAAATCACAAAGAAATTGGGGGAATATGTCTTTCATGACTAAAGCTGCATGTATTCGTATTAATGCCACAGTGGTGTCCCTGGTTTTTTTTTTCACACAAGAGAACATTTACAAAAAGAAGGAGCATAACCTGAGTGAGATATACAGACCTCTCTCCCTCCTACTCAGGTCATCAGTTGGCATCAGATGTTGAAGACCTGGGGTGCCTGGGTGGCTCATTTAATAAATGTCTGTTGGGGTGCCTGGATGGTTCAGTGGTCTGAGTGTCAGACTCTTGGTTTTGGCTCAGGTCATGATCTCACGGTCCATGATCTCATGGTTTGTGGGTTCGAGCCCCGCATCAGGTGCTGTGCTGACAGCAAGGAGCCTACTTGCTCCCTCTCGCTCTCTGCCCATCCCCCACTCACACCATGTCGGTCTCTCTCAAACAAATAGATAAACTTTAAAAAAAAGTTGAAGACCTCGATGCTGATGGGAAAAAGACATGTTAAATGTCTTTCAGAACAGATAATAAGTGGGATGGGGTAACATGTTGGAGAATATTGAGCTTTTCTTGAATGTAAAACTGCTTACATTGCTAGAGATGCTTTACTCCTGTTTTTTGCATCTAATTGCTGAACTGCTGGAATTTGCATCTTCCCACAATCAATGCCCCGCTGCTGGCTGCAACATGTATTGAGAAACAAGTAATCATGCTCTGTGATGAGATAGCCCTTGTGAACAGCTATTGTCCCTCCCCAGCAGTGTCTGCCACCACTCAGAGGCACTTGAGGTATCGTGGGGGAAAGAAGGCAAGTGGGATTTCTCCATACCTGGAAGGGTTAAGCGTTGAGTCAATCTACAGCAAATGGCACACCCAGTTTGAGGTCCGTGAGGGTGAAGAAATTTATCTGTGAGTCATCACTGAATACACTCTGTTCTATAGAATGTTGGTTAGCAACTTGCTTGCAAACATTCTGTCCAATGGTTCTGTTATACAGCACATATGAAAGGAGGTACGTTGCCCATTGTGACTTAGCATTTGGCAATGAAATAAAGCTGGCATTGATGGGCATGGGTTTTCACCAATGGACTTAAGGTCTGAAGACAAGTGCTGGGTTGCAAGACTCCATTTTCACTCTAAGCATGAAAGTCAGAGAAGGACTTTGGTGCCTGTGGCTAAGGGGGAGAAGAGTGACTCTCCTGGGAAACTGTCAGTGTGGAAAACAAAACAAAACAAGACAAAACAGAAAAGGAACTCAGCCCAATGGTCCTCTTGTTTTATTGTATTGTGGCTTTTTCAGAGGCTCTGACTACCTGGTTAAATTCTTAGCTATTTTCAAAACTTCATACTGATTGGTGTTTTTAAGCCAGAACCTTAAAACTCAGTTCTCCCAACCCTAGATCCTATCCAAAGAGCCCTGTATTTGTCAGTCAGGAGGAATGAGCAGGCAAGAGGGCGAGGCTGTGTGTGTCCATGGCTGGAAGAAAGGTGTGCTGTTTTGTTGCTAGGCAACAGGCTTTATGTGACAACAATTCCTTTTCTCTGAACAACCGGGGTGCTCTTCTTGGTTTCATGAAAGCCGTGCATTTTCTTGGTACAAGAAGTACACGTGGCGGTGCCTGGGTGGCTCCGTTGGTTAAGCCTCCAACTTCGGCTCTGGTCATGATCTCGCATCTCGTGGGTCCGAGCCCCACGTCAGGCTCTGTGCTGATCGCTCAGAGCCCGGAGCCTGCTTCGGATTCTGTGTCTCTCTCTCTCTCTCTGGCCCTCCCCCGCTCACACTCGGTCTCTGTCTCTCTCTCTCTCTCAAATACAAATAAACATTAAAAGAAAAGAAGTACATGTGGAGTTTACACTAATTTGTCATAGGATAGTGTTTACGAAAGGGAATGCGAATCTACTTTTGAATTCTTTGATTTGCTTCCTTCCCATTGCCACCTGAGAAATCACTTGCTTCAGGGAGACACGATTCTTTCCTTTTCTCAGCTGAGGACCCTTGTCTGGTTTGTCTGGATGTGGTTTGTGGGATTCCATTCTCTCCAAGCCTCTAAACTCCCCCAGGTGAATAGTGAATGCGCCTCTGAGCTTCTCAATCGAGAGAACATCTTCACATTTGGAAATGTTATTGGATTTGATGTTATAATTTCAAACTAGTTAGCTAATCCTGACGCAAACATGTTACGGTATCTTCTCTATTTCTTCTTCTTTTATTGATTCTGAATATAGCATGTGTAGGTTGTGTACTGGTTACAGTCTTCCCAAGATAGGGCCCTAGATCTCTTGCATCCTTACAGCCTTAAAGCATCTGACATAGAACTTGGCATGTAGCAAGATGCTTCATAAATGCTCATTGAATGGAAGAATGGATGGAAGCACAAAGATTAATATAGCGTTGCATCTTCCTAATACATGGATTTCAAATAGATTCAAGGCAGGTTCTGCAAATGAAGTGGTGATTGGCCTTATAGGTATTCTAAAAAGAGACAAAAATTTAGATGCCCTTAATTTAGAGACGTGTCCTTCCTCTGAATGTAAAAGTCATATGTTTAATATAGAACTAGCAACCAGACATGCTTGGGTATAGATTCAGAATGCTAGAATGCTGATACTCTTTTAATCTTAGGAGACCATCGAGATACTTTGAAAAATGGAAAGTACATAGACCTGAGAACCAGCCCACAGGTTCAATATCTTTTCCCAAGATATTGTATTCTCCTAGAGCAAAGTTAGGCCTTTGCTACCACACTACAACGTACTCTGAACGTGTTTCCCCACTAATAGGAAGTGACGTGTCCCGGGCATTCTTTTCTTTTTGATCGTGGATGAGGGGCACCTGGGTGGCTCAGTGGGTTAAGTGTCAGACTTTTGGTTTCAGCTCAGGTCGTGATCTCCTGGTTCATGAGATTAAGCCTCACACTGGGCTCTGTGCTGACAGTGTAGAGCCTGCTTGGGATTCTCTCTCTCTCTCTCTCTCTCTCTCTCTCTCTCTCTCGCTGCCATTCCCACACACGTGCTCTCTCTCTCTCTCAAAATAAATAAATAAACTGGGGCACCTGGATGGCTCAGTCAGTTGGATGTCTGACTTTGGCTCAGGTCACGATCTCATGGTCTGTGGGTTTGAGCCCCGTGTCAGGCTCTGTGCTGACAGCTCAGAGCTTGGAGCCTGCTTTGGATTCTTTGGATTCTGTGTTCTCCCTCTCTCTCTCTGACCCTCCCCCACTTATGCTCTGTCTCTGTCTCTGTCTCTCTCTTTCAAAAATAAAATAATAAATAAATAAATAAATACACTTAAAAAAGAAAAATCTTTGGATGAACTTTGTCTCCTGGGTTGAGAAGATTAAAATATTTCCCCTACCCCATCCCTGCCACACTCTGGAACATTGATTTTTGTTCCCAAAGAATAATGGTTAATATTCATCAAGTGCTTGCTATGTGCTAACCACTCTTCTAAGCTCTTTACATGGATTAATCCCTTAATCCTCACAACAATCCTGTGAGGTGGGTGCTATTATTGTCCTTTTTAAAAAAAAAAAAAAGTTTTTTGAATGTTTTTATTTATTTTTGAGAGACAGAGCACCAGTGGGGGAGGGGCAGAGAGAGAGGGAGACACAGAATCCGAAGCAGTCTCCAGGCTCTGAGCTGTCAGCACAGAGCCTGATGCAGGGCCTGAACTCATGAACCGTGAGATCATGACCTGAGCCAAAGTCGGCCGGTCAACCGACAGAGCCACCCAGGCACCCCTATTATTGTCCTTTTTATAGAGGAAGGAACTGAGGCACAGAGAGGTTAAGTCACTTGCCTTAGGACTCTGCATCCAGCATGTGGCAGAACTGAGTTTGGAACCAACAGCCTAACCCCAGACTTCACTCTCTCGACCCTGCTCTGAGCCACCTCTGAAACAGAGAAGGGAAAAGCAAGTCCTGACACTCGGATTGTCACCATGCCGGGTGTGGACTCTCCACCCACCTGCTGCCTCTCGCAGTACACTCTCCTTGGCCTTGTTCCGGGCTGGTCAGGGGCTCGCTCACACCAAGGCCTAAGGGTCTTGCAAATGTGAGTGAGTGCAAGCGTGGCTCAGCCCCAGAGCACTAGGCCTAGGCCTGTGCTGCACCTGAGCCCAGCCTCCCCCAGGGCTTGCCTTGAGGCTTAACCCTCCAGACCTGCTCCCTGAAAGCCCTTCGTGGGGAGCCAGGCAAGGCACTCTGACTCCAAACACATGTGCCTGGAGGAGATGCATTTCCCACAAGGGCAGGCCTGGGGCTGCACCCAAGGAGAGGCATTGACTCTCATGACAGAGAGAACATTCTGGTGCTCTGACCCTGCCAAAGGCTGTCAGAAAAGACTGCCCTCTCCTCCAGTGGGGTGGGGGCTGGGGGGCAGCTACACACAAACACTCAAGTGCTCTTATATAACAGGTTTGCCTTCTCACATCTCTCCTTTATCAGCAAACACTTCAGAAGGTAAGGCCCTACCTGCATTCCAAAGACCACACAAATCACTTCCCGCCCCGCTGCAAGGCTCACTCCCAGGATGAATCATAGCAACTGCTGAAGAGCAGTCAGCGGTGGGCCCCACCCTTCCCACAGGAAGCGAGAAAGAGTAAATATATAGTTGTTCTCTAAGGGCTGGCACACTGTTAAATAGGTGATTTTAAAAATCGAGAGCTATTTAAGAGGCAGTGACAGCTCTGGAGAAGAACAATGAGTCAGGGGACTGTGGCAGTAGCTGGGCGGAGACCACAGGATTCCTATAAACTCTTTTATAAACAGGGCTCTGAAATTCCAGAGCCCGCAGGAGGTGGCTCCTTCTGTGACTCAGCGCTGCTCTGCCACCAAGAATGTACCCCGGATTGGGGCAACTGGGACACCTGAGATGTGGGGTCAGAGCCCTAGGAGAGAATGTTCTTTTAGCATTGAAAAAATCAAAGTGTCAATTCTTTCATGAACCTTCTGGCAGGCCCCTATAAGCCCCTCCATAAACAAGTGCTTGTTTCGGCACCTCCGGGACCCAAACAAAGGTCAGGGGGAGATAGTGTCTGAGAGAGGACTGGAGGCCTTGGGATAATACTGACGGTTAGGCTGCCATTCAAGGGGCTTACGACGTGATCACTCTGGGAGCAAGAACCCCAGCTCACCAGTTCTATTCCCAGTATGCAATCTGGGTAGTCGTCAGTGATTGGGTCAAACCAACATTCCACTTGTCATTTCTCCAAAATGACAAAGATGCCACCCAACAAACAGCTCTGGGACCATACGAAACCACTGATAAGTGAGGAAGACCTAAACTACAAAGAGCCTGGGTGTATGCCGTCACCCGGGGCCTCGTTAAAATGTGGATTTAGGGTAGGGTCTGAGACTCTGCATTTGTGTTTGTCAGAGCCCAGGCTGCCTGCCCGTGGACCACACTTCAAGCACTGGGGTGCCAGACAACATGCGAGCGGGGTGTTCGGTGGAGATCAACCCTGGGAGAGTCGGGGGGACCTGGGGCATGAGGTTTGAGGCAGGTGTTGGTGGTGAGATTGGATGGAGAGGAAAGATACCCCAGATCTCCCTGGTAAGGCGGTGGGTGACCCGATGAACTCCAGGGAGAATGGCAATGGCCCCTTGTGTAAGGACCAGGATTAGCTGGCCAGGTGCCCTTGGGGAAATTGAAGGGTTCGGGCAGTTAGGAGGTTGGAAACCGGACTCTGCCATTCAGTAGCCGGGAGACTAGGCAGGTCTGAAAGATGGGGATAGTAATTAGATGAGATGGTATATAAGAGGCTTAGTTCAGGGCCTGGCACAGCATAAGCAGTCAGCAAATAGAACACTTGTTGATATCATTATTATTTTAAAATTAAACATTTTTTAACACTTATTTATTTTTTGAGAGAGACAGAGTGTGAATGGGCGAGGGGCAGTCCTGCGAGGGAGACGCAGAATCTGAAGCAGGCTCCAGGCTCTGAGCTGTCAGCACAGAGCCAGACACAGGGCTCGAACCCATGAAACACAAGATCATGACCTGAGCTGAGGTCGGACGCTTCACTGACCGAGCCACCCGGGTGCCCCTTATTATTAATTTTTTTAATGTTTTATTTATTTTTGAGAGAGGCAGAGACACAAGGGGACAGAGGATCTGAAGCGGGCTCTGTGCTCACAGCGGACAACTCGATGAACTGGAGTTCACTAACCATGAGATCATGACCTGAGCCGAAGTCGGACACTGAACCGACTAAGCCACCCAGGTGCCCCGATATTATTACTATGATTATTATTATTAACAGTGAAAGTGACTTCCTATTTACCTCTGAGCCTTGGGCCAACATATCCCAAACAGATCGCTCCTGGTTGAGGCAGGCACTCCCTTCTCCCCATTCGTGTCCCCAGGTGCAGGTTGGCCAGTGATGCTGGAATGGACTGGAGAAGTGGACCGCTTTAACAGGAGGCAGAAGGCCTCACGCCCAGGGTCTAGGAAGGACCAAGACTGTCCCTGACCCTGGGCATAAACAGGGGAAATGATTCAGGGTTCTCAAGACTAATTTATTAGTGGAAAAAAGTTATTCAAAAGCCTGTTATGTCATTGAAATGTCACCAAATGGCAGATTCTGTTTCAGCCACAGGATAGCAGGACATGTTCTAACCCCAGGTGCCCCAGATTCAGGATGGGGTTTCACTAGTCCCAGGTTTCCTGATGCCAGCTATCTCCAGGGCCCCCTGTACCTCATGCCCTGACCCTCTGCTCCAAGCCAAGGGCTGGAGGCAGCCACTAAGGCTCTTTGGGCAGAAAGCCTCACCTTTTCCAAATATTTCCCTTTGAGAGTTAAAGCAAGAGATAAACGGAAGGTATCAGGCAATGCTTGCCCCAGTTAGGCCAGACCTCTGGAGAGCAACTGCGAACGTTGATGAAAATGGGCAGAGTCTAAACAGCAATGATTTATTTTCCAAAGTCTCTGGCAGTTTTTCACCCTCAATTTTCTTCTCCTCCTCTTCTCTTTAACAGGGCAGGGCAAACCATCTGAAGGCCAAATGGCCATGCTCTGTGTTTTCCTCAGATGGATTTGCATGTGAACCCGTGAAGTTTTTACCTGGCCATCGGGGCCTCTGGCTACTTCAGCTCTTTATCTGCTCTTTCCAGGACTGAGCCCACATGCAAAGAGGTTTCCCAGTGTTAGAGGTAAAGAGACACAAGGCAAACCATCCTCACTAAGCTGTGTGTCCCCTCTCCTGCCTAGCACCAAGGCTGGGTCTCCTTGCCCCATCCTCCTGAGGGGCCCCACGCCCACCCCCACCCCCACCCCAGGAGGCTCCCACAGTGGCCTCTGGCTGACCAAAGTTTACCAGCTGGGAGCCCCTCCCACCCATGGACTTCCTCTTGCCAGGTCTCAGTCCAAGGCGACAATTCAGTTATGTCACTCACATTTACTTCAGGGAGGAAGTCTCCCGGATGCCCCCCTACCCTTCCCTGGGTCCTATATGCATTTTAGCCGCTGCCTTGATTGGTTTATTTAGGAAATCACCTGGCAGAGGATCCAGTAAATAGATACTTGTTGATATTTTTATTGTTATTAATAGTTAAGGCTTATTGAAATAATTGAGTGCCAGCCATACACCAGGCACGGTTGTAAGGGTACTGGCTCTACAGAGATGAGCAGAATGTGTCCCCTGCCTCTGGCTGTTTCCAAGCCACTGGGGATGATGGACACACTGAAGGCCATGAAGGTAGAAGTGAGAACAGAGTGCTCAGTGCCCCAGATGCATGTGAGGAAGTGGCTGAGTCTACCTCTGAGAGGTGAGAAAACCTCACAGAGGAGGTGACATTTGGGCTGTGCTATGGTCTGAGGAGGTGACATTCGGGTGGGGCTATGATCTAAATGGGCCTCCCTCAGTTCACTATGCTAAACTCTCAAACCCCAAAGATAATGGTACTAGAAGGTGGGACATGTGAGCGATCCTTGGGTTGTGAGGGCAGAGCCTGATGAAGGGGACTGGTGCCCTTATAAAAGAGGCCCCAGGGAGCTCCGTCACCCCTTCTATCACATGAGGACACAGCAGGAACGTGCCAGAAGTGGGCTCTCATCAGAACATGACCACGCCGGTGCCCTGACCTTGGACCTCCAGCCTCCAGAACTCTGAGAAATACATTTCTGTTGTTTGTAAGCCACCCAGTCTGTGGTGTTTTGTTACAGCAGCCCAAATGGACGAAGTCAGGCTGTTTTTTGAGGGCAGATCAGAAGTTTGCCACAGGGAGAGGGGAGAAGACACGCCAGGCTGTGAGAGAAGGATGTGGAGGAAAAAGGTGGCCATGAAAGAATGTGCCCTCTTCAGGGACAGCAGTCCACTTCGACTAGAGTGGGGATGGAACAAGCCTGAGGGGAGGGAAGGCCAAGGAGGACCTAAATAGAAGAGTGACCTTTTGAGGACTGTGGTGTTTCCACCGATGAGACCTCGCGATTGACAGGAGGTGGGTGGTGCTGTGGAGGATCCAGTGAAGAGGAGACTTACGAGGTCCCCGTCGGGAACGTCTGCAGTATCTGGAGAAGTACCTACATGTGCCCACTTAGTAGATTTCATACAGGGGATGTTCCCTACAAGGCATAGATAGGTGAGGGAAATATTGCAGTAAGTCGTTACTAGGCTTAACAAGCTGGTACCATTTTTGGGGTGCCTGGGTGGCTGAGTTGGCTAAGTGTCAGACTCTTGCTTTGGGCTCAGGTCATGATCTCATGGTTTCCTGCGTTCAAGCCTCATATCGGGCTCCGCGATGACCATGGAGAGCCTACTTGGGATTCTCTGTCTCCCTCTCCCTCTGCCCCACCCCACTTGAGCTATCTTTGTCTCTCTCAAAATAAATAAATAAACTTTTTTTACAAACCAAGAAAACAACCTTGTACCACTTTCCAGAGTGCATTGTAAAGCCCACAGTTGTTCTCTGGGGCCTTATTATAAGATCTCTGCATGTGAAGCATGGCTCTAAACAAATGTGTTTGCCTGGTGCATACACCCTTTGGAACTCTAGCGCTCTACAGAGTATGTTCTCCTTCAAAAGTGGGTGCAGTTGATACCAAAAGGGTACCTAAAGGGATAGCCCAAATAAAGCCTTGGATTTATCTCGAGAGAAATGCTTCAATGGAGAGAATGAATGGTTTGCGTTCACTGTGCTGCAGATTCTGACTTAGACACTTGATCTCAAAAGTAAATTTTTGCTGCCAGGCCCAACTTTTCAGAATCCTTTTCTTCAGGGGGGCAGAGACCAGATAAGTAAGGGTGACCATACGCACTGTATGTAGCTAGCGCCTAGGGGGTGCCTACTACAGCTTCAATGAACGAATGGGAGCCATTGCAGTAAAAACTTATCACATGTTTGAAGTCCTTGGGTTTTTCTGTTTTTTTAATACTTTCAAAAATACAAAAGTGTCGCGGGAATAACTCCGAGAACTTTTTAGCTCTTGAACAATTTCAGAGTAGGTGGCAGGCTAGATTTCCCCTTACTCCTAAAAACGTTAGCGTACGTTGCCTACAAAGACAGTGTTCGGTGTAACCGCAACCGACCCATCAAGACGAGGGGATCAGCACTGGAACATTACAACTACGATCAATGCCATTGAGGCTTCGCCAACTGAATACTGTTCTTTATAGTCAAATGGTCCAAGCCAGGAGTAGGTGGTACGTTCAGCTGTCAGGGGTCTTTAATCTCAATCTGGAGTGGTTGCTCTGTCTTTCCTCTTCTCTCAAAACACTGACATTTTGAAAATTACAGGCCAATTAAATTTGTAGAATGTTCCTCAATTTGGGTATGTCTAATGTTTTCTCATAATCAGATTCAAGTTAGGCGTTTTTGATAGGAATTTCACAAAAGCGATTCGTGTCCACACTGCATCCTGTCAGGTGGCACATGATTTTATTTGCCCCATTCTCAATGATATTAATTATTTCTTGACAGCTCCCGCCTCTGGTTATTTGTACAAATGGCACAGGAGGACTGCAGCCTACGAAGACACCAGTCCTTCTTTCCTCACACTGACACCTGGAAGCCTCTACTGCAGGGCCTTTGTGGGGTGTAGGCACCTTTAGGGGGCCTGAGCTAGAGCCAGAGCTAGAACTGGGAGCTTGGTTTGAGCCTTGGCCTTGGCCTCTGTCCAGCAGAGTCTGAGACCCTTGGTGCTGTGGGCATCAGCATGCTTCCTGAGCATGACATGGCGAGTTTAGGTAAATTAGCTGAACTTGGGGCTGATGCCTTTTGGGATCTTGGACTTGACCTCCTTGGGCTTTACAAGGACCTTGACAGGCTCGGACCATGCACACTCATGGCCTTGACATTGTGGCCTGCATTTTCCTCAAGCTCTTCTTGTGCTTCTTGGCAAAGAATTTGGGGTCTATCCCACTAACAGATTCATTATCTTTATAGTTTCTTGCACCATTCTTGGGACTGACTGTGTGCAGTGTGGTTCTTAGACTTGGCATGTCTGCTCTATAGCCACCAAATAAGGTTAACTTTGATGATTTGATTCAGGTGGTATCTGTTGGGTTTTTCCACCATTAACTTATGTATTTGCTCCTTGTTTCTAATAAGAACTTATTCGAGACTATGCAAATATCTCATTCCTTCTCAAACTTTCATTCACTTGGCTTAACATCCATCGAAGTTTGTTGCTTAAATTATTATGATGATGGTTACCAAAATTCTACCAGAATTGTATCATGCCATCTACATTTATGTGTTGGCATGCTACAATAATTTTAAGTTGTCTCTTCTCTATCTATCTATCATCTATCTATCTCAGTATAGAATCATGGTTTCCTATTTTATTCAATGGGTTTCTTATTTTAATCAATTATAATTCTCTTATTACCATTATATGTTTTGATGCCTGAATTGTCCCAGATTCGGCTAGTGGGGCCCTATTCAAATTAGCCTCCGTGTCTTTTTTACTTACCTTCATCCTACTTTGAGTGCTTTACTTTCTAGACCAACAAAATGTTCCAACAAAAGGTTCATCTTATACTTTCCCTGACTCAGCCCTGGAATCAGGGAACCCTGGTTGCTTTTAGTGGCGAATGGGCTTTAGAAACCAAGATTTTGGTGCTAGGGATGTTCATTTCTATTGGAGTCTTACTGCTTTAGGCTTTCTCCATAGTCAGAAGTAGAAAATATCTGTATAATCTCCTTCTCTCTCTCTCTCTCTCTCTCTCACACACACACACACACACGCACGCACACACACACATAACTACCAGTACATATTAATACTTCCAATTCCAACGCAATACCACGTGGTTCATTCTAGCTTCTCCCCTTTCCACATTTGTAACTCCTCTTTTCAACAGTGAGAGAAACTTCACCCCCATTATCCTCTATATATTTGCTTATTTGCTCAATCTCTTTGTATGAAGCCAATCTCCTGACTCTGCCAGGCTACTGCGCTGCACAACACACCTTTGTATGGGCCACTGATCCCAAGGACTTTGCAACTGAATTTTTAAGGAAGGAAGAGCTTTGCTTTATTTTTAGAATGAGAATATTATGGATTGTATATACTTTATATTTGATGATAAGCAACATCAACAACAGGGAACAGGTTAAGAAGGTGACTTCAGGGACACTTGGTTGGCTTAGTCAGTGGAACGTGTGACTCTTATCTCAGGTTCAAGCCCTGAGCTCAAGCCCCAGGGTGGGTGTAGAGATTACCTAAAAATAAAATATTTTAAAAAAAGAAAAAGAAGGTGACTTCAGAAATTTTGATTTTGTGTCTTTCACTTTTCACAAGCTCTGTGACAAACTTTATCTATAGGGATAAAATAGGACATCCTAATATCCCCAAGCCCTGAGATAATCATGTCTTGCTAGTTTAGATATGCAGTTAAAGAGAAGTTTGCTTTATTTTAACTAGAATTTTTAGGTGTTTTTGTGGTGAAAATGTTTTCAAATTCGACTGTCCAACTTGCTACCAGAAACTTCAGTCCTGAACACCTAGCTTGAAATTATTTTAATTGAGTAACTACTCAGAAAAGTACCCTTCTACTGGCAAGTGAATTGTCATGTGGCCAGGTCTAGAATGAATGTCACTGGCTCCCCCTTAGAAACTTCCAATTCTTGGAGTATGCTTAGGAAAACTCTAGACAGCAGCTGGATATCAGGCTTTTTCAAAGTCTGCCTATCTTGACTCTTTTTTTTTTCTTTTTTTTTTTTTACATGTTTATTTATTTTTGAGACAGAGAGAGACACAGCATGGATGGGTGAGGGGCAGAGAGAGAGGGAGACACAGAATCTGAAACAGGCTCCAGACTCTGAGCTGTCAGCACAGAGCCTGACGTAGGGCTCGAACTCATGGACTGCGAGATCATGACCTGAGCTGAAGTCGGACACTTAACCGACTGAGCCACCCAGGCGCCCCTCTTTTTTTTTTTTTTTTTTTTAACAACCTATTTCTAGTGGTGTGAATCAGCTCCTTCTTAAAAGGCCTTTCATTTACTTGGTGAAGCTGCCCTACTTGTCTGTTGCCTATCTATCTATCTACCTATCTATCCATCCATCCCATTAGCCAAGAGTCCCATGGCAATCACCACAATGTTTCAGACATTGATCTCTGTCATCTGAAGTGAACTTTGGAAAAGGGCTGGGTGGCTAAGGACTGTGTGAATATATCTAATGATTGCTGACTTTAACCAGGGAAGGGTTTATCTTGCATTCCAGGCATTTTTAAGATTCCTGGTATAAACTGCTATTGTCTTGAACCATTCTGCTCGGATCCATCCAATGTGATATAATTCTTTAGTTTTGGCATCAAGAGAATATGGGGCGCCTGGGTGGCGCAGTCGGTTTATAGTCCGACTTCAGCCAGGTCACGATCTCGCGGTCCGTGAGTTCGAGCCCCGCGTCGGGCTCTGGGCTGACGGCTCGGAGCCTGGAGCCTGTTTCCGATTCTGTGTCTCCCTCTCTCGGGCTCTGGGCTGACGGCTCGGAGCCTGGAGCCTGTTTCCGATTCTGTGTCTCCCTCTCTCTCTGCCCCTCCCCCGTTCATGCTCTGTCTCTCTCTGTCCCAAAAATAAATAAACGTTGAAAAAAAATTTTTTTTTCAAAAAAAAAAAGAATAATTAAGATTCCCCAGTGCCAGGCACAGCAAATGGCTGGGAACATTTCTATATTTCACCCTATTGGATTTTGAGTTACATAGTTTCTGGACACAGCCATTCTTGTAGAATCAGTAACCAGCATCTTTCCCAGCTCACATGTGCCTCTAAACTGGTCTCAGGTGTTCATTCCATGGCATGCATTTCTTGTGTTCTACCGATTTTTTGGCAGGAATACTCAGCCTTAATCTTACCAATAGCAATTGTTTTTATGTTAGAATGTATCCCTTAAGGGGCGCCTGGGTGGTTCAGTCCATTAAGCCTCTGACTTCAGCTCAGGTTGTGATCTCACAGTCACGAACTCTCTTTGTGAGTTGGAGCCCTGCGTCGGGCTCTGTGCTGACAGCTCAGAGCCTGGAGCCTGCTACGGGTTCTGTGTCTCCCTTTCTCTCTGCTCCTCCTCCACTTGGGCTCTGTCTCTCTCTGTCTCTCAAAAATGAATAAACATTCAATAAGAAAAAAAAAGAATGTGTCCCTCTAACAACCCTGGCATTCCATAATGTAGCCTTGCTGGCTAAGGCCTTGAACAAGCCATTATAGACTCCCGAGTGTGTGCCAGCAGAAAGCATCATCGTGTATTTCACAGTAAAGTGAGCAATGTCAGTAAGCCTCAAACTTGTAGTTTTTCAACAAAAGGCCATGTCTAAATATATTATTAAAACTTTATTTAATGTTTATTTATTTTTGAGAGAGAGAAAGAGCGTGAGCAGGAGAGGGGCAGAGAGAAGAGGGAGAAGCAGAATCCAAAGCAGGCTTCAGATTCTGAGCAGACTGGGCCATCCAGGTGCCCCTAAATATATTATAATACTGTATGTATTAAATGTGGTAAGTAGGTAGACAGCTTCTCCTGTGCTGTCTTGCCTGCTGCTCTCTTGTGGTGTATTCAATAAACTTCTGTCTCCTTTAAAATAAATAAAATAAAATAAAATAAAATAAAATAAAATAAAATAAAATAAAATAAAATAATAAAACTGGCAATTACCCCCAGGCTACTGGAGCCTTTGTTTTTGTTTTTGTTTTTACTATTGGAGAACAATGATTGATGTCTGGCAAAATAATTTCCCTAAAAATACCCCCAAAAGTTCACCTGAAGTTGTCACCTTGCGTAAGGCAGAAACAGTGAAACACCTTACCATGGCAAATATCTGGGGGAAGAGAACTATACTCCGGATCTGAGTCCTCCACTTCTCTTCCTGTATGTACTACAGCATGGAAAGCCAGTCTGCAGACCCCGGGGAGCTGCTTTCCTGATATCTTCTTCACTTCCTTAGGCTCCACACTACCTGCAAAATGGTGGGCAGATGCTTTTGTGCGGCTCTCAGGCTCCTGCGGTTCTGGCTACCTTCATTTCTCAACACCCCCCCCCCCCCCCCCCCCCCCCCGCATCCGGAGCCCTTGCGCCTATGATCTCCATTTCTATGCCCTTGCACACATACTCACATTCCTCCATTGTACCAATTAGTTCTCAGCTGTATTATTTGCTTATTCATCTCTTATCCCCTCTAGACTGCAAGCCAGTAGTAACAGGTACCATGACCTACTCAGATTTATTTGTGTGCTTGCGATATATACAGAGATCAAGACTTATTTGTTGAATGCATAAACGAGGGAATGAATGAATGCTTGCATGCTTCAAAGGTGCCATTGAAAATGTAGATTCTCATGGGCTCAGGTTCCAGTGTGGGGGTTGTGTTCACTTGCTTAGCAATAGTAGGAAACACTTCCATTACCTGCTACTGCTTGGTTCCTTGGTTTTGTCAACAGAGGATGTTATATTGGGGCAACAGTAAAGCATTAGGGCATAGACAGGTTTTCAAAAGCAGTCCTTTACTGGAGCAAACAATAATCTGAGTGAATCACACCTTAAATCACTCTTGCTGGCAATGAAAGGAGTTAAAAGAATGAATCAGGGGCTCCTAGGTGGCTCAGTTGGTTAAGCATCCCACTTTGGCTCAGGTCATGATCTCTGGGTTCATGAGTTTGAAAATCTGCTTCGGATTCTGTCTCCCTCTCTCTCTGCCCCTCCCCCACTCGCCCTCTGTCTCTCTTTCTCAAAAATAAACATTAAAAAAAAATGAATCAAAACCATTATATTAAAGCACATTGGCAGCCAGCATCTATTACATTACACGCTCAGTTCATATTACTATTTTTGTAGCTAAAAACATCAGGGTTTTTTTGCCATAACTGATCTTGTATATTACATGTTATATATTAATTTCTCATATCATATTACATATAATTGTATGTTAATTTCTCATACTTAAAATACAAGTTCTATTGAAGACCGCTACATCTAAAAAAAAATTTTTTTTAATGTTTATTTGTTTTTGAGAGAGAGACGGACAGAGCACAAGTCAGGGAGGGGCAGAATGAGAGGGAGACACAGAATCCAAAGAGGCTTCAGGATCTGAGCTGTCAACAAAGAGCACGACGTGGGCTTGAACTCACAAACTGTGAGATCATGACCTGGGCTGAAGTTGGTTGCTCAATTGACTGAGCCACCCAGGTGCCCCGAGACTGCTACATCTAAAAGTATGGGTTAATGTAGTCTAACAAAGTGGGTTCGTCTAATTTCTTTTCTATTGAATTGGCTGCTCATCTGACTGAATCAAATAATCCAAAAAGATATTCGATGTCAAGAACATGCTGCCTAAGTCACACACTTTTGAGTTAGGAAAAAGTAGCTCCGCTCACCCTTAAATCCTTTAGTTAAACTTAATGCTTTGTGAGTTTCTGGAAACTCAGTTCACTTAAAACATATTTGGATGTGTAATGCTTTGCAGTTTTCAGTTTTGAAGTTATATTCACTGCTACCTCACTGTGCAACACACACATGTACACATGCGCAGTACATTTTATAGCTTTAAACTTGAGAAGAGGCTGTAAAAGTCTCCCTTTGACTGGCAGTGATGAAAACGATTATGCAAGATCAATTAACAAAATGAATGACTTTCAAAGAGAACAGCATCCTCTAAATTATATATATATTTTAGAAAACCTTTAATTTTTCTTAATGCCTTGTGCTATTCTTAGTTCTTTGTGTTTGTTTTCTTTTTGGTCTTACCAGACCAAATCATTTTCATTAAGAATTATAGTCAGAGTTGGAGCTTGGGACCAGTTAGAAAGAACAGGTCATTATTACCGTAAAAGTATGCCTAATGCCTATTTGTGAAACAGGCTATTTTGCTGAAATATTTCAGAAAGCTCTACTAAAGAAGCTGATGTTTTCTACTTAATAGATTTTCAGTAACTGTTAAATGAATGGCAGACACAATTAAAGCTGAAGCTGATATTTGAAAATGATGTTACTGGAGTTTCAATAAGGACACTTAAAGTTATGGATGGTTGGGGCGCCTGGGTGGCTCAGGTCATGATCTCATGTTTCGTGAGTCCAAGCCCTGCGTTGGGCTCCATGCTGTTAGCTCAGAGCCTGGAGCCTGCCTCAAATTCTGTCTCCCTCTCTCTCTGCCCCTTCCCCGCTCATGTTCTGTCTCTCTCTCAAAAATAAAAATAAACATTAAAAAAAATAAAGTTATGGATGGTAAAAGTGGTCTTAATGTAAATTACCACCTGACTGTAACATTCAGTACGGTAAATGTAGCTCTCTAGAAGAAACAATAAAGGCATAATCATCACAGTTTTGTGCTTTCCTTCTTAAACACTCAGGGGAAAGGGCAAGAAAGAGGACTAATATTTTTGAATATCTATATACACCACAAAAGAATCCGGGAACTTCATATATTTCACTTCTTCCTTTCAGCAAAATAGGTTACAGATAAGGAAAATGAGTTTCAGAGAAACTGGGAAATTCACACAGCATTAACCAGAGAGGGTGAGTGATAGTCTGGGGATCATCTCCAGTCCTGGGGGGAGTCCCCACTGAGCGTCTGCTGTATTTGGAACTTCCATTAGGTAGTTCTGGTAGTTGTATAGGGTAAAGTGTAGAAAAATGTTTGAACAGCATTTTTCTTCTCCTTCTTCTATTGTTTTAGAGAGAGAAAGAGAGCACAAGTGGGGGAGAGAGGCAGAGGGAAAGAGACAGACAATCTTAAGCATGGGGCTCAATCCCATGACCCTGAGATCGTGACCTGAGCCGAAATCAAGAGTCAGAAACTCAATCAACGGAGCAACCCAGACAACCTGAAAGTCATTCTTCTAACCAGTTTGCTTCTTGGTTCCTAACCAGCGAAGTGGATCTAAGTGAACCACTTTGTAAACAGTCCGGTCTCCGTATTAATGAGCACAGCAGGATCCAGAATCTTTTTAAAAAACTTGTGCTGCAGGTTTCATATGATCTGTTTTCCAGGGAAGTGGAGATTTCTAAGACCCCTGGCACCATTATTTTCCCTCAGTAGTAATTCTTTTCTGAAGCCAGCAGCAGTACACACATCTTAATAAGGATTTATAACACTTACGAACTGATCTCAATTCAATTCTGTGCCAGCCTAAGACTGGATTTCTAATTAGATACGACAAGGATAAAAGAACCACAGAACTTAGTAATTCAGGGCACAAACACTGGAGTCAGACAAACTTGGGTAAGAATCCTGGCACTGCCTTTATACTAACATGTGACTTCGATCAAGTTATTCTATCTTCTCTGGGCCTTTGTTTCCTTTTCTGTAAAATGGGTATAATAATAATGGTATCTAAGCCATGGGTGGCGATTTTGTTAGGATTAAAGGAAACACCTCTGAAGCACTGGCAATGCCTGGCACATTGAAATTAATGAATGACAATTTTTAGTGATGTTGTTCATGTTCAATTGTCACTAAGTTATGTTCTTTCTACACCCAACTGCAAATGACAATCAAGGCTGTAAGCTAAGGAAATCACAGAGCCTTTATGGGCTTTATACCCAGAGGTGAGGATAGGTGATTCTAAGGAGGATCAGAACTCATCAACAGAAACTCTTTCAAGCTTAGTTATCATCCAACAGGGAGTAGTGGCTTCGAATGGTCCCTTCTGCTTATGTAGTAGTAAAAGGATTTTCGGTGAACCACAGTTGGCATTTATTCAGTAACTTTTACCAAAGAAGCTCAAAACCAGTCACCAAAAAATAAACAGAAAAACCTGGAGACTCAGAACTAAGTAATGCGGCCTGATCGATGGACAGCCAGAAAAGCAGGAAAGGCCAGACGTGGCTCTGATCACGATATGGGACGTGAATACGGTGGAAACGAGAGCCTTCTGAGACTTCTAAGAAGTGTTTTGTTCCTCTGGCTTCAGAGACAGACAGATGACAGATGACAGCACCGAGGAAAGAGAAGACGTGAGGCCCAGCGACTGTCAGAGGAAGCACAGAGGCCTCAGAGGGCTGTTTCAGCAAAGAGAGAGGTAAGGATGGCAAAGACAGGTCTGCAGATGGGGCTGACAAGCCCTTCTAGACAGGAAATGACTCGGGAGCAGCGTCGGGCTGGCATCTGGTAAGGTTCGTGCTGTTTCTACCATGTGGTTTGTAAGAAGTTTAATGCCATCTGGCAACTCCCTCCCAGAAGCATGAGTTAGTGCGGTTCTCAGCAGCCCTTTCGGCCACACAGGCTTTTTCACTAAAACATAACGCACCCGACAGATTGCGGAGTGGGCACGGAGTACCCCTACAGACTGCCGAAGCCTGGGGACGGGAACACACACCCTCAGGGGGCGCCGGTCCCGCCGGAAGCGCCCCTCCCCTGGATCTCGGCTCCGCCCCGCGGCGCGCGAGCGTGTCGTCACTCGCAACCGGCCAATCGGGGCGCGTGACAAAAATAGCGCCATATAAAGGCGTGCGTGCCGGAGCCGGAGTCTCCGGGCCGCAAGCTGGGGCGGGGTTGCGCGCGCAGGTGAGCGGGGCGGGGCCGGCGCACACCTGCTTCCGCTGGACGTGTGCCGGAAAGGCAGTCGGCCGCTTCTCCGGAGGTCGCGGAACCTGCGGTCTGTGTAACCCCGACTCTGGGCTCTCGTTCAATACAAGTCGTGGCTGCTCTCCTGACTGGTTTCCAAGTCGGAAAGAAGCGCCGACCGCAACTTGCGGCTTGCGTAATCAAAGGGCATGTTTAAAGAGCAGACCGCAACCGAGTTTCCAGGGGCGACTCCTGGGCCCACCCGAGAACACGTTAATTTAGCCGGCACTGAGCCCTGCAAGAAGTCTTAGATGAAGGGGCGCGGCTCTACCCTCTGGGAGCAGGCTCACAATTGTGGGTGGGAGATAGAGGGTCCACGCCCAGCCGAGGCCTATGGTAGTAAGATAGACGTCCTTCCCTGGAGGAAGAGGTCAGTGCAGGGTGGAAGGCATTTCTCCAGGTCACCTTTCTAGGAGGAGGTGACTTTTGAGCTATTAGGTGGAAACAAAAAGGCTTTGACGTCGTACACATCAGGGTTCCAGCCTCTGCACGGGTCACACCCCCGCTCTGTGAACCCCGAACACATCAGCAAAGCTCAGAGCGTTTCCATCTTTAAGATGCAGATAGCAGTAGATGCCCAGTAACATTTTTGAGGAGCCCCTCCCTCCCCTGCCCGCCCCGGGTGATCATGTTAATTTCTCCCTCAATTTTACTCCCTCTCTTCTTTACTCAGTCTCTTCCTTTCATTCCATTTTCTTTCTTTTCTCCTTCATTCCTTCATTTTTCTTTTTTCTAATTGAGGTATAACCTACACATAATAACCTGCACAGAACTTAAGAGGACACGTAGGGGAACTTTTATGTATGTATGTATACACAAGAAATCAGCTCCCAGATCAAGATGTAGGACGTTTCAGTCACCCCAGTTTCCACCTGCTCCTTCCCAGCCAATGCTTATCACCCCAAAGGTAATCACTATTTGCAGTCTATTAATATATATTAATTTGCCTATTCTTAAATTGTATATAATTGCAATCAAGAAGTGTGCTTTTTTTCCCTGTCTGGTTTATTTCACCCAACATAATGTCTGTAAGATTGATGCCTGGTATTGCATATATCAATAGTTTGTTTATTGTTGGGCAGTATTCTTTTGTATGAATACACTTCAATTAATTTATCCAATTCTATCATTGATGGTTAATTTGGTTGTTTTCAGTTTTGGGCTATTATGAAGAAGCTGCTGTGAACATTCTTACAGTCTTTTGGTGAATAAATGCCCTCGATTTTATTGGGTATGTAGCAGCAGGTATGTAATTTCTGTCATAGGATAGGTGTGTGTTTAGTTTTAATAGACTGCCTAGCAGTTTCCCCAAAAGGTTGAATCAGTTTTTTAAAGTTAGTTACTTAATATCCTTGCCAACAGTTGGCATTAACAGTCTTCTAAATCCTTCGTGAGTATGTAGCAGTATTTTCTTGTGGTTTTCATTTGTATTTCCAATTGAATGATGATGTCGAGCCCCTTTTATAACTTATTAGCCATTTGGGTAACATTTTTTCATGGAAAATAGACTTGTCTGTCTTTTCCCTAGGATTCCTAGGAATGCTTTGTATTTTCTGAATATGAGTCTTTTGTTAAGCATTGTGTATCATGAATATATTCTCCTAGTCTGCCTTGTCTATTTAGTTTTTTTTCTTTTAATATTTTTTAATGTTTGTTTATTTTTAAGGGAGAGAGAGAGACAGAGCACGAGCAGGGGAGGGGCAGAGAGAGAGGGAGACACAGAATCTGAAGCAGGCTTCAGGCTCTGAGCTGTCAGCACAGAACCCCACATGGGGCTCACAAACGGTGAGATCATGACTTGAGCCGAATTTGGATGCCTAACTGCTGAGCTACCCAGGCGCCTGCTATTTAGTTTTTTATGGTATCTTTATTTTACTTTTTTTAAATGAACATACAATAACATTGAGTTTTTAAAAATTGACACTTCTGTGAGGTTTGACACGTGTAAATGGTGTAACCACCACCATAATCGGGATCCAGACTGTTCCATCACCCAGAAAACTCCCTTTGTAGTCATATCCTACTGCCACCTGTTATCTCTGGGAATCATGAATCTGTTCTTTGTTATAGTTTTGCCTTTTCCAAAATAGCATATGAATGGAATGATACAGTGAATAGCCTTTTGAGTCTGGCTTCTTTAAGTTTAAATACCCAGGAGAGCAATACTGGGTGACTTGGGAAATATATATTTAACTTTATACAAATCTGCCAAACTGTTTCCCAGAGAGAACCATTTTGTGTTCCCATCAGAAATGTCAGAGTTCCAGTTGCTCTGCATCCTTATCAGCACTTGTTATTGTCACTTTTTATTTTAGTGATTCCAATAGGAGATGGTGGTATATCATTGTGGTTTTAATGTGCCATTTTATAAAGGCTAATGATGTTGAGCATTATTTTATGGGCTTGTTTGAGGTGCATTTATTCTCATTGGTGAAAGGTCTGTTCAGGCCTTTTTCCCATTAAAAGAAAAACAGGTTATTTTTTTACTATTGAATTTTGAGAATTATTTATGTATTCTGGATATAGGTCCTTTCAAAGACTTTCTTCTACTGAATTGACTTTGCATCTGTGTGAACGGTCATTGGCCATATTGTGTGCTTATTACCATCGTTCTTACATGTTTACTTTTTCCTTGTTGTCCTCAATTTACTCATCATAATTATTAAAAATTCCCTATCTGACAACTGCAAACTCTGTGTCATCTCTAAGTCAGGTTCTGATGCTCCCTTTGTCTTTTCAAACTCCATTTTTTCTTATCTTTTAACATGCCTGGTAATTTTTTGCTGAATGCTAGACATAATGTATTAGGTAAGAGGAACTGGGGTGATCAGGCTTTTAGGATAAAGTTTTATGTTAATCTGGCCGGGAGTTGCCTACGTTTAGTTTGCTATAGTTGTAGGTACGAGAGGCTTCCTCTAGTTTCCTATTTTTCTATGCTTCCCTGTTGTCTTTGGGTTTCCCTAAGAACTCCTTGAATAGACACTGTTTTGCAGCTAGCTCTGTCCATTGTAATCCCTGTTACTGTATCCGGAGCCCTGTGGATATGGTGGTAAGATGTGAGGGGAGGGAGGCGTTCTGTAATCATATAATCAAATCTGTTTTTAGTGGGCCTGAGTCCTTGGGTTGTGACCTTTAGAAGCAGTTCTTAACCTTTTTTTTTTCCTCTCTCCTTACCTGAGACATGAAGGCTTGAGGGGCCTAGAATTGGATAATTGCCATTCCTTCAAATCAGATAAGACTCTGGTAGTTTCCCTAAGAGGGCAGGCCTTTGTTACTTGGAGACATCTTTGGGTGTTTTTCAAAATGGTTAATTTTCCTGCCTAAAAGCACAGTGGGGCTTCTGGAGATAAAGCCCAGGAAAATGTGAGGACCCTCTAAGACTGGACCTCCAGGAGACCTGAAACCAGAAGTTGTGTTGATTAATTTTAAGTACGAAGATTTTCCAGTTATCTTTCTCTTACTAATATCTGATTTCCATGGTGGGCATAAAACATATTTTATATTATTTCAGTTCTTTTAACTGTGTCAGGTCTTGTCTTATAACCCTGGATATCTCTCTTTTGGTCAGTGTTCCTCAGGAAGAACATATTAAACAAACTGTTATTCAAGTATCAATTACATTAGTTGGTTGATGGTGTTTTTCAGTTCTGTATCCTTCCGGATTTTCTGTCTACTTGTTTGGTTGATTGTTGAGAGGAGTGTTGGACTTTTCACCTATAATTCTGGATTTGTCCATTTCTCCTTCATTTTATCGATTTTTGCTGCAGGTACTTTGAAGCTCTGTTGTCAGGTGCATATATTAGAATGGCTGTGCTATCTTGGTGACCCTTTTATCATTTGCAAGGACAGTGAAGGCTACGAGGTTTTACCCCACTTGCAAGCTACTGCGTTAGCCTGCCACAGTTTCATGGGTGCTGGCAGAAGACACAGGATGCTATTAGCCACGAGCAGTAGCCACACTCAGCATTTGTGCTGCTTCCTTAAGCCCCATTTCTCAGGGGATGAGGCAGCCATCGTCCAGATGGCACCCGCACAGGCTGTCCCTTGAATCACAGCAGAGGATCCCTGTGATTAGGGAACCCAAATCTTTGCAATCTTCCTGACCTTTGCACCAAAGGGAGATACTATCGCTATTATCCCGGACTGGAAGCAAACTAGCCGCTGTCTTACTTGAGAGGGAAGCACTGTTTCTGTTCCCAGTGCTGTTGACTGTATACAAACATCCTTGAAAAGATAATCCAGATCCAAGACAGTCGTTGCCTCTGGGTCGTATCTGCTCACAAGGTGTTCAGAGAGTCTTTAGAGAATTGTCTTTTAGCAATAATGTCCCTCTTATCCCCGGTAATTTTTCTTGCTCTGAAGTCTACTTTGTCTGATATTAGCCTAGCCACTCCAACTTTCTTTTGGTTAGTGTTTGCATGGCACATTGGTTTCCATCTTTTCATTAAAAAGATTTTTTAATGTTTATTTATTTTTGAGAGAGCGCGCGCGCGCAAATGGGGGAGGGGCAGGGAGAGGGAGACACAGAATCCTAAGCAGGCTCCAGGCTCTGAGCTGTCAGCACAGAGCCCAACATGGGGCTTGAACCCACAAACCAGAGATCATGACCTGAGTCAAAGTCGGATGCTCAACCAGCTGAGCCACCCAGGTGCCCCTCCATCTTTTCATTTTTAACCTACCTCTATCATTATATTTAAGATGAGGTGGTGTGTGTGTGTGTGTGTGTGTGTGTGTTTTGTTTTGTAGACAGTGTATTGTTTGGTCTTGTTTTTTTACTACCCTGAAAACCTCTTATTTCCTAATTTGCATATTTACATCAGGAGCTGGCAAATTATGCCTGTGAGTCAGATCTGGTTAGCTGCCTGTTTTTGTAACTAAAGTTTTATTGAAACATCGCTGTGCTCATTCATTTATAGCTTTTCTTTGGCTGCTTTTCCTTTACAAAAGCAGAATTGAGTAGTTGCAACAGAGACCATATGACTCAGAAATCCCCAAATATTTACTCTTTGGCACTCTCTAGAAAAAATTTGCAGACCCTGGTTTAGATTACTTATGGTTTCTTCTTTTTTTTAACTAAAAAAATATTTTTTTCGAGAGAAAGATCATGAGCAGGGGAGAGGGGCAGAAAGAGAGAGAGAGAGAGAGAGAGAGAATGAATCCCAAGCAGGTTCTGTGCTTAGTGCAGGGGCCAAAGCGGGGCTCAATCCCATGAACCTGGGATCATGACCAAGCCAAAATCCAGAGTTGGACACTCAACTGAGTGAACCACCCAGGCTCCTCTAGATTATTTGTGTTTAATGTAGTTATTGACATGTCTGGATTTAGATTATTTTTTTTTAAATTTTATTTCTTTTTGTTTTTTCCCTGTTTTTCAATCTTTATTTCCTCTCTCCTGCCTTATTTTGGATTATTAGAATAATTTTTAATATTCCATATTAATTTTCTGTTGAATTTTTCATTATATGTCTTTATATATGTTTTTAGTGGTGGCTTTAGGAATTGTAATGTACATTTCACAGTCTTAACATTTCACAGCCTAATTAGAACTAATATCACTTCAAGTCAAAGGTACATCTATCTACTGTACAGATCCCTTCTTCCTTCATGTTGGAATATCTATTTATTCGGGTTTTCTTTAATCTCTCTCAGAAATGTGTTGCAGTTCTCAGTATAGAGATCTGGCAATTTTTGTTGTTGTTGTTAGATTTAATCCTAGGTATTTATAGTTTTGATACTCTTGTAAATGGTATTCAATTTTTTTATTTTCAAATTTTTGGTTGTAGATATACAGAAATATGGTTGATTTTTGTGTATTAACCTTATAGACAGTGACTTTGATGAATTTATTAATTATAATTTTATTTTAGTTTTTCTATGTTTATAATCATGTTGTCTATAAATACATATAGTTTTACTTCTCCCTGTCCAATATTTATGCCTTTTATTTCTTTTTCTTGCCTTATTGCATTATTTGAGACCTTCAGTACAATGTTGAATGGAGGTGGTGATAGTGGACACCTTCCAAGAGACTTGGAGTGATGAAGGAGATTACTCTCCAGTGTGTTCTTTTTAATTCAGAACTGTTTTTTGTTTGGCACGGTCTGTCATGGGTCCTGGGAGTGACTGAGGTTACCTTACTTATTTCCAAAGACATCAATTTAGTCTTTTGTAGGCTCCAGGGAGGCAAGAGATCGATAGATGCCCCTGATCTGTATATACCTTCGTTCAAATTAGAAACAGACACTTCTTTGGTTAGATCACTAAAAGAAAAGTTACTCTTTTCTCTGGACTGATAAAGACTTGGCCATGACATAGGGCTTGGTGAGCTGAGCCTGAGCTGGATTTCAGCCTTTCTGTCCCTTTGGCTGGGCCTTGGTGCAGCACAAACATTGTGCACTGTTTGGAGAGGAAGATAGGCCAGAGGACTGGAGAACAGAGTCAACCTGCCCTGGGGAAGTGGGTCCCAGCTCATCATTGTCAGCACTAGGAGGAGAGGGCCCATCTTTTGATGCTTCCAAGGGATTCTGACCCCAAATCATTGATCTAAATCTCTCATACGCAACTGACATTACATACCTTACTTTGTGAAATAGTTTCAAATCCCAATTTTGGGATGTAGCATCGCTCCTGTCTTGTTTCTTCAGTGTCCTCTTGCCTTCATGACTGTTTTCTTCCACCTGCCCTTTCTCCTAATTAGATCATACCACCATCAGCTTGGTCCATGTGAGAATTTGAATGTATAGGGTTAGCTGCATTCATAGAAATCCAAGGAGGCAGTGACTTGGGTGTGGAGGGTGAAATCAGAGAAGCTCTCACTCCCTTCTGCCGATAGCCTATTTACCTCTTCTGCTCCTACCAGATTGTATTTACCTGGGGGCGTGCGTTTCTTTACCTGTCTTTTGTTAAGGGCATTTAAGAACTTTCTGTTACAAAATATAAATGAACCTAGAAGGAAAAAGTCATTATAGGTCTTAATACCATTCTGTGATTCATTAATACAGTATTGTGTATTCATCACCTAGCTTTCTAATGACCCAATCAATATAGTTAAGTTTTGTTGGTGAGAGCAAGTGGAGAGGTGTAAAAAGCCATATGAAATTGGCCATGGGGTTTGAAATTGGCTGTGGTTGAAATTGCCAGGGGAGTTTCTTCATCTAGAAAATAAGGTTGTGTATATCAGATGTTCTTTTCCAACTCCAATATCCAGTATTCTCAGCATTATCTTCAGAATAGTGGGAGGAAGGTAGATGAAAAGCTAAGCAGGGATCTAACCAAATATGTGGTTACCTGGTACGGTTGGGATCCACCCACCACACCGTGTGCTCAGTAAAGGAAGCCAGGCTTCTTGAGTTCCTTCCTGTTTACTCCTCCTTCCCAGAGGTCCGAGAGACTCCACCCTTAGCCCTTTGGGAATTTGCATCTTTTGCCTTCATCTAAAGTCCTGGCAGTGAGCCAGTGTGGGGGAGAGGTGTTGACGCTGATGGCAACCTGTCATAAGGGATTAAAGACCCTTCTCCATGCTCTGCAATACCCTGGGCCACATGCCAGTCCTGCAGCTCCACATCATTTTTATAACTATGGATTCTATCTTTTCCTGCACTAGGCTATAAACTTCCAGAGCAGATGCTCTCTCTCTTATCCATCTTTTTCCTTTCTGTCTTTTGCACGGGGCCTGCTACATAGTAAATGCTCAGTTGATGAGCAGTGAATGAATGAATGGGAAGGAGGCAAGAGAGTGAATCAAATTTCCCTAGGTTTATATGTCAGCACTGACTGATTCTTTCCTGCTTGGGACCCTTCACATCCAGTTAGGCACTAAAATCCAATGATTCTTATTTTGCAATGTCTGTTTTTATGACTGCTTCCCTAAGTCCTCCCTCTTCTGGGAGGTTAGCCTCCAGCCCAGCTTCTTCCTCGCCACTTCTCCCCTCCTTATCTATCCCACACATATCTGTCTGCCTAAAGTACATTTCCAGCTTATCACTGGGCTGCTCAGAGTAAAATCCAAATTAATCAGCTGCTCTCCTAGATCCTACCCTCCCTTCCGTCCTATCATTAAATGTGGCTTGAGCTTCTGTCTGGCCTCTGGGGAGGAGCTCCACCTAAATTCTCTGCTCCAGCTAGATGGGGTTTCATCATAGTCCTGCCTCCAAGCCCTTGCAAACTATCTCCTTGCCTGTTCCAACTACGTGCACCTTTCTAGGACTTGGTAAACCCACCTCCTGCAAAGAAGCCCCTTGGGCATCCCAGGTCACCTCAGACTTGCTTTTCAGAAGCACATAATCACCAAACAGAGTGTAGAATGGGGTTCTGTCAACATTGACATGATTTTATGTTTTTTTAATTTATTTTTTGAGAGAGAGAGAGAGAGAGACAGTGTGTGTGAGTGGGGGAGGGGCAGAGAGAGAGGGGGTCAGAGGATCCGAGGCTGGCTCTGCTGACAACAGCAAGCCTGATGTGGGGCACAAATTCGCAAACCCATGAGATCATGACCTGAGCGGGAAGCGACTGAGCGCCCCAAACACCCTAACATCTACGTGATTTTAAATTGTGGCAACAACACCCCACAACAACCAGGCTATCCGGGTCAGGAACAGAGAAGTAAGAACAATAAGTGGGGAATGGAGTTGGATCAGGGTCTTTGAGTGGCAGAGTGGGCGGAGCTTGTATGGGCTGACCTTAAAGGCATCACAGAGACTTCCTGTGCCATCCTTAAGACACCTGTGTAGCAGTTGACTTTTTTGCAGAAATCTCCAGAGAATGTCTCCTTAGATTCTGAGCATCCTGAGCGGTCTCCAAGTGCTTTTAAAGAGTCTGTAGAGCCTTTCCTGGGAACAGGTGTTGAAAGGGAGAAGCATGGAAAGCCGGGAAAGCTGGCTTCACAGCTCTGTGCCAGGATCCATGCTGTGTGTAGTGCTGGAGTAATGCACAGTCTGATCATTTGTGTGCCAGACAACATTTTTTCTTGGCTCTATCTTTAGTAATTTGTTATCGAGAAAAAGACTCCCAGCAAAATCATGTTTCTTGCACAATCCTAAAGGTGATAAATTGCCCAGGATGATCAGACACCAGAGTGGGTTGACCTGAGATCAAGATCAGGGCACATTGACGTTTGATCAAAATTGAACAGGACCTTTTGGGAACTGAAACATATTATCCACTTCCTACTGTGGCATGTTGTTTAAGTACTGGAAAGCACAAACAAAACACCCTCTTCTTTTTATTGCAAAAAATAACGTACATTTGCTGAAAAAAATTAGATAATACAGACCAGCAAAAAATTAAAATCATCCATAACTCTATTTTAGTGCACATCACCGAAATCTTTTATGCTCCTTGCCTCCCTCCCTCTCTCCCTCTCTCCTTCTCTCCTTCCTTTATCCTTCCTTCCTCCCTTCCTTCCTTCCTTCCTTCCTTCCTTCCTTCCTTCCTTCCTTCCTTCCTTTCTCCCTCCCTCCCTCCCTCCCTCCCTCCCTCCCTCCCTTCCTTCCTTCCTTCCTTCCTTCCTTCCTTCCTTCCTTCCTTCCTTCCTTCCTTTGCAATGGGAGGTGTTTAACCACCGTGCCTGCTTGGTAATTCCTAGAATTAGACCCCTTTCAGTGTCTGTGCTCCCCATCTCTCACCCTCAACCCCCTCCTCTCCTGGGGCACATCCTCCTTCTCTCTGCCTTTTTCTTGCCCTCAGAGGATTTCAGCTGGGGTCATCCGCATGGGTAGGGGCAGAGACCAGGGCAAACCTCAGCATGAAGATGGGCATATCCAATGGCTAAGGAAGGTTCTAACTGGACTCTACAGGCACGGCAGCTGGTATAGCTCTAGGGGCAGCTCGGGGAGGAGTGTGGCCTGACAGAAGCCACTGCCACACAGACTGTCTCTTTGTCACACCTCTCTCCATACAGTCAACACGTGACTGACCATAGGCTCCAGTGTGCGGTAGTGGTGTTTGGGGGCAGGGATGCACTGGCAGAAAGATTTACTTCTTCACGTTTTAACACACAGACAATAAGGTGCACGAAACACACTTGTCTTAAGCGCATAGCTCAATACAGTTTTACATTTGTGGGTACCTGTATGACTACATTTGAGCTCAAGGTAGGAAACATTTCCAGCACAGAAATGTCTCTATGTTCGTTTCCAGTCAATATCCATTTTTCCCTGACTCCTCTCCTCCCTGGACACAAAAAGGCAAACATGATTTGGGCTTCTTTTAAGATGAAGTTTTTATATCGGACTCCTTTTGTTCAAAATAATGTCTGAGATGCATATTGTTTGCAGATATGTTGAAAATCTTATCAGCTTCTTATTTTGCCAAAAAGGAATCATCTTGTGCATATTGTTTGTCACTGGTCTCCCCATTTAGCACATTGGCAACAGTTTCCCTGGTCTTTAGCATTCTTGTGCTGCGGATTTTTCAAAGTCCGGATGATGTTCTGTATGATGTATGTGCCGTAATTTATTTGGCCGGCCCTCCATTGTTCCACAGGAGATCATGTCCTTTTTAAAAAATTACAGACAATAACTCATTGGACACTCTTGCAATTAAGTCTTTGTGCACCTACTTAATTATTCTTCGAGGATAAACTCAGAAGTAGAATCACTCTGTCAAAGGTTGTATACATTTTTAAAGCTCTGTTATCCAGAAAGGTTGTACTAATTTTCCATTAGCAGCAGCAGTGAATGAGAGGGCCTCTGTCTCCTCAAATCTTTACCATCCCGGGCATTTTATTTTGAATAGTTGCCAATATATAGGTGAAATGGACCTTTTTGAAAAGTAATTTAAAAAATTTAAAGTATCTCATTTTAATTTGCATTTCTTCAATTACAAATGTGGTCAAACCCTTGTGTATTTATTAACCTCCTCTTCTGTCTTGAGACTCTTGATGTCTGTCAGGCAGGGCTCAGCTGTAGATAACAGAAACCACTCTTTCTATTGTTTTCCTTTCTTTTTTTTCTTAATGTTTATTTCTGAGAGAAGGGAGAGAGAGCATGAGCAGGGGGAGGGGCAAAGAGAGAGGAGAGAGAGAATCCTAAGCAGGCTGCGTGTTGTCAGCACAGAGCCCCACGCGGGCTCAAACCCACAAACTGTGAGATCATGACCTGAGTTGAAGTCACACACTTATCCCACTGAGCCACCCAGGTGCCCCAGCACTCCTTCTAGGTTAAGGAGGAAGAGCTAGACAAAGGGAATTAGCTTCTTACAGAATCCCTGGAAGGGCTGGAGGAGCAGGAATCCTGCGCTAGGCTTCTAGAAATGACTCTGAGAATGAAGCTTTGCGTCCTGTTCCCAACACACACCACGCTGTGAACTAGGCCGGAACCACTGCTAATTCTGCCATCGGAACAGACAACAGCAACAAAGTGAAAACAACCCAAGTCACAAAATACCTAGAAATGCTAAGTTAATGCAACAAACATCCTATTAAGTGTATATGAGGTCAGGAGGAGGTCGTGGAGACTCCCTGGGGCCACAAATGGAAAGGGAGCAGGAAACGGGCATTGCAATCAAACGCTAAGGCCTTGCGCGGGTGCTTAGTCTGGTAACCTAGGTGCTTGGATGGTACGTGGGTTTGGGAGCCTGTGCCTCGTTAGGGAGATGAAACTGAGGGTTCGAAGACCCCCCCCCCCCCAAAGGGCTATGTCCCTGGGAAAGAATGGACTGAATTAAAAAAAAAAAAATCTGACTTTTAGCAAAGAGAAATAACGAAATTTGTCTTTGCCCATGCTGGGCGGGGCGGGGTTGGGGGGGGGGTGCGGAGGCGTGGTGTCCTGGGGCGGGGAAGGAGCTTCTGAGAATTCATAACCATACATTGCCACTTGTATGGGTTTTGGGCTTGAGGTTTGAATCTACACCGAGTTGGTAACAATTTAGGATATGTCACAGAGGCTGTGCAGATCTTTCTGGGGAGACATAGCCTCAATCTAGGCCTTATAGGAAAACTCCAGCTGAATATACTCTTTCACTCCAAAATTAAAAAGATGAAGAAACAACCTACCATAAATTAAAATTAACAGAAACTCCTAAAAACTTATGATTCTGGATTTATCAAATGCAGAATATAAAACAAGAATGTCTAAAATGTTTCATTAAATTTAAAATACACACAAGAGGAGTGCCTGAGTGGCTCAGTCGGTTAAGTGACCAACTCTTGATTTCTGCTCAGGTCATGATCTATCTGTTGCTGAGTTTGAGCCCTGCATCAGGCTCTGCACTGATAGCTACCAGCGCAGAGCCTGCTTGAGATGCTCTCTCTCCTTTTCTCTCTGCCCCTCTTCTGCTTGCGATCTCTCTCTCTCAAAATAAATAGACATTTTAAAAAATTTAAAAATATAAAATAATAAAATGAACTATACACAAGAAAGGAACAAGAGATACTATATAATATAATAGTATAATATGCATGCCAAAAAGTACACAAATTATAAGTGTACAGCTTGATGAAATTTCACAATCTGAACATCCCCCATATTTCCTGTAAGTCATTACTCATACCTCTCCTAAGGATAACTACTATCCTGACTTTTAATAGCACAGATTAGTTTTAGGCTGATTTGAAAAAGCACCAAATAAAATAAGAGCTTGAAAGTATAGTCAATGAAATTCAAAAAACAAATCACCAAATGCATTAAATAGATTTGATATATCTAAAGAAAGATTTAGGGAATTAATCGAATTAGAGCTGAAGAATTTTCCAGAACACAGCACAGAGAAACAAAATAATGGAGAAAAGGCAGGAGTTATCAGATATGTTTCCAATAAAACTTGCAGAAGAACAGTGGAGAGAACAGGTAAAAGGTGTTTTTTTTTCAACAAGAGAATTTCTGGGAATTTTTCATAATTGCTAAAAGCTATGAGTCTTTAGATTCATGAATAATAGCGAGTCCCAAGCAGAATAAATAAAACAAACACCTTGACTCAGCACCACGGTACAGAGATCACTGAAGAAAACCAGAACCACATGCAGCCACAGAAAAGACAGGTGCCTTACGAAGGCAGAGCAGTGAGTTCAACACCAGATTCCTCAAAGGTGACAGTGGAAGTGGAGGCAGGAGAGGGGCGGTGCCTTCCAAATGCAGAGACACAGTAGTAGCTGGTAAATAGAATTATACGTTTGGCTAATTTATCCTTCAAGAATGTGGGTGCAAAGAAGATGTTTTCAGACCTCCCCCCCAGCACCCCCACAAACAAAACAAATACAAAAACAACAAACAAAGGCAGCAAAAACTATTGAGCATTTACTGCCTGCACAGCTTCACTGAGAGAACTTCTAAAGCATGTGATCCACAAGAAGGAAAATAATTCCAGAAGGAAGTTCTTAAATGCAAGAAGCAAAACTGAGTGAACAAAACTGGTAAGCATATGTGAAGGTCTTTGTAACTCAGCCTACAATAGGATCTGATTTGGGAGTTAAAAGACAAGGTCAGATTAAAATCCTGGATCACAAAAACATGTGTGATGGGAGAGGAAAATTAGACTTCAGATATTTTAAAGTCCCCATATTTTTGGGAAGAATAGCCTAGATACTTATTAGTTCTATGCTTTGTTAATTATGAATGTTAGAAATCAAAGGCTGAGCACTAAAAGAATAGAATTTGAGCAGTGTTCCTCAAAGTGTGCTCCCTGGGCCAGTATTATCAGCAGCACAGAGAAACATTTTTTAGAAATGAAAATTATTGGGTTCTGTCCCAGAAATCTAAATCAGAAATGCTCATTTGGAGACCAGCAATCTGTGTTTTAACAAGGTCTTCAGGTGATTCTGATGCCACTAACATTTGAGAACCATGGAATTAACTATATACGTTTGAACCCAGTGGAGGGAAAACAACTAAGTCAAACTTCTTTTTTTTTTTTTAATGCTTATTTATTTTTGAGAGAGCATGAGAGGGGAGGGGCAGAGAGAGAACGGGACAGAGGATCTGAAGCTGGCTCTGTTCTGACAGCAGAGAGGTCCATGCTGGGCTCGAACCCACGAACTGTGAGATCATGACCTGACCCGAACCAAAATGGACACTTAACTGACTGAGCCACCCAGATACCCACTAAGTCAAACTTCTTAATCCAAAATAAGGTAGAGAAGGAGAAAAAAAAAATGGTAGCATAAAATGAGCAGGGGAAAGAGCAAAGTAGAAACAATCCCAAGTATATCAATACTAATACTAGTACTACTAATAAAAAATATTGATAGACCAAATTTGCCTCTTAAGACAGAATTTTAGATTGATTTTTGACAAATCTATATGCTGTTTATAAGAGACATCAAAAAATTGAAAGTAAAAAAATGAAAAAATATATGCAAGGAAAATAGGAAAACATGATTTCACAAAGTTGTCCATTCTCTCTAAATCTATCTATAAATTCAATTCTAATTGAATCCTAATAAAATTATAAACCAGGGGCGCCTGGGTGGCTCAGTTTGTTGGGCATCCAACTTCGGCTCAGGTCATGATCTCACAGTTCGTGGGTTCTTAGCCCCACGTCGGGCTCTGTGCTGACAGCTCAGAGCCTGGAGCCTGCTTCAGGTTCTGTGCCTCTCTCTTTCTGCCCCTCCCCCACTCGCGCTCTGTCTCTCTCTCTCTCTCTCTCTCTCTCTCTCTCTCTCTCTCAAAAATAACATTAAAAAAATTCTAAACCAGGGTTTTCTGGGATCTTGACAAGCTGACTTTATAGTTTTGTAGAAAAACAAAGTACCAGGATAACTAGATTAGAAGAAACACAGGTTTAGCATTGGTTACTAGGACTAAGTGGTCCAGAGTGGCATTGGTGAAGACACAGACAAGTAGATGAATGGTGTAGAGTGGAAAGCACAGAAAAATACCCATGTGTACATGGAAATTTGATAAACCTCCAAAGGCGTGGAAGATCAGTGGGGAAAGAATGGTGTGCAGACAATTGGTTAATCAGATGGGAAAAAATAAGATTGAATCTTCAGAGGCGCCTGGCTGGCTCAGTCAGAAGAGCATGCGACTCTTGATCTCAGGATTGTGAGTTTGAGCCCCATGTTAGGGGTAGAAGTTACTTAAAAATAAAATCTTTAAAAAAAGGGTAAGTTTTACACATATTAAAAAAAAAAAGATGGAATCTTCACATCTTCACATTATAAATAAAAATCAGTCCCACAGTAGATTAAAGATCCTAATAGGAAAGACAAAAATTTCCACCTTTAATGGGGCGCCTGGGTGGCGCAGTCGGTTAAGCATCCGACTTCAGCCAGGTCACGATCTCGCGGTCCATGAGTTCGAGCCCCGCGTCAGGTTCTGGGCTGATGGCTCAGAGCCTGGAGCCTGTTTCGGATTCTGTGCCTCCCTCTCTCTCTGCCCCTCCCCCGTTCATGCTCTGTCTCTCTCTGTCCCAAAAATAAATAAACGTTGAAAAAAAAAATTTCCACCTTTAAGAAAAAATGGTAAGACTTCTTACAAATCACACAAAAAAAGCATAAATAACAAGATTGAGAACTTCCTGGTATTAAATTTCAAAACTTCATCACATGACAAAATTCAGGAATAAAAAGATAAGTCATCGACTCTGAGAAGTTACGTGCAACGTATTTTATCTACAAGTACCAGCAGCAAAAGGTTAATAGACAGGATACATGCAGAACTGTTAATCAGGAAGATGAACAACCCAGTGGAAAAAGACAGGCAATTCGCTCAAGACAAAAACAAAATGGAAAATTAATAGAAAAAGTTCCTGGTAATCAGGCAAAAGAACATTAAAACCGCAATGAAATATTTTATACCCTTCAGATCGATGAAAATTCCAACTGTCGATGGGCATCAACTACTGGTGTGGATGAGATGCAAACGGTCCAGAATGTAATCTGGTGACCACTTGGTAGAGTAATATTTAAATATGTAACCAATTGAAAAAATACAGAGATGACGAGATCCCAGTAAATCTTCACTTAGGTACCTACCCTAGACAAGCCCTTGCACATGACAAGGAGACATGTACAGGACTATCTAAAATATCACTCTTTTGCAATGGAAAATTGTAAACATGAAATTACCATCATCTGGAGAATGGATAAATAGTGGAATACTGAATGGATAAATCTCACAATACTGCGTGGAAATGTAAACTGCAGAAGAATACATACTGTGTATACCAGTCCCAGTCTTCGACTGGGGAATATGGGACCCCCATCCTGGGTCCCCCTGTCTAGGAGTCCCTGTACTTTCGATCACTTTCCTTGGCATGGTTTACCTCCCCTACCAGTGCCTGGGACTGGGGCTGCCTGCCCTCTGGGCAGGGAGGTCAGCGCTTGGACAGAGACCTGCGTGGACCTCCGTCCTCACACCCCCCCTGCACAGCACACGTTGTTGCTCAGATGTCAGAGGAGCTCTGGACTGTGCCTTTCTGTGCCAAGCTAGGTTCCAGCAAGGGCTGTCAGCAGACCGTTCCAGCTGGCTGCTGCCCTTTCTCTTTCACGGCGCAGAGCAAGACGGGGCTGCCAGCGTGGTGCTGACACACGAATATGGGCAACTCAAATTATTTATGTAGACAGGGTCCCTGCAGAATTCAATTCAAGGTGGGAGTTGCTTCTTGAAGGGAGAGAATTAGGTTAGGGTTAGAATTACGTTGGGAACTCGTCTTGAAATGTTTTATTGCTTGAGCTGTGTGGTGGAGGATAAAAGGCACTGATTGCATTACTTTTTATGCCTTTGTGTATGTTTGAAATATTTCATAAAATTAAAAAAAAAAGGGGAAGAAAGAAAAGCCACTTAAGCCCCTCTCTGCCTGTGTGGGGGATGGGTCAGCTGGGCTTCCGTGGTGACTGCGGTGGGAGGGGGCGGGGGAAGAGCATGCGCCCCTCTGCACTTCCCCCCATCCCTGCAGCTCCCGGTGCCGGCGGTCTCCTGTGGCCTTTCAGGGCTGTGTTAGCCCCTTCACCAGCACATACTTGCTGAACACTTAAGTCTTGCAAATGGAAAGAAAATTCCACGGCAAGTTAAAAGTCATCCCAAGTTTGAGTCTTGGACAAGACTGGTGAAAAATGGTTTTTCATCGAATTCAATCCAGCCATAGGCACTTGTACTGCGTTGAGACGCATCTTAAGTATTGAGATACAGGAGTTTTCATTTGGTGATTCTTCCCAGTGTCTCAGGACAGGGAGGAAATCTCCTGAGGTAAAAAAGCCACGCTGGGAAACGGGCCCCTTGCTAAGTTCCCTCCTGGAAGCGGCGCCTCCCCGTGTGGGACGCTTTTTCTCCTAAGTGAGGTTTCAGTTCCAAGCCAGACCAGTTCTGCAGCATGCTTTTGTACCTTTCCAGAGACCGATCTGAATCAGCTTGCCAAGGCTTTAAAACCCACTGGATTCTTTCGTTACTTAAAAAGCCTCTTTCTCTGGAAAGCCTTTGAGCGAATCATAAAATTAACATCTAAAAGACTTAGCAGCCACTGAACCCGGAAGGCTGTGGGCTTGATAGGCCGCGCGGTAACAGACCTTCCTAAGGGCAGTTGGGCTCGGGAGGCAGCTTTGCAGGTGGAAAGAAGGCGGCTGCTCAGAGGTGGAGGTGCCCAGGCCCGGGAGGCGGTGGGAGGAGGGAGCAGTAGTACCCTAGGCCGGGGCCCCAGCCCCCCCCCCCCCCGGCCCTCCCCCTGCCCCCTCACTGTTCCAGTGCACAGTTGATTAGCGGGCACCCCGCCCCCCTCCCTGTTCATCCTTTCTCTGGCTCGGTTCTAAGCAGACATCAACAAATGTTTAAACAAAGCAGGAGGGAAGCCAATTTTAGTTACTTTCACTTCCCCGCATTTTTTTTTTTTATTTTTATTGCTTCAGTTAGGTGTAACAAATTTTTTAATTTACATTTTCAATTCTATTTTAGACCTGTTCTCTAAACTGTTAGACTGTAGACATTTTCTTTTTAATGAAAAAGAAAAGATTGACTTGGGGATTCACATGCAAAGCGTTTGATTAATCGGGGCTTGGTTTAGCATTCAAGAACATTGTCCTGCCGTTTTCCACTTCTTTGGTTTTTTGCCCTAGATTTTTCTTTACCTCTTTTGTCTCCTGTATCTTTCCAGTTCTGTGGACTTCTCTGAGGGGAAGAGGGCTCTGAGGATTGAAGAAAGAAAAGCTCTTCCTTAGTCATTTATTACTCACAGGACTTCTGATGATTGAGTTTTCTTGCATATTTGGCCCCTCTACGTCTACCTTTAGAAATTCAGGTAATCCCGATGAGGGGGGTGGGTGGAGAGAATAAATCACCTTTCTCTTTTCCCTGACTTTGTGATGGATCGTGGTCTCCGTAACAGTCCTGCCAAAACCTGCAGTTTAGAAAGTGAAGGAGGTGGAGAGGAGCCAGGCTAGCCTGGGGGGTCGGGTGGGGTGGGGTGGGGTTCTAGAAGGTAGGTAGCTATTCATTTTTGGGTGTGCATTTTGTCAAGAGTAGCTGCTTTCTAAAGACTAACACTGCAGCTCAAGGGTCTGGAGGATGAGATTTGTGAATCTGAAAGATGTTTCAAAGGCAAAACTGCATTGCTCATGCAGTGTGTCTACAGAGAATGTCTTCCTTGGACAGATGGAAGTCCTCCAGGCGAGGCAGACCCCTGGTTCCTGACCTCAGTGGCACATCTCTGCCAGCCTGTCCAATAAAAGGGACAAACAACGCTGGTTATGGTTCACTGTATTGGGGCACCAGGGTGAGCTCCACGCTGGGTTATATCCGGTGGCCTGGGTGCCCAGGGAAGGGGGCCTCTTCCTCTTTCAAGTCTTCCTCGAGATTCAGGTACATTGGAAAACTCACTCCCAAGAACTTCTGGGACGTTGTCACTGTGGTTAAGGGGATGAGATGGATATTGGGAGGTTACCCAACAACCTTTTAACTTTCTGCATTCTAATATTTTCCTGTAATGTGTGACGCAATCTCCTGACTTCAACTGTTGTGTTGTGATATCACACTTGTATGGGCTGCATAGCCTCCCTCGGTGGACAGTGGCAGTGCGAGCCCATGTCCCCTGTCACTTCTAGGCTAGCTCTTCTCTTTCTACTTGGGTTAAACTGTTAATGTTGGTCATTTTTTTAAAAATTATTTATTATTTTTTAAGTCAACTCTACCTCCAAGGTGGGGCTCAAACTCATGACTCCAAGATCAAGAGTCACATGCTCTCCTGCGGGAGCCAGCCAGGTTGCTTGGATATTGGTCACTTCTAGTGCCGCCTTTCACAAACCCCACCCTGCTGTTTTGGGAATTTGTCCTGCTCTTCACGTTCTCCTGTCTTTTCTTCAGTCGTGGCTCCTTGAGTTGGGGCAGAAAAAAGGCTGCCATTTTATAGACATTGCCGGCTGGTGATGGCCCTTCTGGTCTTCCGGGGAGAGGACTATCTATAAGGGGGTACGCGTCTGGCTCCTCTGACTCTTTTTCAAGTAGGCCTGGCCCTTGGGCCTACCAGCCTAGGTTAGCTTAGCCAGCAACCCCCTCCCCTGCAGTGATGCGTGGAGTCCTGTGTGACTAGATTCCGCACCCCCCAGCCCCCAGGCAATGGATGCCTGCTCACCTAGCCTGCCTTCAGCAAGGATCCGGTTGGCTCCTTTTAACCAAATCTTCCTCACTTCTGATGTTTCCACCTGGTCAGCTTTCCATCCACGGACCCCCACTGGCCCTTGGCTATAAATCCCCACTTTTCTTGTTGTATTACTGCAAAAGCCCATTGCAGCGATCCCCACACATATTGAGATGGTCCCTAACAAAGTCCATCTTATCACTTTAACAAGTATCAGAATGATTTCTTTTTTCCTTAACGCTTGGACGAATCAGTTGCTGCGTGCCATGTGCGATGGGCAAGTTCGTGGTTGCTGGCACTTAGGCCTTCCTGTGCTTTGCCATCAGAGGAGTCATATTTGTGTGTAAATGACAGGATAAGCTACTGAGACATTATGTTTTGTCGTCTTTTGGGAAATCTGAGAGTTCCTTTTCCGATTCCCAGAGACGAATATGTAATTGTTCCTTTTCCTGTTCTCAGAAAGGCAGCCAAGCGTTTATGTCCTAAGGCCTGGATCAAGAATTGTAAAATTCAATTCTCACAAGTAGGTAATGTAAGTTTGTGACGTAGCCCCAGTGCGGCAATAGAGAGTGGTGGAGATTGTGGCAAGCAGGGAACTCTTGTCCCAAAGAAAGCCATTAGTCAGCTCCCACCAGCCATGGCATGTGCGAATGTGCACCTGCTATTTCCAGAGCACCTGACTTTTATTTTCACCTTTTTGTTTAAAAAATTTTTTTTATTTGGGGCTCCTGGGTGGCTCAGTCAGTTAAGCATCTGACTTCAGCTCAGGTCACGATCTCATGGTTTGTGAGTTCAAGCCCCGCGTCGGGCTCTGTGCTGACAGCTCCGAGCCTGGAGCCTGCTTCAGATTCTGTGTGTCCCTCGATCTCTGCCCCTCCCCCATGCGCATTCTGTCTGTCTGTCTCTCTCTCTCAAAAATAAATAAACATTAAATTTTTTTTTAATTTTAGAGATAGAGAGTGTGCGAGCAGGGGAAAAGGGCAGAGAGAGAGAGAGAGAGAGAATCCCACAGGACTCTAGCCCATGACCCTGGGATCATGACCTGAGCTGAAATCAAGAGTTGGATGCTCAACCGACTCAGCTACCCAGGCACCCCACTATTACCAGAGCACCTGATTTTTAAATAGAAAATAGGAAGCTGGATATCTACATGAAAATTCTAGGTTTTTTTAAGTGTTGGCAAGTAACAAAAGCAAACAAACACAGTAGGGACAAAACACCCCAAAATTTTGCTTTCAGGCATGTGGTTTGTAATATCTTGTTACCCCTCTAGTTGAGGGAGGGCAGTTAGGAGGCTGAAATTGCTCCCACACCTCCTCCACCTCGAGTACAGAGGAAGAAGGCTGCTTCTTGGACAGGAAGAGGAGGGGTGGGCAGCGGGGGATGGCTTGAGTTTAGGCCCATAGGAGTTTCCAAAACTATGCCCTGCATATCCACAGGGTGTTGGATGGGTCCCCTGAGTCACGTGCCCTTGGAGAGTAGCCAGCCTGACCTGCAAGCCTTGGCTTAGATCTTCATGCTGATCCTCAGTCAGAAAGGAGCATGTGCAACCAGCCTTCATGATATCCACGTGGCCTTTTTTCCAGCTCTCTGGACTGCTGGGGCCCAGGGGTTCCTGCACAAGCCTAAAGGCTCAGAGAGAGGGGGAATCCCCAAAGCACAGCTCAGGCAGGATTTTCTGCCAGGTTGGTGGTTCAAGGCCAAGACATATTTAATTGGTTTAGAAAAAAGAGATGCAAATATATGCCAGGTATCTTTGTATGCCAGTATGTGTGTGCATAAAATCTCTTGTTTGGGGCCCAGCTTGGAACCCCGAGAGTTTTGAAGATGTGGCTGCCTGAGAGTCAAGGCTTCACTCTGCAAAGATTTCCTCCTCCTTTAAAACTACCTGTAGGGGCAGCTGGGTGGCTCCATGGGTTGAGTGTCTGACTCGATTTCAGCTCGGGTCATGATCTCATGGTCATGGGTTCGAGCCCCGTGTCAGGCTCTGTGCTGACAGCTTGGAGCCTGCTTGGGATTCTTTCTCTCTCCCTCTCTCTCTGCCCCTCCCCTGTTCATGCTCTCTCTCTCAAAACTAAATAAACATTAATAAATTAAAAAATCTACCTGTAGTTGTTAGAAATGCTAGGGACGTCCATATCACTTTCTGCATGTGAGCAGAACTTAGGAAACCAGGCAGGTGCCTCCTCGTCCTGTGCAAACACATTGCTGACTTACCTGCCCTCTGCTACCTGAGCCACCAAGTTTTCATTGCTCTGTCATTTATCTTATAATACTTCATCTCCCCCAGCTGAGTCTCTTCTTAAGCATTTCGGATGTTTAAAATGGAATTTAGTGATGTTTTCACACCAAAATCTTCTTTATTTGGAATTTTGGGAACTTTGGGAGCAGAGGTTGTTTAGTTATAAGGCTTTTATTCTTAACTTCCTCTGCACACTCAGAACCTTTTGCGATGGGAATGAATTTGCAGTAACTTGTGTCCGCAGTGAAGGCTAACATGTGATTCTCAAAAAATCCTGTTTATATGGAGAATAAACGAGGTCCAGAACACTGTGTCCCATCCGTGAAACAAAATGTACATTTCCTAGGAGGAGGCGGCACATCTCTCATTTTCAAAGCCTGAGCGGATGGTTCTGGAATGGTAATTCCAGCTGTTTGAATTTAGGGCCCTGGAAAGGTTCCTCCGAAGGCAATTCAAGGGCGTTGCCTCTTAGTGGCTGCGGTTGTTCTCCTGAGATGTAGCAATTAAATAAGGGCCAGGAATGTCCAACTTTTCTTGAATTGTGAGTTTCAGAGTTTACCTTCATTTGAGTCCTTATGTTTGTGACTGCATTTTAGGAACTGAATATGCCAGGGATGGAATAGTGTGTTGACCTGTGTCTTTGGCACTTGCTTGTGGCCTTTCTTACTGGATCGCCCCATCGCAGCCTTGACTGTTCAGCTCAATTCATTACTTATTTGACATGAAACATTGTCAGTGAGTCTGATGGAAAATTCCACTAAAGAAGGAAAAAACATCTCTAATATGGAACAGCGAGCTATTGATTAAAGCTGCCATGTGCCCTCAGAGCTCCTTTCTTCGGTAATGCCTAAAACAGATCAAGGTTAACATGGTAAGCTCCACACAGGCTGCCTTTCCGGCATGTTCACTTGCCATTTGGGAACAACCTGGCCCCTTGCTCAATGTCTATATTGTCATCCAGGTGAATCACCCCTTTTGCCTCTGTGTTATTTTTTATAGGGTGTTACCTCTTAACAGTCCAAATGTCGGGCTGGCTTTAAGTACAGAAGTGATGGACTAATGTCCCAACTGCCTCACGTGGACCACACAGGTGACCCCGAGGACTGCGGGCTGGGACAAGGCAGTCACTCTCACCAAGATGCCACCTGGGACTCTGACCTTGTGAGTACAAGCGGAGGGAGTTGTGAGGTGACAGAATCCAGCATTCTTCTTTCATGTAATAATTGCATACAATTTCTGCAAATTCATGGGATCCCGAAGAACACTCATAAACACGGCACATGGTATTTAGTGGGATGCACCGGGCCCTTTTCTAAGTGCTTGTAACCAGCTGACTTCCTTCATCCACATAAAAACGCTGAGAGGAAGGTGCTGCCATCAGACCCACATGGCGGTCGGGGACACAGGCACGCATGGCTCCTGAGGGGCAAAGCTGGGCCTGGTGCCCAGGCGGCGGGTCCAACCACTCTACTGCTTTCCTTTGTAGACCCCGTTTGCAGTCATTCATTCACCTAAGTCACAGGAAAGCCTTGTGTTTTCAAAATCTGCATCTACTTTCCACCACAAAAAATATCAGGTTGCTCAGAGAATAAGGGCTCTCACCACAGCCGTGGTGACTTTCTCATTCTGACTGTATTCATTTATTCAAAAAACATACAATGGGGATGTGTTATGTGCTGGGCACTGTGCTAGACTCTCGAAATATGTTGTATTCATAATAAATATGTGGGCAAAATATAGAAGCTACTCAAAACAGAGATTCCTGCCCACATGGAGCCTGGTGGTCCTAGAGGGTAACTTAGCTGAGCGCTGGAAGTCGGAGACAGGGGAGATGCCTCAGACTAGCAGATAACAGGTCTTGTTGTTAAAAAGCATGAGCTTTAGGGGCGCCTGGGTGGCTCAGTTGGTTAAGTGTCCGACTTCGGTTCAGGTCATGATCTCCCCATTCCTGAGTTTGGCAATCTGCACACTGCCCGCCCCCGCCCCCCACCCCCCCCCCCCCCCCGGCAGGTTCTATGCTCACAGCTCGGAGCGACACTCTCTCTCTCAAAAATAATAAAATAAAAAATTAATAATTACTAGCTTTAAAGGCGCCTTACCCAGGGCAGACCCCTGAGTGATTGCAGTGGGGAACTTACACTTCAGTCCCTCTGCCAGAGTCTTCTTGATTTTTCTTTGGATTCTAGTAGTTTTCCTATCCTGCCTCCCAAAGGGCCATGCTATCTTCCTAAGCCATAGCACCTCCTGATCAGACATTGTCCATCCTCCCATCCACCCATCCACCCACCCACCCATCCATCGAATTTCTTTTTCTTTTTTAAGTTTTACTTATTTACTAATCTCTACACCCATCTTGGGGCTGGAACTCATGACCATGAGATCAAGAGTCTCCCACTCTTCTGACTGAGCCAGTTAGGCACCTCCATCCAGTGAATTTCTTCAGTCACTCATTTATAACTTCTTCTCGTGTTCCTCCTGGCTGCGGGTGCTGCAGTGGGCCCCAGGGACACTCGGGTGAACGAGACGGCCCGTGGCCCTCAGTTGAGCAGCAGCAGGACGTTCAAATGGCCACACCGTGCATGTGTGAAGAGGGAAGAAAGCGTGATGACACGATCTGGGTGTGGATTTCAAGGTAGAAATGGAACAAATGTTGAGAAACATCTTTAAAAAGAATGCCTTTGCAGAATTGTTTCCGGTTTCTCCAAGTCTCTTCCTAGCACCTGGCAGAACGTTAGCACAGGAAAGGGATTTGGTCCCGCAGCCCACCCTGGGGGTTGTTGTTTTATAGAGACTTGAAGGTGGCCTCAGGCTGAGCACCTCTCCTTAGATGTTTCCGACACACAACCTGCACACACAGGGAGAAGGCTGTTGTGGTTCAAATGGGTGTTTAAAGTGAGTGTGCAGGGGCGCCTGGGTGGCCCAGTCAGTTAAGCGTCCGACTCTTGATCTCAGCTCAGGTCTTGATCTCAGGCTGTGAGTTTGGGCCGCAGGTTGTGCTCTTAGCCCGGCATGAAGCCTACTTAAAAACAAACAAACAGACAAACAAACAAGTGGGCTGTGCTTTCATCTCTGACCAGTCATCCCCGCTCCAATCACTTTAATGAGGGCACAGTGGGAGGAACTCTGGAATATATACTTGGTTAGCCTTAGAATTATTTTGCAATAAGTTCTTGGTCCAAAGAAAGAAACTGGGCCAGAAGATGACTAGGTTTGCATTTAAAGTTATTTGAAGGGGCTTCTAGGTGACTCGGTTGAGCGTCTGACTGAGGCTCAGGTCATGATCTCGTGGTTCGTGGGTTCGAGCCCCACATCAGGCTCCGCGATGACAATGTGGAGCCTGATTTGGATTCTCTCTGTCTCCCTCTCTCCCTGCCCCTCCCCCATTCATGTTCTTGCTCTCTGTCAAAAATAAACATTAAAAAATATTTTTGAAAAAGTCATTTGAAGCCTTTCTCCCTCTCTTCCCCCCCGCCCCAACTTCTCTTCATTCCTCCTCCCCCAGTACGGATCCTGGCCAGAAGGTCTGGGTAGTGAGAGTGCAGGCTACTCAGCCGCTGTGTCATTCCCTGCCCGGGGAAAGGAGAAGCTTCTGTGGCTTACCCACCAGACTTCTGATAAGGAGATTCATCTTAGGTCAGAGAGGTAAAAACCAATGGAGAGACTGCCCTCTTCCAATTGTGCTCCTTCCTCAGGAAACACGTAGATGTAGTTGGTCGAGTCCTCTAGGGTAAGGATCAGTGCGAGAAATAGCTTGGAGCTGTTAGGATTACTCTTTTATTGTGGTAGACCATTAAACAGCTTCATCGAATTACCCATTTGAATCATGAACCAATCCTAGGTCCGTTCCGTGGGGCCCAGAGGTTATTCCATGACAGGCCATGCGAAATCAAGTATGGGCATTTTCACGTGAACTTTGCCAGCCAGCCATTTCTTGATAAGAATCTCATGAAGCAAAGACCTCGCGTTTTTGTCACACACACACGCTTTTTTTCCCCCCTTCAGGATATAAAGATGTTTTAGAAGACGTAATAGCTCAACTTCACAGAGGACCACAGAAATTCACACCTGAGCTTGGATCGGTCACAGATACAAAGATGGCTCCTCACTTCCCAGAGAACGCTCTCCTTCATGTGGGAACGTCCAGGCTGCTTGTTCCCCTTCTGCTGAAGTGGGGAGTCTGTAGAAATATTATGCCACACTTGACATCAGGCCTACATATTGGTGTGTCTCCCACCCCACTTCCTGGATGTGAGCATTCCCCCAGCCCCTTGGAGGAGATAAGTTATCTTTCCCATCTTGACTCACTCATGTAACAGGAATCAGAAGCTCACATCCCAAGTAGGGGCCGGACCACGAGGTTATGGCCCTTCGGCTGGCGAACACAGAAACGAATTGAGAGGTGGCCATTACTGCAATGCACCGGTGTTGCCGATAGGAGAGTCAACTCTTGCACATACAACAATATGGATGAGCCCCGACATAAGTAGGCTGAGTGAAAGAGGCCAAACCAAACAAGTGTATACTGTGTGGCTCAATTTGTATAAAATTTTAGACGATGCAGACACACCTGCCGAGTCAGAAAGCAGATCGGTGGTTGCCTGAGGATGAGCTATGTGTATGGATGACAAAGGGGCGGGAGAAACCTTTTGAGGGTGATAGATGTGTTCATTATCTTAATTCAGGTGATGATTCCGTGCGCATATACATATGTCCAAACTCATCAAATTGTCTCTTAATTATGTGCTATTTATTGTATGTCAGTTATGCCTCCATAAAGATGTATAAGCAAAAAAAAAAAACCCCTCTAAACTGGGGTTATCTGCAGAGGTTTTTGATGACCTAGGAAATGACTATGAAAATCTGTTGTACCCTGTGCATGGATGCACACTAGCTCTCGTAAAAGAGTTATGGAAATTGCAGATGAGTTACACAAATTTCTTCGGTAAAGAGGCAGTATTCGATCTTAGCTAATGTTTACTGACACGGCAAATTGTTCTCAGAGATACAATTCCTGGAGGCTATTTTTGAAAACCAAGAGAAAAAAAATGCTTGATCTGATCCTTTATAATTAAAGGAGATATTTTAACATTGAGTATGTCAGTAATTGTTTTCTAAAAGAAAGTTTAGGGGCACCTGGGTGGCTTAGTCGTTTAAGCATCTGACTTGATTTCAGCTCATGGTTTTGATTTCATTTCACGGTTTGTGAGTTCAAAGCCCATGTCGGGCTCTGTGCTGACAGTGTGGAGCCTGTTTTAGATCCTCTGTCTCCCTCTCTCTGTGCCCCTACCCTGCTTGTGCTCTCCCCCTCTCTCTCTCTCTCAAAAATAAGTAAACATTAACAAAAATAAGAAAAGAAAGTTGGGCGCCTGGTGACTCGGTTGAGGCTCCGACTTCGGCTCAGGTCATGATCTCATGGATTGTGAGTTCGAGCCCTGTGTCAGGCTCTGTGCTGATAACTCCCAGCCTGGAGCCTGCTTCGGATTCTGTGTCTCCCTCTCTCTCTGCCCACTGCCCCCCACTCACCCTCTGTCTCTCTCTTCAAAATAAATAAACATTTAAAAAAAATAAGTAAAAGAAAGTTTAGAGAACATTTTCTTTTTTTTTTAAATGGTTTTTTAAAATGTTTTTATTTATTTATTTTTTTTGAGACAGAGACAGAGCATGAACAGGGGAGGGGCAGAGAGAGGGGGAGACATAGAATCTGAAGCAGGCTCCAGGCTCTGAGCTGTCAGCACAGAGCCTGGCGCGGGGCTCGAACTCACGGACTGTGAGATCATGACCTGAGCTGAAGTCAGATGCTCAACCGACTGAACCACCCAGGCGCCCCTAGAGAACATTTTCAAAATATGTTTGGAACTATTTCTGTCATATTGTTGCATCCACATGACTCCTGAAACAGAATGCTACGGGCACCAGTGACAGTCACAACAAAGTTTATTGCAATGAGAGGCAAGGCAAACCAATCGATCGGACTGACACTCTTGACCAGAGTGTGGTCTCGAACAGCCAGGGTACAGAGTTTTTATAGCCGACCACATCGTCTTATTATCACCTGGGAACAGAACAAAGGAATAGTTCCCAGGTGGAAACAGTTCAAACAGGCCCTTGCTCCAATCCAATCAAGTGCTAATCCATCCCTTGATCGATAGGATAAGGCTGTTGTCTCTTAATCTATAATGTTAAAGCAAAGATGTTATCTCTTATTAGCCCTACCCTTACAATATGTGATTTTGTTATTGAAAATGATGTGTGGCACTTTTTAAAATTTTCCTATTTTCCCATTTCAGAAGTTGGAAACAGAAATTCCTAACCTGCTTAAAATGTCCCAAATGAAAACTTCAGGCTTTCAAACTATTTGCTAAAATTATAAAAGTGGAACACCCTCTGATTGGTTTGCAAGAACAACTGATAGATATCAGAGAGGATTCACATTTAGTAGCAGAATTTCAACAAAAAACCTTTGTGTAATTGGTGAATGGGACTGATACACGAGTATGGTAAATCAAACATAGGTAATGATATCTGCCATTTGGTTCTATTCATCTTTTGAGCTATAGGCACCCATCAAATGCAAGTAATGAAATAAAATGAACTTAAAACCAGACTTTTGAATTAAAGTATTAAATGGATATTTTTTAAAATTATAAAACATTTCAGGGGCACCTGGATGGCTCAGTCCATTAAACGTCCAGCTTTGGCTCAGGTCATGATCTCGCGGTTCGTGAGTTTGACCCCTAATATGTGCTCTCTGCTGTGAGCACAGACCCCACTTCGGATCTTCTGTCCCCTTCTCTCTCTGCCCTTCCCCCACTGGTTCTCTTTCTCTCTCTCTCTCTCAAAATGAATAAATAAACTTAAAAAAAGAAAATTATGAAACATTTTAAATCACATTGCTGCCTCTATAATATTATTAGTATTACATATACTATTACTATTATATTACATATACTATTAATATTCTCAATGAGGATAAACCATTTTTGGTACCATTTACAAATAAAGGAAAACATTACTTAGGAAAACCTACTGATAGGGATATGAGATAAAAAATGTGGTGACTTCTACTCGAAGGATGTTACTGCACTTGCTCTCATTCTGCAGATACTTTCCCCCACCCCATGGGTGCTACCCTCCTCCCACAACTAGTGACTAGGATTCATGGGACTTGGCCTGGTGTACTGCTCAAACCAGTTTTTTTCTATAGATAGTTATCGGCTTCCTAGTATACAAATTCAATGCACTGTCTTGGTTTTACTGGAACAGTCTTGGGTCTTGAAGAATCTCCAAAGCAGTCAGTAATCCTATGCTGATGTTGTGTTAAAACCTGTGAGCCATGGTATAGTTTAAAAAAATGAGCTTCCAAAACAGAGTAACAGTCATGATGACTGTAAATTATTAATCAAGTCAACATGGACTGGGAGTTCCCAGGAGCAGCTGACCCAGCAAGTCATTATAAAGGACGGCCCCTAGCTGTCCTTGTGCCATAAAGTAAGCTGTCAAACTCTCTTCATGGGCTTATTCAAGGAAGCCAGAGTGTTTCAGGGGATTACTTTGCATTAAGTAAGAACAAGAAGCCTACAATTTATGAAAGTGAGAAGCCAGAGTAAAAACACTGATGCTCTTTGGACTGCTTCTCAAACTGGGCTGCATCTTCAGGTCATCTGGAGAGCTTATAAAAAGTCCTCTGGGCACTAGGATTAAAAGGCGAACGATTTATATGATCTGAAGAGAAACCAGAGTATTGGGCACTAGGATTACAAAAGAAAAGTAAGGGGCATCTGGTTGGCCCAGTCAGTAGAGCACACAACTCTTAATCTTGGGGTTGTGAGTTTGAACTCCACATTTTGGGCATAGAGGTTAGGTTATTGTTATTATTTTTTTATTTTAAAAAGGAAAGAAAACCATTAGGGTATTCCAGCGTGTTGTCACGGTTGAACATCGCTGTTTCAGAACCACAGTCATATCTGCTGAGCTTCTACTTCTGGCCATTATGGAGAAACTCACAATAGTCTTGTTTCTTAATGAACAGAATATATGAGTCAACTATTTTGAGATGTTGAATAACAGACTGTGCAGGACTGCAGTCTTGAGGTAAGGGAAACACAGAACATGAATTTCACAGTGACCCTGCTATTCTGCCTGTAGGTATACAGGGAGGTGGAACCCAAACTGAGTGGCGACCTTACTGAGGTGAGGAGGCAGAGATTGGGGTTCTGGGCTGCTGAAGCAGCTAAAGTTTACAGAGCAGGATACTAGAGAAGAGGGAGCTATGTAAGATACTGGGGACAGACGTTTGTATGGGGATTTGTTGTGTGAATCCTAACCAAGAATTAGGCTATGCCTGACCAAGGCAAGACTCCACAAGTCTTAAGAGAGATTGCCTATTGTGGAGCTGAGAGCAGAATGGTAATACTTGGAGCTGTACATTAGAGGAGATGTTGGATTCCTGGCCTGGCCTGAATAGAGGGACCTCATTGAACCCCTTGGCCATTCAAGTGAGACCTAGAAAGTCTATGCCTAGGAAGTAAGAACTATGTCATAGAGTAAGAGCAATACTTCAGGACTAAATTCAAATCCAAATTAGATTCCTCTCTAACAAACAATAATACTAGCCTATCCTGATAAAAACAGATACAGTAGCAATTTACATTCCTGCCAGAATAAAACTCAAACATCTTATAAAAGAAGGTGACATAATTCAAACTCCCTATATCATTTACAATGTCTACCACACAATAAAAAATTAGTAGACATACAAAGAAGCATAAAAATGTGACCCATGATTGAGACAAAAAAACAGTCAATAAAAATAGACTCCAAATTGATGTAGATGTTGACACTGGATGTTGATGTTAGATGCTGTAGATGTGTACTTTGAGCAACCTCTATAAAATTACCCAGACTTAAAGGAAGAGATGATCATGAGAGAACATAAATAGAAACTCAGAAAAATGGGACTATACTAAAGAACCAAATGGAGATCTTGAAACAAAAAGATACATACATAAAATGAAAATTTCACTACTTAACAGAAGACTGCAGAAGTTAGTGAATCTGAAAATAGATCAATAGAAATGATCAAATCTAAAGAATAAATAGAAAAAAGGATTTAAGAAAAATAAGCAGAGCCTTAGTGACATGAGGGCAATTTCAAGCAGTCTAAAATGCAAGTAATCAGAATGTTAGTGCAAGAGGAAAGAGAAAATGGCAGAAAAACCATACAAAGATACAATAGACTCAATCGTCTAAATTTGATGATCAACATCCATATATAGATCCAGGTAGCTCAGGGAACCCTAAAGAGGATTTAAATAGAGAACCACACTTAAGGCTATCATAGTCAAACTGTTGGAAGCCAGAGATATAGAGAAAAAACTTTATTTATTTATTTTTTTTAAGAGAAAACTTTAAAAAGATCCACAGAAAAAAGATGTACAGCATATAGGGAAATGACAATGTAGATGATGTTGGACTTCTCCTGAGAAACAACAGTGGTAAAAAAATAATGGACTGATATGAAGGAAAAAAATCTGTTATCCCAGAATTCCATATCCAGTAAAAACATTCTTCAGAAGTGAAAGTGAGGGGGGCTGTGCCTGGAGGACTTAGTCAAGTGTCCAACTCTTGATTTTGGCTCAGGTCATGACCTCACGGTTCATGGGATCAAGCCCCACGTTGGGCTCTGTGCTGACACTGAGGGGCCTGCTTGGGATTCTCTCTTTCCTCTCTCTCTGTCCCTCGTCCTGCTCTCTCTCTCTCTCTAAAAAAATCAATAAATAAAAAAAAATCGAAGTGGGAAAGAAAAAGTCATTTTCAGATGGATGAAAGATGAAAGAGGTCACCAGCAGCCCTGCAGCCCTATACTGTGAGAAATGCTAAAGGATGTCCTTTAGGCTGAAGGGAAAGACATCAGATGGAAACTCCGATCTACAGGAAGGAAGGAAAAGTTCTGGAAATGGTAAATATATAGGTCAATATAAACCACTTTGTTTTCTTCCCTTAATCATTGAAAAGCAACGGACTATGTAAAGCTGTGTTCAGCAGTGTTTATTACAGATAGTAAGTAGTTTAGTTTTGCAGGCCAACAGTCCCTGACACAACTACTCTGCTCTGCCTTGTAGCAAGAAAGCAGCCAGAGACAATACACAAACTTTCTTTACCGAAATGAGTGCTGATTCATGGGCCATAGTCTGCTGACCTCTGGTTAAAGCAAAAATTATAACATTGTATTATGGGGTATACACATATAGATGTGAAATATATATGACAATAATAGCACTAAAAATGAGGAAGGAAATGGAATTTTACTTTTAGGATCTTAGATTTTAGGTAAAGTGGCAATATTAACTCTAAGTTGACTGTGGTAAGTATAGTATGTATATTGTAACCTCAGAATAATGACTAAATAAATAAAGAGGTATAGCTAAAGAGGCAAGATAGGAATTAAAAAGGAATACTAAAAAAGATTTGTTTAGCCCAGAAGAAGGCTTGAGAGGAGGAACCCAAACAAAGCAATACAAACCAACCAAACCAACCAAAGAAAAGCAGATGGCACAACTAGAAAACAAATGGGAAGATGGTAGACTTAAATCCAATTATAGCAACAATTACATAGACATACCCAATTGCACAATAATTACATTAAATATAAGTGGGTAAAAACTTCTATTAAAATCTACAGATTGTCAGATTGGAAAAAAGGAAGACTCTATGCTGTAAGAGATATACTTTAAATACAAAGAGACAGGTCGAAAGTCAAAGGATGGAAAAGCTGTACCATGTAATCGGTAAGTGTAAGAAAACTGATGTGATTATATTAGTATCATACAAAGAAGACTTCAACATGAGTCTTACCAAAGAAAAAGTTGGAAAATTTATAATTATGAAGGATCAGTTGCAAAAGGGACCTAAAAATCTTGTATGTGCATACGCCTGATGAAAAGGTTTCAAAATGCATGAAGCAAAAAATGACGAGAGAGAAATAGAAAAATCTGCAGGTATAATTGGAGATTTCTAAGAGCCCCTCTCAGTAATTGACAGAACAGGTAGATAATCAGTATGTTACTGAAGATTTGACCAACACTATCAGCCAGCTTGATTGGACACTTGTAGAACACATCATTCAACTGTTGCAAATCAAAGTCATCAAGAGCAGCAGCAACAGAGAAGGAACAGAGCCATGATCAAGTCCAGCTTTCCTGATGAAACAACTACTGCGTAGTTGTTAACGACCCTGGCTCCACCCCAGACCCTCTAAGTCAGAATCACCTGGGGGCTGTGTGGTTAACAAGCAACCAGATAATTCTTGCTATGGGGAAGTTTAGAAAGTGCTGGAATTCTCTTTACTGAGGAGTGGCCCACTTGTGCTTGTCCTGGAAGCTAAGAGAGGTAGCCTTTTCTCAGCATGACAAACTTTAAAATACCCAGTTAAAGTAAATAGTGTCTGCTTTATTTTTTTAATGTTTCAGAACTTGATGTGACTGAATGAGACAGAAGGATGGATCTAGCACAAACTTTGTTTAGTAGGTGAGCATACATCAAGTGATAATCATTTGGCTACAGTTTAGGAAAATCAAGTGTTCTAAAATTAACACGTTTTGGATGGCACGTTCCAGTTCATTCTCCTGATTGGTCAATACAGCCAAGCATTTTAATAGTGTGCAAACTCTCCCTTTTGTCCTAAGTGGAGAGAGGCACATAGCATGATTTTGTGCCCAGCTGAACAAACCTAACAGGGGCTATACCTTCCTGCCAATAGTTGTGTGAAACTATAGGAGCCAGGCTATCGTTACCAAGAAACAATCCCTTTCAAAAATACGATCAGGGCACCTGGGTTGCCCGGTCATTAAGTATCTGACTTCAGCTCAGGTCATGATCTCATGGTTCATGAATTCGAGTTCCATATTGGGTGAGCACGAGCCCGCTGCAGGTAAAAAAACACAAAACAAAACATGAACCCGGCTTCTCTCTTTTTCTCTCTCTCCCTCTCCTCTCTCTGCTCCTGTGGGATTCTCTCTCTCTCTGCCCCTTGCTCACTTGCACCCTCACTCTCTCTCTCTTTCAAACAAAAAATTATAATCAGATAATGTAGCACACAGGCTGTGGCAGTAGGCCGGCGTGGGAGAATACATTCAGCTCTCCAAAGGGTGTCAGAAAGTCATTTCTGTCTGAAGAGATAGTGGCAGGAGGTAGAGAGATGATCATTAAATTACTATTTAAACAATTATTACAACCAGCCAAGATGCCACTCCCCCACCCCCCAGGAACTTCTGCATTCACTGCATTTCAAGGTTTGAAGCTTTGGAGTAATCTACTTGTAATTGCTGAGGTTGTGGGTTTCCAGTATCAGAAACCGACTCTGTAATTATTCTGAACCAAGGAGAATTCACTGGAAGGAGGCCAGGGGATTTCAGGGAATTGGAACAACTGTTTGAAAGGGCAGGACCAAGGGAGGCTCCGGAGACCTGGGGAACTGGAAGCCTCTCTTTAGTGCACTGCCTTTAATATGACCGATACTAGCAATTACCAGTCTCTGTTGCTTTCTGTCTCTTTCTTTAAAATTCCAGCTTGCTATGTGACGACAGTGTGTCATGTGTCTACCTTGGGTCACTCGTTTTCTTGCGGGCGCGTCAGCAAAGGAGAGGTGGAAGAGGGGACACAGGATCACATAGTGGCAACGTGGTTATTGATGCCTCATCTCTGCCCCCTGCACACGCCCCCAAGCAGGCTGCTGGACCGAAGCTCTCAACTCCTGCAAATCGTTCTTACTGTTTTCCACCTTGACACCTGGTAGTTGTGTCCTCCGGGCAATCTTCTTTATTAAGGAGTTGGTGATGCTGACATGCCATTGAAATAAATTGATAATAGGTCTTCCTAGTCTCAAAATCTTGCATTAACTCTGCGTTTCACCTAGAGGAAAGCCAATGGAATCCTGCCAACAACCCTCCAGGTGAACGTGATTCGGTCCTGTTATGGCCTCAAACTTCCCTCTTCCCAGTCTACTTGCTTACCCCATTTTGGTCTCACAGCCTTGGTATTTCTGGAATGCCAGATTCTTTACTCGATATAGGTCTATTCAGATTTTAAAATTTCTTCTCGAATTTGGTAAGTTGTATCTTTTAAGGAATTTGTTCATTCCATCTAAGTTCTTAGATTTGTTGACGTAAACTTTTCATAACATTTCCTTATTACACTTTTAAGTTCATTAATATTCTTCTTTGATTATCGGTTTAGTGGTGTCCTCCTCCCCCTTATTTTCCATTGTGACATTTATTTATTTATTTATTTATTTATTTATTTATTTATATATTTATATTTTTGAGAGAGCACACACGCAGGTGTGCAAGGTGGGGAGGGGCAGAGGGAGAGGGAGAGAGAATCCCAAGCAGGCTCCATGCTCAGCACAGAGCCCTATGTGGGGACAGATCTCACAACCGTGAGACCATGACCCGAACCAAAATGAAGAGTCAGACACTTAACTGACTAAGCCACCCAGGCGCTCATCTGTTGTGTCTTGTTTTAGTCTTGACCAGTCTAGCTAAGGATCTATCAATTTTCTTTTTCTTTTCAAAGAAGCAGTTTTGGTTTCATTGACTCTTGTCCTTTTTGTCTTCTGTTATTTTTTCTGTTATTTACTTATTTTTTCACCAACTGCGGCTCTGATCTTTATTATTTTCTTTCTTTTGCTTTGAGTTAACTCCTCTTTTTGTATTTTCTTAAGGTCAAAGCTTAGATAAGGATTTTAGGCCTTTATTTTTTCTATAATAAGCATTTAAAGCTGTAAATGTTTCCATAACCTTTGGTAGAGTGTGCAAACTTTGATATGTTGTATTTTCATTTTAGCTCAGTTCAAGATATTTTCTAAGTTGCCTCGTGACTTATTCTCTGATCCGTGGGTTAATTAAAAGTGTTATTTAATTTGTACCGTTTGCTTATATCCTTTTGAGCTTTTCTGTTGGAAAAATTCCAGGTCTGCTGGGAAGTTGCGAGAATAACACAGAGAATAAGACCTTCACCTAATGTTGCTGTTAACATTTTACCATTTCTCCCTCTCTCCCTCACCATATTATTGTTAGTACTGCTTTTGTTACACACATAGTAGTTTTGGGAATATGTTGCCGTCATCATAACCTTTCCCCCCTAACTACTTCAGCGTATGTGTTTTAAGAACAAAGACATTCTTTTACACAACTGCAACACAAGGGTCAAGTTGAAGAAATTTAATACTGATATTACAGTTTTGTCTGAATACAATCTACATTCCAATTTCACCAATTTTCCTATTATGTCCTTCGTTGCAATCTCTTCTATTTTTCCCTTATCCCTGACCCAGCCAGGGTCGCCTCTTGCATTTATTTGTCCCGTCTCTTTAATTTTCTTTAACGTGAGATATTCTCTCAGCCGTTCTTTGTTTTGTAACATTGACGGTTTTGATGAGGTCAGGCCAGGCCAGTTGCTTTAGAGAAGGTTTCTCTATTTGGGTTTGATTGCGTAGAATCAGGTTCCACTCGTTTGGCAGAAGCACCGTATAACTGAGATTGTGTCCCTCTTGGTGCATCACTAAGGAGGCCTGTGATCGCAGACTGTCCCTTTTTTAGGGATGTCTGTTTTGATCACGTGGCTAAGGAATTTTCCAGATTTCTCTTAAGTTCTGGTTATTTTTGAATGCGTGCCAGATGTTATATACAACATTTTTAGTGATAATTTGAGGCTCTGCATGATGTTGTCTTCCTCTAGAGAGGTTTCCCTCTTGTCCTCGGCAGACAGCTGGGTAAGGAAAGATCCTGACTTTGTCAGAGAATGAGATGGTTCACAGCTGGGCTCCAATCTTTTTTTTTTTAAGTTATTTATTTATAGAAAGAAAGCACGAGTCAGGGAGGGGCAGAGAGAGTGGGTAAGAGAGAGAACCCCAAGCAGGCTCCACACTGCCAGCTCAGAGCCCGACACGGGGCTCGAACATATGAACCGTGAGATCATGACCTGAGCCAAAGTCGGATGCTTAACCAAATGAGCCACTCGGCACCCCTGGGCTCCAGTCTTTTTTTAGAGTTGTCTATTTTTGGTTTATTCTTCTTCTAAGGATCTAGCAGTTGTGGTCCCAACCAAAACCTGAGGGTGCTGACAAGGGCTCTTCCTCCGGGGCAGACTCAAATGCCAGTTATAGTGTTATGCTCAGAATTCGTGATCCCCAAAGACCACCAGGGAGCTGAGTCTGATGCAGAAGCAAAGAGCCTTTATTCGAGCTAGCTCAAGCTCATTCCCCTACCTGCACCGATGCAGTGGTGAGATACCGAGAGAGACAGCGAGTTTCAAAAGCACAAAGGTTTTATAGGGGTCTAGGGGTAGTCGGTGAGGTAATGGTCGTGGCCTTAGCTGATTGGCTGGGGAAGGGCCAGAGTCCCGTTACTTAGGTTGCGGGGCGTGGTTTGATTGGGAAGTTACCCAAGGGGAGGAAGCGTGGTCTGCGGTTTGAGCGGGAATTTCTTTCTGCGGCCATGTCGGGGACATAGTCGCTCAAGATGGAGGACACAGAACAAGATGGAGGACACAGAACAAAATGGAGTCAGCTGGCCTAGGTCTGCTCTTTCAATAGTCCTTAAGCCCTTAAATTGTCAAAAGCTCTGCTCATCTTCTTAACCTGTCAGCCACTGTTTTTGCTTTCTAAGTCTACAATTGCCTCGAGGGTAGAAGTGGCCCCAGATGTTCTGCTTACTTCTCTTGGGTTCCCACAGCTTTCTTCTCTTAGCTCTGAAGACACTCGGTGCCTTGGGAGAGCTCTGACACCTTCAAACCCACTTTTATTATATTCTGTCTGGGTTTCCTAATTATTCTTGGTAAGAGTATCGCAAAAATATCTCAATTTTGCCAGTAGTGGAAACTTTACCACCATTAAAAAAAATAATACTTGATCTTGGGGTGCCTGGGTGGCTCAGTCAGTTGAGCATCTGACTTCAACTCAGGTCATAATCTCGAGGTTTGTGAGTTTGAGCCCCGCATTGGGCTCTGTGCTGACAGCTGGGAGCCTGGAGCCTGCTTTGGATTCTGTGTCTTCTTCTCTCTCTGCCCCTCCCCCGCTCATGCTTTGTCTCTCTCTCTCTGTCTCCTTATCTCTCTCTCTCTCAAAAATAAATGAACATTAAAAAGTTATTAATCTCATCTAGATTGCTTAGGCTGTGTGGGAAATCCCAGGTAAGGTCACTTTATGTAACGAGAATACATAGTGGGAAAAGTGACAGTGCATGCAAAACAATGAAAACTGTTATGTATATATGAAAACGGAGCTTCCAAAACTTGAAATTCAAGCGAAATCTTTTTCAGGGGTACCAAGCTCATTTTCCTGGACTACTACCACCTAGGTGGTAAATGTGTTTAAATCCATGGTTTTGTCTGCATGCTGGAATTGCATTTCACAACTATGGACTGTTCTTTTACGTGTCTCAAAAGCAGAAAACCCACAAGGACTTTGTTATCAGATAAGAGTATTTTCTTCTTCGACAGCTTTAGCAGCATTAAATTGTAAGCCAGGAGAGAAAAAATACAGTTTTGTGTGTTCTTTCAGAAGTACAGTGTCTCTGTAATATAAAATGCATAAACATTTAATTCATTTGTGTAGTAAAGCTGTTGGATTTTCCAGGAAAAACCTTGTTTAAAATAGTTGCTTGTATTGTCTGATCACACAATGGAGAATGTGATCATGGAATGTACATAATCCTTTTACTAGTTTTCCTTCATATGTG